>NW_027526225.1:74970700-75570700 GCF_048455015.1 Haemaphysalis longicornis | reverse complement strand
GGGTAGCCACCTTTCTTCGCAGCTGCTGCAACTTGCGAAGTTATTGGCTGGCGGTGAAGTTATTCCTGCGAACGCCGCAAACCGCCAACACCGCCAGACAATGGGTATTCCACTAGATAAAAGAATCAATTTCATGGTCAGCCTATTCTGCAGGAAACGCTATTTTTACTGACAGAGCTCGTACATTTCTGGGCAGGCAGAATGTCACGTTGAGCTTTCTATAAGTATAGTCATATCATCATAAATATGCTACACCTGCCAGATGACTATAGTGGAAAGAAAGGAGCTTAACGTTTGAGTTAATACTTGGGCGCGAGATGTTCGGTTTGGGAGGGGGAGGGGCGTGCATAGAGAGTCATTTATTGAATATTGGAATGTTGCTCACTAGATGCAGTTCTCTTTCAAGCCACCAAGTGTCCGTTATTACCATTCCAGCCACTAAGAGGGTGTCCCATTTGCGGGAAGCCTTCTCTTCAACTGGCAGTACTCATCGTCGCAACCAAGTTTTACCACACGTCGACACCCGCACTAACGGGAAAAATGTTTTTTTTTTCAGCATTTCGAAGTGTTTATTTTGTGAGCATTGTTGGGGAAAGGATCCTGGCGGCGTTGAGCCATCCATCGTTTGTCATATACAGCCTGCGGAGTTTACACTGCGGCTACTTTATATTTCCTATACAGTACAGAAAAAATGAACTTCTTGCAGTACGCAAAGCATTAATGAAAGATGATGATGGGTTGCACATTGCGTAACGCTATTTAAAACGTACGTAAACACCGTTTCATACCAAAAAAACACCAGTATAAACAACTATTCATTCAGACAATTTTCCGCAAACATTTCTCGATTTGCAAGAAAATTGTCTCTTCACTTCGATGCACATGTCTTCACCGAATTTTCCTCTCTCATCCGCTATCCTCTCAACTCATTCCATCCCGTGTCGTTCCTACCAGGAGAAATACAATGGGGGTTTGTTCTATTCAATTTAGTTTTTCGGGCTTCCACTGTTCGCGCGCGATCAATTGAAACCAATCAATTTTTGTGGACTTGGAATACCGCCTCGAGGTCTAGTCTTGGGTTTCAAGCTCTTTTCGTATTTTTTGGTCCACATATGGTTTTTCATGCGGATTTTCATTTGATGCAGCAAAGATAAAGCACACTTGTAGTCGCAGTTAAAAGCACGCTGCAAGGGCCATCTATGAATTGACGGTTCGCATTCAATGCGCCTGATGTTTTCTTTTTGATATACGAACGCGTTTTCCAGATTCAGCCATTTCTAAAGGTTTTGGATATATAAACTTCCCGTTCCAGAATTTGGTTTTACGGTTTCGGCTGCGTGGTTGAATCGAAGGTTAGACACTGAGTTTACAGACCGACATTGGATGGTTTAGGTAGCACACCGAAGAGTATCGTCTCTAAAAGACCATGATTTGATGGCACTGCGTTGATGGAAGTTACCTAGCACTTTCGTGGTTTGAGGCCAGAAAAAAAAAGATAAATGAGATAGGAGGCGGAGTTGCAAAATGGCAGCAGAATTGACGGATGCGCTTTCGAAACAGAGACTCCGGTAGCATTCGGCTTCTGCAAGAGGCACCGCTTGGGCACTAAGCTCCTCCTCTCTTTATGAACATCGTCGATGTGAAGACTGTAGCTGAAGCCGTCTTGGGCCCAGTTTCCCTGCTTTTGCGTAGACGAAACGTTCCTCCATATTGGCCCAAGGGGTCTCGTCTTATGGAGTTGAGAGAAATGTGAGGTGCACATAGCACCCCCTCTGGCAACCCAAACCAACCACTTTTTTATAGTTTACTGTGTCACAGCACGGTGGAGTGTCGCACACGTGACAACAACAGCGACATGGCTGGCGGTCCTGGTCAGCTTCTCCCTTCATATTCAGCGCTCACTGATCCTGAGGGCTAAGGCAGCAGTCGTTGCATCTCTAGCCTTGGTCGTCTGGTTCGACCTAGGCATTCTATTTTAGCTGCACGGCACTTTAAGGGCCCCGCTTACCGTCATAACTACTGCGGGATCATGGCGTCACGCGCCAAAACAGGGGCTTCGAAAAGATAACCGTTTCCGCTAGTCGGGATAGAACCTGCGTCTCTCCCGTAACTAAGCTCATGTCTGAACCATCGGGCCGCCGAACCTCACGTTACTCACATGGTAAGTGTTGGGGGTAGTCTCTGCGCTGCGCCACCGCCACGGAGGCTGCTATAAAACGCCATAAAATATTTCAATATTGCCCTTAATGAGAAGTCAATGAGACGGCCTCTTCATGGGCCTTTATCTGGGGCTCCGCCGCCCTCTCTGGACGGCTTTCGGTATCAACGCCAGGCTGATACTGAAACTACTCACAAGATGGTGCTACAGCCCCTTTGGCGAACCACTACTCCGCACTTCGGCAGCTTCCACGTTGAGTGGAACCGCTTTCTTTTTGCTCTGCTCTCGATTTCCCACTTTCATTTGCCCCTTCATAAACGTTTTTCCATCCATAAAAACAGTTGAAGCTGAAATTACGCAAACGTGCTAACGTTTCAACAATTCCTTATTTCTTTCTCCGGCCAACGCAGGACGACGCGTACGTGACCGGCGACCTCGCTCTACTTCAGGGAGTCGGCCACGTCGACATTAGTCACTTGTACATCTATGATTCCTTTGGAGAACCAGACGGAAGCTGCCTTTTCGTCGCCGATTGCATCTTCATGCACTGGCCGGTCCTTAGAGGTGGGAAGGTCATTGAAGAAGCCGTCCGGACCATAAACGCTCGCTTCTACTGGTCTGTCCTGCTCTTGGACCGAAAGGTGCACGCTGGAGTGTGGCTGGACTTATCATCCAGGCTGAAGTCCCGCGAATATGCACTTGCTTTCCAAGAGACGAGGGCACCGCTGGTCAAACGCAACGGAATTGATAAAATGCAACAAGCGCCTCTCCGTCACCATAGAGGACGTTGAATTTTCTCGAAAGATTTTCTTGGACGCTAAGCGGAAATAGGGCTTTACCAGACGGGCGTAGTCCGATGCTCGAGAGTGCATATGTGTATATGCTCGCCATCATGTAAAAATAAACCCGACTGTGATTACGTGTACGTCATGCCGCATTGTCCTCCCCTGGAGCATACCCTGTGGGAAATGGCATTATGATTGCTACCCATACAATCTCTTGTTGCTAACAGGTGGGTTGATATACGAAAGCGATTTCTGTCTGCTCCATACGAAAGAGCAGATTCTCCCCGTGTACAGTGACATTCCTTGTATAAGCAATTTACTCATATGGTTTCAGTAACAATCGTATCACGTTCTTTATTCTTATAAAGTGACATACCCAACATTTGACGTCAAAATAGTAGGGCGCTAACGCTGGGCCGGAGTTTTTTATGTTGGTAAGTAATACCCCTATCATAAGGGCACTTTGACTCCCGATTGACTCGGTCCGCATAGGGCGCTGATACACGGACGTTTCAATCGCGATGGAGCCCGATCCCGCTAGAACTAAATCCGGGTTTCCAAATTGCAATTAAGGTTTCCAAGCGCGACCAGGCGAAATCTGTGATACACTTGTTCCCGCTAAGTAATCGCACAGAAGTGGACAACATCAACTAATGCCCAAAATTGTATCTAAAAACTTGATCCAAATAATTGTGAGGCAACATTTATATAGTTATGTATGCCTACGACTACCGAAAGCTACCAGACGCCGGACGGAAAGCCAATTATTTGGCGCCACATGGAGTACGAGAGTTTAACTGGTACAACTTCATCGTGATTGAAACGTGCTTAGTAGCATTGGCGGTGCGTCGAGCGCGCTCGTAAATTCAATCGCGCTTCCCTTCAATCCGGATAGAAAGTGCCCTTGTGACAGGGGTAGTACTGAAGTAGCCCACTAGGAAAAGGCTCTCAGGGGCCTTTTGAAATTAGTAAAACTTTAGTACCACACCTTAGGAATATCGGAAGCACTTTTAGAATCCCCGAGTATGTCCTCACAACGCGCTCATTGCCCCATGTGTTGAGGTTAACCGTAGGTTTAACAGTGCGTCAGATATGAATGGCCCAGCGGATGGCAGGAACAATTCTACCCTTTGTCCTTGATGCTAGAACGGTAGAACTCGAAGAGCTAGAAAAATTGTGTTCGCCTGTTAAGAGAAACAAATGTTGAAACTTCATGTTTTTTTAGGAACTTGTTCGGTGCCTGCGGTCTCTTTTTTGGGTTTTTACAACCTACTTAACGATAGCTGTGTAAAACAGAATATATCTGAAGTGGCTACGTCCAGTCGTCTTCGGAAGCTAATCTCCGCATGTGCATTTCGGTTCCGAGTCTCCTCCTTTTATTAAGTGTAAAGTAATTTTCTGTGTGTTTTTGGATGAACCAACAAAAAGGAGAAAAACAAGGCCGCAGTTGGCGTTTCTGTTCTTTTCTCAGTGGGGCGAGGGGGACAATTTAAAAAAGAGAATTTCGAGAAGAGGAAAATGCTCCTGGAAAACTTGGTCTCGACGTAATGACGGACAAAGCCATTCACTCAAGCGAGGAGAAGAGGTAGGACGAAAGGTAACAGAAAGCGCCCATTTCGCTCCGTTGCAAGGAAAAAGTAAAGAAGTGAGGCGGTGGCTGAATCATGAATTAGGACAATTGCCCTAAATTGACAAACAGAGGAAGGAACACAGTATGCGCATTGTCTGTCTTCCTTCCTCTGTTTGTCAATTTAGCGCAATTGTCGTAATTCATAATGGACCAACGAACCGAACGGCACATTTTACTGAAGGCTGAATTCCGAGACTCGGTGCCCTACTGGTCGTTTCTCCAGGCCTCAGTTCATTTCTGCAATGTTTCTCGTACTGGGCCCATATAGAGAATGAATGGTTCTCCAATTTCGATGGCGCCGGAACCTGGTTGGAAGCCTCATGCAAAAATAAAACACCATTTTAGTATCAGGAAGCCTCTAGGAAATTACTGAAGAATATGGGGAACAAAATGTACGCAGCAATTTTGCTTATACGTGGAACGCGAACAAATGCACAAACGAAAGTTTTTTTTTCCCTCTGTACTGAGTAGCAATCTTTCCGAACAGTCTGCTAACATATGGGTCTGGATTCACTTCTTTTTTCGGAGTTTCTGGTGTGATTTTTGTCGCAACTTGTCTGATTTATAAATTGTCGTTGTTGTCGAATAAGAGGGATGAAAAATAAACATTTGCTTTCCGATGCTAACATTAAGCTTTAGAAGTGGCTTTCGACACATGCTCTATAGTTGAGACTCCGATAACACTGACGACACCTCTCAATTCCAATCACGCTCAAGTTCGCAGATAACGGTTCCGCTTCCCTTTCATTTGTTAAACTTGGAAGCAAGCAAAACTGTCGCATGTGCAAGTCCTTTTCTTTTTTACGGCAGCAGTAACAGATTTGTGTTGTCTGCGTTATTTCCAAGAGCACTGGACAGCGACGCGTTCATGCCTGCGCACACCAACACCAAGTGAAAGTCAAGTGAAACACCATTTGAGCCGTGAGTTGCAGCTTCATTTACGGAATAATAAAGGTTCAATTCACGACTTAACTCGATTGGCGGTCGAGGCGCAAATCAGTTTCACTCGGGACGCAACTTGGATGTCATCTCGAGTCCCCGCACTAAACACTACCGCCATTATCTTCGTAGTGGAGATGCTGCCATTTTTTTTTCAACTGCGAAGTGTTTGAGGAAGTTGAATAGCTTTCCTTTGTACCCGTTCGTTTGCATTGAGGTGCATGTGAAACATTCCGTCGCTGATAATCTTTTATAGATGTCCCGCTAGCACGAATTGGTGTACTGGACTTACAACAGAAGCACGCACTCCCACCTAACAGCTACATTATGAAATGTTGCTAAATACATGATCTCTCTTCGCTTGTGGCCACCATGAGATTGTCACGAAGCGAAGGACGACGCAGTTGTGTTGAAGGATAAACAAGTTTATTGGAGCGAATTTGTGCTCCCCTAACAACCCAAAAGAATACAGAGGCGGCGAAGCAGCGGTCAACAAAGTGACTTGCGTCGGCGAGCGTCGCAGAATCGAATACCCCGGCGTCTGCTCTGCCGGCTTTTTGTCTTTCGGTGCGCGTGGTTCTCGAACCGTCGATTCACATCGAGAACATTGTAGATCAAAGAAGATTATTCCGGGCTGTTCACGTTAGATCGGAATTCTCTCCTATCAAAACAGATAACACATGGGGCAAAGAAAGAAAGAATGGAACGCGCGCTTCTCTTGGCACAGAGATAACACAGACCGGCGCAGCCGGGTGGTAAAAGCAAAACACAAATAAACAAACCCAATGCACGGTTCGCAGCATTACCCCCCCCCCCCTCTAAGAGTGCATCGACCCGATGCTAACATAAGCGACAGTCCGGACAAATAAAAATAAAAGTTCGTCATCGTCTGTACAAAGGTTTTAAGCGAACCACGTGGACGACTTCGGGCCGCGTGTGTCGTCGTGATGTGCCGGAGTCACCACTGGGGATCACCTCGTAGGTTAATTGGCCAACACGTCGTAGAATCTGGTAGGGTCCGAAATACCGTCGCAGAAGTTTTTCACTGAGTCCGCGTCGTCGAATGGGAGTCCAAACCCACACACGATCCCCTGGTTCGTACTCGGCGGATCGGCGTCGGAGGTTGTAGCGGCCGGCATCCACCAGCTGCTGGTCCGTTATACGAACTCGAGCGAGCTGGCGGGCCTCCTCCGCACTCTGAATGCATCCGTGGACGTCGGCGTTCAGGTCGTCGTCTTCTACGTGAGGCAGCGTGGCGTCAAGCATTGTAGTCGGCAGTCTTCCGTAGACGAGCTCGAACGGTGTCATCTGCGTGGTTTCTAGGATAGCCGTGTTGAACGCAAACGTGACATACGGGAGCACTTCGTCCAAGTCTTATGTTCAACATCGACGTACATGGACAGCATATCCGTAATCGTCTTGTTCAAACGTTTCGTTAGTCCGTTCGTTTGGGGGTGGTATGCCGTCGTTCTTCGGTGATCCGTGTTGCTGTAGCGTAAGCTTCCTTGCATGAGCTCCGCAGTAAAGGCTGTTCCGCGGTCCGTGATGAGGACTTCAGGGGCTCCATGTCGCAGCACAACTTGTCTTATGAGAAACTTGGCGACTTCTTGTGCAGTCCTCCTTGGAAGAGCGGCGGTCTCCGCGTAGCGCGTCATGTAGTCTGTTGCTACGACAATCCACTTGTTCTCGGATCCTGACGTAGGGAACGGGCCCAGAAGGTCCATTCCAGTCTGTTGGAATGGCCTTGATGGGACGGCGATCGGCTGCAGAAGTCCGGCGGGTCTCGTTGGTGGCGTTTTTCGTCGCTGACAGTCACGGCAGCTCCGGACGTAGTGGGTGACGTCGGATGTAAGGCGGGGCCAGTAGTACGTCGCCTTGATTTTTCCAATTGTGCGGGCTGTGCCGAGATGTCTTGAAGACGGGTCGTCGTTATATGCTTCCAAAATTTCGTCACGACGGTCTGCGGGGATGACAAGAAGGTAATTCGTTCTCGTTCCGGGGTGAAATTCTTCATCACGAGGACGGAGTTTCTCAGGCTGAATGCTGGTAAGCTGCGTTTGAATGTTCTAGGTACGGTGACGTTGCATCCCTCGAGGTAGTCGATTATAACGCGTAAGTCAGGGTCGGCACGCTGCTGGGCGGCTAGGTCGCTCTCCATCACGATTCCGAAGAACGTGCTGTCTTCATCTGAGTCTTGTGCTGGTGGGTCGACGGGGGCGCGGGACAGGCAGTCGGCGTCGGAGTGTTTTTTGCCAGATTTATAAACGACTGTAACGTCGAACTCCTGCAGGCGCAAATTCCACCGCCCAAGACGGCCAGAGGGGTCCTTCAAATTGGCGAGCCAACACAGCGCGTGGTGGTCTGTCACAACCTTGAATGGTCTTCCATACACGTATGGGCGAAATTTTAAAATCGCCCATATAATTGCCAGGCACTCTTTCTCTGAGGCAGAGTAGTTTTTCTCCTCCTTCGACAGACCACGGCTTGCATAGGCGATTACCTTTTAGCACCCGCTTTGTTTTTGGATGAGGACGGCACCCAAGCCTATATTACTGGCGTCCGTGTGTATTTCCGTTTCGGCGTTTTCGTCGAAATGAGCGAGCACGGGCGGGCTTTGCAGCCGCTTTTCAGCTCGCCGAATGCTTTTTCTTGGTCGTTGTCCCAGCTGAAATGGGTGCTATCTTTCGTCAAGCGCGAGAGCGGCTCTGCAATGCGTGCGAAGTTTGCGACAAAGCGCCGGTAGTATGCGCACAGTCCTAGAAATCTTAACACGCCCTTGTTGTCTTTCGGTTTTGGGAAGTTCGCAACGGCTGAAGTTTTTGCTGGGTCAGGTAGGACTCCCGCGGCATGTACGACGTGCCCAAGAACTTAAGTTCCTCGTACGCAAATCGGCACTTTTCAGGCTTCAGCGTTAGCCCCGACGTACGAACTGTCTCGAGTACACACTCCAACCTTGCGAGGTGTTCGTCGAAAGTCCGGGCGAATACGAAAACGTCGTCGAGGTATACGAGGCAGGTGTGCCACTTCAGGCCAGCTTGCACCGTGTCCATGACTCGTTGAAACGTTGCTGGCGCCGTGCACAGACCGAAAGGCATCACCTTGAACTCGTATAGGACATCCGGGGTTATAAATGCAGTCTTCTCTCGGTCTCTCTCGTCCACTTCAATTTGCTAGTAGCCGGTCTTCAGATCCATAGATGAGAAGTACTTCACAGGGCAGATGTGGTCGAGGGCGTCGTCGATTCGTGGCAGGGGGTACACATCATTTTTGGTGATTTTGTTCTGTCGCCGGTAGTCAATGCAGAACCTTAATGTGCCGTCTTTTTTCTTCACGAGTACGACCAGCGCAGCCCACGGACTTTTCGATGGCTGTATTATGTCGTCGCTGAGCATGTCGTCGACTTGAGTCCGGATGGCTTCCCGCTCGTGTGAAGAGACGCGGTACGGTGACTGTCGGGTAGGTCGGGCTCCATCTTCGGTTGTAATTCGGTGCTTCGCTAGGGGTTTCTGACGTAATTTTGAGTTTGCCGAAAAACACTCGCTGTAGCGACGGAGCAAATTCAGTAATCTGTCCCGATTTTCTTGCGGCAGCGCCGGGTTCACGTCGAAAGGTTGCGGCGTCTTGGAAGCACCTGCGCGTGCGCATTCAAAGTTAACGACCGCGATCACTTGACTTGCTTCTTGCGTTTCTTGGAGGAACGCAATTGCAGCGCCCTGTTTAGATGCTCGTACTCCTCGGTGAAATTGGTGACAAAAACATGGGATTTGCATTGCTTAAAGCGCGCAATGCCTCTTGCGACGGAGACACCGCGGTTGAGAAGCAACCTTTGGTCACCCTCTACGATAGCGTCGATGTTAGGAGCAGCATCCTCACAGTAGACGGCGATCATCAAGCTTGCGCGGGGTGGCAGGGTGACCTGATTGTCGGCGATCCTTACAGCAGCACGGTGATCGGGGTTCAGTGGCGGCGTCGTAGAGTGATCACAGGAAAAAGTTATCGACTTGGTCTGGAGATCAATTATTGCACCGTTGTCCGTCAAAAAGTCCATTCCGAGTATTACGTCGCGTGAGCAGTTAGGTAAAATTACGAACGCAGCAGGGTACGTGATGCTGTCTATGGTGACGCGGGATGTGCACGTTCCACTTGGAGTTACGAGATGGCCTCCTGCTTAGCGTATATGCGGACCGTCCCATCTTGTCGTAACTTTCTTCAGCTTAGACGCGAATGACCCGCTCATCACAGAGTAGTCGGCTCCCGTGTCGATGAGGGCGACTACGTCAAAGCCGTCGATGGACAACTGGACGTCGGACGCTGCCTTCCTCGAGTTATTGGTGCGTCGGGGCGTCGCATCTCGGCTTGTGCGTGTTGACGGTCGGGTGCTGTGCGTCGTCGTTGTCGTGGTCTCAGCGGCAGGTTTGGTCATGTCAAGTGCGCGTCGCCCCGTGTGGTTGTCGTCGTGTTCAGGAGTCACGTCAAAGTTAGGTCGGGTCGTCGGGATGAGGGCATGTCGTAAGTCACAGTATTCGGCGAATCGTTGCGTCGTTGGAGGGTTTTCGGTTTTCCGCTGTTGTGCAACTTCACCTCCAGAAGTTGCCGCCTTTAGTTTCCCCCGCGTGGGCTGGGGGACCTTCCACGGGCGAAGTCAGCCCTGCTACGGCGGTCCGGCGACTGGTACGGGTAGGGCGATGGCGAACGGTTGAAACGGGCTGGTCCACGGCTGGTGTTGGACAGGTATTCTTCAATGTTAGATTGGCGCTGGCCGGGTTGGGGGCGTGGTGCGTCGACGGAGAAACCACGAAGTCCGAGTCTCTTGTATGGGCAGCGACGGTAGACGTGGTCGGCCACTCCGCAGTGGTAGCGCAGAGGATGATTATCAGGTGTTCGCCATACGTCAGTCTTCCTCGGCGGCTGGTTTCGTACTACAGGGGGTCGGGCGGGTGACAGTGGGCGGCGGCAGGGCGGGGCCTCTTGACGACGTGTTGGAACAGGGCGGTGTCGACGAACAGCCGCGGAGTACGTCATAGCCTCTGGCTCGCGGGGTGCTTCGGACGGCATAGAAGTTCCGAAAGCCTGTTGTACTTCTTCCCGGATTACGTCAGTCAGGGAAGCGACTTGAGGGTGTGGCGTTGTCGTCGGGAAAAGTTTCCGCAGCTCCTCCCTCACCACTGCCCGGATGGTGTCGCGTAGTGAGTCGGAGTTAATAGCGCCGGCACCAATCATCTCTGAAACCAGCGAATTGATAGGGCGTTGGTACTGCCTCGTTCGGATTTCGAGCGTCTTCTCCATCGCGGCGGCCTCAGACGCGAATTCGGACATGGTCTTGCGGGGGGTTGCGAACAAGGCACGCGAAGAGCTCTTGCTTCACACCTCGCATCAGAAACCGTAGTTTCTTTTCTTCCGTCATTCCTGGTTCCGCATGGCGAAAAAGTCGCTTCATCTCCTCAAAGAAGATCACGACACCTTCGTTGGGGTGCTGCGTTCGAGTTTCAAGCAAAAGTGCAGCTCGCTCTTGTCTCACAACGGTAGTGAAGGTCTTAAGGAACTCCCTTTTGAATTGAGTGCAGTCGGTCAAAGAACTCTCATGGTTCTCGAACCAAGTTCGAGCAGCATCTTCTAAGTAAAAAAAGACATGCCGGAAAGTTTCTTCGTCGTCCCACCTGTTGAAGATGCGGAAGCGCTCCAGCTTCTCCAACCATTCTTCGGGGTCTTCAGCTGGGGCTCCCCGGAACGATGGCGGTTCCCGGGGATGCTGCAGGACGATTGGCGACGTTGTTTCTTGCACCATGGTGTTGGTTGCAGCGTTCCTTCTCTTGGGCCCTTCTGGCATGAGACCGAACTCGGGTAGCAATCCTTGCAGTCGGCGGCTTTCTTTGGTTGGGCTGGCTTGGCGGCTTCCAGATGTCGTAGAGAGCATAAAGGGTGAGTACCCGGCACCTCCACCAGATGTCACGAAGCCAAGGACGACGCAGTTGTCTTGAAGGATAAACAAGTTTATTGGAGTGAACTTGTGCTCCCCTAACAACTCCAATAAATACAGAGGTGGCGAAGAAGCGGTCAACAAAGTGACTTGCGTCGGCGAGCGTCGCAGAATCGAATACCCCGGCGTCTGCTCTGCCGGCTTTTTATCTTTCGGCGCGCGTGGTTCTCGAACCGTCGATTCGCATCGAGAACATTGTAGATCCAAGAAGATTATTCCGGGCTGTTCACGTTAGATCGGAATGCTCTCCTATCAGAACAGATAACACATGCGGCACAGAAATAAAGAATGGAACACGTGCTTCCCTTGGCACAGAGATAACACAGACCAGCGCAGCCGGGCGGTAAAAGCAAAACACAAATAAACAAACCCAATGCACGGCTCGCGGCAATATGCCCACTCCACACTCTGCTTACGAAGCACATTTATGCCTCGATATTGGAATGGAAGATAAATACAGGCCCCAGCTTTCCCATTGCGCTACTTTGCGTCGTCTTTTTCTGGCGAAATGGCCACAGCTGTTGGGGCACCCAAACGCTTTCAGAAAAAAAGTTTAACCCCAACATGTACCTTATAAATCAGAAAATATTTCGCTAAAGGTACAGAAAAATAGGCTAAACATGATCCAAAAAAAGGATGTATGCTTAAAGAAGGCAATGAATGATTGCAATAGCCCCGAATTTCTTAAGAAATCTCTAGTAAATAAACGGACCTAACTTGCGGAAAAATTTCTATAGCATCACATCATTCCTAAGGATGCAGTGAAATTCAACAGCATTAGTAGGCGTTTTTCATTAACTAGCCCTAGATAGTGTTTGCACAGTAAAAGGACTGCCCTCGGTCTAGGGGCCCCATTTAAATACACCAGAGAAAATCAACAGCATTAGTAGGCGTTTTTCATTAACTAGACCTAGATAGTCTGTGCGCAGTCCAAGGACTGCCCTCGGTCTAGGGGCCCCATTTAAATACACAAGAAAATCGAGTGCGGGATAGCACCACAGGCAGTCCATGGGCCTCCCGGGACTCATAATGTAGGAGTCCCAGTGTTGAATTGTCGGACAGGTATGTCGTTGTTCCGCACACTTTGTGTTAGGGATGACGACCTGGCGGGCCTCATTCGTCGTGTTTTGGTGTCCGCGGGTTTGGGAAGGACCTCGAGCCCGGTCTACAGGCCCCGGGTGGTTTACAGGTCGAGGGCCTGGCTCGTGTCCTGGCCACTGCTCGCGGAAGGAATTCGGAGTAAGAATAACTGCTGCAGCTCTCGCTGGAAGACACCCTACTCATCAAGAAAGATCTTCGACGCTCCACGCGTGCCCTTCTCCCTCCGCGTGGGTCTGCCCTTCCAGGCGGCTTAACCCGCCGTGAAAAGGTCGTGCTTCGAAAAATCCGCCTGGGCGTCGCTCTGACGTCTGCTGTGCGAGCAACGTAGACTTCTAGTCTTGCAGATCTCTGCTCAACCTCCCCTACTGCCCTGCTCCTATTGCTGCGGTGACATTGGAACACTTGCTAAAGACGTGCGCAGGGCTTTAATCAACCCGAGCTCGACACATGGGGCCCACAGGGCATCGTCCAGGCCGACCTCCCGATATTCATCGGTGGACGCACGGCCCACTTTACAAGAGACTCTTGGAATTTGTTTCCGAAACTTGACTCTATAGTTTCCTGTAGTGTGCCCGCCTCACATTGTGTGTTCTTCTTTTTCTTTTGTTTCCTTGCCTTCTGTGTCGTACCCCTGTTCTGTTTTGTATATTGCTCTCCTGCTACCTATGCCCTGTGGTCAAATGGCGCAATTAAAAAAAAATACGGGGCTTTTCTGCACGTCCAGATGGTCCGCGCCAATGTGGCTGGTTCTGTCCAGAATTTGCACATTGCAGGGGCCATTCATAAAAACGGTTCTAAATGAACAGTTTTAGTTTGGATCTCACGTAATGTGGATATAATTTTTCAGGACTACTGGCAATGGTGAATTCTCGAGGAAGAAGAGGAGGACAGTTGCCATCATGGATATGGAATGGATGACTTTATTACAGGAGGAGGACAATAGGCCCTGGTGTGGGGCACGGGGAAAAGGGGAGGGGAAGATTGTTCATATAAAGTCTGCACTGCACTGTGAGCGTTCACTAAGCACGATATGCACAGGTGAAGTTGTGACGAGGGCACTCTACTACGACCATGATTGGGGTATCCAAATAGACCCGTTCAGGAGCCACAAGGGGTGTGTTTGGGGGTACATCTAGAGAGAGGGTGACCGATCCGCCATCATACTACTTTAGAGACCTGTTTTGAGACCGAATTCTGTAATCTTCTGTACAATTTGGGGGTTGTTTCTGACGTGTTGGACATGTTCTTCAGAAGTCGTCGGGCGTACGTGCGTCGTAAGGAACTGATCGCGGTCAATCGAGTAAGCTGAACAAGCCCAGATGAGGTGGAAAAGATTCGGTGTATTGTTGCTGCCACAGTAGGGGCACCGAGGACTAGCAAGGTGCCTATGCGTTGTCCATTTGGAGATGACGTCCGGAGTGTAGGCCGAGTCAGCGTAGACTTTATTAGCTAAAATTTCTCCTGTTCTTGGCAGGGACTGCAGAGGAGCAAGAAAACCAGGTGGTGAGGGGTCGGCAAGCCATGAAATATTAATCTTGAACTACAACAAGTAGTGTTGTGCAAGAGGGCTCAGAGCAAATTCGCTTCATCTGGCGACGCACGACGGCGGGGCCGATTCGCGGCTCTGTCAGACCGCCCACGGCAGACGGGCCACAACTTGCTGGCGCCGCAGAATCGCCTCTACTTTTAACTTCTCAACGGCTAGCCGAAATCATGACTCGGAGAAACTGCCAGCGGCAAACGCGCAGCGACATGCCTAGAGAGGGTGCCGCTGTATCGCCTTCCCTTTCCCCGTCGTGGCGGCTCAGCGAACGCCACCACTTCGTCTCCATTCGACGGATTCAAACTTCGGCTCTCGAGAGCCCTGATTGGAGCGATTCAAACTGCTCGCGGCTACAACGGACTTCTGGGGGTATAAAGCCCTCCCGGAAGAACAGCGATGTTCGCCCTTTTTGGAGGCGCCGAGTTAAGACGTGCTGTCGCCCTAATGCGAGCCATGTAACGCTGTTGTTAGCCTTGTATCTACAGTATATAAATGTTGTGTCTGCAACTTTTCGTCGGCTCAAGAACTGCCTTGCTCTTCTCTGCGCCACGTCGATAGCGGACGGAGCGAGGCAACGTCGCTACACCGGTGACTGCGCTCCGATGGCCAGTCGTCACAACAGTGGTGGCTGCGGTGGGATGCACCTGTCCCAACAGTAGTCATCTGTGCGATTCCCTGAATACGTTACACGTACGTTGTCTTACAATCCTCGGGCGGTTTTTTTTGTGCCCTCATCTTTCAAAAAGGGGCAACGTGTCGATTGACAAAACAAGCCACCTAATCAGCGGCTCTCACTGCTACAATACCATGTAAATTGACGTGGGTAAAACACTCTGATGATATCTGCTACAACAGCAGCTAATTTTTTTGTCATGCTTTGGGCGTTGTGGCGCCACTCACCACTGTAGCTTTTATGTGTTTTGGTATTATGAAACAAACATTCAATGGAACTTGTAGGTTTAGGAACCAGGAAGAAAAGTTTGCAATACGAGGAGCGAGGGTGACTGAACCCACTGAACCCCATGTTATTAGCCATAGAGTACGTCACAAAAAAAAGACGATGTAAGAGCAACCCCACCAGCTTGATTGCTATACCTTGCCCGTATTCACGTTGCATCCACACAACTGGAGCGCAGAAATAATTATTGAGTGATTGAGTGTAACTGCAACACAGCGACCGTCTCTTCATCGCTGTCTCTTCCTCCCCAGTCCTCGCCCTGACTGTTTATGGACCAGGCTGCACCTCATCGATGCGGCGGCGACCGGTTGGCCGAGAGGAAGGCAATGCCGCAGGAAGTCTGGTCGTCAGCGCCCTCGGTGACCTCCCGCTAGTGACCCCCTCCCCCTTTTGCCCTGTAACAGCTATGATGGCGAAGCCAGCACTGACCGGACGGATAGTCTGTCGCGCACAATTACCGAAATAGCTTTATAACAGGCGGGGGCACGGGTGGCCTGAGACTGGGTAGCTGTACGCGACGAGGTCATCTGAAGAGTAGCCGAAATGAAAAAAACAGTAAAAAGCACCACAAACGCGAAGAAATTGCCTGTGCCTCTCACAGGACTGCGTTCTTCCACCAAGTGTACTCGCGCAGTGTACAGCGAAAGGACTAGGGCCCGCGACCGTATGATTCAATGTGGGGTTACCAGACTCCGATAGCTGCGGCTGTACTTCGAGCTGTTGCACAGGATGGCTGTATCGTAACACGGATAATACATCACCTTTAGCTAAGCTTCTCTTGGCCCACGCCATCCGTGCTCAACATGTAAACACCCTGCACCCCACGCGGCCACTCCAGCCTTCTCAAGGAGCCCAGCTGTTTTGGGTCGAACTGTCTGCATTTAAGATATCCAAATCTACAAACACCCCACCTTCTGCTTCCAATTCCCTCACTTGGCGTAGAGCCCTCCTGCCACAATAAAATCTTGCTCCTTCTCCTCCATGCAGAAATATCACCCGGAGTAAACACCTGAATTGCGCTCTTTGTGTCTACCAAGATTGCACTGGGTGGAGCACATGCTCGAGCGTGCGCAGGTGAATTATCACAAGAGCACCTCAACTTTATCCAACTGTCTTAAAATTATCTTACGTGGTAGCGCCGCCAGTTAATTTTCGTGCTACAAACGAACCAATCACAGCGATCATATCACGTATGTGGCAGCAGCAGGTGATGTTGATCTCAACCTTCCTCGTTCCACCCCTAATTATTATAAAAAGTCTGTTTTGAGTGGTCCAAGTAGATGTGTAATAATCATGGGCCGCCCACAGCAAGAACGTCTGGAATAATAAAATAAACCTACATTACCTTAGTTTTTTAGAAAGATTTCTTTTGTATTTGGTATGCCACAGCTCCCCTGCTGGTCTCTTTACATGGACATGTGGATACCTTTTCCCCTCTCCGGGTTTTCGACCATTACCCTCTTTCAGGCCATTACCCTCTTTCAAGATTATTGTACTTACACAACAAGAGCCTTGCGTTCATGTCAGAAGGGGATCGGTCTCAAACGAGCTTCCCAAGCTAGAGGACAAGCAATCGATGAATCTCAAACAATACACGGTCTGGAGTTGTAAAAAGCAATCTGCCGCTATGAACATTGCAGTATTTTTCTTTGATGTCCCCCTTTCCTACCAGGAGACCGTTTCACCCTGGGTTTCATGCACAAAAGGCTAAATGAATTTGTCTCGGACAGTACCTTTCGATTTCCTTCGCCTCGCCTCCTTTAGGTGCTCTGCGGTGTCCCCGCCTGGGCGGTACGTTTTCAGTCCCCCGTTAGACTGTTACTATTTGTCTATGTATAATGACTCTTAGGACATCAAACTTGTATATATATATATATATATATATATATATATATATATATATATATAGTAAGGAAATGAGGGGCTCGTTGAGGAAATACAGAAAGATAAATCAGCAGTCTACGATGCGAAAGGAGGCATAGGGGTGTGGTTAGGCTCTTTTCTTTTTTACTACGGTTAATGAAGTGAACATTTTTTTTTAATATACAGAAGAAAGAAAGAAAAACACGCGCCCAGAGTGGGGACCGAACCCACGCCTTTCGATTACATGTCGAATGCCTATATATATATATATATATATATATATATATATATATATATATATATATATATATATATATATATATATATATATATATATATATATATATATATATATGTATATTTATATATCACATATATATATCACATTGTGCCTCCCTGATTGAGACAAACGGTATGACGCCGATGATGACCACCCCCAATTGCAGGAAACAAAAAAATACCTTCACATAAATACCCGAGAAAGTGGTGGAGAAACAGCCCAGCCGGTAGCCTAGTGGTCATAGCACCAGAACGGTAGTCTGGAGGTCGCGGGTTCCGATCCCACCCGGCGGGCATTTTTTTTCCACCTTCTTTTGGTCTAAAAAAATTCTCCATCCGTTTCTATGACCTACCGCATACTCCCCTTTGCTTTCCGAGGTATTCTTTACTGCCAACCCTTATTTCTGTCTCAATTCAACGAGCCCCTATTTTCCTACTCTGATTCGCTACATGCATAGCGAGGGCTTCTGTTCTGGCAGTCTTGGTGCCATGGGGAGCTTAAGAGGGTTCAACACTGGTCGACCACTCTCGACATGTGTCGACCACTTTCGACCACTCTCGACTCGAGCCACGGCCATGTTTTTCTCCACTTCCTTTCTTTCAAAAAACGATTTGTTTCAAGGATAATAAATGACCTACCACGTTCTTCCCTTTGCTTTCCCTGGCTTTCTTGACGGCCTACCTTTAGTTCCATCCTAATTCGATTAACCCCTCATTTCCCATTCAAACAAGTGACTTGAGATGGCACTAGCCGCTCCTTTCATCGTCATCGAATGGACGAATATTGTTCTTGGCAATTCTGGACGTTTTCATAGCTGCTGGCTCTCTAAAGTAGTGCTAGTATTCAGTAAATTAGTGCATTCCTCCGGCCTATTTTTCAATAAATTGCAAAAACAATTATGAGCAGCTTAGCGAGTTCGTTATATCGAGGTTAACCGCCGCAACGCCTTCGTTACATAGAGGTCGCACACGAATGGGATTTTATGGCGGTAGGAATTGGGAAGTGAAAAACTTCGTTAAATTCGGCAATTTCTTGCAAGTTCGTTATACCCATACTTAACTGTATATATCTTATAGAGAATACCCGGCATTGTGCGCATCTGATTGATGCATAATTCCTGCTGACGATTAAAAAATGGCTGGCAATTAAGATACTCCCTAAAGCGATATTTCGGCGCAGCAGCAGTGCGCTGAGGCAGCACTCACTCCAAGGTTCTGTATACGGCAGTGATGATGAGCCTCTCTGTCGGCGGCGCGAAGAGTGTCTCGTCTCGGGAAGGGACCGCGAAATGTGTCTTAAGCGAACGCACATAATAGTCACGCGCACGCCCCATTCATCGTTTTCGCGAAGTGTAGCACGGTCGAGCGCCTCGTGCGCGGACAGCATTCTGTCCCCTCTTCTCCCCGACCGCACACAATCGGAGACCGTTGGCTCGCGCCCCTACGGAGAACCGCCTTTCACATTCGATTTCGTGGCACTCTCCTCCTTTACTCTCCTTCATCGTTCGCTTTTTGTTACACTCTTTGGTCCAATCATCGTTCGCTCGGGTACGACGAAGGCCACGCGGCTCAGTCTACGAACGCGAGACAAAGGTCTGCGCCCTTAAAAGAGACGTAAATCACTTTATGTGAGCTTTGCGCAGTTAGAAGGCTGTCGTGGCTGCCAGTTTCTACCGGCGGGGACGTTGGCGGATCTAGTGTTTCGGCAGACTTGGATCTCCTGCTCTGAGCTCGCCAGTGCCTTTTGCCAGTGCTCATTGGAGGAAATGTGGGAAAGGGTCTTCGAAGCATCCCCATATAATGTCGTGAACAGTCGCAAGGGCTCCGCAGGCTTTGCTGTTCGGTGAAGGGTAAGAGCGATGGTTAATGAGGTTGAGTGTGGCTCGGTGTGCAAAGCAGTTGGGTTTGGAGGAGTCGTCACAAGTGCTCTTGTGCGATTGTGATCAGCACGTTTGCTGACGGGAGTTTTCTGTGGAAGAGGCGCTAGAGCATGCTTATTTCTCGATGTGAGACCATTCCGTCTCTCGCGGATTTGGTACTATGGTAGGGGAACGCGGTTGCCCCGGCTCGGATATAAACCCTCGACATATGAGGACGGCCTCGTTACCCTCCCGGGCAGCGTGCGCCGAATTCCATGCGGGTTCTACCGGGGATTTTGGTGTGTGCAGGTGGACAATTTAGGTTACCCGCCACGGTAGCCCATTGGCTAAGGTGTTGGGCTACTGAGCACAAGGTCGCGGGTTCGATACGCGCCCACAGTGGACACTTTTCTGATGGAGGCGAAAAGAGAAAAATTGCCCGCGTGTACGAGATTTCAGCGCGCGTAAAATTTCCAGGAGGTCACAATTAATCCGCAGCGCTCCACTAGGCCGCGCCTAAAGGCCTACGTTGCATCGGCGGGTTAAACGCTACAATCAATCAATCATAATTTTTGTTCCCTGCCCGCGATAATTGGCCTACGGAAACTTTTGAATGGCCGTGTTACAATCAGATATTACATTTGTAAGTATTTTCATTTGCACCAGGAGCTGTTTTGCTGACTCGGAAGGGAATGTATGTGGGCTAGTAAACGCGTTGCAATTTTCGGCTTAAAAACCTGCGTTAAAGACGCACACTGAGGACTTCTTTAGTAAAATTAGCATGCCAGTCGTAGAAGCAGCAAAGTACGTTGCTGCCCCTCGTAGAAGCAGCGAAGCAGCATTGTGAGCACATTTAAGTCATCGCATAGGAACTACATAAGGACAATTTTTTGAAAATTCCAGAAGTAACAGCGAAAAGTGGTAGTGCACAGAAATTTGTGATAACCCCACTCAACCTGGTAAAGTTCCCAGTGCTTTTGTGGATATATGTAGGTCTTACGAATCTCTAAAAAGTGCTTTTTTGGTTTTCTCCTAACCACCACCAATGGTGCAAATCGGCATTTTGGAGCATATTTTGTGTTTTGGGATATTCCTCAATATCCGCGTTAGAGATATAGATATCTCGCTGGTTTTTGTTGACAATGGTTACAAATATAAATCCGAAAAGCTAAATTTACGGATGTTACTCCACAAAATTATTTTTTTTAATGACACGTCTGACGAGCCGAAAAGGCCTAACAGCGGATGGCAACGCCTCGCCAAACTGATGGTTCAAACTACTTCATATTTTGTGAGCAAATTTTGATGTCTTGGAACTCGAACGTGCTGATTATTTTTTAATTATACCTGGGAGAGAGTAAAAACACTCAAATTTCTTTCAAATATTTCTTGTTTACCGCAGGCCAGCTGAGATATTTAATTTGGTTTTCTTGTTACATGTAACTTATGCACGTACCTAAACAGTGTTTTAAAATATTTTTCTGTAATAACTACCAAATGGGGAGGATCAGAATTTCGGGAAAATTTCGTGATTTTACAGATTCCTCTTATATTGCCCTTTGATATATCCATTTTTTTAAATGTCCAAATGCCGCCCGTACAGTTCTCCAAAAACCAATTTAACGATACTGTCCTCACACGCGCATCAAAAGGCGAGTGGGAGTTTTACTGACACACCTACGGACGTGGAATTTCCTTGAATATTCCTGCACTGGGCATCTGTTGGGAATATCTGGCCCACGCGCCTGTCGTGGGATTCCATATTATCTGCACCTGTAAACTCAAGTGAGCGATACACTCGTCGACTGACTCGTAAGCCCAGCAAAAACTGCTATCTCTGGGGACTTGCAACGTCGGGAGCACACGATAAGGCGGAATTACCCGAAGCTCGAACCGTGACAGACGTAAACTAGTAAATTGTGTTTCCGTAATTTCTGGTTATCTCGCTGAACGGTGCAGATATTCAACTGCATTCTGCAGATATGTGTATTTGGTGAACCTAGGGAATAGTCGATATCTGCATTACTGATTGACAAATGCGACTGGATGAATGTTACCTATACAAATGTCCACTCGTTTGAACGCACCAGCTTGGCACAATTCCTACTGGTATCATATCAATAAAACACGAGTTCCAACCGTTTCTCATTACCACATGCTTTCGGAAGGAGCCAATGTATTGACAGCCGGCAGAAGTTTCTGTTTGTGTACAATTTCATGGTGAACTAGCTATTGATGGAGAGTAAAAAATACCTGAGCAGGTGTTATACCTAATGGTGCCTGTAGTGAAGGGACCCACCCGGGCATCGACCGGTACTACCGGAAATTAAGGTTAGAGAAAGGAGAAATGTGGCGCTATCTGTATTCGTTATAAGCCTTTCTCGTGTTTTTATTTCGTTGAAAGGAATGCGTAACTTCGTTTGGTGGCTTGCTGATTCATTCTCTTGACACAGCAGGTGTTCTGACACAAAGCACTGCCCTGGTTGACTTCCCAACAATGCACTCGACTTCCCCATTATTGCGATAAGAGAAGTTCCGGAATCTCCACTAACGTGAAACCTGGGGCGATGCATGCAGTGCACAAGTGTATTCTTGGCGCCTTGGCGTTTTTGCCAATGGAGATAATACCGTTCGGTGTAGAGGTACAGAGCTTTGGTGCCAAAGTCTTTTTTCTTTGAAGCACGAAGCTCCCTAGCACGAGGCGTAAACGAGGCTCTCGGTGTTTCATTAGTACGCGTAAGAAGCGCTCCTGCACGAGGCGTAAACAAGGGTCATGGCGTTCTGTTAGTCCGCGTTACGTTCTAGGGCGAGGCGTAAGCGAGTTTCCCGGTGTTTCACTGCTGTGACTACATGAGACGACGCTTACGACGACGACATGCGACGCCGACGACCCCTAAGGGGTTTCACCCTTAAAATAGACCTGGGGCCGTTCATGGTAATCAGATACATTTTCCTCACAGACAATAGCCTTAGTAGCTAGTTCAAAGGGCTGGTGTTTTTTCGCGACGAAAGCATAATTTCTTGTTTTGCTTTTTGCGTTTATTTCCTGTTTCATGACGCCAATTGTACAACGTTTTATGTTTTCCTTTTATATTTCCTCTCTCAAAATAAGAAGAAAGTTTGTAGACATCCTTCATGTTTCTATTTTTCTCCGCATATTTGTGAATCAGTGTATTCAGCATAGAGAAAAACCTACAGGGAGCTTTCCATGAAGCTAGAATTTCCAACTCCTTGTGCTGGTGAAACCTAATATGACCCACCAAATCTGTCCGTGCACGCACAACAGCAGCAGATGCTAAGACTCACGCAACATCATAAACCAATGCAAACCTCGCACTCCTAAATGACCCAGCCATCCCAACTCGCACCGGTGACAGCACAGGGCCGCATTTCAAGGTTTGTCCTTTCTCTGAGTGTCACTCGACATCACGTGGGCCAGTATCACGTAGGATTTGGGATATGTTCATGGCATCACACAAATCGGAATCAAGGTCCCAACTTGGCGCGGCAGTATCCACTGAACAGGCCCAATAAAGGATGGTGACTCCTCGCAGGTCAAGCAATACCATTACTGGGTGGAACCTGTCTACGAGAATTAACTCCGACAAAAAAGCGGTCGCCATGGCACACCAGGCACCAAATGTTATCCCACACAGCTAGGCATAGCTAGGCATAGGATTGAAAATAAAGGCAAGCCTAATGTTCGACTCAGTACGCACCAAGCGCAATCCACAAGCATGCGGCGGAGTACGCCGCTCTCCGACGCCAATCAAAATTAAGGTTTTGCGATGGCCTACAGGGCACTGTCGAAAGTCGCCATAGTGCCTGCTTAGACAGCTCATCGATCTCTTGACAGCAAGGCCTTGTAAAAGTACCAATGACGCGCCAAGCACCGCCACCTCTGAACCGCCAATGTCCTTGATGAAGACATAAAAGCAAAACGCATACCTCGATGCATATCGTTAAGCGTAATAGACATCATTCGTGCTTCCATGGCTCTCTAAGAAAATATCAGAGCCCTTTCGAGGGGCTTGGCCCATACTCACAACCTCCCCGCAAATCTTCCCCGGTAGTACGAGCCGGCGGTATGCTTTTTCGTTTCAGTTATAAAAGTAGCGCACTGTTTCTACTTCAAAATTTTCGTAACCTGCTCCCCATACTTTAGAAGTTCTACAGCTAATATTTTTTCCGTGGTTTCGATAGGAGCACCGAACTTGGACAAGGCATATTTCCTCCCGTTTTATTGTCATTAATTGCTACGGCTGAAGGAGATGCTCTCTGCGTACTATCGACTTGATACTGTTTCCCTTTAATTCCTGAACTCTTCCTGAGCAGATGTCCTCAACTATTTTTGCAGTTCGTTTCGACAATCACTCACCAAGACGATGCTACCCACAAATCTCAAGTTGTTGAATCATTCTCATTTGCTCTCGCCCCACTTCTGTCGAATTACCTGTCGTTACATTTTGTCTAAAAATGTGCAATACCTACAGGGAGATTGTTTCCCTTGTCGACACCCTTCGTAATATAGACTTCCCATTCTTCCTATGGACACTCGTCTATCGTCTTGTACGTTACTTATATAACTGTTCCAAGTTCATTATGTACATTGACGCTCTACACCGTGTTCTCTGGATGTGTTCCCTACTGCGGTGACAACAACTTAATGAGAGCCGTTCTTCCGATTTTGAAATTCCGTACAGGTTTCTTCACTCCGGCAGTTGATGCTTTAATGATTTCATTTTTGGACCATTCTTTCAGTACCAGCTGTTGTCTGTGTGGTTCAAATCTGAGGTGCTACTTCAACTTGGCTGTACGCTTATATTCATTACGTCGCGAGCGGCTTTGAAAGAAACCCGAAGATTAACACAAAGATTTAATTGTTAGCGCTCATCAGACTCGGGTGAGACATTTGGTGCTGAAGTTATTTTTTCTGGCTTGAGAATACACTCCAAAATAATGCGTTGTTACCCAGACAGATTAAATTTTTTTAAGATAGCGTAATCTTTCGTATTGCAATGTTCCTCTCCGGCTATATGTATGATTCTTCAAGTTTGAAGCAATAACCGTAGTTCTGCGGCACTATCATGCCGTTTTCGCGAAAGGTCAGGGAAGGACTCATCACACACCGCCTGTCCAGATTGCACTAGGGCGAGACTCGAGCACCCGAACCACGGTGCCGCCACCCCTCGTATTAGCCGGGCGTTCTCGAAGAGTTGAATGGACCCAGCGCTACCGTCGCCTCTGGTGTTGAGGTAGACGCCCAGCGCTTCAGCTCCCGCGTTGACGGTGACTGCACGCCTGAGGCTGTCCCTGATGTCGCGGCAGTGGGACAGCATTTGGGAGATGCAAAAGGCGCACTTGCTCAACAGCCTGTAGACGAGCTGCCATCCGAGGTTGGAGCTGCGCGCGGCGATGTCGTTGAGAAACCATCCATCGCCTTTCGCGTTCTCGAGGCTGCAGCTGCATAAATTGGTAGTCCTGGTTACCTCCGACGCCTCGCAGCTTGTCGTGGACGCAGCTTTCGTTCGTTCTGCCCGTTCATTCTGGAGAAGGCGCAGTTCCTGCTTGGTGACGTGTGCGGGAACTCAACCCTGTCCGGCCGCGATGGCTCCGCGCTGTTGCTTGGGCTCCCTCTTCTCCCCGGCGTCTGCGGTCTCCCCAATGGTGACCTCTTTGCCGAAGTCTGGTTCCATCGTTTCTTCCCTGGGGTCGTAGTATTACTCCTCGGCGCGGAGTACTCTTGGATGACTCTCGCCTGGCGAGCCATTGGGGCGAGCACCGGCACTCGACGTGCTGCCTGCGTCACGTACAAAAGCACCATGAGCAGACTTACGTGCGTGACTAGGTAGGTATTCGCAAGTGGTTGCTTCTCTGGCAGAAGATGTGACTTCGGCTGTCTTAGCAGCTGGCGTCTTGTGGTATCAATGTCGCCGACGGGCTAGTCCTTCTTTCTCGCCTTCCTCTCGTTTTTCTTTTGTAATGGGCAAATCTACGATTGAAATGTTGGGTATGTCCATGATCAAATTTATATTGCATTATTCAAGGACGAAAAAGAGGAAAAACCTATTAGGGAGCCAAACAGATCTTCTTACAAGGCACCATGGGGCCATATACTTGTCCTCCTGTGTATTTGCTTACCTTTGCCGGCATGTCGCTAGCCATGAAGGTAAAGCGGTTGTTGCAAGCTTTAATGGAAGGGGAAGCGTTTAACCTACGGCAAAACAGCGGGAAGGCTGAAAACTTGGGCTCAGCCCTAATGGAGGCCATCTGAAGAGGCCATCTCTTTACCAATCATGTAGACCACGGCTACATGTAAATCATATAGATCCCGCAGTATGCCGCTTTTTGTGCCCTGCCTAATTATGTAAAAGTACGTATGGTGTGACTGTGATGGGGCGTCACCTTAGCCATTAGCGAGTTTTAGCATAGCAAATAGCGGGCGCTAACGCAATGGTGGCGGGTGACGCGACCCACCGAGGCGAATGCGCATTTGTTCGGCGGGACGGTCGCCTATGCCTCGCAGAGCCCTCGCATTTGCTCCTGCTGAGAGGCAACCTCATAGCATTCACCGCCCGCACATCCGCATTCGTGTTCCCGTAATCTGCCGCGGCAGGGTTAGCGTCCGCTCGACGCTTTGCTAAAACTCTCTCTTGGATGGCCCCCCGCACCAGATCTCTGTGGTCACCTGTGCGAGGGCTGTAGCCAAAGCCCAAGGGTACCTGGACGAGGCGAACTCAACCCACCGGGCGATGACTCCACCACCGCCGTTTGTTCTATTAAACGTTTATTCTCTCTCTCTGCTCATCATCTTTGCTGATGCGGAGTGCGTAAAAAATTGTCTCCAACGCACGCTGTGAAGGTTGTTGGAAAGCGAAGCTTTAAACGACACCCACAACAATTGCATAAGCAAGGTCACTTGAATTCACACACGTGGCTCTACAAAGTGTGAAACGAGAGACTCTGCCAGCCGTTACTTGGAATTTGCTGGGGCGGCGTCCCGAAAGCAGCAGAGTCGGACACGGCCGGGCTGGAACGGTGGAAGCCGCCGCCGTAGCCATGTCATGAGTCGGAAGTGAGAGAAAACGGAGAGGAGCGTTCTTTTAATGGTCGGACAGTAGAACCTAGCCATCCTGATGTGCTAGCTCGGGGATACACCACCACCGGACACAAGCGCAGCCACGGAAATAATTCGACATGTGAGCTTAATGATTCGCATTTATACCTATCTAAACTAGTTGGTTTAGTAAGTTTGAGAATTGGGAGAAAGCAGAGAGAACTTTTATAATCGCTATTTTTCAGGACCAATTGCTCCTCCCGCCTTTTGTATTACCTCTTAAAGCACAACCGAATTGATTTTCATCAATTTAGAAAACGGAGTCCCATCGTGGCAAGCAGTGCTCAAAAGCAGCTTTCCTCTATCGGTCAGATCTCTTTATGTTGCCTCTACATTTTGTATTCCCGCACTGCAAACCAATCCTTCACGTATCTCTGCCGTACTATCACTTAAATCCGTCGGGTCCGGATAACCCTGCAGGTGCTGCCAAAGAAGTTATTCAAGCCGTGCGAATCAAGCGCGCGATGGATACGACGCTGCGACAAAACAGGCCCAAAACAACCGTCGCTAAAGCAGACGAAAAAGCTGCATGCCGGCGCGCCCGCCAGCGAGCTGGCACCTCCGCGCCGGGAACGCTGGGTAAATTCGCCGTGTCATCAGAGCGTGCTCTTTAAGTGAAACATCCCCCCCGCTCCACCTCCACAACCGCCTCCGCCGCGTTGGAGGTTTATTGTCCCGCACGCCGCGAAAGAGCCGTCGGCTGGTGAAGGTAGACAACTTTGCTTTAAAAAAGTAGGTTAACTGGAAAGCCTTCTTAAGGGCCCCATTTTGCGAAAAACCATCGTTGCTGCGGTTCTCAGGTCAAGGAAATCGCCGCCGCTGTGAAGGGTGCATAATGAGAAGGTAAACGATGCGATTTAAACCTTGGTTTTCAGAATAGCTGCGGAATTCACTAGTGCCTCCGCACACTGCAAGCACTGGAGCACGAGCGGTTGTTGTGGCGGCTGTTATTTTTTACGTAGCACATGCCTACTTCAAGGATGCGCCAGGAATCAGTAGTTTTGAGGTGTAATTGCGCGTAAAGCAGTCGGCACCAGCTAAAGATGCAAGCCTCAAAGTGAAATATTAAGCCAAAACTGCCCCATACCCAACTGTCGCTGCCTTTACCAGGTAAACTGCAATATACGGAGACAGTATAGCACATGCTATCGGGGATTATTGGGAAGAACAGTGCATATTTTGTGGGCCAGACGCCAGGACAATGCCTACCATAATTCGGAGGACCAGACCACAGGGATATGTTTACCTTTATACCTTGGATCTACTTGGAATATGTTTACCTTTACCTTGGATTATGTTTACCTTTATACCTTGGATTTACCTTCATACCTTGGAAAATTGAAACGTAATCACCTAAAAAAATACGAAGTCACCCTTGTTTACAAACATAATGCGGAGAATGGACCCGAAGAACATTTTGCAGTAAACAATATGACTTAAGAAAAATGAACTTCTACATATCTTACTAAAGGCCCCTGAGCGAAGCGTGGAAGCTTTCGGGCCTCAAAACTGCGTTAAAGTGAAGCCAAACTTCGCCGAAAGTACCTTGATGGCGACTTTTCCGATTTGGTGCGGGTTCATGAAAAAAAAACCAGCGCAAGAAAGACGAGGACGAGGAACGCTACAAACACAGTGCAGCGCTCACAACTGAATGTTTTATTGAAAACAGTAAACGTATATACAAAAAACACCACGCATGTCAAAATAGTTCAATTCAAGAAGGGATCAGAATGCAAGCTTACAACTCGTCAACCAACGCGTTCTTCAAGATTTCAGACTTCGCTTTTGTGCAATGTCGCAGATGGTTGGCTTATACAAGCTTCAGAATTTTTAGATATGTAAAATTGCTTTTACATTTACATTTGCTGGGCTGATATTGCTCAACCTGGCGGCTATTGCTTTTTATATGTCTAAAAAGTTTGAAACTTGTCTAAGCCAACCTTCTGTGACCTTGTACAAAAGCGAAGTCTGTTATCTTGCAGAACTTGTGACTTGACGAAATGCAGGCTTGCGTAATGATCCCTTCTCAATTGAACTGTTTTAAAATTCGCGCTGTTTTGTGTAGGTATGTTTACTTTTTAATTAAAAAATTCAATTTGTGAGTGCAGCGCTGTGTTTGTAGCCTTCCTCGTGCTCGTCGTTCTTGCGCTGGTTGTTTTAAATGCATAGCATTTTAGTAACTCACAATGTCACGCGGCGTTGGCGTGCCTTGTCTTAGTCCGCAGGCGCGCCTTGTCGTAGTCCGCAGCCAGGCCACTACACTATAAAAGAAATAACAGTTTCCGGCGCCCGGTTTCGAACCCATGACGCCGCGGGCGGAGCGCAAGGTGCCCGGCGCACTACCGACTGAGCCACGAAACCTTTTTTTTCTTTCTTTATTGCCGGTCTTCGACAGTGCAACACAACATAAAGGTACTACAGAAAACACACAATCTACAAAAAGGCCGCCATGCCATGATGGATTGGCGTTGTCATTTAAAATTCCCTAAGCATGGCGAGGGGTTCCACCCTTGGCAACCACTCAGGAACCGAAAACTTCGCTCTCTGAATTTCAATGAACTTGGAAACAGTTTCGCGGAAATATTGTCGCGTCGGCCGCGCGTCTACATCACCGACCCAGATTTCGATGCACCGAACGCGCGTTATATCCTTCACTCATTTCTGGTTTGTTTCGAAAGCGCCACAAGTTGTGCCGCGCCTCCGAAAGATGGCGACACGGGTCCCGCGATCAAGAGACACGACTTGCCGGCGCACCCCCTCGGAAATGCTATGCATTCGATCGTGCCCCTCGCGAGGGGGATGTTTTTTATACTTCTTGTGCAAGGCGTGGGCTCGTTGTTTTAAACGCGGGGCATTTCAGTAACTCACGATGTCACCCGCCTTTACGTCCGTAGTTGTAGTCCGCACCCCTGCCCCTACACTGTATAAAAAAAAATACTATCCGGCGCCTGATTTCGATCCCTCGACCCTGCGGGAGGAACGCAATGTACATGGTGCTCTACACACTGCGCCACAAAGCCGACACAGAGTGGGAGGCTTCGAACGCGCCTTATATCCTTGACTCATTCAAACTACGTCAAGAAGCTGCTGATACAACGCATTCACTACCACCAACTCCCCAAACACTAAACGTTAACGCACTACACCCACCCCCTATGCGACGCATTTACTCGAGTCCCCCTCGCGGGGAGATGGGCCCAATTTTTCGTTGGGATTTGGTGTTTTTGTGTACAGCAAACAGATGTACGTCGGCCCTAACAGCTCTGCTGTTAATAAAAACTAAAAAAAACGATCTGACGAAATAAAAAAATATGCGTGTCATACGTCACCCCCTAAATATGAAGACCGCACAAAAAATAGTTCGAAAAGCAATGTTCCTAACGCGACAAAAATACCTAAATGTGCCAACCATGCACGAAGTCTTTCATCTTCGGAAAAATTTTCATCATGATTGCCGAAAGTGCGTCAAATAGATCGTCGAACATTCAAAAGTCTAATCGCAAACAAACAACCAACCCATGCGACGATTTTTTGCGCACTAAGCAAACGCATCTACAAACGATCTGAATGTATTCCGATATGCGGTTTATGAGATAAAGGCATGTGTGTTCAAAGCAAAGCGCGTCTTTCCTTACCTTTCTTTTGTATGTGACAAAACAGCATGGTGTTCTGTTAAGCGTGACAAAACAGCACTGCGACCCAAAAGCAAAACGTCAAAACAGAACCGGCAGAATAGTAAAGTGTCAAAACTGCACAAGCACAAAACAGCACGCCGGAAGTGTGACGGTTAAAATGGAGTCCACTCGTCGCCGAGAACTTGCATGCTATTAGTCAGTCTTAGTTTTCGCCCAACCAGCCAAGCCGTTTCCCCTCAGTGACTAGCTAGGGTCTCTCAGACAATACAATGAGCAGACGCGGTTCGGCTGTTTGGACAAAGAACATTACAGAATCAGCCCATGCAGGATAGCTGCCCTCGCTGGCGTTGTTCCGGTGTGAAAGAGCAGTACCCCTAGATTTGACCCAACCGGTGACACAGTTTCCCCTCACCAACTAGCCAGAGTTACTATTATCGATTAACAGTGACGGTGAATTGTCAGTAAGCGACAGAGATTTACTGGTTGGTTAAAACCAAACAAACTAATTTTAACCTAACCAGCCAAACCGCTTCTGGACACAGTCAATCTGCATCATTGTTATCACACACGTTTTGTCGCTTTTCTGTGTTGTCGCGTGATGTTTTTTGCCTGCGCTCTTCCATTACAAAATGTTATGTTGGTGCTGTTTTGCGGCGTGCTGTCTTTACGGCTTGCTCATATGTTGTGCTAGTCATATGTTGTGGTAGAGCGTATAGTGTACCGCGGGGTACATGCGGTTCATCTGTACGGGATGCTTGCGCATCCCGTACTGATGAACCGCATGTACCCCGCGGAACACTATACGCTCTGTCCGTTTTGCAAAAGAGAGAGGGGCACCCAGCCGCACATTTTGGCAGAGTGTACAGAACTTAAGACCCCCCCTCCTCCCTTTCCCCACAACCCCCGCAATCCCCAACCCCTTGAGCGATGGGAGGGAACCACCCCGTCTGGTGCCAGCGTGCACCACCGATTTCGTTTTGGGCTCAAGAAACGTTGATTCCTCCTCCTCCTCCTTGCGACGTCACTTCCGTGACGAATATGATAAGAGTGAGATCTCGGTGTACCCGAACACAAAACCCTCGTGTTAAAATACCCACGAAGGGCATTTACTGGGATTTGCAACTCAAACCGACGCGGTTCATAGGGCGTGAGTCGCATTAAATTCTGAACTCATGAGGAGTGCTCAGTGGTCCTAAGACAGCGTGGCGCGAAATGGCAGGACAACCCCTGCGCATGTGCATTGGCGGCGACATTATCGATAGCCTGTGTGTCACATTCAGCAATATTCTTCAGCAAGCCAGGCCTCTGTGCCCGGCGATGTGTATCGTACTGTGGTATTCTTTTGACTCCATAGCGTAAAGTATACCTCGGAAGTCTAAACCATCAACATAGTACGCGGCCACCTCCTTGGGTGATACTTCGTTCAAACATGGCCACAAGTCCGCCATTTCAGGTGTGATGTCAAACTCTAAGCGCGTTTTTATGCTGCGTGCACGTAAAAGGGATCTAAAAGTACGAGAATACCTTTGCTTGCAAATAAAATGCTTATAATGAAGAAAAAGAACAGTCCATGTACAAATATTAGAAGTATTTCGACACAAGCACAGCACTGCTGGTACTCCAAACACAGGCGGAACATGGCAAAATCCGACGCAGCCAAAACCACCGTCGCACTACACAATTATAAATGCGATTCCAAGCAACACATTCAAAATCGCGCCCGTATGCACCAAAGATCAATAGAGGGCCCCTGAGGAATTACCCGAACAACACGGAAACATACCCTGCAGCAATACTCGAAAAATTCCATGCATCTAAAAAATTAAAATGACCCTCAATGGCATTTAGTTTGCATATACAAAGTTCGCATTCCTCTCTCCTTATCGATTCTGAGGTTTCCTTGGATTTGTTATAAGTTTTTGGGCATTCCTCAAGCAATTAGTGGTTATTTGCCAAAGAAGGCCATCATCATCATCATCATTGTGGTCATCATCACCCAAATGGCGGTCGGTTGCTTGGTTTTCGCATTCCGAGACTTCACCATGAAAAAAGCCTGCAGAAAGTTGTCCCGCAGGCGAAATACCGTCTTCATCCTTGTCACGATCGTGAGCGTGTTCGCGTTCTTCCAGCTGGGGAATTTTACAGCGCTGAAGGACTTGCTTCAGGACGAGAATCTGAAGCACATCGAATAGTGGAGCCACGAAGTCGGTCAGGCTGCTTTACGTGAGGGCGAGCAGTATGAAGCGACGCGGCTTCCGCACCGCGGAGGCTGGGCCGTGGAAGCGCGCTGTCGTGAGGGCATCGATGTCCTGTTCTTCGTGCACGCCTGCTCACGAGAATGGAGACGGCGGGCGGTCCTGCGCGACACCCTCGTCGAGGAGGCGGCCGCGAGACGCTTCAACTGGGCCGCCGTGTTCTTTGTGGGTCGCCGTGCCAAGGACCCACTCCTCGACGCCTGGCTCAACTTTGAGGCGGACGCCCTTGGCGACCTGGTGGTGTTCCCGTTAGAAGACAGCTACAGGACCATAACTCCCAAGTGGGTGAACGGTATGCAATGGGTGGCCGACCGCTGTCCCAACGTGCCGGTGATCGTCAAGCTGGACGACGATGTCATCGTTCACCCGTTCAAGGTGAATGGCAATATGCCTGCGAACATCGACGCTATAGCCTTCAATGAAAGCCACGCTGTTAACCGAAAGTTATGGGCTCAGTTACTGGGGCCGTAGTTGATGTCTAGTTAAGAGTTTGAACGACTGGCACACTGTACCAAGCTAATAAAATTTCGGTTACGAACGCGTTTGTTTGGAGCTGGTAAATCAGGAGCTAGTTCAATTAGAATAAAACCTAAAATACATAAATGAAATATGTATGCAAACAGGTATGTTTAACGTTTCTACTTAAAACGTTTTCTGATCAGAAGCCTTCGTGTCGCAGTGTTCTTGGCAGTCCATGAAATGGGCCTCATCATGTGTTCTAATGTTTTACCGAAGGCAATGGTCGTCTAGCTGACACTTACCCAGAAAATAACATTCGTAGCTAGAGGGGAGTATAAATATACAAGGCAAGGAGAAAAAAAATTAATTAGGTAGTTTCAAGGTTTGTGCTTCGTCTTTCGTCTTTGTGCCCTGATTTAATTTTAGGCTGCCCAGTATTTATTCAATTATTATCGAACAAGCTAAGATTACGCCTATGCTAACACCTTACAATTCGGCTACGGTTTTTTATTCTTTTTTTTATATCCACATATCAGTACTGCTAACGACGGAAGAGCTGTTTCCGCGTTCTTATTGTCATACCCGCATATTGGTGCAGCTAACGCCTGACGACTTACTCCGGTTTCTCATTCCTGCGTCTCAGCTTAGCCAGTACCTGCAGAAGGAGTTCGCCAGGGAGCCCGCACGCCTGCACTGCTACGTTTTGGGTGGCCAGCCAGTGGAGAGGGAACCGGGCAGCCGCTATTTTGTGAGAACGGACGACGCCCCAATGGAGGAGTACTTCACCTACTGTCAAGGCCGGGCCGTCATAATGACCTTCAACGTCATGCGAACGCTCCTTAGAGCGTCACCCAAGGTGTATCCCCACCCCACGGTAAGGCCTCTTGTCCCCTTTGCGTGCACTTCCTGCAAAAGCGACACTTCTATCGCGAACATACGCGCTCAAAATTCAGCTTTTTTTCCTGTGTACGCTCGAATATGTACGCACGAATAAGTTGTCAAAAGTAGATGTGCTTACTTGCGCTGATCTGCAATTATTTCATGCTTCTAGCAGCACCAGAAATGGGTATTCCGCTAGATAAAAGAATTAATTTCACTCTGCTTTTTCTGCAGGAAAGGCTATTTTTACTGACAGAGCTGGTACATGGCAGGGCAGGCAGATTGCCATGTTGAGCTTTTAATAAGTACAGTCCAATCATCAAAAAAGGCCTCTTTTCTGCTACAACTACCTGATGAATATAGTGGAAAGAAAGGAGCTATATCTTTGAGTTAATATCTGGGCGCCAAAGTTCGGTTTGGGAGTGGCAGAGGGCGATGCATAGCGTATCATTTATGGAATATTGGAGCGCGTCTCACTAGCAACAGTCCTCTTAAAAACCACCAAGTGTCAGTTATTACCATTACAGCTACGTAGAGTGTGTCCAATTTGTGGGAAGCCTTCTCTTCAAATGGGAGTACTCGTCGTCGCACCCACGTTTTAGCACACTTCGAGACCCGCACTGACGGGAAAAATGGTTTTTTGTTCAGCTTTCGAAGTATTTATTCTGTAGACATTGTTGGGGGAGGGCGCCTGGTGGTTTGAGCTATCCATCGTTTGTGTTATACAGCCTGCGGAGTTTACACTGCGGCTACTTTATATTTCCTATACAGTACAGAAAAAAATGAACTTCTTGGAGTACGCAAAGCATGAATGAAAGACGATCATAGGTTGCACATCACGTAACGCTATTTAAAACGTACGTAAACGCCATTACTTACGGAAAAACACGAGTACAAACAACTATTCGCTCAGACCATTTTACGCAAACATTTCTCCATTTGCAAGAAAGTATTCTCTTCACTTCGATGTACATGTCTTCACAGAACTTCCCCGTAAATCATCTACTCTCCCCCGCTATCCTGTCAACTCATCCTCTCCCGTGTCGTTCCGACCAGGATAAATACAATGGGGCTTTGTTTTATTCAGTTTAGTTTTCCGGGCTTCCACTGTTCATGCGCGATCAATTGGAACCATTCAATTTTGGTAGGCTTGGAATACCGCCTCGAACTCTAGTCTTGGGTTTCAAGCTCTTTTAGCATTTTTTTGGCCCAAATATTGTGTTTAACGCGTATTTTCATTTGATCCCGCAAGGATAAAGCACATTTGAGTCTCTGTTAAAAGCACGCTGCCAGGGCCATCTATGAATTGATGGTTTTCCTTCAATGTACCTGATGTTTTCTTTTAGATGTACGAATGCGTTTTCCATGTTAGCGATTTCCAAAGGTTTTGGATGTGTAAACTTCCAGTTCCAAAATTTAGTTTTACCGTCTCGGCCGCGTGGCTGAAGTGAAGGTTAGACACACAGACGTATAGACCGACATTGGATGGCTTAGGTTGCCTCTCGAAGAGTCCAGTCTTTAAAAGACCCTGCCTTGATGGTACGACTTCTATGAAAACAGTTGGCGCGAATTGATGCCGAGCTGACTTCCACTTTCGTGGTTTTACCCACAAAAAAAGATAAATAAGAAAGAAGGGGGAGCTTCAAAATGTCAGGAAAAGTGAAGGACGCGCTTTCGAAAAAGAGTCTCCGGTCGCATTCGGCTTCTGCAACAGGCACCGCTTGGGCACTAAGCATCTCCTCTCTGTACGAACGTCGTCGATGTAAAGACTGGAGCTGCAGTCGTCGTGGGCCCAGTTTTCCTGCTTTGGCATGGACGAAACGTTCCTTTATATTGGCCCAAGGGGCCTGGTCCTCATGGAGGAGGGAGGAATGTGAGGTGTACATAGCACCCTCTCTGGCCGTTCTTACCAACCACCTTTTTATACTCTACTGTGTCACGACAAGGTTGAGTGTGTGTGGAGACATAAAAAGTTAAAACGACGCACAGCTGACAACATGGTCAGCTTAGCCCTTCATAATCTGCGCTCACTGATCCAGAGGACTAAGGCAGCAGTCGTTGTATCTCTAGCCCTGGTCCTCTGGTTCGACCTAGGCATTATATTTCAAGTGCAGAACACTTTAAGTGTCCGGATTATCGTCGTAATTACTCCAGGATGATGGCGTCACGTGCTAATACAGGGGCTTCGAAAAGATAACCGTTTGCGCTAGTCGGGATAGAACCGGCGTGTCGAGTTACAAAGCTCGTGTCTGCCCCATTGGGCCGTCGAACCTGATGTTACATGCTACGTGTGGGGGGTGGAGTCTGCGCTGCGCCACTGCCACGGAGGCTGCGTTTGCTTGGCGGCAAAAAGTACACGGCAATATAAAAAAGGAAAAACGCCATGAAATATTGCAATATTGCCCTTAATGAAAAGTCAATGAGACGGCCTCTTCATGGGCCTTTTTCTGGGGCTCCGCCGCCCTCTCTTGACGGCTTTCGCTATCAATGCCAGGCTGATACTGAAACTAGTCACAAGATGGTGCCACAGCCCCTCTGGCGAACGACTACACCACACTTCGGCAGCTTCCACGTTAGTAGAACTGTTTCTTATTGCTCCGCTTTCCATTCCCCACTTTCATTTGCACCCTAAGAAACGTCTTTCCATCCATACAAACAGTTGAAGCTGCAATTCCGCAAACGTGCTAACGTTTCAACAATTACTTGTTTCTTTTTATGGGCCAACGCAGGACGACGCGTACGTGACCGGCGACCTCGCGCTGCTCCAGGGAGTCGGCCACATCGACATTAATCACTTGTACATTTTTGAAGAACCAAACGCAAGCTGCCTTCTCGTCGGCGATTGCATCTTCATGCACTGGCCGGACTATACAAGCGAGAAGGTAATTGAAGAAGACTTGCGGACCCTGGACGCTCGCTTCTACTGGTCTTTCGTACTCTCGGACCAAAAGGTGCACGCGGGAGTGAGGCTGGACTTATCATCCAGGCTGAAATCCCGCGACTATGCACTTGCTTTCCAAGAGACGAGGGCACTGCTGGTCAAGCGCAACGGAATTGACAAAGCGCAACAAGCGCTTCTGCCGTCTCCCTAGACCACATTGAATTTTCTCGAAAGATTTTTTTCTCGAACGCTAAGCGGAAATAGTGCTCTAACAAACGAGCGTAGTTCGGTGCTTGACAGTGCATATGTGTATAGTATGCTGGCCTGCATGTAAAAATAAATCCGACTGTGGTTACGTACGTCCTGCCGCATTGTCATCCCTTGGAGCAAACCTTGTGGGAAAATGGCATTATTATTCCCACCCATACAAACTCCTGTTGCTAACCGGTTGGTTGATATACGAAAGAGATTTCTGTCTGCTCCACGCGAACAAGCAGATTCTCACCCGCGCACGGTGACATTCCTTGTACAAGCACTTTACTAATACGTTTTCAGCAACAAACGTATCATCGTTTCTTATTCTTACAAAGTGAGAGACCTACTATTTGATGGCAAAATATTAGGGCGCTAACTCTGGGCAGGAGTTTGAGATGCAAAGCATCTCTTGCTCAATGTATGTCCGGCGTCCGTACCTCTCCCCCTACACTATATAAAAATGAAATAGTTAGCCGTGCCCGGTTTCGATCCCACGACTCTCTGGCCGTAAAGATACTTGCGCGGCGCTCTCCCCACTGCGCTACAAAACCGAGACTGGAGCAAGTGCTACGAACGCGCCTTATGTCCTTGACTCATTCAAACTACGTCAAGAAGCTACTGATACAACGAAGGCACGCGAAGCTAAACGGAAACGGAAACGGAAACGGAAACGACGAACTGAAAACTTTAGAGCAGGATGTTGAAATTCACGTGGGAAAGCTGTGGCGGGAAGTGCTACGCGCCTTGTAGCTCAACCAGAGAAGAGGACGAAGAGGGCGGGCAGCGGAGTAGGAGCGTGAGCACGCCATCAAGAAAGACGAGAGCAAAGCCACAAAATATGTTCAGTTACGCCCTTCAGTCTCTCGGCGTACGCCGACCTGGAACCCTCAAGGAGTGGATAGATCCACCATCCCACTTCGGACCATCGGACGCACTCCAGTTCTGGCGTGCTTTTCTTCAATATTGTAAGAACGAGAGAGGATCCGGTCGTTTCTATCCAGAGCCGACGTCGGGGCCACCCCACCTCGAAGACGTGGACAGCGGCCCTCCTCCCCCTTCACCATAAAGTCCCCCATTTCTGTCGCAAGGTTTATAACCTGTACAAAGCAGAAATAAAGGCGTCATAAAAAAAAGAAAGACGAGAACCAGTAGGTGTTCGATCAGGTAACGCCGGTGTCGGTCTCTGTGCTGTCTACATTTCTATGTAGTGTGTCTCTACGTAGTGTGAACCCCATGGGGGTTCACACTACATTCCCATTCGTGCTCTGATGAATGAAACAACATAACGGCAACACAATGGAACCTACACGGAACAAGCTACCGTCGGGAAATTGGAGATTTTTTTAGATGCAAGGCCTCCCTTATTCCACCCTCCATCGTCCGTCGACACCTCTCCTGCTCGTCCTCCTCTCCATGCAAGCTGTGATAACGTCACTGTCCTCCTCGCCGCTCGGCCCGTCCCGTGCCGGCTCAGGAAGACACAGGCCACACTGTCGCTCCAGGAGCCCTACCCAGCTGTGATAACTCCGCTTTCCTCCTCGCCGCTCGGCTCGTCTCGTGCCGGCTCAGGAAGACACCGGTAACACTGTCGCTCCAGGAGCCCTTAAAGGGGAAGCCCTAAAATAAACATCACAGTGATGTCCCTCCCTTCTTACTGCGCTGTCCAGACCCCCTCTACGCATGAGCGTCTCTCCTCCCTTCTCCTCTCCTCCAGCTGTTTAAACGCAGGTGCGCGCGCTGCGCCACTTTCAGTCTGCTCCCAGACACCACCTGCGCTGGTTCTGCTCCGGTGTGGAACCAACACGGAACCCCCGTGCTTTGCATCACCACATAGTTCCCTTCGGGGAGATGGGGAAATTTTTAAATGCAGAGCTTTTCTTTAACTCGCACTGTCACCCGTCGTCCCTCGGCGTTGTCCGCTCTCAACAACAGGTGCGGGCACGCATGCGCGTGCTCCGGCGCTGAAAGAGGCGTTGCAGCAGCAGGTGCTACCTCCTCTCCCTCTACTGCGCGCGCTAAGGCAGCGGCGAAGCATCAGCGTCCAGCGGCTGATCCCGAGCGTCGGGAACGAGAGGCCGCCGTCAGTCGTCAGCGTCGCGCTGCGGATCCATCGAATCGAGAGCGAGACACGGCTTCGAAACGTCAGTGGCTAGCGGCGGACCCCGCGTTACGAGAACGAGATGCCGCCGTCGGCCTTGTTGACGTAGTCCACGACGTACGCCGCGCACGCGTAGTGGTCGAGGATGATCTGCAGGTCCATGTTGGAGTCGAGAATCCTTCCGATCCGCGGGTTGAACGCGTTCACGCGCTTCTCGGCGGGGGTCCTCGCGTGAAGCACGCACGGACGCGACGCGCCAGCCCGCAGAATCTCCGAGTACTCATCCCCGGACCGCACGTCAAAAGCGCGCAGGAACTCGTCCAAGCTCGCAAACTCGCCGTGCTCCAACGCCTCGTGCATTTCGTCGTACTTGGCCTTCAAGCGCCGACGACGCACCCGTACGACAACAACAACTACCACCGCCAATTACCACAACCTACGCCACGTGACCACCCCCAATGCTCTGCAATTGCTCGTATCCCTCGCGCGGGGGCATGCGACGGGGGCACTTTTTTTTGTCTTGATAAGTAATACCCCTGTCATATGAGCACTTGGAATAGCGATTGAGTCGGTCCGCGTCGGGCGCTGCTACACGGCAGGTTCAATCGCGATCGAGCCCGATCCCGCTCGAGCCAAATCCTGGTTTCCAAAATGCGATTAAGGTTTCCAAGCGCGAACAGGCGTAAGCGGGGATACTCTTGTTCCCGCTGAGTAATGGCACAGAAGTTGACAACTTCAAACTAATGCCACAAATTGTATCTAATAACTTGATCCAAATAACCTTGAGGCAACATTTATATAGTTACGTATGCCTACGACTACGGAAAGCTCCTAGACGCCGGATGCAAAGCCCATTATTCGGCGCCACATGGAGTACGAGAGTTTAACTGGTAAAACTTCATCGTGATTGAAATGTGCTGAGTATAATTGGCGGTGCGTCTAGCGCGCCCGAAAATTAAATCGCGCTTCCCTTAAATCCGGATAAAAAGTGCCATTGTGACAGGGTTAGTACCGAAGTAGCCGACTAGGAAAAGGTGCTCAGGAGCCTTTTGAAATTAGCAGAACTTTAGTACCACACCTTAGGAATATCAGAAGCATTTTTAAAATCCCTCAGTATGTCCTCACAACGCGCTCATTGCCCAATGTGTTGAGATTAACCATAGGTTTAAAAGTGCGTCCGGTGTGAATGGCCCAGCGGCGATGACAGGAAGAATTATATAATTTGTCCTTGATGCTAGAACGTTAGAACTCGAAGAGCTAGGAAAATTGTGATATTTCTGTTAAGACAAACAAATGTTGAAACTTGATGTCTTTTAAGGAATTTTTTCGGTGCCTGCGCTCTCTTGTTTCGGTTTTTACAACCTACTTAAGAATAGCTGTGTCAAACAAACTAAATTTCAAGTGGCTACATCCAAACGTCAGCAAAGCTTAGCACCGCATGCGTATATCGATTCCGAGTTTCCTCCTTTTAATAAGTGGTAAATAACTTTGAGTGTTTTTTATGAATCAAAACAAGGAGAGAAACACGGGTGCAGTTGGTGTTTCTGTTCTTATCTCACTGGGGCAAGTGGGGCAATTTAAAAAAGAGAATGTCGAGAAGAACAAATGCTACTGAAATCTTGGTAGTGGCATAATGACGGACAAAGCCATTCACTCAAGCGGGGAGAAGAGATAGGATGAAAGCTAACAGAAAGCGCCCATTCCCCTCCGTTGCCTGGAAGAAGTGAAGAAATTAGGCGAAGGCTGATTTATGAATTATGACAATTGCGCTAAACTGACAAACAGAGGAAGGAAGACAAACAGAGGAAGAAAGACCGACAGTATGCGTGTTGTCTGTCTTCCTTCCTCTGTTGGTCAATTTAGCGCAATTTTCGTAATTCATAGTGCACCAACTAATCGAACAACAAATTTGACTGAAGGCTGAAATCCGGGTCTCGGTGCCCTACTGGTCGTTTCTCTAGGCATCGTATGATTTCGGCACTGTTTCTTGTTCTTAGCACTTAAAGAGAATGAAGTGTTCTCTAATGTCGATGGTGCCGGAACCTGGTTTGAAGCCTAAAGAAAAATAAAACTCCATTTTGGTATCAGGGAGCCTCATGTTAATTACTGAAGTAGATGGGAAACAAAGTGTACGACGCAAGTTTGCTTCTACTTGGAACGGGAACAAATAAACAAACGAAAGTTTTTTTTCTCTCTCTGTACTGTGTAGCAATCATTGTGAACAGTCTGCTTAAATGTGAGTCGGCATTTACTTCTTTTTTCTGAGTTTTTGGTGTGATTTTTTTTCTAAGTTCTCTGATTCGTAAGTTCTCTTTGTTATCGAATGAGAAGGCGAAAAATAAAGATTTTCTTTCGGATGCTAATATTAGGCTTTAAAAGTAGCGCGCGACACATGCTCTATAGTTCAGACTCGGGTAACACTGACCAGACCTGCCAATTCCAATCACGCTCAAGTTCGCAGGTAACGGTTGCGCTTCCCTTTCATTTGGTAAACTTGGTAGCAAGCAAAACTGTCGCACGTGCAAGTCTCTTTCTTTTTTACGGTAGGAATAACAAACCTGTGTTGCCTGTGTTATTTCCCATAGCACTGGAGAACGAAAAATCTCCAAATCAATTTTATTCAATGCGCACCCTTTCTCCTTTTTTCTTTGTTTGCTTGCTTCAAACTTGAAGGGAAATCTTGTTTGTCACCTTTCTCTCTCCCCATTAAGACTGAATCTTCGTTCGGGGCCCAAACGTTCGTAATGTAATCCATGGCAGTACTCCTTCCTTTGGTTTTGTTTAATATAATTATACGCAAAAAAACTTCTACAGTCACGCTTCATAATCGCGCTTGCGCCACTGAAGCTACAGGCTAAAAGAACTGTATACTCCACAACATTTTTTTATGAATATTAAAAACATCCCGAACAATAATTCGAAATAACAGCGTAGCTTTGCTATTCCTGCGAAGGCGCTTTTTGAATTGAATTGAATTCAGTGTAATGGAAGTTTGTTTGCTGTGTGCAGAGAAACGGAGAGAAGGCAAAAGGCGACTACCCTGACAGAAGCCTCTCCTCGGAGCACACTTTACACACGGGTACATTTTTATACAAAAAACAAAACATGGTTATTAAATCACAAAGCAGAACATGCCAAGAAAATGTTTTAAAGGAAATCTATTTTATACAAGCCGTCTTAACAAAATAAAAGTACACCGCTGTGCATTGAAAGTTAACAGATCATTTAAATTAAGTCATATCAGGATAAGCACAGGATAAAATGGCAACAAAATACCAGTTGTACTTGTGAGCAGAGAACCTAGTCTGCCAATGTCAAGTAAATACAATGCACAGAAACAAATTAGGAACACTGAAAGTTACCTTCCAATATTAGAGTTTTAAATGTGTGATTCGATTTCTTCTTTTTAGAATGAACTTCCATCACTACCATATTTAAAGGAAGGGAATTTCGTATTCTAAATGTTGTCTGCTGTAATTGGTCCTTTTCTTTGACACCTTAAGCTGTTGGGGTTAACACTAGAAAAATATGATATCCGTTCATGGCTCGATGCATTTTTGCATACGCAGCTACACCGCTGCAGTGTGGAACGCGCTCTTTCTGGGGGCCACTTTTAGCGTCTTTGCAAGAGTGAGGAGGATGGCGATAAGAGAGTCTTCGGTGTAAACTCTTCCAACGCTCCCCCCTCACTCTTATTGAATGCGTAGCTGGAAAAGAGCGCCCTCGCGATCTCCAAACGCTGAACGCAAACCACCGTCTACCCCCTCGGTCGCCACATGTGGGCGTAGCTTGGTCAGAAAGACGGCGGGCTCTTGCTCCGCTTCTTTATGAGGACCCAGGCTCGAACCCTGGTGGGGCCAGCAGTTTGTTTATGCAGCGAGGGGTGTAGCCAGAAGCCAGTGACCGCCTGGCATGATTGTTTGGGTAGCCAGTGGTAGCCTTGTAGTTATCTGCTCACGCAGACACGAAAATCCCCTTGGTTAGTTAGAGGTATACTGCTTCGCACCCGCCGTGGTGGCTCAGTGGCTAAGGCATTGCGCTGCAAAGATTGGTTGGATGTTCGACTCCCGGCCGTGGCGGCCGCATTTCTGATGGAGGCGAAAAGCAAAAACTCCTGTGTGTACGAGATTTCGGCGCACATTAAAGATCCCGGGGTGGTGAAAATTATTCATAGCCCTCCACTACGGCTACCCTCATTGCTTGCATTGCGTCAGCGCGTTAAACCCCACACTCGAATCGGTGTACTCCTTCACAGTAAAGCGCGAAAGAATTAAAATTTTTTTCAGAATGCACGGCGTGGTGTAATATGCGCAGGATGGATGTCAAATTGGCCAGCACAAAAACATAATTCTTAGCTTGTTAACTGCACGTAGCACTGAAGTCATGCAATGAAATAGAACTAGAGGTCCCACCAATTACGCCCAGTCATGTGTCTTACTGAGTGTTCAGGTGTGACGGTCGCCATTCGTACAAATAAGATTTTGTGACGTCATAAAAAAAGTTGCCCGAAAGGGGATAGGGAGTCACCATTGCTTCAAGTGTTCTCTTTCATATCACCATTCTTTTTCCGAAAATTGCGATAAATTTGGTATCACTGTTATCGGGACAAAGCAGTTTTTTGATAAACCAAACTTGCATTTTGTTTTTATGGCCACTTGAAAGCATTCTGTGAGCCTATTCGTCTAGGTATGACAGGCTGCACAGAGCTCCTAGTTCGTTGTGCAAGGCTGCAGGATGTTGTCGATAACGTTTCGCAAAATGTTGCAGGCTAGGTCGGTGGGCAGTTGGTGAAGAGTCCATCAAGGTAAATGTAACAGGTAGTGAAGCTTCTATAGAAGCCCATAGGTTCAGAAAATAGCGGCTCTCAAGATGCTCATGGGGCTTAGCACCATCTGTGTGAGGAGGGAACACTTCCGGCGGAACAAAAAATAAACCGTATGTGACGCAAGTCCCGGTCAAAAAGTGACGTCATTTTGGTAGCATTAGCGCAAAAATTTGACATAAAATATCTTCAACACACCTCTGATCACTGATCGCTCATGTCATTGCCATCTGACACAAGTTGGCGAGCCCTTGGCGTGTGTTCTTTAAGCCAATGCCAGCCTAACTAGTACAGACTCGTGACTACAGAAACGTGTTTGAGCATACTGTCGTATGATTCGACTCGGTGTTTAGAAAAACATATTTCATTTTCCCTGAAACTTTATTTTCATTCATGCCTTCCACTGCTGTACAAAAGCAATCAGTAGTTTCTTTTGAGTGCAGTGGGTGGCAAACTGGGAACCGGGCACTTACTCCCCCCCCCCCCCCCCCGACCGAAATTTGTTTTGTGCCATGGGATGCAGAGCACAAAATGACACTCGACCACTCTCCCCGACCCCACCTTCTTATCAAAAGCGTGCGCAGTACTCCCCCAGACACAAATTTCTATCAACGCCACTACTGGGCTGTTTAATTGCGTCGCACATACGCAGGTTGCGTGCGTGCCTAAAGTATAGATCAAGGTTATATAATGCTTGCTCGGTTTTTGTGCTTCAGTTATAAGAGACGAAATAACGCACAGTCATGCTACAATCAAGACATTTGAATTTTATTCCAGCATAAACATTCAAACAACTTTACCACACTGTACAAAATCAGTACGTATACAATAAGTACAAAATGTTCGTGGGCACCATATGCATTAAAATTTTCCCTACTAGCCGAAACATTTACTTTACCCGTAACAAATAGCATTACGAGCAATGAAAGCCTCAACAGCAGAACTACTTCGAAGCAAGAGAAAAGAACTAGGCACTGCATCTTGACGCAGAAAATCGGGCCGCAGGAATTGATTGATTGATTGATTGGCTGTTTATTGGAGGAGCTCATAAGACCCTGAAGGGGATGGGGGAGAGTGGGAAAAGGGGAAAAGTTATCAAAATAAGAGTCTTTAAATACACATTTGTTCTTGTCATATTAGAAAAATCGTTCGGTCTTGTCAAAGAATCACTGACCCATACAGGGCTTAGTCAATCACGAATCAAAGTGCTTTATCTAGACCATTCTTGAGGGAGAATTCTACAAGTGTGTCTAATAAAGAGGGATTAGTGCGCATTTGACGAATATGGTACTGTTCATCACACGGGATGGAGCGTAGTCTTAAAAGTTCCGATCGGTCTTGTGAAAAGGCATACCACGTCCAGACAAGATGATAAAGATTGGAGACGGCTAATTCCCCACAAAATAAGCACTTTGGATTATATGCTGTATGAGGATGGTTCCATTTAAAAGAATGTCAGGAGTATATGCAGAGTTTGCGTAGGTTTTTTTGCAATAACTGCTCTTTTTCTGGGGAGACGTTTTAGAGCTGTGAGGAAACCCACAGGGGAGGATTCCTGGAGGCGCTTGCGACTGAGGATCTTTGACTTGCGGTATTTTTCAGGCCAGGTCGCGTCCTGTGGGTGTGAGTCCGAGGAAACCATGGAAGGGTTGAGACACTCTCCCGGGCAGCCATGTGGGCCAACTGGTTCCCTGTGTCTTCCTCGGTGTGCAGCGGGGTCCAAACTGAACGAACGGATACGAATTCTTGTCGTAGCTCGCGAATCTTTCTCAGTATTGTAGTGGCAGTTGCGTTTATGGTGAAAGAACGATTTAATTCACAAAGTGCCACGTGAGATTCTGTCATTACGCGTAGTTTGGTTTGAGGAAGTGACGGGCGGTTCTCTTGGATGCTTTGAAGGGCACCTAGAATTCTAAAAAAGTCCGGCTTCTGCTACTAGGCCATGGATTTTTGACATATTGAGGACCCATCCAGGGGTGGAAATTCAGGGCAAGTCCAAGCTACGGCTACGGCATTGTTGGCCCCTGCTGCGTATTTGAAAACATCTAGTTTGTCAGTGGCTTTGTCTTGTTGTATACGCCTAACGAGATGCTCCCTAGCCGCCGGGTTGGAGCGCCGTATAGGCCGTCGGCTGATGAGTCCAAGTGGTGGACGTTCCCATGGGGGTATGGTACCTTGAAAGGGTGCCCCTTGAAAGACGCTGCTCAACGTGTCCCATTTTAAGATTGCTCGTTCTTGCGGTGAGCATTCCAAGCGCGTTTAAAAACGTTGCCGAGTTTCCTCCATGAGTTGTCGTAGCGGGGGAAGAGTAACTGCCAACTCTAGAATATCATTTCTGTTGTGTCGAGGGAGACCCGTGATGGTGCGGATCAAAGAACGTTTTAGTATTTCCCAATCCCGCACAAGTCGAGGGATGCAGTTGTATATTGGAAAACCGTATGTTAGCCATCCATGGGCCACTGCTCTGGCGAGAGTTTGGCATGAGGCTTGGTGTGAACCACCGTACTTGCTTGAGATGTGAGTAATAAGATGCATCGTAGCACGCCAAGTGGTACGAAGGCTTCGAATCCATGCTTGTGGGCTATTGTAACTAGAAAGTTGGAGATCGAGAAGTCGGACGGTTCCGTTTTGGGATGAGATTGATGTACCGCCAAAATGAAGGGTAATTATACAAGAAAGATCAGTTTTGCGTTAGCCGTTGATGCTGACAACTGCCGTCTTGTATAGTGAGAGTTCCAGGTTGAAGGCAGACAAAGAGCGTTCTAGGCTAAGAACGGCAGCCTGAAGTTCTGACTGCATGACTTCCTTGCCATCGTAGTCTCCCGCTTCGGTCCTGACGACGACATCGTCGGCGTACTGGGCGAATAGAGCTGAGGTGTCCTTTTCAAGCTGTCGGGCGACAAGGTTCATAGCAAGATTGAACAGCAATGGTCCGAGTATGGAGCCTTGAGGGACTCCTCGGTCTACGTAGTAAGTGGTCACTTCGTGGCCTGGAGAGTTCAGTTGTATAGCACAACGAGTCAAGTAAAAAATGTCTGCGTGTCAAAGTCAACACTCAGATGACAACCAAGGAATCCGTCACGAAAAAGCTTCGCATTTGACCATGGCATCGCAGGAAGGGGTGGGAACATGATTTCTTGAAATTAAATGACTTCGAAAGTAATCCTGTACGAAAAAAACGCGTCTAAAAATGCGAGCGCATTTTACTACGGAGCTCTGTATGCCTTCATTTTTTACATATATCCTGCGTGGATAAATCAGCGCAAACGAGGAATCATTCACACTCAAGAAGAGCTAGTGTGTTGTGTTCTCGTCTTGAAGGGCTTTTAGTATAAAATTTTTCCCGGTGTGACAATTTTTCCTTCAGCTTGAAGGGTTTCCGGAGCGACACTTGGCCCGCGGTGTCTTCCACGTCTAAGCACGTGCACATCGCCTGTCGATCGTTATACGTGCACGCGCAGGCAGGCTTCACGTGTTCACCGATGACGTATCGTCGTGCTTGTGGGAGATTTAAACACAGCACGTCTCAGGATCCGATTAGACCTTTCTGATGCTCTCCGTGGTGGAATGATTAAGGCTAGTGTGTTTCACCGACCCACGAGATGCCTACGACGCAAAAGCGAAACAAACAGCTACCAAGCAAACAATTACCTTTCACATGTGAGAGATTGCAAATGTCGAACAAACGTATCTTGTTCGGGCCACTCCTTTGGTTGCCATGGGGTTCGCTGGCCATCCTTCAGAGGGAATGGCACTGGATTTTTTTTTCGTAGAATAAACGTTCTAACAGTGGAGCTGTTGCACCTGGTCTTAATTTCGTGCGCGTAACGCGTTAAAAATACCAAGACAATACCGAGCGCTCGTGAGCGCGGTTCTCACGGCAATGGCCGAGCGTCCCTGGCTGGCGCAATCGCTTTAGAAAACAACAAAATTACTGGCGGAAACTTCTAGGGGTGCCTCGCGTTGCTTAGAAACAAACACCACCACAGCTAGCGTAACACCTGCTCAACGGAACCTCGACGCGACTCCAGAAACGGCGCACATCCGTCGTGCAAGTATGCCCCGTCGCTGCGCCCTAGCAGCGTTCGAGCTCTGCCGCGCGTGTAATGCTCGGAATGAGGAACACGATGATTCCGATGCATATGGCGATAACTACTACTAGCCTAGTGCAAAGGGACGACGGAACACGTAATAAACTTTTTCAGACATGTACACACGCGCGGTGCTGTATCCTGCAATGCTGGTAAAAACATCTCTAACAATAATTCGAAATAAGAGCGTGGCTGGGCGGATACTGCGACAGCGTTGTCATCATACTATTTTACAATAGGGCGATGCAATGATGGCCTGACACTGGTAAGGTGTTTGGGATGTGATGGGGCTTGAAGAATAAAATGACGATGCCATCGGTAATATTTGATGGTTCGACACTGTGGTAATGATGCGATTCTATTGGGACGAGTGGTAGTACCTGGCCATGTCAGAATGTCTTACCATATTAACCGGTGGAGAGAGGTACATAAAAGCAAAGATTTCCGGGTCTCACGGATGCCGGTTTGATCAGGAAAACGCGCTGCATGAAATACAACTTTATTTAATGATGATAATGATGAAACGAGAAAAAGCCATTCTTGTGGTCGGAGTCGATCCTGGACCCCTCGCGTTATGAAAGCGACATCCATGTGATTGCGCCGTCCTCGCATTCAGATCGCACAGCATTTCTTTTGGGGTAATTGTGCGTACTTGAGAAAGTTGATGCGGACTTGAGAAGTTTAAGAGCACTATTGTTTGGGCGAGTTGTTGAACATTCATAATTGAATATCAACGCGAAAAAAAAAAAACACAAAAAAGGAACGAGGAGTCCTGTCTACTTCTCGTTTCGTTTTTGGGCTTTGTTTTTCCGCGCTGATTTTCAATTTTGAAAAGTTTAGATTTTGGACCCTGCAAGCGTGGATTTCGGTCCTTGATTCGTTTTAATTTTCTCAGAGAGAGCTTCGCATTTTAAACTTCTATCTTCTAATAAGGAGATTTGATTTTTTAGAACATTTTTGCAAGCGCAGTGCTAAGCTACGACGAAACATGTAAATAGGGAATTTCAAACCTGTCCGACTCCATTGGGATGTGTCCTTCAGAGCTAACGTATAAAGAAATCCTGCAGCTTTGCTACCGCTCAAGCCTTTCGCGACTTGGACAAGCTTCGTGGCAAGCTTCGACGGTTTTTAATCAATAAATGAACTTCTTGAAGATAAGAGCGCGGGATTTTTCACGTAGAAAGTTCGGTGCATCTAAGTAAGCAAACCTTCTGTGTATGTGTGCCTGCTACAAAAGCATCTCCCACTTTGAAAACGAGCAGGGGGAAAAATGAATCTCGGAATATTGTGTTTGCGCGGTATTTTCTTGCCGACAAGCCGACAATAGCGTATGTGAAAAATAACGCAGTCGGTATTCAGACATCATTAAATAATCGACGAAACCCAGGTTTTGCATTGTCCCTTTTAAAAATGCTTTCGAGGAAATTCAGCGTGAAAAAACAATTCAATCTTTCTTCTGCTGGAGTACCAATGGCTTCATGGAGCCAATCTCTTACTCGGACACAACTCTGACAGCCTATAGGCCAAACGTTATTATTATTTGTAGTAGTAGTCGTAGTAGTATAGTAGTAGTAGCAGTAGTTGTAGTCGTATGGGATTAGCATTAGTAGTATTTCTAATGGGATTTTATTTTCTAAGCCTGTACATGACACGTGACTAAGTACAAACCCCGGGCCATCTCCCCTAACGTGAAACCTAGGGAGGTAGGAAGGAAGGAAGACTGTTGAATACTTGTAACAGAGACAATGTGTACAGTGCGCCCGGACCTAGACACTCGTCGATCCCGACGTCACCCCTACTCGGACCACATCTTCGCTACTCGCTATGGGGTTGGACGCCGCTGACCCATAAGGGCGGGCCTCACCCCGCAGCTTTCGCTCCGGTGCTTTTTTTTTAGGGCCGCCAGGACCTGCTCGGCGGCTGATAGTTGGGTGTCCTTGTCGTAACTGCGAACTGCTTCTCGGATCCAGGGTAGTACGTCTGTCCTAGTTGCCGCATCGTTACGTCGCACTTCACAGTCCCTCAGCAAGTGGGCGGAAGAGGCCCTAGCATTGTCACACAACAAGCACGTGTCGTCCGTATAGAGTTCTCGCTGTATGCGTTTCATGACGACCGGGATAATCAGGGGATCCACCTGCAGCTGTCTGAACAAGGACGCTTCCTCCCTTGTTAGGTTGGGTCTGCGGTGGTACCAGCACCCTCATGCTGTTTCTGTAGTATTTGGTGATACCCTGAAAGGTATCGTACCTGTACTTCGTCCCGGTGCACCACTGTGCACACGGTTCCACTGCTGCCGCGCGGCCAGCTAATCCTCGCGCGACTCTGTTTCCGTCTCGTTCTGGTTGGTGGCGAGTTCTGATACCTTGTTCCCCGCTTGGGAGGGGAACCACTTGATTGTCACCTCGCGTCCGTGGATGCTCATCCGCTCGAGCACACGCACTGCTTCCCAGCACAGCCAACCCTTGGCGAAATTGTGCACCGCACTCTTTGCCTCGCTAAGCACCGTCGTTGTCTCTCGGTGCGCGATGGCGAGGGCGATGGCCAGCTGTTCCGCACGCTGCGCGTCTCTCGTGACGAGCCTGGCGGCGAACCCCGTGACTACCGTCTTCCCGTCTATCACCACCACCGCGAAGCACCGACGGTCGCCGTACTCGACGGTGTCAACTAATCTGGTGCCCGGAACGTTCAGGTTCTATTCCGGGTGAAGCATGCAGTGTACAAGTGTATTCTTGGGGCCTTGGCGTTTTTGTCCACGGAGAAGGAGCCGTGGGAGTAGGAGTATACAGCTTTGCTGTAAGTCTCATGTCTTGAAAGCGCGAATCCTTCTCACGCGCGGCATTGGAAAACGAGTGTCCCGGAGTGTTCTTTTACTATGCGTTACCCTCTAGCGCGAAGCGTAGGAAAAAGAATGACCCGATGTATTAGTGCCGCGGCTACATAATACTACGACGACATGAGACTACGACAACGCGCTACGCCGACAGGCCGAGCCCCTAAGGGGCTTTGCCCCTAAAAACATGGTAGTAGACATAGTCGTAGTAGTGGTAGTAGCAGTACCACTTCTAGCAGTAATAATAGGAGTAGTGCAATAGATTACTCAGGTACAATAACTCATCAAATCACTACCATGGAACACAAAAATTTGTTTCGAGCCTTATTTTAGTACACATGCTAACATTTACACACAGGTAAAATTGATTGAGTCGACGCACAATTTCAAAAAAGGGATAATTATAATCAAGCAAATGTTTCATAACTAAGGCTTACAGTAACTAAGAATAAAAAACAAATTTCTCAACAAACATTTTTGCAAGGCATCCGGCATCTTTCGCAGCCACATCTCTGATAGTATGCAAAAGTCCGTTCAATTTTGCTGGTTGCAATTCCGTAGTTGCAATTTCGTAGTTGCAAGTTCTTTCGTATGAGGAAAGCTTGGGTTCATCACTGATGGAGGTCTTCTTAAGAGACATATCATTTAAAAATTATGTTGACCAGGGCTAAATATCCTGCTCTATACCGCTTTTCTTGGCATGCATTATATTGTCGCAGAAAATATCGTGTGCCAGGGATATGGCGTCGCCTTCGTAACTAGAGAGAAACAAAGCTGGGTGCCCGGACCCAGCGGGTTGGGTGGGCATTCGTTCTGCAGGATGGTCGCCTGTGCCTCGTCGAGCATTCGTTTCTGCTGAGAGGCGTCCTTCGCGCAATCTCCGCGTCCACATGCGCATTTGTGTCATGGTAACCTGCTACCCTAGCGTTCGCGTCCGCTAGCTGCTGAGCAAAAACTTTTTATTGCTCTCATCGTATTTGCTTAGGCGCAGTGGGTTAAAAAAGTAGGTAAAGCCGAAAGCCTTCTTAAGTGCCCTAATTTGCGAAAAACCGTCGTTGCGGCTGTCGATTCAAGGAAATGGCCAACGCTGTGATGGGCACATAATGGGAATGTAAACGATGGAATTTGAACCTCGGTTTTCCGAATAGCCGCAGAATGCACTACTGCTCCCCACGCTGCAATCAGTGCAGCAGGAGTGGTTGTTGCGGCTATTGTTCCTTTTTACGGAGAGCATACCCACTTAAAGGATTGGCCACCAATCGGGATCTTTCAGGGCGTAATTGTAGGTAAAGCGATGGGCACCAGTGAAAAACGTCAGCCTCAAAGCAAAGCACTAGGCCTAAACTGCAACATACCCAACTGTTGCTGCCATTAGCCTGGCAAACTAAAACATACGCAGACAGTATGGCACTTGCCATGGCGGGACAGTATTGGGGAGAACTGTGCATATTCTGTGGGCCAGGCCACAGGACGATGTGCACTATAATTGGGTGTACCTGATCACAAGTTAATGTTCATTTTTTTTCTTGGGATACTACCCAATAATTGAGAAGTAATTATGAAAAACGATTTACAAAATACGCAATCACCCCTGTATACAAAAAATGCGTAGAAAGTACTCGAAGCACATTTTCAAGAAATGAATTGACTTGAGAAAAACGAACTTGAACAACTCAAGAGAACTGAGAAAAGCGTGAAAAAGTTCTTACCTAAAACCTGCGGTAAAGTGAGCCCGACCTTCGCCGAAAGTGTGGTAAATCCATTGTTAAACTTTTTAAAAGCCGAATTACAAACAACGAAACCATGCGCTGATTTTTCGCGCACTAGTTAAACGCATCTACAAAGGATCTCAATGTATATCGATGCGCGGTTTGTGAAAAGTTTATCAAAAAAAAACATGTGTGGTCAAAACAACACGCGTCTTTCCTTCCCTTTCTGCTGTATGAACAAAACACCAAGGCATCCAATAACATGGGACAAAACAGCACTGCGACACAACAGAAATGTCAAAACATCAGAGCGCAAATAGCGAAACGCCACAACTCTGCAAAGACAAAACAGCATGCCCTAAGTGCAAGGCTCGTATTGCGGCAAGATGGCTGTACTCGCTGGCGTCGTTCCACATGGAAGGGACCAGTCTGCTAGGTTTTAACGATCCGGTGAAACACTCTGCGATCACTGACTAGGCAGAGTCACTATTATTAATTGACAGTTACTCTGGCCTGACAGTGAGCTATTGCAATTTAGCCACTTGGTTACCATCAAACTGCCTTACCTTGCCAAGGTGCAGTCTGATTTGATTTTACCTAATCGGTCAAACCGCTTCTAGCCATAGCCACTGTTCATCACTGTTAGCACATACGTTTTGTATATTTTATTTGTTGTCGCGTGATGATTTTTTAATGCGATAGACTGTCTTACGGCATAACAGGGATGTTTATAGGTACAACACTGCACCACGTGATGATTTGTGGCTAGGCACTTTCTTCGCTAACTGTTTGTTGATGCGGTTTTGCGGCGTTACAGTGTACTAGAAGACAAGTGTGACGTTAGGAGCCGATTAGGGGCTCAATATCACGATGAAAATTTCTGCTGAGGAACTCCTCTTGTAAGCAGCCCCCCTTGCGGCCGCTGCTTACCAGTTGGTTTGAGAAGTTTTGTTCGTTAAATTAATCCCCATTGATCGCAATAAGTAGTCTTATTTCTTCATTTTATGGCAGAAAGTTTTATCAAATCCGTCAAATAATTGTTTAGTTTGATTATAAAACCTATAGGTGGCGATGGCTGTAAAAGGAGTTCCATGGCAAACGCCTATGCTCCATACCATTTTTTTATCGCAAAAGAACCCGCAATCTCCATTGGTTTTTCCCCAGAATGACACACCTCTTCCTTCCACTACAGTGCCTTCGCGGGCTGTTTTGACGCTGTGAAGTTATACCTTGCTGAGTTTTCACGTGCTGTTTTTTGGCGTTCTTTTTTGATGCTGCCCTCGTACAGTGATGGCCTTGGGGCTTTCTACTTAAAAGACGTTTGCAGTAGGCACACACACTTGACGTGCAACAAGTATTACGTTAATTCACTTGTCGTAAGGTTTCACGTTAAGTTAGGCAGACATTAGGGCTGAACATAAGCCTGAAATATACCCACTGAGGTGGATTTACTGGGATTTGAAACTTGATGCGACGCGGTTCATTGGACGTGAATCGCATTTTATTCCCAACTCATGAGAAGTGCTTAGTGCACAGCGGAGCCGCGCACTGACAGGATGAAACCTAGGCATGCGCATTGGCAGCGGCATTTTCCATATCCCGTTCGTCATACTAGGCCATATTCTGCAGCAAGCCAAGCCTCTGTGCACGGCGATGCGTATTTTACGGTGGTATCATTGAGCCTCCATAGCCTCACGTATTCCTCGGAAGTCTAAACCATCACCACAGTCGGTGGACACCACCTCGGGTGATATATTGTTACGGGACTAAGGTGGGCAATGCCTCACAGGTCCTTCAACCAAACACGATGACGACGAGGACTTACTGGCTGGCGCAAACCTTGCGCGAGCTCTGTCATGGCCGCTATGCACATAATGTAAATAGATCGCATCACCCAATCTCATCGTTCATCTCATCTTCGTTCTGCTGCCACGTAACATCTTGGTGAATTGTGAGGGATCATCCCCATCCTGTCCTCCACATCGCATCGTCTCGGCCTGGGTGAAATCATCGAGGGAATGTGGGCCGTGTCGGGCCGCCTCACCCACTGTGACGAGCATTCGACCACGTTCACCACCCCGTGTCCCCAGCCCGTGAGCAGCCGATCAAGACCTGCCGTTACAAGCCGAGACGAGACGAACAGAAAATGCCGCGTCGTCAGCCCTCTCGTCCGTCGGGTTCGAGTTCCTCCTTCGGTTCGCATCTGCCGTCAAGTCATCGCTGTTGTGGGGCCAGAAAGCGTATACCCAAACCATATCCCGTAGGGGCCCAGGCCGACCACAGCCCCTTCAAACAGCGACGTCACAGCGTGACGTCACTTTCTCTTCGAGCGCGACTTCATGCGCCCTGGATTTTTTTTATATGCGACTGCATCTCATTCACTCGCCTTGTCCATGCAGCGTCGTGGGCGTTGTCGTCCGCCCCTCCCCAATTCTCCTCGCCGCGCGAGCTGCGCTCTCCACTCCGTCGCTCACCCCCTCTCCTCTCCGATGGCCTTCTCTCGCGAGGGGCTTTGCATTGGATTCGAATGGATTGGCTTGGGCTTGGCTTGGGCTTGGCTTGGCCTGGCTTGGATTGGATTGGATTGGATTTGGATTGGATTTGGATTGGATTTGGATTGGATTGGATTGGACTAAAGTGGATTGTGTTGGATGGTGTTGGGTCATAGCCGCGGCAGACGCACTGGCGCCGGCGCATGTGCAGTACTCTCTCTTCCGCGGTCTCCTCTCCTTCGGGCGCGCTGCGCATATAACCGTTGTGGCGCTCTCCGACGGCCTTTCGGTCGACGGTTGCTCTCCGATTGCACTTGAACCCCCCTCAGCGTCGCATCACACCAGGGTTCCCGCGAGGGGAGGTGGGCATAATTTTTTCTCTCGTTTTGGGCGGCGGCCGATGGCTTCGCTCCGTGCGCGAAGCAGGGGCTGCGGCGCTGGGGAGCTGACGCACATTTAGTAGAAGTTAAACGCCCAACCACATGCAGCGTACTTTCTCTGTTTTCTCGTGTGGCGACTCGAGCTGACACACGAGCAACGCCGAATGTCTACGCTCGCCAGATATGGGCGTCGACGTAGCGCGAGAAAGCAGCGGAAAGCGGGCCATCTGACGCCATCTGGCGTACACGAAAGCAACCGGTGCAACTTTTCGATCGCAATTGAAACGTGCCGTGTAGCAGAGGCAGTGCGTCGAGCGCGTTCGAAACCTCGATCGCGATTCACTTCAATCGCGATTGAAAGTGCCCGTGTCTGCGCGTTGCCGCCGAACGACGCTGACACTCGCGCGACGCGTGATTTCGCGTCCATGTGGTTAATACTTTAACCTTTTCATACCTATACGTCCCGGAAAGCACTCTCATTAAAGTAAAGACAAAATTTGTTTTGGTCTTTTGTGGTCGCGCTGCGTCCCGGCGGTCGATGGTTTCGCTCCGCGCGCGAGCATGACGTACCGAAGGGGTGCATCAAAGACTAAGTATAGCTTTGCATACTTGTTCTCACTTCTCACTCTCCGCACTTTCTTGCGAGCCTGCAGACGCTCGTCTTCCATCCTGTTCCTAGTTAATCTAGCGCTGGGCGTGGTGCCTTAAGTGCGCGCGCAGGCGGACGCTTTTTTACCGACATGTGGTCATTGTTTACGTTCCTGAAAGCGAACACTCTCGATCGTTTCAGTGAAGACGAAAATGTTTTTTTGTTCTTGGGTGGTCTTTTGGATTCCGTACCGGAGCGCAGAACGTTTGCTTCCAATCGGTCGAAAGCACACGCGTACGTCGGTCGCTCATCTGCGGTTGACATCAGCGAGCGTATTGATCCGTTTTTATAATTGTGTCATTACCGTCAAATCTGAACAAAGTAAGATAGGATGATGAACGAAGACGCACTTAGCACAACCTTACTTGCAACTTTATTTACCCTTGATGTTATGTACCGACTGCAGCTTCTAGGTATTCAAAGTGTGAGCAGACCAAATTTCGGGGCTGCCTTGATACTGAGGGTACCGTCGAACGTCGAAACGGCAAGGCACTCTGGAACCCTTTGTTTAGCATGAAAAAGAAAAGAAAAGCCGGTGAAACCCTCATAGCAGAAAAAACGAGGTTTCGCCGAGATTCGAACCACGGACTCTCAAAACAAAACGCCAGCACACAAGCGCGCAACCGCTCGACCACGCCAGGGGAAGACGCGGGCCCCAAGAATTTGGTACCGTAACAGAGGCTTCCAACGAATATTGTCGAGTGATTTGCTTTGGTCATGTTTGAGCTTTGAGCCGTGCTAATGCTTGTTTCTTACGGCCCCCTCTTGGATCCGAGGGCAGTTATGCTATTACCACAAGCGATGTGGCCCCGGCCCCCTTATTTGAGTCAAGATAAGGCATCGCAGATAAGGCATCGCATAAGCCGTGGTAGCAACGAATATAATGGCATGCGTCGCTAGCATTCTGGCGTTGATAAAGCTTGGTCGTTACGCACCAATCTTGCAGCCAAGCCCAATCATGCTAATACTACAATCGACGTAGCCAGAGCTACCCTATTTAACTCGAAAAAAGCTATCGCAAATACCCGATCTCCTTGATGAAAAACAAACAAGCCGCAAATGAATCAGCGCTTTTGAACAGAAATAGCTTGCAATTTGTCTGAAGGCAGCCGATAACCGCAAGGAATGAAGAAATTGATTCTCTTCTGCTTAAACGAATGACCCCAAATCACGAGAAGGATGTGAAACCCGACCGTTGCTGCCAGCTTTCCGCTGCTTTCTCGCGCTGCGTCGATGCCGATATTTGGCGAGCGTAGACATCAGCGTTGCTTGCGCGTTAGCTCGCGTCGCCACGCGAGAAAACGCCGAAAGTACGCTGCATGTGGTTGGGCCTTTAACTTTTACTAAACGTACGTCAGCTCCACAGGGCTACAGCCGCAGCCTCGCGCACGGAGCGATACCATCGGCCGCCGCCCAAAACGAGAGAAAAAAAAACGTCACATGAAGTCGCGCACAAGGAGAAAGTGACGTAACGCTGTGACGTCGCTGTTTGAAGGGGGTGTGGTCGGCCTGGGCCCCTACGCGATATTTGTTAGGGAATACGCGGCCAGGCATCATCAAGGACATCATCGTCATCATCTGTGGTGGCAGGCACATCGTCAATGAAGGTTTTCATCGCAATTCTCATCCGCATCCCAACTAACGTCGCCTCGGCCTCGACCGGGACCGTCGTCTTCGACCCGGGGGTGATGTTACGGGACTAAGGTGGGCAATGCCTGACAGCTCCTTCAACCGAGTACGATGACGACGACGACGACTTAGTGCCTGGCGCGAACCTTGCGCGAGCTCTGGCATGGCCGCTATTTGCATAATGTAAATGGATCTCTTCACCCCATCACACGGTTCGTCTCATTTTTGTCCTGCCGCCACGTAACAATATTGTTCCAGCATGGGCAGAAATCCGGCGCTTCGTATGCTAGGCGCACATTAATCTTACCCAAAAGCATCAAATTACCTTCGTTTACAAATGCAATAAATATAGCAGAGCAAAGAGAATACCCAAGAAAAAAATATCAGGAGTATTTCGAAACAAAATCAGCACTCCTAACGCTCGCAACAGAGGCGCAACATGGCAAAATAGCACGCCGCCAAACCCATCATCACACTACACTAGTATTAAGCGATTCCAAGCAACACATTCGAATTCCCTACTGTATACACCAAACAGCAACATAGGGCGCGTGAGAAATTAACCGAATAACTTGGAAGCACACCCGGCACGAACACTTAAAAAATATCATGCATCAAAAAAAAATAAAATTACCCTCAGCGGCATGTAGTTTGCATATAAAGCGTTCGCACTCCTATGTCCTGAGAAATTCTGAGATATCCTTGATTTCTTATCAGTTGCAGGGTATTGATTATTCGCCGAAGAAGGTTATCATAATCATCATGATCGTCGTCGTCGTCGTCGTCGTCATCATCATGATTGTGGTCAACATCGCCCAAACGGCGCTCAGTCGCATGGTTTGCGCATTTTGAGACTTCAACATGGAAAAAGCCGGCACAAATTTGTCCTGCATGCGGAATACCGTGTTAATCCTCGTCACGACAGTGAGCGTATTCGCATTCTCCCAGTTAGGGAATTTTTCAGCGCTGAAGGACTTGCTTCAGGACGAGAACCTGAAGCACATCGAATACTGGAGCCACGAAGTCGGTCAGGCTGCTCTACGTGAGGGCGAGCAGTATGAAGCGACGCGGCTTCCGCACCGCGGAGGCTGGGCCGTGGAAGCGCGCTGTCGTGAGGGCATCGATGTCCTGTTCTTCGTGCACGCCTGCTCACGAGAATGGAGACGGCGGGCGGTCCTGCGCGACACCCTCGTCGAGGAGGCGGCCGCAAGACGCTTCAACTGGGCCGCCGTGTTCTTCGTGGGTCGCCGTGCCAAGGACCCACTCCTCGACGCATGGCTCAACCTTGAGGCGGACGCCCTTGGCGACCTGGTGGTGTTCCCGTTCGAAGACGGCTACAGGACCGTGACTCCCAAGTGGGTGAACGGCATGCAATGGGTGGCCGACCGCTGTCCCAACGTGCCGGTGATCGTCAAGCTGGACGACGATGTCACCGTTCACCCGTTCAAGGTGAATGGCAATATGCCTGCGAACATCGACGCTATAGCCTTCAATGAAAGCCACGCTGTTAACCGAATGTTAAGGGCTCAGTTACTGGGGCCGTAGTTGATGTCTAGTCAAGAGTTTGTACGACTGGCACACTGTACCAAGCTAATGAAATTTCGGCTACGAACGCGTTTATTTGGAGCTGGTAAATGAGGAGCTAGTTCAATTCAAATAAAACCTAAAATACATAAATGAAATATGTATGCAAACAGGTTTGGGTAACGTTTTTACTTGAAGCGTTTTCTGATCAGAAGCCTTCGTGTCGCAGTGTTCTTGGCAGTCCATCAAATGGGCCGCATCATGTGTTCTAATGTTTTACCGAAGGCAATGATCGTCTAGCTGAAACTTCCCCAGAAAATAACATTCGTAGTCAATTATTTTGAAACCGCTATCACCACCCGGGTTTGCCTCGTTACGTACCAATCAAACAAACGCTGCCTTCCATCTTTTGTAGATCGGCCTAAACTCAGTGCGCAAAACTCCGTCACTGCACTCGCCTCCAGTCAGGGCGTACAAACAGGGAAACCACTGTGTATCAACTATTTAACCAAGAGAAGCGCTTTCGCCTGCTCATCTCGTGGGAATATGCTTAGGCATACTCTTTAACCTTCTTTAACTCTTTAACATTGAGGTCACGCCAAAGCGTGACCTCAAGAAATACGTCCGTTGCCGTGTTGTGGGCAGACATGGGTGGTACGTGTGTCAAGTTCTTGCTTAAATTTTAATGAGAAGGCATTAATTTGTCCAGAATGCGTAAAACTGCAAATGGAGTCGGAGTCACAGGCAATCCACTAAACACACGTCACTACAGAGCGTTTCAAAAAGTGTGAATCGCATTGCAAAACCCAAAAATGGGAAGGTAGGCTGAACGATGCCCGCACGTGGGCAGAGCCCCTTCGAAAGTTGAGTGTGCTTATAAGCACGTGCACCAAATATCAGTACTGCTAACGCATCGAGTAACTTCCGGTTTCTATGTCCCAAACCAAATATTAGCCGTGCTAATTCCTGATGAGTCACTTCTGGTTTCTTATTTCATATTAAGGCTTTCATTACGCCTTTTGTAATATTTCATATTACGACTGCCATTTAGGGGTCGACATTGCAGCCCACAAATAATAAGTTTTGTATACCAAAAACTGCACTTCAGACCTGATACCACGTGTTGGAGATATGCACCGCAGGTAGGGAAGGGTTTTCTGCCCTTTGACTCTGCGCATTCTGAGAATGTCAAGTGCAGATTGCGAACACTGCCCTGGACTCGGCATAAAGAGGATAATGTTACCCTGAGATATAGCGAAGCTTCGATTGATTGATTGCAGGGTTTAACGCGCCGACGCAACAAGGGTGAGGAGGCGCACCGTGGTAGAGGGTTCCAGGTTAATTTTGACCACCTGTGTATCTTTAACGGTCGCCGCAATGTCGTACAGACGGATGTTTGTGCTTTTCACCTCCATCGGAAAAGCGGCCGCCGCGGTCGGGAATGGAGCCCCCGTCCTCGTGCTCAGCTGCGCAACGCCTCAGCCACCGCGGGGAGTTGGAGAGGAGCTTCACAGACCAAATCTCATCTGCCTATCTATCTGTGTCTATCTGCGAGACGTTGCTTCAAAAAATAAAAGGAAAAGTAGGCAGGGGTCCTAGAGAGGCTACTCAATGGAGCAAGATAACGGTTGTGCCTTAGCTGCACAGAATCACACACAACATTAAGAAGATAGCAGCCAGAGAGGGGGAGACAGTTGTGTGCTCACCCCCAAACAAAGGGTATGCCAGGCGCCGCCATGTCAATCTTCCAATTATAGAGGGCCATTGCACAACTAACCACCGTACTTCGTGAGAGCATGTGTGCAGGGGGTTGTATACAAGCTACCGTTATCGTGCAGGAAAAGCTACATTGGCCAAACCTGCCTTTGTATCAACAATAGAATTCGAGAGCACAAGGTCGCAACAAAGAACGTTCCGCCAGGTCACTTGGCCAAGCACTGCCGAGATTGCCCCAAGTAATGACGCCATGGAAGTTTGAAGTGAACTTCCATGGCTTCATTACCATCCATAAAAACAGTGATACGCTAGCACGGGAAATCATCGAAGCAATGGAAATCGAAGGAAACATCAACGATTGTGTCAGCACAGTGTCGGTTGCGCTAACGGATAAACTATTTCTGCGCACGATTGTACTCGTACCAGGTAGCTAGAGGAGAGTATAAATATACAAGGCGAGGCGAAAAAAAATAATTAGGTAGTGTCAAGGTTTGCGCTTCGTCTTTCGTCTTTGTGCCCTGATTTAATTTTAGGCTGCCCAGTATTTAATCAATTATTATCGAACAAGCTAAGATTCTGCCTATGCTAACACCTTACAATTTGGCTACGGTTTTTTATTCTTTTTTTATACCGACATATCAGTACTGCTAATGACCGAAGAGCTGTTTCCGGGTTCTCAGTGTCATACCCGCGTATTGGTGCAGCTAACGCCTGACGACTTACTCCGTTTTCTCATTCCTACGTCTCAGCTTAGCCAGTACCTGCAGACGGAGTTATCCCGGGAGCCCGCACGCCTGCACTGCTACGTTTTGGGTGGCCAGCCAGTGGAGAGGGAACCGGGCATCCGCTATTTTGTGAGAACGGAAGACGCCCCAATGGAGGAGTACTTCACCTACTGTCAAGGCCGGGCCGTCATAATGACCTTCAACGTCATGCGAACGCTCCTTAGAGCGTCACCCAAGGTGTATCCTCACCCCACGGTAAGGCCTCTTGTCCCCTTTGCGTGCACTTCCTGCAAAAGCGACACTTCTATCGCGAAAATACGTGCTCAAAATTCACCTTTTTTTGTGTGTACGCTCGAAAATGTACGCTCGAATAAGTTGTCACGAAGTAGATGTGCTTACTTGCGCTGATCTGCAATAATTTCATGCTTCTAGCACCACCAGACAGTGGGTATTCCGCTAGATAAAAGAATCAATTTCACTCTCTGATTTTTCTGCAGGAAAGGCTATTTTTACTGACAAAGCTGGTACATATCAGGGCAGGCAAATTGTCACGTTGAGCTTTTAATAAGTACAGTCCAATCATCATAAAAATTCCTCTTCTGCTACAACTACCTGATGAATATAGTGGAAAGAAAGGAGCTATATGTTTACGTTAATATCTGGGCGCCAAAGTTCGGTTTGTGAGTGGCGGAGGGCCGTGCATAGCGTATCATTTATGGAATATTGGAGCGCGTCTCACTAGCAACAGTCCTGTTTAAAACCACCAAGTGTCAGTTATTACCATTACAGCTACGTAGAGTGTGTCTAATTTGTGGGAAGCCTTCTCTTCAAATGGGAGTACTCGTCGTCGCACCCACGTTTTACCACAGATCGAGACCCGCACTGACGGGAAAAATGGTTTTTTGTTCAGCGTTTCGATGTATTTATTAGGTAGACATTATTGGGGGAGGGCGCCTGGCGGCGTTGAGCCATCCATCGTTTGTGTTATACAGCCTGCGGAGTTTACACTGCGGCTACTTTATATTTCCTATACAGTAAAGAAAAAAATGATCTTCTTGCAGTACGCAAAGCATGAATGAAAGACGATCATGGCTTGCACATCACGTAATGCTATTTAAAACGTACGTAAACGCCATTACTTACGGAAAAACACGAGTACAAACAACTATTCGCTCAGACAATTTTACGCAAACATTTCTCCATTTGCAAGAAAATATTCTGTTCACTTCGATGCACATGTCTTCACAAAACTTCCCCGTAAAGCCTCTACTCTCCTCCGCTATCCTGTCAACTCATCCCTTCCCATGTCGTTCCTACCAGGATAAATACACTGGGGCTTTGTTTTAATCAGTTCAGTTTTCCGGGCTTCCACTGTTCAAGCCCCATCAATTGGGCCCATTCGATTTTGGTGGGCTTGGAATACCACCTCGAGGTCTAGTCTTGGGTTTCACGCTTTTTTCGCATTTTTAGGCCCAAATACTGTGTTTAACACGTATTTTCATTTGATCCCGGAAAGCTAAAGCGCATTTGAGCCTCTGTTAAAAGCACACTGCCAGGGCCATCTATGAATTGATGGTTAGCCTTCAATGTACCGGATGTTTTCTTTTTGCTGTACGAATGCGTTTTCCAGGTTTGCGATTTCGAAAGGTTTTGGTTGTATAAACTTCCCGTTGCAAAATTTGTTTTACCGTTTCGGCCGCGTGGCTGAATTGAAGGTTAGACACTCAGTCTTACAGACCGACATTGGATAGTTTAGGTAGTTCCCCGAAGAGTATCGTCTTTAAAAGACCCTGCCTTGATGGCACGACTTCTACGAAAACGGTTGGCGCGAACTGATGCCGAGCTGACTGACACTTTCGTGGCTTTAGGCCACAAAAAAACATAAATAAGAAAGAAGGGGGAGCTTCGAAATGGCAGGAAAAGTGAAGGACGCGCTTTCGAAAAAGAGTCTCCGGGCGCATTCGGCTTCTGCAACAGGCACCGCTTGGGCACTAAGCTCCTCTTCCCTTTACGAACATCGTCGATGTGAAGACTGGAGCTGCCTGCAGCCGTCGTGGGCCCAGTTTTCCTGCTTTTGCATGGACTAAACGTTCCTTCATATTGGCCCAAGGGGCATGGTCCTCATGGAGGAGGGAGGAATGTGAGGTGTAAATAGGACCCTCTCTGGCAGCCCATACCAGCCACTATTTTATAGTTTACTGTGTCACGACACGGTTGAGTGTGTATGGAAACATAAAAAGTTAAAACGACGCACAGCTGACAACCTGGTCAGCTTAGCCCTTCATAATCAGCGCTCACTGATCCAAAGGGCTAAGGCAGTAGTCGTTGCATCTCTAGCCCTGGTCCTCTGGTTCGACCTAGGCATTCTATTTTAAGTGCAGAACACTTTAAGGGTCCGGATTATCGTCGTAATTACTCCAGGATGATGGCGTCATGTGCCAATACAGGGGCTTCGAAAAGATAACCGTTTGCGCTAGTCAGGACAGAATCGGCGTCTCGAGTTACAAAGCTTCTGTCTGCCCCATCGGGCCGACGAACCTCACGTTACTCACATGCTACGTGTGGGGGGTGGACTCTGCGCTGCGTTACTGCCACGGAGGCTGCTGTTGCTCTGCGTCAAAAAGTACAAGGTAATGTAAAACACGAAAGCCAGCATGAAATAATGCACTATTGCCCTTAATGAAAAGTCAATTAGACGGCCTCTTCATGGGACTTTTAATGGGGCTCCGCCGCCCTCTCTTGACGGCTTTCGCTATCAACACCAGGCTGATACTGAAACTAGTCACAAGATCGCGCCACAGCCCCTCTGGCGAACCACTACTCCGCACTTCGGCAGCTTCCACGTTAGTAGAACTGCTTTCTTATTGCTCCGCTTTCCATTCCCCACTTTCATTTGCACCCTAATAAACGTATTTTCATCCATACAAAGAGTTGAAGCTGCAATTCCGGAAACGTGCTAACGTTTCAACAATTACTTGTTTCTTTTTACGGGCCAACGCAGGACGACGCGTACGTGTCCGGCGACCTCGCACTCCTCCAGGGAATCGGTCACGTCGACATTACCCACTTGTACCTTTTTGAAGAACCAAACGCCAGCTGCCTTCTCGTCACCGATTGCATCTTCATGCACTGGCTGGTCGATACAGGCGAGAAGGTCATTGAAGAAGACGTGCGGACCCTGGACGCTCGCTTCTACTGGTCTTTCGTGCTCTTGGACCAAAAGGTTCACGCGGGAGTGAGGCTGGACTTATCATCCAGGCTGAAGTCCCGTGACTATGCACTTGCTTTCCAAGATACGAGGGCACAACTGGTCAAGCGCAACTGAATTGATAAAGCGCAACAGGCGCTTCTGCCGTCCCCGTAGGCCATAATGAATTTTCTCGAAATATTTTCTTCTCTTTCTTCTCGAACGCTAAGCGGAAATAGGGCTGTACCAAACGAGCGTAGTTCGGTGCTTGACTGTGTATATGTGTATATGCTGGCCTGCATGTAAAAATAAAGCCAACTGTGGTTACGTACGTCATGCCGCATTGTCATCCCCTGGAACAAACCTTGTGCTAAAATGGCATTATTATTCCTACCCATACAAAATCATGTTGCTAACCGGTTGGTTGATATACGAAAGAGATTTCTGTCGGCTCCACGCGAACAAGCAGATTCTCACCCGCGCACAGTGACATTCCTTGTACAAGCACTTTACTCATACGTTTTTAGCAACAAACGTGTCATCATTCCTTATTCTTACAAAGTGAAAGACCTAATATTTGATGACAAAATATTAGGGCGCTAACTCTGGGCAGGAGTTTTAGATGCAAAGCATCTCTTGCTCGGGCTATGTCCGGCGTCCGCACCTCTCCCCCTACACTATAAAAAAATAAAATAGTTAGCGGTGCCCGGTTTCGATCCCACGACTCTCTGGCCGCAACGGGACATGCGCGGCACTCTTCCAACTGCGCTACAAAACCGAGACTGGAGCAAGTGCTGCGAACGCGCCTTATGTCCTTGACTCATTCAAACTACGTCAAGATGCTACTGATACAACGAAGGCACGCGAAGCTAAACGTAAAGGGAAACGGAAACGACGAACTGAAAACCTTAGACGAGGATGTTGAATTTACCGTGGCAAAGCTGTGGCGCGAAGTTCCACGCGCCTTGCAGCTCAACCAGAGAAGAGGATTAAGAGGGCGGGCAGCGGGGTAGGAGCGTGAGCACCCCATAAAGACAGACGAGAGCAAAGCCACGAAATATGTTCAGTCGTGCCCTTCAGTCTTTCGGCGTGCGTCAACCTGGAACCCTCAAGGAGTGGATGGATCCACCATCTCACGTTGCACCATCGGACGCACTCCGGCTCAGGCGTGCTTCTCTTCAATATTGTAAGGACGAGAGAGGATCCGGCCGTTTCTATCCAGAGCCGACGTCGGGGCCACCCCACCTCGAAGGCGTGGACAGCGGCCCTCCTCCCCCTTCACCGTAAAGTCCCCCATTTCTGTCGCAAGGTTTATAACCTGTACAAAGCAGAAATGAAGGCGTCATAAAAAAAACTCCCCCTGCTCCCCGAAGGGGATCGTGCGGAAATGCGAATGCATTGGGTGCGCCCATGAGTGTGCTGCGGCAAGCAGTAATGGAGAGAGGCGTGCGCTCCACTGCATTTATATACATTTTCCGAGCGCAGCGAGCGGAGAGAGGGTACGCGGAGAGGAGAGAGAGACCCGCGCAACACGCCCGCCCCGCGCGCGAGCTCTCTCCCCCGCCGAGCTCCGCGATGCGAGCGCCCTCACACGCCCGAGCGCGCTCCTCCTCTCCACTCACTCTCCGCTACTCCGCCCGAGCTCCGCGATGCGAGCGCCCTCACACGCCCGAGAGCGCTCCTCCACTGCCCTTGCCCTCCGCTACTCCCGCCCGAGCTACCACCTGCTCCGGTTGCTAGGCGCGCCACAGCTGTTGCTAGGGGCGAGAAGGAGCGCGGAGGGATAATACCTGTGGGCGCACGCCGACGGAGTACGACAACCCCCGACTAAGAAATGCATTCGCATTTACGACGACGACGACGACGAAGGCAGAACTACGAGGCGCGCGCTCACGTGCGCTCGCGCTGGAGGAATGCAGGCGCACGCCGACGGAGCACGACAACCCCCGACTAAGAAATGCATTCGCATTTAAAAGAAAGACAAGAACCAGTAGGTGTTCGATCAGGTAACGCAGGTGTCGGTCTCTTCGCTGTCTTCTCCTCGCTTAGAGACATTTCTCTGTCTCTACATGGGGCTTTACACTATGTTCCCATTCGTGCTCTGATAAATGAAACCACATAACGGCAACACAATAGAGCCTACACCGAACAAGCTACGGTTGGGCAATTGGAGATATTTTTGCAAGGCATCCGTTATTCGACCCTCCGTCGTCCGTCGACACCTCTCCTGCTCGTCCCCCTCTCCATGCCACCTGTGATAACGCCACTGTCCTCCTTGCCGCTCGGCCCGTCCCGTGCCAGCTCAAGAAGACACAGGCCACACTGTCGCTCCAGGAGCCCTAAGCAGCTGTGATAAAGCCGCTTTCCTCCTCGCCGCTCGGCTCGTCTCGTGCCGGCTCAGGAAGACACCGGTAACACTATCGCTCCAGGAACCCTTAAAGGGGAAGCCCTTAAAGAGACATCACAGTGATGTCCTTCTCTTCTTACTGCGCCGTCCACACCACCTCTACGCATGCGCGTCTCTCCTCCCTTCTCCTCTCCTCCAGCTGTATAAAAGCAGGTGCGCGCGCTGCGCCACTTTCAGTCTGCTGGTACAACTTTATCGTGATTGAAACGTGCCGTGTAGCTTTGGCGTTGCGTCGAGTGCGCTCGTAAATTCAAACGCGCTTCCCTTCAATCCGGATAGAAAGTGCCCCTCTGACAGGGTCAGTACCGAAGTTGCCGACTAGGAAAAGGCGCTCAGGAGCCTTTTGAAATTAGCAGAACTTTAGTACCACACCTTAGGAATATCGGAAGCACTTTTAAAATCCCTCAGTATGTCCTCACAACGCGCTCATTGCCCCATGTGTTCATATTACGGTAGGTTTAACAGTGCCTCAGATCTGAATGGCCCAGCGACGATGACAGGAAGAATTCTATCCTTTGTCCTTGATGCTAGCACGTTAGTACTCGAAGAGCTAGGAAAATTGTGATATTTCTGTTAAGACAAACAAATGTTGAAACTTGATGTCTTTTAAGGAACTTGTTCGGTGCCTGCGCTCTCTTGTTTCGATTTTTACAACCTACTTAGGAATAGCTGTGTCAAACAAACTACATTTCAAGTGGCTACACGCAAACGTCAGCAAAGCTTAGCACGGCATGTGTATATCGGTTCCGAGTTTCCTCCTTTCAATAAGTGCTAAATAATTTTGAGTGTTTTTTATGAATCAAAACAAGGAGAGAAACACGGGCGAAGTTGGTGTTTCTGTTCTTTCCTCAGTGGGGCAAGTGGAGCAATTTAAAAAAGAGAACGTCGAGAAGAACAAATGCTACTGAAAACTTGGTAGCGGCGTAATGACGGACAAAGCCATTCACTCAAGCGGGGAGAAGAGATAGAGCGAAAGGTAACAGAAAGCGCCCATTCCCCTCCGTTGCCTGGAAGAAGTGAAGAAATTAGGCGAAGGCTGATTTATGAATTATGACAATTGCGCTAAACTGACAAACAGAGGAAAGAAGACAGACAGACGAAGGAAGACCGACAGTTTTCGTATTGTCTGTTTTCCTTCCTCTGTTGGTAAATTTAGCGCAATTTTCGTAATTCATAGTGCACCAACTAATCGAACAACAAATTTGACTGAAGGCGGAATTCCGGATCTCGGTGCTCTACTGGTCGTTTCCCTAGGCGTCGTATAATTACGGCAACGTTTCTCGTTCTTAGCACTTAAAGAGAATGAAGTGTTCTCTAATGTCGATGGTGCCGGAACCTGGTTGGAAGCCTCATACAAAAATAAAACTCTATTTTGGTATCAGGGAGTCTCATGTTAATTACTGAAGTAGATGGGAAACAAAGTGTACGCAGCATTTTTGCTTCTACTTGGAACGCGAACAAAAAAAATTTTTCCCTCTGTACTGAGTAGCAATCATTGTGAACAGTCTGCAAAAATGTGAGTCTGCATTCACTTGTTTTTTCGGAGTTTTTGATTTAATTTGTTCAAAGGTCTCTGATTTATAAATTTTCTTTAATATCGAATGAGAAGGCGGAAAACTAAACATTTGCTTTCGGATGCTAACATTAGGCTTTAAAAGTGGCGTGCGACACATGCTCTATAGTTCAGACTCCGATAACACTGACGACACCTCCCAATTCCAATCACGCTCAAGTTTGCAGATAACGGTCCCGCTTCCCTTTCATTTGTTAAACTTGGTAGCAAGCAAAACTGTCGCATGTGCAAGTCTTTTTCCTTTTTACGGTAGCAATAACAGACCTGTGTTGTCTGTATTATTTGCAATAGCACTGGAGAAGGACAAACCTCTAAATCAATGTTATTGATTTAGAGGTTTTGAAACCATTAAGAAATGGTTTCAAAATTCTAGGGACGTGATCTACGTCGATGCGGCAGAATATGTCACGTGTGATGCCATGTCAGTGACAGCAGCAGACTGTGAAGGCAAATTAACCTGCTGTGGAACGGTCGTAACCGCAAAATCCGAGACAGCCGAGGAGTGCGCCATCGCACTTGCGATAGCCTCCACGACAGCTAAATACATAATTAGTGACTCGAAAACGGCAGTTCGAAATTTTATTAAAGGGCGCATATCGCCGGAGGCGCAACGCATTCTGCTAAATTTCCGAGACCAGAGGAAAGTCCAAATTTTATGGGCACCTGCACACTCTTCCCTTCCGGGCAACGAGGCAGCTCACAAAACGGCTCGAGGACTCGCATGCCGAGCCACCGAGCAGCCTCCGCTGAGGTCGGGAAGAGACCGCATGGTCTCATACAGGGAAATCACGAATCATTACAGATTCGAACGCGCCCGTTATCCTCCCGCTCATCCATCCCTAAACAAAAGGGAGTCGGTGGTCTGGCGTCTCCTCCAAACGAATACCTATCCAAACCCCGTGGCATACAGTCACTACTACCCTGGCCAATATTCAGGCATGTGCGCACTATGTAAGGACTGGGCGGACCTGTCTCATATACTATGGGCTTGTCCTCAGGCGACCCAAGAAGGCCGTAAGATCGCAAATGACGAGCAGTGGAAGACCGTGCTGCTCAGCTCTGACCCAAAAGACCAACTCTGGGTCGTCCAGTTGGCTGAAAACGCCGCCAGGGCCCAAGGGCTGCTGGCCGCCGTTTAGGAAGGAGGCCTCCTTACAAACAACTGGACAGAAATAAAGTTGTATCTCTCTCTCTCTTTCTCTCCAAGCAACACGTTCGAAATCGAGGCCGTATACACCAAAGATCAATAGAGGGCACGTGAGGAATTACCCGAACAACTCGGAAACATACCCTGCAGCAATACTCGAAAAAGTTTTCGCATCTAAAAAATTAAAATGACCCTCAGTGGCATTTAGTTTGCATGTAGAACGTTCGCATTCTTATGTCCTTAACAATTCTGAGGTTCCCTTGGATTTGTTATAAGTTTTTGGGTATCCCTCAAGCAAGTAGTGGTTATTTGACGAAGAAAGGCATCATCATCATCATCATCATCATTGTGGTCATCATCACCCAAATAGCGGTCGCCCGCATGGTTTTCGCATCCCGAGACTTCACCATGATAATAGCCCGCAGCAAGTTATCCCGCATGCGAAATACCGTCTTCATCCTCGTCACGACCGTGAGCGTGTTCGCGTTCTCCCAGCTGGGGAATTTTACAGCGCTGAAGGACTTGCTTCAGGACGACAATCTCAAGCACATCGAATACTGGAGCCACGAAGTCGGTCAGGCTGCTCTACGTGAGGGCGAGCAGCTTGAAGCGACGCGGCTTCCGCACCGCGGAGGCTGGGCCGTGGAAGCGCGCTGTCATGAGGGCATCGATGTCCTGTTCTTCGTGCATGCCTGCTCACGACAATGGAGACGGCGGGCGGTCCTGCGCGACACCCTCGTCGAGGAGGCGGCCGCGAGACGCTTCAACTGGGCCGCCGTGTTCTTTGTAGGTCGCCGTGCCAAGGACCCACTCCTCGACGCCTGGCTCAACCTTGAGGCGGACGCTCTTGGCGACCTGGTGGTGTTCCCGTTCGAAGACGGCTACAGAACCGTAACTCCCAAGTGGATGAACGGCATGCAATGGGTGGCCGACCACTGTCCCAACGTGCCGGTGATCGTCAAGCTGGACGACGATGTCACCGTTCACCCGTTCAAGGTGAATGGCAATATGCCAACGAACATCGACGCTATATTCTTCAATGAAAGCCACGCTGTTAACCAAAAGTTAAGGGCTCAGTTCCTGGGGCTGTAGTTGATGTCTAGTCAAGACGTTCAACGAGTGGCATAATGTACCAAGCTAAAGAAATTTCAGTTACGAACGCCTTTGTTTGGAGCTGGTAAATTAGGAACTAGTTCAATTTAAATAAAACCTAAAATACACAAATGAAATATGTATGCAAACAGCTATGATTAACGTTTTTACTTGAAGCGCTTTCTGATCAGAAGCTTTCGTGTCGCAGTGTTCTTGGCAGTCCATCAAATCGGCCACATCATGTGTTTTAATGTTCTTCCGAAGAGAATGGTCGTCGAGCGGACACTTACCCAGAAAATAACATTCCTAGTCAATTACTTAAAAACCGCTATCACCATCCGTATTTGAACGGTTACGTATTAGTCAAACAAACGCTGCCTTCTATCTTTTGAAGATCGGCAAAACTCAGAGCGCAAAGCTCCAGCCCTGCACTCGCCTTCAGTCAGGGCGTACAAACGGGGAAACCACTGTGTATCAACTATTTAACCAAGAGAAATGCTTTCGCCTTCTCATCTCGTGGGAATATGCTTAGGCATACTCTTTAACCTTCTTTAACTCTTTAACCTTGAGGTCACGCCAAAGCGTGACCTCAAGAAATACGTCCGTTGCCGTGTTGTGGGCAGACATGAGTGGTACGTTTGTCAAGTTATTGCTTAAATTTTAATGGGAAGGCATCAGTTTTTCCAGATTGTGCAAAACCGCAAATTGAGTCGGCGTCCGAGGCAAGCCTCTAAACACACGTCACTGCAGAGCGTTTCACAAAGTGTGCGTCGAATTGCAAAACCAAAAATGGGAAGGTAGGCTGAACGATGCCCGCACATGGGCAGAGCCCCTTCGAAAGTGGCGAGTGTTTCAAGCACATGCCCCAAATATCAGTACTGCGAACGCATCGAGTAACTTCAGGTTTCCAAGTCCCATACCCACTATCAGCCCTGCTAACGCCTGATTAGTCATTTCCGATATCTTGTTCTCATGCTCATAAATCAGGAGTGCTAACACGTGATGAGTCGCTTCTGGGTTCTTATTCCATATTAAGGCTTTCATTACGAATTTGTAATATTTCATATTCTGACGGCCATCTAGGGGCCGACATAAGCAGTCACACAAATATTAAGGTTCCTAGACCAAAAACTGCAATTCAGACCCGATGTCACGTGCTGGAGATACGCATGGCAGGTAGGGAAGGGTTTTCTGCCATTTGACTCTGCGCATTCCGAGAATGTCAAGCGGATGTTGTCAAACACTGCCCTGACCTTGGCATCAAGCCGATAATATAACCCTGGGATGTAGAGGAGCTTCGATTGATTGTTTGCAGGTTTTAACGAGCCGATGCAACGAGGGTGAGAAGGCGGGCCGTAGTGTAGGGCTCCAGGTAATTTTGACCACCTGAGGATCTTTAACGTTCACCGCAATCTCGTACAGGAGGATGTTTGTGCTTTTCGCCTCCATCAGAAAAGCGGCCGCCGCGGTCGGGAATCGAACCCGCGTCCTCCTGCTCAGCAGCGCAAGCCCTCATCCACTGAGCCATCCCGGCGAGTTGGAGAGGAGCGTCACAGAGAAAATTCCGAAACTGCCCAATCCAGGCTATCCGAATGTGGTCCTGGTGTCGATCTGGGAGTCGTTGCTTGAAAAGATAAAAAGAAGAAGAATTTGTTTTAGTTGAGGAAACCAATTAGGCAAAACAAAGTAGGGGAGCAGAAGAAATGATTTAGTTAGTAAGTTCGAGAGAGATAGAAAAGCCAGCACCTTCGCCCCGAATGATAAGATTAGAGCGGAGAAGACAGTGGGAGGGCCAATTGATTAAACCTGTTTTCCAAGTACCTTTTTCGTATAAAGGAGCACCGTCGGCAGGAGAGGAAAACAAGTACATATGCTGCACGCACGTCCGAGTTCATTGTTCAGAAACTGACGCTTGAACTTTGCGTCGGCCCCATTGAAGTTCTGCATTTTTGCAGCTAGACACCTGCGTCTGTCGGCAGAGTTGCCCGCTTCGCAGAGCGCGAACGTCGTACTTTTGCCAGCAAGTCGCTTACGCTCAGCTTCGATGACGCGAACGGATTCGTCAGCAGCCCTTTCTTTCTCACGGAAGGCGTCGCGTGAGCTCTTGGGTCGTGTGCATTCCTTTGTCGGCCTGGTTTTATTTACAGCAAAGCTTTATATGGCCTCGGATTCTACAGAAACAGCTGGCTAGCGCAGCATCTTTTCAAAGTGCTACGAGTTGTGCCGCGCCTCCGCCAGATGGCGCCACGGGTCCCGCGACCGAGAGAAGACGCAATGAAACATCCCCCTTGCGCGGGGCACGATCAAATGCAGAGCATTTCCGGGGTGCACGACGTTAAGTAGTTTGCGTTACGTTAATGTTGTTGCACTTGTGGCAACTGCTGACGAGAGAGCGCTCGTCAGCAGTAATTTGAATGAGTCAACGATATAAGGCGCGTTCATAGCGTCCCATTCTGTGTCGGCTTTGTGGCGCAGTGGGTAGAGCACCACGTACATTGGGTTCCGCCCGCAGGGTCGAGGGATCGAAACCGGGCGCCGGATAGTATTTTTTTATATAGTAGGGAGGGGTGCTGACAACGACGTTGCGGACTACGGACGTCAACGCGGGTGACACCGTGAGTCTGAAATGCTCTGCATTTAAAAGTACGCAGGGGTCCTAGAGAGGCTACTGACAGGAGCAAGATTATGGTTGTGCCCTATCTGCACGGAATCACACATTAAGAAGATAGCAGCCAGAGAGGGGGAGACAGTTGTGTGCTCAGCTCCAAACAAAGGGTATGCCAGGCGCCGCCATGTCAATCATCCAATGATAGAGAGCCATTTCATTGCACAACTAACCACCGTAACAAGTGCGCAGCATGCGTGCAGTGGGTTGTATACAAGCTACCTTTATCGTGCGGGAAACGCTACACTGGCCAGACCTGCCGTTGTATCAACAATAGAGTTCGATAGCACAAGGTGGCAACAAAGACATTCCGCCAGGTCACTTGGCCACGCACTGGCGAGATTGCCCCAAGTAATGATGCCATGGAAGTGTGAAGGGGACTTCCATGGCGTCATTACCATGCATAAAAACAGTGATATGCTCGCGCGCGAAATATACAGAGCAATGGAAATTGAAGAAAACATGGACGATTGTGTCAGAACAGTGTCGGTTGCGCTAACGGATAAACGTTTTATGCGCAGTGTTATAATAACTTAGACCACTTGGCTAGAGGAGTGTATAAATGTACAGGGCGAGGCGTAATAAAATTCATTTGGTAGTGTCAGCGGTTGTGCTTCGTCTTTCGTCTTTGTCTATGTCCTGAGTTAACTTGAGGCTGACCAGTATTTAATCAATTGTTATCGGACAAGCTCAGATTCTGCCCATGCAAACACCTGAAGAGGTAGCTACGGTTTTTTTTTATTCTGGTACCCGCATATCTCTGCTGCTAACGCCTGACGACTGACTTCCACTTTCTCATTCCTACATCTCAGCTTAGCCAGTACCTACAGACGGAGTTGCCCCGGGAGCCCGCACGCCTGCACTGCTGCGTTAACGGTGGCCAGCCAGTGGACAGGAAACTAGGCACCCGCTTTTTTGTGAGAACGGACGACGCCCCAATGGACGAGTACTTCACTTACTGTTCCGGCCAGGCCGTCATAATGACCTTCAACGTCATGCGAACGCTCCTTAGAGGGTCATCCAAGGTGTATCCCCACCCCACGGTAGGGCCTTTTGTCGCCTCTGCGTGCACTTACCCCAAAAGCGACACTTCTACTCGCGAACATACAAGCTCGAAATTCATACTTTTTTCGTGTGTACGCTCGAATATGTACGCTCGAATAAGTTGCCGAAAAGTAGATGTGATTGCTTGCGCTGATCTATTCCGCTAGATAAAAGAATCAATTTCACTCTCGGCTTCTTCTGCATGTACTGACAGAGCTGCTACATGACAAGGCAGGAAGAATGTAACGTTGAGCTTTTAATAAGTACTGTCAAATCACCATAAACATGCCTCTGTTCTGCTAAAACCACCGGATGAATATAGTGGCAAGAAAGGAGCTTAACGTTTGAGGTAATATTTGGGCGCCAGACGTTCGGTTTTGGAGAGGGGGAGGGGCGTACATAGCGAGTCATTTTTTGAATATTGGAGCGTTGCTCAGTAGCAACAGTCCTGTTTAAAGCCACCAAGTGTCCGTTATTACCATTCCAGCCACTAAAAGGCTGTCCAATTTGCGGTAAGCCTTCTCTTCAGGTGGGAGTACTTGTCGTCGCACCACGTTTTACCACACATCGACACCCGCACTAACGGGAAAATTGTTTTTTTTTTCAGCGTTTCAAAGTCTTTGTTCTGTGAGAATTGTTGGGGGAGGGCACCTGACGACTTTGAGCCATCCAGCGTTTGTCATATGCAGCCTGCGGAGCTTACACTGCGCCTACTTTATATTTCCTATACCCTACAGAAAAAATGTACTTCTTGCAGTACGCAAAGCATGAATGAAAGACGATGATGGGTTGCACATTACGTAACGCTGTTTAAAACGTACGTAAGCGCCGTTACTTACGGGAAAACACGAGTGCAAACAACTATTCCTTCAGACAATTTTACGCAAACATTTCTCCATTTGCAGAAAATTGTCTCTTCACTTCGATGCACATGTCTTCACAGAACTTCCCCGTAAATCCTCTACTCTCCCTCGCTATCCTGTCAACTCATCCCCTCCCGTGTCGTTCCTACCAGGATAAATACAATGAGGGTTTTTTTAATTCAATTCATTTTTCCTGGCTTCCACAGTTCGCGCGCGATCAATTGGAACCATTCGATTTTGGTGGACTTGCAATACCGCCTCGAGGTGTAGTCTTGGGTTTAAAGCTCTTTTTGTATTTTTTCGTCTAAATATGGTTTTTAACGCGTATTTTCATTTGATCCCGCAAAGATAAAGCACAACATGCAGTCTCTGATAAAAGCACGCTGCCAGGGCCATCTATGAATTGATGGTTGGCCTTCAATGTGCCTGATGTTTTCTTTTTTGATGTACGAATGCGTTTTCCAGATTTAGCGATTTCGAAAGGTTTTGGATGTGCAAACTTCCCGCTCCAAAATTTGGTTTTACCGTTTCGGCAGCGTGGCTGAATTGAAGGTTAGACACTCAGACATACGGACCGACATTTGATCGTTTAGGTAGGCCCCCGAAGAGTATCTTCTTTAAAAGACCTGCCTTGATGGCGCGACTTCTACGAAAACGGTTGGCGCGAATTGATGCCGAGCTGACTGACACTCTCGTGGTTTTATGCCAGAAAAAAAGATACATAAGAAAGAAGGGTGAGCTTCAAAATGGCAGCAGAAGTGACGGATGCGCTTTCGAAACAAAAGAGACTCCAGTCGCATTCGGCTCATGCAAGAGGCACCGCTTGGGCACTAAGCTCATCCTCCGTGTACAAACATCGTCGGTGTGAAGGAGGGAGGAATGGGAGGCGTACATAGCACCCTCTCTGGCAACCCATACAATCCCCTTTTTTATAGTTTACTGTGTCACCACACGGTTGAGTATGTGTCGAGCCATAAAAAGATAAAACGACGCCCACGTGACAACAACAGCGGCATGGCTGGTGGCCCTGGTCAGCTTATCCCTTCATAATCAGCGCTCACTGATCCAGAGGGCTAAGGCAGCAGTCGTTGCATCTCTAGACCTGGTCCTCTGGTTCGGCCTAGGCATCCTATTTTAAGTGCAGAATACTTTAAGGGCCCGAGTTATCGTCATACCTACTACAGGATAATGGTGTCACGCGCCAATACAGGGGCTTCGAAAAGGTAACCGTTTCCGCTAGTCGGGATAGAACCTGCTCTCTCGCGTAACTAAGCTCATGTCTGCCCCATCTGGCCGCGAACCTCACGTTAGTCACAAGGTAAGTGTCGGGGTGGTCTCTGTGCTGCGCCACTGCCGCGGAGGCTGCTTTTGCTTGGCGACAAAAAGTACACGGTAATATAAAATAGGAAAAATGCCATGAAAAATCGCATTATTGCCCTTAATGAAAAATCGATCACACGGCCTCTTGATGGGCCTTTTTCTGGGGCTTCGCCGCCCTCTCTTGACAGCTTTCGCTATCAACGCCAGGCTGATACTGAAACTAGTCCCCTGATGGCGCCACAGCCCGTCTGGCGAACGACTACTCCGCACTTCGGCAGCTTCCACGTTCAGTGGAACTGCTTTCTCTTTGCGCCGCTTTCCATTCCACACTTTCCCTTGCCCCCTTAAAACGTCTTTTCATCCATACAAATAGTTGAAGCTGGAATTACGCAAACGTGCTAACGTTTCCACAATTTCGCGTTTCTTCTTCCCGGTCAACACAGGACGACGCGTACGTGACCGGAGACCTCGCGCTGCTCCAGGGAATCGGCCACGTCAATATTGGTCGCTTGTACTTCTACGAACCCTCTCGAGAATCAAACGGAAGCTGCCTTTTCGTCGGCGATTGCATCTTCATGCACTGGCAGGTTGTTGCAGGTGGGAAGGCCATTGAAGAAGTCGCGCGGACCCTGGACGCTCGCTTCTACTGGTCTGTCCTGCTCTCGGACCGAAAGGTGCACGCGTGAGTGAGGCTGGACTTATCAACCAGGCTTAAGTCCCGTGACTATGCACTTGCTTTCCAAGAGACGAGGGCGGTGCTCATCAAACGCAACAGAATTGATAAAGCGCAACAAGCGCCTCTGCCGTCTCCCTAGAGCACCTTGAATTTTTTCGAAAGATTTTCTTCTAGGGCTCTACCAAACAATCGTAGTTCGGTGCTTGACAGTGCATTTGTGTATCTCCTGGCCTGCACGTAAAAATAAATCCGACTGTGTTTACGTACGTCATGCCTCATTGTCATGCCCTGGAGCATACCTTGTGGGAAAATGGCAGTATTATGCCTACCCATACAAACTCCTGTTGCTAACCGGTGGGTTGATATGCGAAAGAGATTTCTGTATGCTCCATACGAAAGAGAAGATTCTCACCCGCGCACAGTGACATTCCTTGTACAAGCACTTTACTCATATGGTTTCAGCAACAAAGGTAACATCGTTCCTTATTCTTATAAAGTGACAGGCCTAATATTTGATGTCAAAATATTAGGGCGCCTACTCTGTGCAGGGGTGTTTTGCCTTGGTAAGTAATACCCCGGTGATACGCGCACTTTGAATCGCGATTGAGTCGGTACGCATCGGGCGCTGCTACACGGAACTTTTAATCGCGATCGAGCCCGATCCCTCTCGAACCAAATCCTGGTTTCCAAAATGCGATTAAGGTTTCCAAGCGCGAACAGGCGAAAGCGGTGATACTCTTGTTCTCGCTGAGTAATCGCACAGAAGTTGACAACTTAAACTAATGCCACAAATTGTATCTAATGACTTGATCCAAATAATCAAAACGCAACATTTATATAGTTACGTATGCCTACGATTACGGAAAGCTCCCAGACGCTATTATATATTTAACGGTATTATATATTTACCTAACATGGTCGCTTCTTCCTTCTGTAGTTCGTCCTTTCTTGTCCGAAAAAGCAATCTTACTCGCTTTCTACTGGGTCTACCTCCTTGGTGTTCTGGAAGAAAGAAAAAAGCGGGAATTAACAAGAAAGCGCGTAGGCCTCTTTCTCACTCCGTCTGTAGATCACGTGGTGAAGGTAGTCGGTCAACTGCTCGGTTCACCATTCGTTATAAAGAACCAAATTGTCTGTATTTGTTCTGGGTATTTTACCTTAAAGCAAAGGTACTGATCTCCTTGTAAGAAAGTCTCGAAGGAACAGGATTCTTACTCTGCCATTTCATTTTTGCCTAACCATTAAGACTTAGTTGCTGGTCGTTAGTTACTTGAATTCGTGGTTTTAAGCGTTTTAATATTGACAAGTTTCTAACTTTTTTAATATTCCTATTGTGTTCTCGTGCGACGTTTCTGAAAATAAGCACTGGTCGCACTTTTAGTTGGTGCCCTCAAAGCTTGTGATATAAGATATATAATTAATTAAGCCTGCGTTTAGCAAACGTCCTTTTGAAGGCAGTTGTGCCGAGTTTACTTTAATTTTTACACTCCCTAGGCAAATGCCGCCAAACAAGCAGGCTTCACAAATAAGGAACTTGTTTTAATGCCAAGTGTTGCTTGCCTAATTATGGCCATAATGGCTTGTGCGGCATAAACGAACAGGTCCCGGAGGAACGCAGGAAGATTGATTGATTGATTGTAGGGTTTAACGCGCCGACGCAACGCAGGCGATGAGGCGCGCCGTAGTGGAGGGCTCCGGAATAATTTTGACCACCTGGGGATCTTTAACGTGCGCCGAAATCTCGTACACACGGGCGTTTTTGCTTTTCGCCTCCATCAGAAAAGCGGCCGCCGCGGCCGGGAATCGAACCCGCGACCTCGTGCTCAGCAGCGCAACGCCTTAGCCACTGAGCCACAGCGGCGGGTAACGCAGGAAGAACATTGACTGGCGTTCGTTCTGGCGTTCGTTCTTGTGTTTGTTCGTTTAGCGTTAAACCTTACATCCGACCAATATTTCATTTTTTTAGGAATACTGACTGTTCGCGAAAGCATAGCAGCTTGGTTCAGCGAGCGCAGATTATAACTCCTGGATGCATGCCGAACCGGGCACTGCTTTTGTTCATGTGCACTTATCCGTATACACGGAAAGGACGCTCAACAATCTGAAGTTCGGCTACTCTCATTGCTTACAATAAGCTTCCAAGCCCCTCTAAACCCCAACCTTAACCGACTTAGATCAGATTAAAAATATTAATATCAACAAATGCCGAGACAAGTTTTTAGGGGCGAAGCACCTTACGGCCGAGGCTTGTCCAGTGCTGTGCTCACGGCACAGCACCTTGTAAATTGAAACATCTGTGAACAAAAGGTTCATAAAAGGCTACCAACAACAAAATAAAACGTTCACAAAAGGTTAGAGAGAGAGAGAGAGACAGACAGAGAGAAAGAGAGAAAGAGAGAGAGACGCAGAGCACCGAGTAAATCAAAACATCTGGGGACAAAAGTTTCACAAAAGACGAGAGTGTAAATTTGGGCTTGTTGGTGATGCATTCTTGCAGGCTAAGCGCGAGGCAGACACAAGACGAGACAAGAGATGTGGCGAGGACGAGCTCTCGTCCTCGTCTCATCCCTTGTCTCGTCCTGTGTCTGCCTCGCCCTTAGCCTACAAGAGTTCACAAAAGGTTAACAAGAACAAAATGAAAGGTTCACAAAAGGTTATAGAGAGAGATAGAGAGAGAGAGAGAGGGGAGGGTCAGAGAGGGAGGGAGGGAGGGAGGGACGCACCGCACCGTGTAAATCAAACATCTGTGAACAAAAGGTTAACAAGAACGAAATAAAAGGTTCACAAAAGGGTAGAGAGAGAAATAGAAATACTGCTCCTGGACAGCCATGCTTTATATGCGCGAGGAGCATTGGATTGGATGGGATTGAATTGGGTTCGATTTGGATTTGGATTGGATTGGATTCAAATGGATTGGATTGAATTGAAGTACATTGAAGTGAATTGTATTGTATTGTATTGGATTGGAAATGATTTTAGCAGCAGTAAGCACTTTCACGGGTGATTTACGGTAACTACGATCCCCAGCGCTTCGCCCACTCGTCATAATTCCCTTCGTGGAGATGCGTGAACTTTTTTCCTTTCCTTGACTTTATCATAACGAACTGTCTTCATCTTACTGCAATGGCTATATGGCCAAGCGCTACATGCGTCAACGGCAAAATTAAACAGTCCAAATAAAATATTCAAGAAGTATAAATTTCTTCCGATAATAACGTGAATAGTAGAGAAAAAACTGGCATTTGTCACAAAATCTGCTTTCGCTTAACTCATCAAAAGTTTCCTGTGTTTCTGTTCATAGTCACAACGGCACTACGACGATAATACCGAGCGAATGTGTGTTGATGTTGAAGTTCGGGAAATTAGGGAGGTTCTTACGAAAAAAATGGTTCGCATTAGTAAGGCATACAGCCCCATCTTTAACAAAAAAAGGTGTGAAGCTCATCTAGGCAGCCATTTGAGCAAGGTGTACGAATTGTCGGCTTCATTCCATCTCGTTAGCTATGTTTTGTACTTCATGCTGTCGCTGTCTACCCTACTAGAACTCATGAATTGGCTTGTAGTATTATTTAAATAAAATAAATAATTAATGAGAAATTTACCGCTGTAGCTGGGTAGTGTGCAAACTGAGTCGCTATACAAAGCCATAAAAATTACAGAATGAGCGATAGTTTAAGCTAGTAGTTTATAAGACAGGTAACACGTTGTGGCAGCATGACCACAACCCTTTTCCCTGAAAGCTGTTCCTCTATGCCTGACCTCCGGTTACGGGTGCATCCAGAAAGTTTGGTGATTTTATAAAAACCTAAATGTTGACTCTTCGAAAAATGGAGTTTGGAGTTCAGGGGCTGCCGTGGAATTTTGGTGAGTAACTTAGCTGCCTTTTATAAATGCGAAGCACTTCTTTCTTTACATTTTGCGAAACGTGTGCCATAAAAGTTTTTTTTATAAATACGTCTTTGGTCATCTTTTCTGGCCGTTCCCTTTATTCAGCTTCTGCCCGGTTGTAACGCGTTTAAAATTTTTGTTGGGATGCTTTTTCCTTTTGGCCAAGAGTTGGAACTCGGTCCAAAAAGTTGCTCCGTTACAGTGGCGCCTTGAGGTCACGCTTTAGCTTTTATGCCAACCCCCATGGCACCGTGTTGACGGCCTTTGCCAAGAAGAGCCTCTGAGTTTCTGTGCCTGGCGACGCGAAATACGTCCACCTTATTGGTCTAGGTTAAGGGTATGCCCACAGCACCATGGAGATTAACCCTTATGTAGTAGTCTTCTTTCCACAAGACTTCATTGTATGCATACTTCGTGTCTGTGGCGGGAAAATTTGTTTTTCATGTGATGACAATCATTTGCGTGCCTTTCTTTCTGTAGGTCTCGTGCGGGAGCCTATTCGCACCGGACGGCAATCGGAACAAATACGTCCATAGGCAAGATTTCGTCACGGCTTCCGCATTAAAAACTAGAAATTGTTATATCCTTTGCAATCTACCACGGAGATATGAGTAGAATTACCACGGAAGCACGTAGGAAACGTGCGGTAATTTCCGACCCCTCCCGTGCTTTAAGTGTATACAGGCGCAGAAAAATAAATGCATTTTTGTTACATTTGCAAAAGTTTATTATTTTTCTGTCTGTTTTGGCAGATTGTGTTTGTATTCGTGAGGCATTTTGTTGTTGTTATTGTTGTTGTTGTTTTTAAATGCAACCACGCCGGCATAACTATTTCCGGTAATGCCCGTGTGCTATCTTCGCCTACATAATTGTCTGTTTGCCGTGGAGTACTCTTTACAGGCTAACTACAAACGTTGTGTTCGTTTCTCCTCCCAACTTCTACTTCGCCCACTCTCTATAGCTGTTCGTGTTTTTGCTTATACACCTTTCCCGTGATCTCACTCTTGAAACCTAAAAGGACATGCAGCAGCTTTCGCATGTCTGTTTTTTGTAAAAGACCCATCTTTAACACCAGAGCTGTTTCAGCTCTTGGTTGTACCTTCCATAAACAAAAAATACCAGAAAATACGGAGCTCATCCCAGCGTGTATCTCATGAGGAGTGCACGGCGTCGTCCTGGCTTACGCGTGGACTTGCGCCACGTGAGGGGCTCGCCGAAAGAGAAGAAAAAATGCCGAGCGCACGTGCCAGTCGAGCAGCTCGAGCGAGGCGGTGCTTCGTTCTCCTGACGTTGCGTTCTGCGTTGGGTTTGGCCAGGCATCGGTGCTTTGCTGTAGTGTTATCTGTTTTGTTTAATATCTCCGTTAGCATATAGGCTGTTCCCATGACTACCTCTTCTCCCTTCCAGGGGTCCTCTCCCTGGTCGGCTAGTCTCTTGGCGCAGGACCTGCCTCTGGATTCCTTCCTGCAGAATGGCGTGACGGCTGTCCCGGTGGCGATGGTCCCGACCAATGGTGGGGCAATCAGGTTAAAAAATTTCAAGACCATCCAAAAGGACCTGCAAGCCGCAAGTGAGCACTTCAGGAGTGTTAAGGAGGTGCCACCGTACGGGAAGGGCGGAATTATTTGCAAGTCATCAGATAAGGCCTGCTTGGTTGATTTGCTGAAGGTCTCGTCGTTTGCTTCTTTCCCGGTAAGGCCTTTTGTCCCCTGTACTCTTGCGTGTACTAAAGGGATTGTCCGCGGAGTTGACGTGGACATTTCCCCAAGTGAGCTCCTCGAGAAGTTTCTGGATGCCGGTGTGATCGCGGTGTACCGCTGCTCTCGTGTGGTGGACAATGTCCGCACCCCTACAGAATCCGTGATCGCCACATTTGCGGGCTCCTCATGCCCTTCAGAATTCAAAGTCTGGCCCCTGACCTAGAGAGTTGAGCCTTTGTCCCCCTGTCCTCGCCAATGTCAGAACTGCTGGCGCTATGGTCACACTGCAGGATCTTGTAAATCATCCACTCGCTGCTGCAATTGCGGAGCCGATCATTCCGCTAGCCAGTGTACTGCGGATGAAGTTACATGTTGCCTCTGTCGAGCTGCTCATCCAGCGGACTACTCGAACTGCCCAGCCCGCGCCACGGAAGTCAGGGTCTTGAAGGTCCTGGAAAAGCGCCGTTGTTCCCGCTCAGAAGCGGTAAATATAGTCAAAGAGAGAGCTTATGGGTATGCAGGTGCTACAGCCCGCCGCACCCCAACCAATGAGGCTTCTCTTGCCAAGGCAATAGCGATGGCACTAAAAGAGGTGTTGCCTGAGGTTTCGAGAGAAATGATCTTGTCGGTGACGGAACAGGTTTCGAACCTTTTGTCTGCTCAGACGCAACAAATTGTGCAAGTCCTGCCTTTGCCTGCGCCGGTTTCCCAGGAGCAGTTCTGCTCGCAGCCTTTGTCCACGACTAACAGGGGTCAAGCATCCCAGGCTTCAGCGGTGTGAGGGGAGAACCTCGCGAGGAACCCTTCACCGATAATCTCCCTCCAGACGGCTACTTCCAACGAGGCTATTAGCCCGACTCTGATGCCCACCTCAACACACGAGGTTCTGGCTCCTTCGTCTCCTGTGGTTTCACATGGTCAGGTTTCCTCCCCAGTTCTGGAGTCAGATTGTGAACTTGAAATGGAATTACAGCTTCCAGCTACTTCGACAAGTAAACGGGCAACTTCATCGCTTTCGCAACAAAATACTTCCCCCACAGAATCGAAATCCAAAAAAGCTAAAAAGGGCCAAACAGAAATTAAGCTTAAAGAAAGCATTTGGGAGGCAGCCATGGCTGCTATTCACTCCCCCTAATGTCTCTCCGGGTTCTTCAGTGGAATTGTCGTTCGATAATTGCGGCTCTCACAGATCTTCAATGTCTCATTAACAGTCAATGTCCTGATATTATTCTCCTTCAAGAAACTTGGCTGTCCAAGGATAAGCCATTCACTCTTCCGGATTTTCGTGTGTTTAGATTAGATAGGGAGACCCGAGGAGGTGGATTATTGATTCTTGTATCTTCCAAATTTTGCCACAAAGCCAAACTGTATTTTAGTCCTTGTCACCGGACTGCGAACTGCTGGCGATTCACATATGCCTCCCTGGATGCGTTTCTTTTTCTTTAGTTAATGCATATTTCCCTAACGGAGTAACTACCACAGGTCCCCTAGATCTTGCTCTTTCGTCGAGTAAGCAACACCTCGTGATCGCCGGTGACTTCAACTCACATCACGTCAGTTGCGGTTTTAAAACAGATACCTGTGGATAGCGATTATTAGACTGGATGTCCACCAACAATCTTCTTTGTTATAACACGGGTAGTGCGACATTTTTCCGGAGCCGAATGCGATCTGTCTTGGATTTAACATTTGCAAAGGGCGTGTCAGTCTCTTCGTGGAGTACAGTCGATTGCCCGACAAATAGCGACCACATACCGGTAGTTTTTCATGCAGCTGTCTCTCCAAGTACACTGGAACGGGTATTGCGGACGTTGGTAAATTATGAAGTTATGAAAAAGAAATTGCATTCGGCTATCATATCGCTCCCGAATGAGTCTGAGGAAAATAGGGCTAAAAAGGTAACAGCCGCACTGAAAAACTCACTAAAGAAGTCTGAATTCATTGTTGCTTCTGCAAAGAGAGAGGGTATAAGCCCCTGGTGGGATCAGGACTGTTCTAGAGATTATCGGCGTAGGAAGGCAGCGTGGAAGAAGTTCATTCATAAACAGAGTCCCGATAACTGGTCAAATTTTAAATATTATTCGGCTATTTTCCGCCGAACAATCTCTACGGCCAAGCAACTGCATCATTCGCATTGCTTCTCCGCGCTTTCAGATACAAAAAACAGACGTGCTCTCTTTGCTTTCTTGCGTAACCGCAAGAGTGTAGACAATCGCAGTAACGATGTTTCAGTCGTGGAAACGTCTGATTAAATCGTGAATTCAATCGAAAAGGTCGCCCAGGACTTACAAATCAGGTTCTCATCTACACTGTCACCAATTGTCGTAGAAAGTATATCAGTTGTAGACTTCTCCCCTGTCACGATGGGTGAGATGGGGGATGTTGTTATGCGGCTGCCGGGAGCCTCCCCGGGGCCAGATGGGGTTTCTACTCCCGCGATAAAACTTTTGTTTGAGGAATCTCCTGACGATCTATTGAATATTATAAATACTTCATTGGAAAAAATCATGAATGCCTGCAGATCGGAAAATCACAAAAATTGTCCCCCTTCTAAAGAACCCCAGCCTAGGTGCTATTCCGAACAATATTCGACCAATTGCACTAACTAGCAACCTAGGCAAATTGATAGAGAGAATTTTGTATGGCCGATTAGCCCAGTTTTTGTCCAGTAAAAATATTTTGAGTCCACATCAAATTGGCTTCCGTCCGGGATGCTCCATTTGGTCCGCCCATGTTGACCTGGAGAGCCGTATTCAGTTTGCGCGCAGAAACAAACAGGTATGCGCACTCGTCACACTGGATGTTGCTAAAGCGTATGACAGCGTGGAATATAGCGGACTGCTAGGCAAACTTAAAGAATGTGGGGTACCCAAGTACATCCTTTCATGGATCCAACAATTTTGAATTGGACGCAAGTTCTTTTGTTCGAAAAATGGCTTTAAATCATCGACTTTATATCAGACAAGGGGCGTCCCCCAAGGCTCGGTGCATTCCCCCATCCTATTTAATGTACTAATGAGCTCAATTCCGATAAATCAGGAAGTCTGTACTTATGTTTACGCTGACGACATAGCCTTTTTCTCTTCTGCCCAGGACATTCATGTTCTTTATGAAATGCTACGGGCATATTCGTTTTCCATCGAAAGGTGGTTAACATACATAAATTTGAAACTTAACATCAATAAGTGCGCTGTCATTGTTTTTCCGGTATCTGCTCCGGTTACCCTCTGCCTGACGTATCGGGAGGCGACTATTCCTCATGTGGCGTCTTTGAAGTATTTGGGTGTAATATATGATCAGACAATGGACTGGCGCCCTCATATAAACCATATTGCGACCAAAGGGGAGCGGGCACTTGCACTGTTGAGGAGACTCAGCAATAGGAGTTTTGGAAAAAGAAGGGACACTTTACTTTTTATTTACAGGGGGTACATGCGTCCCATTTCGGTTTCGGCTGCTAACAGCAGTGACGGTTATGAGGATTTTTGAATCTCCGCAGAGCAGATATTTTTCATTGATGGTTGCTCAGCCAGCACTCTTTTTCAGCTCTTGGTGGCCTCGGTACATTCGACCACAGTGTGTTTATGCCCAGACGTTACTCTCACCATTGAGTACCAATATTCCCACAGTACTGACAATGCCCTGTGACGTTCCTCCTGCGCCTTTAACTTTCCATAATATTTTCCCCAGCAACGCTAAAATGCTTACTTCGCGATTTTTAACAGAAATACTCCACGACCATTTGGCAAGCTTTAAGGATTATGCAAAAGTTGCAACAGATGCATCCCAGCGTGAGGAGCGAGCAGGTGTGGGAATTTTTAGTCCACACCTTAACTGGTCAGTCTCGCTGCGTTTATCTGACTGCACACCAATATTTCAAGCCGAATTCCTAGCGATAGTTCTGGCTTAAAAGCCGTACCTCCGCAGCACGTTATCGTAGCAATAATTACTGACTCCCTATCGGTTTGTTCTGCGCTGTCTTCATCCGAAAATTCCGCTCTTATTCGTACATTCAACTTCCTTGTGCCTTCCCATTTGCGGGACATCTGCCTCATTTGGGTTCCAGGTCACAAAGGGTTACAGCTTAATGAACAGGCGGATTCCTTGGCGCGATCGTCGTTAGATGGCCCTCCAGTTGACCTATGCCCTATTCCCTTCATTGTAGCAGGAGCACGGTTTCGTACCTACCAACGCCTAGCAGGAGTGCAGGAAGGAATCATTACTAATATTGAAGATTATGTCCATTTAAAACATAATTGGAATACCCGTTTTTGTGAATCTCGACAATGCGAGGTTACATTGACTACCTTCAGATGTCGAGTCCCCCAACTCAACTTTTATATGCACCGGGCTGGTCTAGCCTCCTCCTCCCGATGTGCTGTCTGCGGCGATCAGGAGACTTTAGAGCACTTTCTATTGCATTGCCGCGGTTTTTCAATGATGAGGCAACGTCATCTTGCCACGCCATTACGACGACTTGGCCTGCCTATTTCCATGCCCGTTCTAATATCTTTTGGGGCCACATCACTGGCATATTGTCACCGAGGGGTGGCTACAGCCATTCATGCATACGTTTCCGAGACCAGGCGCCTGCCCTGTTAGCGTTGATCCTGGCATGTAGTTCTTCCGGTTCAAAAAGCTCAGTTGTTCTAATCAAAAATCCACCTATAACTTTCAACCAATTTCATTTTTTCTCTTTCTGCGTATAAATAGAGATGTGCATTAGTTTCCGGTGTTTTAAGCGGGCGCATTAGCCCTTCTCACGCCCGATTCCTGGCCAATCCCCCACGTGGGTATGAGCCAAATCGCCAGGAAAAACAACAACATCAATCCAACGGAAACACCAAGTCAACTCCACGATGCGTCGCATCTACACAGGGTTCCCCTATAGGAGAGGTGGGCGCAATTTTTATCATACCAAACTTTAATGTTATGGCCTCTTTCTTTCCGGTAATAAATTAGTATTTTGAAGTCTCATTGAATTTCAGTAAGGGATTTACCCTTGTCCAATTACGGGTAAATGGAGTAGAAGAATATTTTAGAGTAAACAAATTGACTTCAGAAAAACGAACTCTAACGTTGCTTACTAAAGAGAACTGAGAGAATAGCGGAAGCTTTCTCACCTGACAACTGCGTTAAAGTGAGTCCAAGCTTCACCGAAAGTTTGTCAAATCAATCTTCGAGACCCTAAAAAGCCCAATCACAAACAAACAACTAACCTATGGGCCGATTTTTTTGGCACTCACTAAATGCATCCACAAACGATCTGAGTGTATACCAAAGCGTGGTAAAAGAAAAAAGAACATATGTGTTCAAAGCAAAGCGCGTCTTTTTATCCCTTTCTTTTGTACGCGACTACACAGCACGGCATACAATAGCATGGGACAAAACAGCACTGCAACACAACAGCAAAATGTCAAAACAGCAGAGTGACAAAAAAGTGAAACGGTAAACAGTACTAAGGCAAAACAGCGAGCCGCAAGAGTAAGGCTCTAAATACAGTTTCGTCTTCTCTATGGGAGCAGTCTGTTTTGATGTTCGCCCAACCCGCCAAACTGCTTCCGCTCAGTGACTGCCCATGGTATCAATCAAATATTAACAGGTACTCTGGCTATACTATACCCGGAAGTGCTTTGGGCAAAGAACGTTACAGAATGCGCCCATCCAAGATGGCCGTCCTCGCTGTCGTCGTTCCGCATCGAAGGGAGCAGTTGCCCTAGATTTTACTTTCCCGGTGATAAAGTTTCCGCTCACTGCCTAGCCGGACTCATTATTATTCATTAACAGTGACTCTGGTTTCTTAGTGAGTGACACAGCTTTAGCCTGTTGATTAAAATCAGACAGATGTATCTTGCCAGGGAGTAGTCTGACTTGATGTCACCCTAACCGCCGGCCAAACCGCTTCTAGGCGGAGTCGCTGTTCATCATTATTAGTACCCATCTTTTGTCGGTTTTATTTTCTGTCACGTGGTTTTTGCCGTGTTGCTTTGTTGTCACGTGATGTTTTCTGTCTGTGCTCTTTTGTCACGAATTGCTACATTGGTGCTGTGTTGCCGCGTGCTGTTTTGAAGCCGTGCAGATATAGCCGGTATTCAATAGCGCGGCATGCATGCAGGCAACCAAGCGTGCGTCGCCATATCTGTGGCCAAGCGTCTGTTGCTAGGCGATGCTGTGCGCACGGCCCGCAGATAAGGCACCCCCTTTCTCCTCTATGCAACCCTGTGAGTGCGCCCACGGCTGGGCTAGAGCAGCGGCGTGGACATATTGGTGGCAGAACTTTACGTCGAGACGGGGCTGCATTGTTCTCGCCGCCGCCGCCACCGCTGCGAAGGCAGTATCAACACAGCGCGTGCCGCCGCTCTAGCCCGGCCGTGGTGCGCCGTCACTCATTAGGTCGGGCTCCGCGGGATGGCGGTACTTGCCCATGCTAAGCACGACGGTGAAACACATAACTGTTTCACGTTATAAACTCTACCTCACCGAACACACAGTATCCCTTGGAGTTCAATGTGAGTGCGATTAATAACATCTCTGTTGACGCCACCATTTAGAATCCGATTGGAATGGAGCAGATGACGCACGCCGGTGTTTTTTTTATTCGGCCTGCGGCGCAGTTGCCCAAGCCGCGCCGTGTCCTTCGCGCATCGGCCATGTCTGTGGCCGTTTTCAGTGTTGCCAGGCAAAGAAATTGACCTCTAAACTTGTCAACGAATAACACCTATATCGGGCTGATTCGTCACGGGCTATTTTCACGTCCTGCTTTGACGCAGCTCCCCTGTAGTAAATTAAATGCCTTCCGGCTCTCTGATTATAAGACAGTTACTCTTGGTACACGCACTTGACGTGGAACAAAGTTGACGCTACTTCACTTGCTGTTTGGTTTCAAGTTAAGTCGACCACACGTTAGGGTTGAACATAAGTTTGAGAAAAACCGACTTAAGGAGATTTACTGGGGTTTGTTACTCAAAGCAAGACGGTTTATAGGACGTGAATCGCGTTATATTAAGTACTCGTGAGAAGTACGTAGTAGTTCACGGACAGCCGGGCGCGCAATTGCATGACAAAACCAGGGCATGCGCACTGGCAGCGACACATTCCATAGCCCGTGCATCACACTTAGCAATATTCTTCCGCAAGCCAGGCCTCTGTGCACGACGATGCGTATCCTACTCTTGTATCCTTTAGACTCCATAGCCTAACGTATCCCTCGGAAGTCTAAACCATCAACATTATCGGCGGCCACCAGCTTGAGTAATATTTTGTCAAAACATAGGCACGATTCCGCAACTTCAGGTGCGATTTAGAACTTTAGTTCGTCTGCTGCGCGCATTAGACTGACCTAAAAATACCCAACTACCTTCGTTTACAAATACAATACTTATTATAGACCAAACAGAACACTCAAAGTGAGAAATATCAAGTATTTAGAAACAAAAATAGCACTGATGGTACTCTAAACACAAGCGCAACATGGCAAAATCGCAGGCAGCCATCGCAGGCATCGCACTACACAATAAATACTATTACAATTACCACATTAAAAATCACAACTGTATACACCAGACATCAACAGAGGGCGCGTGAGAAATTCCCCGAATAACTCGGAAGCATACCCTGCAGCAATACTCCAAAAATATATTTCGTCCAAAAACTAAAAAAACCCTCAGCTGCATTTATTTTCAAATAGAACGTTCGTATAGTGTGAGCGTTCTTGACCACACTTCCAGTGGTGAATAATTCCGCCAGACAATTCCCGTACTTCGTCTTCATCTGTACATACTCATTAACACCAGCCCATGTGGCAGTGTTCTTCATCATCTACGGACATGATCATCATCATCCTGTGTTTGGGGTGCTTGCTGCTAGTACGCCTGCATAAACGCCTTTCCTGGCCCCCGTCTTTCAATAGAATTGCGGGGTGTCATTGGATTGTTTATTAGGTATTCGGAATACCCCAAGTAGGTATTGGTTATTCGCCGAAAAATGACATCATCATCATCATCATTGTGGTCATCATCGCCCCAACGGCGCTGGGTCGCATGGTTTCCGCATCCCGAGACCTCACCCCGACAAAGGCCGGTTCAAATTTGTCCCGCATGCGAAATACCGTCTTCATCCTCGTCACGACCGTGAGCGTGTTCGCGTTCTCCCAGGTAGGGAATCTTACAGTGTTGAAGGACTTGCTTTCGGGCGAGGATCTGAAGGACATCGAATACTGGAGCCATGAACTCGGCAAGACTGCTCTACGTGAGGGCGAGCAGTTTGAAGCGACACGGCTTCCGCACCGCGGAGGCTGGGCCGTGGAAGCGCGCTGTCATGAGGACATCGATGTTCTGTTCTTCGTGCACACCTGGTCAGGAAAATGGAGACGGCGGGCGGCCCTGCGCGACACCCTCGTCGAGGAGGTGGCCGCGAGATGCTTCAACTAGGCCACCGTATTCTTCGTGGGTCGCCGTGCCAACGACCCACTCTTCCACGCCTGGCTCAACCTTGAGGCGCACGCCCTTGCTGAAGCGGTGGTGCTCCCGTTTGAAGATGGCTACAGGACCATAACTCCCAAGTGGGTGAGCGGCATGCAATGGGTGGCCGACCACTGTCCCAACGTGCCGGTGATCGTCAAGCTGGACGATGATGTCACCGTGCACCCGTTCAAGGTGAATGCCAATGCACCTGCGAACATCGACGCTGTAGCCTTCAACCAAAGCCACGCTGTAAACCAAAAGTTAAGAGCGCAACTACGGAGGCTGCAGTTGCGCTTAGTCAAGAGGTTTAACGATTGACACACAGTACCGAGCTATTAAAATTTCGGTTAACAACGTCTTTGTTTGAAGCTGGAAAATTAGGAACTCGACCAATTTCAAATAAACCGTGAAATACATAAAATCCAATATGTATGCAAACAGGTATGGCAAACGTCCATTCTTTAACCATTTTCTGATCAGGAGCTTTCCGGCCCAATGCTCTTGGCTGTCCTTCAAATCGGCGATCTAAATCTCTTCTGGCGTTTTACCGAATGGGGTGGCAGTCGAGCGGAGACTTTACAGAAGCCCACATTCCTGGTCAATTTATTTTAAAACCGCTATCTCCATCCCCATTCGGCAGCTTAGGTACCGATAAAACAAAGGCTGCCTCCCATCTTTTCTAGATTGGCGAAAACTCACTGCGCAAAGCTTTGTCCCTGCCTGCAAGCGGGGCTTATTAACGGGGAAACCACTCGGTAACATTTACTTAACCAAGAGAAACGCTTTCACCTCTCCTCTGATGGGAATATGCTTAGGCATACTCTGCAACCTTCTATTTGGAAGCACCGCCGAAGCGTGACGTCAAGGAATGCGTCCCTTTCCCTGTTGTGTGCACACATGAGTGGTGATGGCGTGAAGCTCTCACTTAAATTTTATCCGAAGGCGATAATTGGTCCAGAATCCCGAAACCCGCAAGGGGGGCCGGCGTCAGACGCCAGCCTCTTAACCCACGTCACTGCAGAGCGTTCCCAAATGTGTGCGTCCCTTTACAATTCATAAACATTGGAAAGTATGCTAAGCGACGCCAGCGCATGTGCAGAGCCTCTTCGAAAGTGGAGAGTGGGTCAAGCACGTACCCCACAGGTCAGTACTGCTAACGCGTTGAGTTACTTACGGTTTCTTAGTCTCATACCAACTATGAGCTCTGCTAACGCCTCATGAGTCACTTCCGGTTTTTTGTTCTCATGCCCATACATCAGTACTGCTAACGCCTGTTAGTCGCTTCTGGTTTCTTACTAATATTATACCCAGATATCAGTGCTGCTAAAACATGATAGGCCAGTTAGTTTCTTTAGCAACGCCTAATGTGCTGCTTCGGGTTTCTAGTTCATATACCCACATGTCACATGAACGGATGGTGGGGTTGGCTACACCAGCTCAGAGAGGTGGATGTAGGAAAGCCGTTTACATGTTTGAAACGACGCACATTTAATGCACACTTAGAAAAACCCTAATGCAAAGCAATCATGAAATAAATAGTGCAGAACCACCAGCCATTCAACCTCTACTAAATAATCCAATATACAATCCACACCAAAACCCAAAAGTCTCTCTCTACAATAAAGTTCTACACATTTAGCCCAAATACACTCACTACGTGAAGTCCTACTTATTCTCTTTCTCACCACAGCTCCCTAGTTGTGTCGTACGACTATGTTCCTAATGGGCTGGCCTACCCGCTGTTGTCGGCGATGACGTATCGTACCCACTGCGTGGCCGCGAATCGATGGTAGCCGTCCTCGTATCTTGTTTTGATGCCGGCATTCGATGCGTGCGGCCGTTCCTTGGACGGCGTGGGCTACGTGCGTCCCGGCTTGTTTCCTCTGTGGCTACCCCCTGGTAGCCACTGCCGCTGAAGGTCCCAGGTACTCTCTGCACAAACGCAGCCCTTCGGGGCCGTCGAAGTGAAGGTCGACGGATTGTGGGAGTTGGCCGCAGGCGCCCGACCTCCGCCGCTGGGGCCACTGAGACAAAGGTTTGTGGTGCGCTAGGAGGACGCAGCCGATACGAAGTCTGCCTGCTTCTGCCCAGGCTTGGTAGGCATAGTCATTGGCCTGGCCACGCCCCCCTGGCTCGTTCCTTGAAGCTCACGTGCTCCTGCCGCTCCCTGGTTTTTTTCCTCCCGGTTTCTTGCCTCTTCCTGAATTGTATCCCCCTTCTCTTTGTGCGCCCAGCTTTTAACCCCTCTGGGCTCTCTCGTGGCAGACTCTCATTGGCCCCTTGTCTTTTCATGTCCATATATGGTCACCACGCCACTGGTCTCCCACGTGGCGTTCTCGGATTGGCTGACCAGCGCGCTGCCATATTTGACCGTGATGACTCGGTGTTCAGGTGGTGCCGTTCGCTCATTGGTGCGCTGCTGGCGCGGTGTTTATATTGGTGTTATCTGTTCTTTTTTTCCTTTTTTTCGGGGGATTTTGATTATCCCCTCCTCGGAGGTGCCCTTGACACATGGCACACATAGTAGCACTGCTAACGCCTTATGAGTTACTTCCGGTTTTTATTGTCAGACCAGCGTATCGGTGCTGCTAACGCCTTATGATTTACTTCTGGTTTCTCATTCCTACATCTCAGCTTAGCAGGAGGAGTTCCCCCGGGAGCCCGCACACTTGCACTGCTACGTTTTCTATCGACAGCCAGTGGTCAGGAAGCCGGACAGCCGCTTCTTTGTGAGAACGGGCTACGCCCCAATGGACGAGTACTTCGACTACTGCTCTGGCGGGGACGTCATAACGACCTTCGACGTTATGTCAACACTCCTCAGAGCGTCGCCTTAGGTTCGCCCCCACCCCACGGTGAGGCTTGTTGTCGCCTTTGCATGCAGTTGCCCCAAAAGCCACACGTCTACTCGCGAAACTACAGGCTCAAAGTTATTCTTTTTCCGTATGTACCTTAGATTACTTTAGTTTCCGCAGTGTACAAGTACGTATTTGCACTGACGCGCAGTAATTTCACGCATCTGTATCTTGTTACGTATGCACTCACTCTGGTGCCCTATACAGCTCAAGATGCTTTGCACTCAGCTACGACGCAGGAGGCAGAAACGGACGGTTGATCGCGCCTACTTCTGCGTTGAGGTATGCGCAGATGTCTGATTGCAATTGTGCCAGGTGGTGCTATCGAATAAAGGTGCCGCGGAAATTAAACGCGCCTTTGCTTTATTATAAAGAGCGGTTTGTCGCAATAAGAATGATACCAATTTTACCGCAACCTTCGGAAGAATAATGGAGAAATGAAAGAAGAAATGTGAAGCAAAGGTGACCCCTTGGACACTTTCTGTTCACCGTTCTGTAACGTCACATAATCTTGTTTGTGCAATTGTTGGCCGGAGAACTAACCCATCACTGAGACAAATCACTCGAACATTTTAGCGTGTTCTCCATTTCCATTCAATCCCGTCATGTGAGAGTTAATGTGTCGTTCACCCACTAAATAGGGTGGTTTTAGTGTGGCTCATATGACATCACCCCTGCCCATAACCCGCCACTGCAGTGCGAAATTTTAAAGTTGTTCATTGCATCGTGCTCTTTTTGGTTAAAAATATCTTTTGTGGCTGCCACGGAGCTGAGTAAGGTACTGAAGCCTAGTTTATTCAAATTAAACGAAGTTTATTTTGTCTCTATGGTCGTAAACCAATTCACTTAGCCCTTCTTTCCACGCCTATCACCGTTCTCGTGCTCGGTCACATTCGCTAAGGCTTTACACGCTGGTCTCCTTAGGGCGCGAAAGGAAGTATGGGTAGAAGTGGGCGAAAGCCCGTGTTGTGCTAATTTACAAGCGAATTCGGTGACGCGATATGCTCCTGCGGGGAAACCTTGGCTTCTGGTGGTAGTGCGCGTACTCGTCACGAAGTTGCACCAGGCGTCGATATACGGACTGACGGGAAATCGGGTGGTTTATCAGCGTTTCCTAGTGCTTATGTTGTGATCTGCGTTGGGGGAAGGCGCATGGCGGCGTTGAGCCATCCATCGTTTATCATACACAGCCTGCGAAAGTTATAGGGCGGCGACTTCACTTTCCCTCAACCGTGCAGAAGACGAAATACATTTCCTGCACTCCGCAAAGCACCAATCAAAGACTATAATAGGCTGCACACTGGCTAACGCTATTTAAAACGTGCGGAACAGGCGTTACCTATATAAAACATCAGTACAACTATTGATTCACACAATGTTAAACAAAAATGTCTCTATTTGAAAAAAATCGACCACCTGACTACTCACTTCAATGCAAATGTCGTCGCACCACTTCTGTGTAAATGTCTCTGCTCCCTCCTGCTCTCACTCTTCCCCTGCCGTCTTGTTCCTCCCAGAAAAATACGATGACGGTTTGTTTATTAGATGCGAAGCATCTCACGCTTGGGGCTGTGTGCCTCCCTCCCTCGTCGTTGTCCGCCGTCCGCAACCCCACTGCACATGCCTGGCCAGGCACCGCTGATGATGATTGGGGCAGGATGCCCCTAGGGATTGGCCAACCTAAGAATCCATCCCTCCCTCGTCGTTTTCGTTTTCCGCCGTCCACACCCCCACTGCGCATGCCTGGCCATGCACCGCTGTTGTATGATAGTGGCAGGATGCCCCTAGGAATTGGCCAACCAAAGAATCCATCACGAGATATCTTCACGTTCAGCCACCGTCGTCACCTTCCCGTAGGGGAACCCTGTGTACCACACCCCCACTGCGGAAGCCTGGCCAGGCACAGCTGATGATGACAATGGCAGGATGCCCCTAGGGATTGGACAACCAAACAATCCATTACGAGATAGCTTCGCGTTCAACCACCGTTGTCATCTTCCCGTAGGGGAACACCGAGTAGTATGCGAGGCATTCCTCCTCTTTGGCATTCCTCCTCTCCTCGCCGAAGCTCCTCTCTTCTCCGGGATTGCGCAACGAATGGAAACACCTGCGGCTCCGCGCGCGATAATGCGAAGCAGCTTAGGGTTAGACACGCGACGGTAGCCGCTGCATACTCCGCTGGGGGCGCCACTGTAGCCCCGCGGTATAAATGACGCGCGCGCGCGCTCCGCTCCCCTCATTCTCCTCCCGCAACACCGCGATCGAACTGAAAACTAATGGGGACTTGATTCGACCCCATGGCTGCTTCGCATACTACTCAGGGTTCCCCTACGGGAAGATGGTGAAATTTTTCTGAATTAAATTTTCCGGCTTTCCACTTTTCGCGCGCCATTTATTGGAACCATTCGATTTTGTTGGAGTTGGAATGCCGCCTCGAGGTCTAGTCTGGGGCGTGAGCTCCCTTTGTATTTTTGGTAAAAATATTTTTTTAACATGTATTTTCATTTGCTCCCTCGAATGAAAAGCACACATGCATTTTCACATGAAAGCACGCGCCAGTACACGTTATGAATTGATGGTTGGCCTTCAATGGGTCGAAAGTTTTCTTTTTGATGTACTAGGTCAGTTTCCAAATATATTGCTTTGGAAAGGTTATGGATATATAAACTTCCCGTTCCTGACATTTGTTTTAGAGCCTTGTCTGGGTGGACGAACCGAGGGTCAGACACATGGACATACAGATGGAAATGTAGAGTCTAGAAAGGCCGAAATACTGTCTTTAAAAGACCCAGCGTTGTTATCACGAGTTCTGCAATAATGGTTGGTGCAGTCTGATGCCGAGTTAACTGATGGTTTCGTGGTTTCATTCCGAACAAAAAGTAAATCAGGAAGGAGGGAAGCTTCAAAATGGCGGCAGCGGCGACGGATGCGCTTTCGAAACAGGGGCTCCAATCGCACTGGCCTGCTGCAAGAGGAACCGGTTGGGCACTAAGCTCCTCCTCCCTGTACGAACATCGCCTGCGCCTAGACTGGAGCGCTAGCCATCTTGGGCCCTCTTTCCTTGCTTTTGCACAGACGAAACGTTCTTTTAGATTTGCCCAAGAGGCCTGGTCTTACGGAGGAGGGACGGATGTGACGGGTACATAGAGCCTTCTGTGGCAGCACTTACGAATCAATGTTTTATAGTTTCCTGTGCCACGACACAGTGGCGTGTGAGTGAAGAAATAAAAAAATTCACAGCATATCCACGGGGTGAATGATGATGAGTGGGCGAAGCTCCTGAGAGGACGACGCCGACGAAGACGCCGACCTCTTGCCCAATGACACTACGATTGTAGTCCCCTTTCCTCCGACCGAGGACGAGGCCAATTGATTGGAGGTCGGCCTTTATTCATCGGGCGACTCCGAGCGCGCGCCAACAGCGAACTGATTTTATTACAACGCTCTCTGCCATCTAGTAAACAATCCAAGAACTAAACTAGAGGTAGCCACGCCATCTAGTAAACAATCCAAGCGCATATTTTCATCATATACAAGTACCGCCATCTAGTAAACAATCCAAGAACTAAACTAGAGGTGGCTACATACATACGTCGAGGATGGACAGACCCACGCCTTAAGGAGCTTCGCCCCTAAAAGTTAAACCCCTTCTTTTCACGCATCCTGGGACAATCCTCGGATATGGGCAGCAGACAGAAACAAAGCACACCAGACTACAAGACAGCCATGGCATGCGGCCCTGGTAACCTCGTCCCTTCATGATCAGTGGCGATTCATGGAGAAGGCAAAGGGAGGAGCCGTTGCATCTGTAGACCGGGTCATCTGGTTCCACATATGCACTCTATTTTATGTGTGGAGCACTTGAGGCCCAGCTTATCGTCATAAGACCTGGGGGGTCACGGCGTCACGCAACGAAACAGGGGCTTTGAAACGATAACCTTTTCTCCTGTTCGGGATAGAACCTGGGTCACTCGCGTTCCGTGCTGATGTCTACCTCATAGCGACACATAGACACCCTTTATTCACATGCAAACTGTTTCGGGTGGTCTTTGCGCTGCGCCATTGCCACGGAGGCAGCTTTTCCTTGGCCACAAAAGAGTTCAAGACAATATTAAATCAGGTAAACCATGAAATAATGCATTAACTCCTTTAAATGAAGAAAACTCAATTCAGTGTCTCTTTACAGGCTTTTTTCTGGGATTTGCCGCCCTCTCTTGAAGGCTTTCGCTATCAACAAAAGTCTGATATTGAAACAAGTCAGAAGATGGCGCCACAGCCTCTCGGGTGAATCACTACTCCGCACTTCGACCGCTTCCACGTTGAGTAGTACTGTTTTCTTTTTGCTCCGCTTTTAATTCCCCACTTTTATTTGCCCCCTAATAAACATCTTTTCATCTTTAACGTCTTTAAAGCTGGAATTACACAAGCATGCAAACATTTCTACAATTACTTCTTTCGTCTTTCCGGCCAATGCAGGACGACGCGTACGTGAGTGGCGATCTCGCGCTGCTCCAGGGAGTCGGGCACATCGACATTCATCGCTTGTACATCTATGAAGCCTTTGAAGGAGAACCACACAGAAGCTGCTTTTTTCGTTGGCAATTGCATCGTCATCCACTGGAACGCCTTTAGAGGCGGGAAGGTCATTCAAGAAGCGGTGCTGACCCTGGACGCTCGCATGTACTCGTCTGGCCTGCTCTGGACCCGAAAGGTGCACGCGGGAGAGCAGCTGGACTTATCATCCAGGCGGAAGTCCCTCGACTACGAACGTGCTTTGCAAGAGACAAGGGCTGTGCTGGCGAAACGCAACAGAATAAGAAAGTGCAATAATTCCTCCGCCGTCTTCATTGAGCATATTGAATTTTGTCGAAGGATTTTCTAGACTCTGAACCAAACGAGCATAGTTCGGTGCTTGATATTGCTCATGTGTATATGCTGGCCTCCATGTAAAAATACATCCGGCAGTCAATACGTACGTTATGCCACATTGTCATCCCCTGTAGCATACCTTGTGTGAAAATGGTATTGTGACCCCTACCCATACAGAATCTTCTTGCTGACCGGTGGGTTGACACACGAAAGCGGTTTCGGTCCGCTCCATACGGGAGAGGAGCTTCGCACCCGCACACAGTGGCATTCCTCGTACAATCACTTTATTTTAGCAACAAACATCATCGTACCTTATTCTTATATAGTGACGGGCTTAATATTTGACGGAAAAGTATTACTGTGTTAGCTGTTGGCAGGAGTTTTTTGGCTTGGTAAGTTACAGAAATACACGACTAGGAAGACACTCTCAGGGGCTTTTGAAATTAGCAGCACTTTAGTACCACACGTTAGCAATATCGGAAGCACTTTTAAGATCACTGAATATGTCCCCAAAACGTGCTCATTGCCCTAAGTGTTGAACAAAACCCTAGCTTTAACAGTGCGTCAGATCCGAATGGCCCACCGTCGATGACAGGCACAATTTTATTCGCTGTCCTTGATGCAAGAACGTAAGAGCTTGAAGAGCTAGAAAAATTGTATTTTTTTCGTTAAGAAAAAGAAATGTTGAAACTTTATTGTCCTCTGAGAAATTATTCGGGGCCTGTACTTTTTTTTTAGTTCTCACAACCTAGTAGTAAGACTTATGTCCAGCAAAATCAATTTCAAGTTGCTACCCGAAAACATTAGCAAAAGCTTATCGCCGGATGTGAATATCGGATCGAGCTTGCTCCTTTCAATGAGCGCTGAGTTTTTTTATTTTCTTGAAGAACGAAAGAAGGAAAGAGAAACACAGGCGCAGTTGGTGTTTCTGTTCCGTTGCTAGTGGAGCAAGTGGGGGAAAAGAGGACGTAGGGAAGAACAAAATGCTCCTGGAAAACTGGGGTGTCGGCAATGACGGAAAAGGACATTCATTCAGCCGAGGAAGAGAAATGGGAGGAAAGGTAACGAAAAACGCCGATTCCGCTCAATTGCTAGAAAGAAGTAAAGAATCAAGGCGAAGGCTAAATTGCGGGTCCTGGGGCTGTACTGGTCGTTACTCCAGGCATCGTTCTATTCCGGCAATGTTTCTTCTTCTCGGCACTTTGCCTACCCCCGTACTGAAGGGTGATAAGAGAGAATGGAGGGTTCTCCAATTTCGATGGTTCCAGAACCTGTTTGGCAGCCTCATGGAAACAAAAAACTCCATTTTGGTGTCAGGGAGCATTAGGTTAATGGCGGAAGTAGATCGGACACAAAATGTCCCAAGCACTTTTGCCTCTACTTGGAACGAAAAAAAAATTGAAAAAAGTTTTTTTTTTCCTTTGTACTAAGTAGCAATTACTGTGAACAGTCTGCTAACATGAGGCTCTGCACCCAATTTTTTTTCGGAGCTTTTGAATGGGATTTTTTTCGAAACTTCTCTCATTCGTAAATTGTCCTCGTTATCGAGTGGCAGCGAAAAATTCGACGTTTGCTTTAGGGTAATAACACAAGCTATAAAACTAGAGCGCGACACATGCTCGATAATTAAGACTCCGATAACACTGACGACACCTCTCAATGCCAATCACAATCGAGTTCAACGATAATGGTCCCGCTTCGCTTTCATTTGTTAAGCTTAATAGCAAGCAAAACTGTCACATGAGCAAGCCTTTTTCTCTTTTGCGATATCAATAACAGACCTGTGTTGTCTTTGTTATCGCCCTTACTAGTATAAAACGACAAATGTTCACAGCAGCTCTCTTCAACGCCCTCCACTCCCTTTTTTTCTTTTTTTGCTTGCTTCAAACTAGAAGGGGCATCTTCTCTCTCGCAATGGAGACTTCATCGTCGGATAAGGCGCACAACGTTCATAATGAAATTCGTGGCAGTACTTTTTTTGTTGCTTTTGCTTAAGATATTATACGCAAAAAAACTTTAACAATCACGTTTAACACTAGCGCTTGCGCCACTGAAGCTACGCGTTAAGAAAACTCTGGACCCCTGTGCAAAGCGACGGCGGAACATGTAAATACGAAATTTAATACTTGTCCAACTCCATGGTGATGTGTCTTTCAGTGCTAACGTTTAAAGAATTCCTGCAGGATTGCTATGGTGCAAGCCTTTCGCGACTTAATGCAAGCTTCGGCGATTTTTTAGTCAATAAAAAAAATTCTTAGAGGTAAGAGCGCAGGTTTTTTCACGTAGAAAGTTCGGCGCGTCTATGTAAGCAAATCTTCTGTTGTATGTGTGCCTGCTACAAAAGCATTTCTCACGTGAAAACGAGCAGGAAAGAATTAACCATAGAATACTTCGCTCGCGCGGTTTTTTCTTGCCCTCCAGCCGACAATTGGGAAAATGACACAGTCGGTATCTGGACATCCCTGAATAATCGAAATATCCCAGCCGTCGCATTAACAATTAAAAAAAGCTTTCGAGGAAATCCAGCAAGATGAAACAATTCAATATTTCTTCAATTCGAGTACCAATGGCTTCATGGAACCAATCTCTGACTCAGACGGAACTCTCACAGCCTATAGGCCAAATGGTATTATTATTTGTAGTAGTAGTCGTAGTAGTAGTAGTAGTAGCAGTAGTAGTAGTAGTAGTAGCATTAGCACTAGTTGTAGTAGTGTGGCATTCGGTATAGTTTTTTTTTAATTGAATTTTCTTATCTAAGCTTGTACATGATACGTGACTTACTACAAATCGCGGGCCATCTCCACTAACGTGAAACCTGGGGAGGGCCGAAGCATGCAGTGTATAAGTGTATTCTTGGCGCCTTGGTGTTTTTTGCCCACGAAAAAGGAGCCGTTGAGGCGTAGAGGTGTACAGCTTTGCTGTAAGACTCGTTGCTTGGAAGCGCGAAGCGTTGTGGCGCGAGGCGTTGGAAAATGAGTGTCTCGGTGGGTCCTTTTAATACGCGTTACGTACTAGCGCGAAGCGTAGGAAAAAGAATGCCCCGGTGTATTAGTACCGTGACTACATAATACAACGACGACATGAGACGACGACAACGCGAGACGCCCCTAAGGGGCTTTGCCCCTAAAATCATAGTAATAGACGTAGTTGTAGTGTGGTAGTAGTAATAGCACTACGAGCAGTAATAATGGCGGTAGTGCAGTAGATTACTCAGGTAAAATAACTCATCAAATTACCACCTTGTAAGATAAAAACTTGTTAGGAGACCTATTTCACTACAAGTGATAAGATTTACACATGGGTAAATCAAATTGAGGCAACGCGTAATTTCCAAAACAGGATAATTATATTCTAGCAAATTTTTCATGACCAGTCTTAGATACTGTAAGCCTTAAAGTAAACATTTCCCAACAAAACACGTTGCAAGGCATCAGGCAGCGTTCGCAGCCACATCGCTGATAGTATGTAAAAGCGCGTTCATTTTTTCAAGGTACAATTTCCTCTTTAAAAGGCACTGCGATAAAGTCTTACCTTTTGTGTTACTGCTGCTGGAATTCTTTTATAAAATAGTTTTATATTTGTTTTTCTGGTCCTGACACCGGCTGCTGAGCAAATAAATACTGATCACTGTTGAGTGTCCATCAGCAGGATTTTGTTCCTTTGGTCTTTATGTCGTTCTTAATCTATACTTTGTATCCGCAGCCGACGAAAAGATGATGGCTCCTCAATGGTAGACTGTTGGTCTTGGTGAGATTTGTGTCTATACTCGGCTTGTGCCTTTCAGCACCCGAGCAGACACGCGCCTTTGTCGATAAGGGAGGCTGAGATCGAATTCCGTTTCTTCCGCGAGAGATTGACTGGGGTTATTACACTGGCTCTATGAAATCCCCCAAGGCATTCGTTCTCCACTCGGTGTTCCGTCGCCATTTCGATAAGAACAGAAGACATTTTCGCTGCTCTCCTGTAGAAAACGCAAGAAAAAAAAACAAGAAACGACGAAGGCTGCAGCGGAAACATCGGCTTCCACGCCGCAGATATCAACTAAGTCGAGCCACAGACAATATTATGCGACTGGACACAAAACCCTGCCGTACATGCGTGTTTTTCGTCTGCTGTAAACGGAAAGCCTTGTCTAGCAATCGTTGGCGACGGTACTGTGGCGTGCATCGATTGGCGCTATGAATGACTCCTTGTGCGACAGGAAGGAGTTTGCCTCGCCAGATAAAAAACAAAAATATGTTCTCGCCGTATGTGCCACGCATAAACATCGAAACAAAATTAACTGAACACTAACGTGTATCGAAAAGATGTTTCCGTGACGAACTTTAATAAGATAGATATCGAATCCATGGTGTCTATACAGATGCAGCACCGTGGAAGGATTGTCATTTCTTAACAAGGAGCGCGAGTCAAAATTAGGCATGCGAATTTTAATGGTACCTCAGATTGAAGAACAGCATTGCCAGTAAAGAAAAAAATTACAGTCATTCTTTCATCGGCGAAGTATATAGTAGCTCTTGCAATAGATAGGCTATGGAGGGTTTTTTTTTTGCGCAGTGTAACTATTAAAATCACTCCTTCACAGACGTCTTTTGAACAATAACTTACATTTGTGTCCGTCTATAGCGATAATTCCGTTTTATTTATTTATTTCGCTGTTTCAACGGCTACACACTTTTACCGGCCACAAGCACAAGTGTTCGGCTGAATAAAAAAAAGCACAGCTCGCACTTAGAGCGAACAAAACGAATGGAATCTATGGCGTTATGAGTGGACTCCCCTTTTTAGTGAACTTCACGTTTTTCGTTATCTCCGCAACGAAAGTCGAAATAAGGTCGCACATAATAAGACAACGAGTCCCAAAATTTACTACCCCATCCGGTATTTTGAGGCGCTTCACTAGGTTTGTGAAAGAAAAAAAACATACTTTTAGGCTAACCAAAAGTTTTATCCCGGTTTTGCTAACAAAAGACGAGAACAAAACACAGACCGAAAAACACGACGAGCCCAACGATTCTTAAACGTGCACACTCGTTTGCGAAACCATGCTTAATATGCGGAGTACCGATTTGTCCAGAATGTTAGACTGACCAAATGATATATTTTTTTTCTTTAAACAGCAACAGTCGTCGCCTTGCACATAATTATTTTCTGGTAGAGCTGATATGAGAACGCACAATGCAGGAAGCCAACACTGCGCCTGATAGGTGCGCATTTGATTCATTCTCTTCAAGAATTTGTTTCCACAGCACAGCTGTTTAGCAAGTCGTTGATTCCGGCGTTACACAAAACTCGGTATGACAGTATAGAGAAAAGAAATCACCAGCACCGGCAGAATTCGGTCCTGTGTCTCGTATATTAACACAGTCACAGTTTTCTTACCCACTCTTCTACGACCGTGAGTTAGTACCGTGGGGACAAACGGCTTTCTCGCTCGGCTGCGACTACGGCTCGCTTTCTTCAAAAAGGCAGTTATTCTAATTTTTCTCAAATATTCAATTCCACCGCTATGCTTCAGTTATTACAAGCGCTTCGCTTTCAAGAGAATTCTGACTGTGTGCCATCATTCGTTCGAATTATGGCTTACTATCGTCAATTCAGCAGTCACGCTTGCGTCACGCCAGCATCTGCCATCATTGCCCAGCATGCCTGACAATTTTCCACCAACACCTTTTCAAAAAGGTAGCTTTTGTCATTTTCTCGAAACGTTCAATGCCACTGCTATGTTTCAGTTGCTACAAGCGCTTCGCTCTCGAACAAAGTTCGGCTTGCTGCAACCATTCATTCAGGAAATGCCTTTCAATCATCATTTCAGCAGTCAAGCGCTTGCCGTCACGCCAGCATATGTTTCGGAAACTATCGTGTTCGCTCCTGTTCTCCGTCTTTACGGTCCACCGGAGCTCCAAGGTATTCTACCTAAACATACAGACAGCATAGACAACGGAGTAAGCAAAGTGTGAAAATGTTTCTCAGTAGAACACAAAGGAAAAAGGAAAAAAATGCCTGGGGTTAGCTCACCTAACCCTGTATGTGCAGAGCAAACATTTGGCTTAGCCAGTCTTCGATTCACTTCATTAACCTTTCATTTAGCTGTAACTATTAAAATATTTCAAAAAAATTGGGCCCATCTCCCGGCGAGGGGGACTCGAGTAAATGCGTCGCATAGGGGGTGGGTGTATTGCGTTAACGTTTAGTGTTTGGGGAGTTGGTAGTGAATGCGTTCTATCAGCAGCTTCTTGACGTAGTTTGAATGAGTCAAGGATATCAGGCGCGTTCGTAGCCTCCCATTCTGTGTCGGCTTTATGGCGCAGTGGTTAAAGCACTATGTACATTGCGTTCCGCCCGCAGGGTCGAGGGATCGAAACCAGGCGCCGGATAGTATTTTTTTATATAGTGTAGGGGGAGGGGTGCGGACAACGGCGGTGCGGACTACGACGGACGTCAACGCGGGTGACATCGTGAGTTACTGAAATGCTCTGCATTTAAAAGCCTGTGTTTTTTACGGTGGACGTCCCGCTGGCGGCCTTTGTCGAGCCGAACTGCTGGCCGGGCGATATCCACTGGGTGGTCAGACGCCCCTTGCAAACGATGGCTCAAAGCGTCCAGCGCCTACGCAATGCTTGAAGGAGACTGCCCGGTCTCCCTCTTCCTCACGGCCAAGCTCGGATGCACAGCGGCGAGTCACATGGTCAAGCGCGATCCAGGTGCGGAAAGCGCATGCACCAAGCCGAGAGTGGCGTCGGCAGCGGCGAACGCGGCCGCCGGCGGAGTTCGGCCCGGTGAGCCATGTGATGCATTGCCAAGGATACGGCGCAAGTGCGGTTAAATGTATGTAAGATTTGCCGCGACGGCGAAGCAGCTTGACGAAATTAGTACCGCTGTGCTTTAAACCAACTATAAAGGCTAGATAGAACGGGCCTCTAAAATGCGAATTCTCTTCGATGTCCAAGTCGCTGGCTGCAAAGGAAGCGTTTCGGAACGCAAATGGTGGTGGAGAGATAGGGATCGGCTGCTAGTTTTTCGGACCGCAATCGTGTTCCTTTCGGCACAGAGCACATTGCAAGACACACCATTGATGAGCCAACATAGCCCGGATGAATAAACACTTCATAAACTGTAGGACCAGAGTATAACTCATTTGTTGCATTCCTGAAGTCGACCCATGCAGTTGTCTCCCTGTTGGTTCAAAAACAATGCTTTAACTGTAGCCGAGCTCACTGCCATCTCTTTTTATGCGTACCATAAATTTGCAGAATTGAGGAGGTGGAAGTACAATAAAATTATTGCAATTGTGGGAAGAGTGGGGGTCTCGACATAGAATATTTTTTTTAAAACGTATCCATTATTAAGTGCTGTTAAAGGGAAACCGAAATCAAAGTAAAGGTAACACAGATATATAATTAATATGTTTTTTTTTAATTACGGTTGAACATAGCGGAAACGTGAACACAAGTGCCGCTGCAACTGGCTATAACGTGCAACTTGCACCTGGTGTTAATAAATGGTCTGGCGTGCCCAACGTCTTCCCTGGCAACTTCTGGATGGCGCTACTCGTCCACACTTGGTGCGGTGGTACCACTTGACCAAGAAGCGTGTGGGTTAAGCACGAGTGGTTGATTCGATGCCAACATTAGCGGTGCCTCAAAAGGACATGTTTTTATTCACAAAGCGTCAATACTGATCATAGATCTCATGAACGAAGTTTTTCTTGGTGTTCCGGAGCTGCTAAGGACGTGGGAGTTCGAGAAAGCGCGACTGATTTGATCGCAACTTACCAAACCACTCGATACGCGGTTGTTGCGACTGGCCACCCGAGCGCAGTCACCGGTGTAGCGATGTTGCCTTGCTCCGTCCGCTATCGACGCGGCGCAGAGCAGAGCGACGAAGTTCTCGAGCCGACGAAGAGTTCAAGTAACATTTATATACAGTATATACAGGGTAAGCAAACGTTACATAACTCGCACAAAGGCGACAGCACCCCTTTCACTCGGTGCTTCCGAAGAGACTGGTGCCGGAGAGAAGCCGCCGAGGAATGCCGACGATGAGAGCCTCCGGGCTTCTTTTATACCCCGGGAAGTTCGTTGGGGCCCCGAGAAGTTCGAATAGCTCCAATCAGAGCTCTCGCTGCCTGAAGTTTGAATTCCGACGAATGGTAGCGAAGCGGTGAGTCAGCTGCGCCGCCAATGGGGAAAGGGAGGGCGATGCGCCCGCCGTCTCCGTGACCTCGCCTCCGGGCGTAGCGACATGCCCTTGTTTGGTTGTTCTCCGATGCGGGATTCGGCCGCGCCGCCGCGTTCTGGGATGCGGGAATCGGCCGCGCCGCAGCGTTTCGAGATGCAGGATTCGGCCGCGCCGCAGCGACGAAAGGGAGAGGCGTGACTCAGCCTCGCTGTCGGCGCGTCGCCTCGTGCAACGCCTTTGGGCCAGGCGCTCTGGCACAACACGGTATCCTTGCATTCGGTTGCTTCTACACCTCTATACGTCACTGCTGATTCGCGTGCTACCGGTTTATCGTCACGCAAACAGCGTCGCTGTTTGCGTCACGTTTGATTGGCATTTGGTAAGCGATTTCTCAGCAATCAACGCATCTTTCGGCGCCGAATCAACGCTTAAGTTGATATGGGAACGTCAGACTTTCATTCATTCATTCATTCATTCATTCATTCATTCATTCATGTTTTAGTGCGTGTCCAATACACCATACAGGCTCCTACATTGGTACACAAGTCACATAGTAAAATGTGATAAAGTGAAAATTCAAAACATCACCAAGTTAGTATAGCTACAAGCAAATGCCGATATCGCGAGCACGGATTTATCAGTGAAATAACCGTGCATGGAAGGCAGAACCGCAAGTCATGGCATTAGAAGCATATTTGTTAAGGTACGAGTAAAAACACTTTGAGGCATGAAGAAAGAAATCAGTATCTGTTGACATACGATTGCACAGATTTTGCAGGCGTTCAGCAGGTGATTTGCTATGTGGCATACTGGGGGCAAACAACGTACAATGGTGCGTGAATCGCTGAGGGACATGTAAATTGACGCTGTGCAGTAAATCGGGAGCGTAAAAATGACCATTTAGTATCTTATAGAAACATATGGCGTCACGATAACATCGGCGACTTTCTAGGTCCGTGATGCCTATTATATTTAAAAGAAAATGGTATTCATAATAAACCTTACGTTCGAAATATCTGCCATAGACAATTTGAACCAGGTGTTTCTGGACTGATTCTATTAGGAGGGAATACGTTTTTGGGAGCTGGTTCCGAACAACGGAACCAAATTCCAAACGCGATCTCACCAAAGAATAAAACAAGTGGATGATGGTATCCGGGCATTTGAAATTGCGTGTGAGGCGCGAAATTACACCCAGTAGTTTAAAACCGGTGTTACGAAGGGACGCAACATGCGGTTTGAAATTAATATGACTATCAATAAGTAGTCCTAAATCGTTGATAACGTTTACTCGAAAAATAGCTTTGTTGCCCACCTTGTAAGAAAACAACACTTGCGCCTTCTGCCTCGATAGAGTAATGATTTTGGTTTTAGACGTGTTTAAAGATAAACAATTTTTCATACACCAGCTCCGCGCCGGAGCATCAACTCGCGCTGGTGCAACGAGCCACGGATGCAGCGCAGGCCCGCGGCCTCCTGGACGAAGGAGGCTGACCACACCCCTTTCCCGACCCCTTGAGCTCAGTAAAGAACGTTTTTCACCACCACCACCACCACTGCAAAATGGCACAAATATCCTTCTGCAGGTTTACACAGTCCTCTGTTGACTGAATTTTTGAAAACAGCTTCATATCATCCGCGAACTGAAGTACTTTTCCGTAATTTACACAATTGACAACATCATTTATAAAAATAAGAAATAACAGTGGGCCCAATACCGACCCTTGTGGCACTCCGGAGGTCGGAACAAAGGGTATGGACAAAATATCATGAACACGGATATAATTTTGGAGCGTAGATAAAGAACTGAACATCCATTTACAGAGCGTGGGACAGAAGCCATAGCCTTTTAGCTTTTGTATGAGTAATTCATGATGGACTCTGTCGATGGCCTTTGATAGATCAAAGTAAATGCAGTCCACCTGACCTCTTTTTGAGACCACAGGGGACAAGGGGACACGTTTGTCAGGAAGGATCAGAGGTTAGTTTCAGCAGATCGCCCCCTCACAAAGCCGTGCTGTTGAGTTGTTAACAGCTTGGAGAGATGAGCAGATAAGCGCCTGCACAAAATTCTTTCAAAAACCTTCAAAAAGCCACAAAGCAAAGAAATCGGGCGGTAGTTGGACGGGTTACAAGCATCACTTGTTTTAAAAAATGGGGCGACTATGCCTTTTTTCCAAAGTTCTGGAAAGACACCAGTGCTGAGCGAAAGATTAAAAACATAGGCCAATGCAGGGGCGACAAGCGAGCAACATCCTTTGATGATGATCAGCGGGATTTTATCTTCTCCCGCAGATTGTTTAGGTCTGAGCTTGTTTATCGCGGCTATGACGTCAGAGGCGGTTATAGTGAAAAGGGAGCAGGTATCACTACTGGCGTTTTGATACGTATCTCCTGCACGGAAATCAGGGCAACACTCGTGCGCTAATGGCAAATAACATTCGCTTAAAAGGGAGGAAAATGTGTCCGCAACTTGTTTCGGTGAGGACAGATAGGCGAGTTCCAGAATTAGTGCGCACGCGCTAGGAGATGTCGTGCGAAGATTGGCGCGTGTGGTCATGCACATATTTCCGAAAGCCTTTGAATCGGAGCTCAAGCTATGCTCCGCTCGTCTTTCGTTCATAGCTTTATCACGCTGCGTTAGCTTTTTTAACAGAGACCGAAACGCCCTGAACTTTGCGTACCAAACAGTCAACCCAGTTTTCTTGAAACGACGGTGAAACGTTTCCTTCTTGCGCAATGCTGTTTTTAATTCTTTAGAAAACCATGTGGGATAATGGCCAGAAATAAATTGCCTTTTCGGGATGTGCTGATCAATTGCCTTCTTAATAAGCGTGGAGCGTTCGGTCGCTGCTTTGTCTGCATCGCTTGTCGTATAAACTTCAGACAAAGCGTACGACTCAACTTGTTTGTAGGGACTAAAATAATTGCCTTTTGTGTTACAATAGACAAGCTTAGAGGCTAGTACACGTTGGTAAAAAGTTGCATTAAATGTGACCACGACAGGCGGGTGGAAGGAATCAATGTTGACAAGAGATTTCGTTACAGCTTCCATACTTCCGATACAAAAATTTGATAGCATAATGTCAAGGGTGTTACCAGGTACATTTTTTAAATTATTGTATTGAATCAAGCCACTAAAATTGATAAAAGTCAAGAACCAAGAGGCCTTGCTCACCGTCACACAATCACAGTCATCTGTAGTACCAAGCAACCAGTCAACCTTGGGAAGGTTGAAATCACCGTAGAGTTGCACACGATGTTTACTGAAGTCAACTTTATCAGGTAGTGTGCTAAAATGTGTAATAAAAGATGAGCTGTCGAATTTGGGGGGAAAATCATAATTACCTATACGGTAACTGCACCGGTTCGCCTGGATCTCGACCCAAACACACTCATCATAGGTTTCAAGATCATGCCTACGCGTAGCCTTTACCGCGCCTGAGACGGCTATAAGGACACCTTAGTTACGATCACGACGAAATACAGTATAGCGATCTGTAAAATATAGGGAGTCGGATAGGTCTTGGCATAGCCATGTCTCCATTAGGCAAATTATGTCAAAGCAGGAAGCTACAACATTGCCATAAAATTCACTGGCCTTAGTACGTAGGCCTCTGACAATTTGATAATAGACCGATGTGGCTGATCTAGTGTCCATGACTGGCATTTTAAGCTTCTACAACACGGGACTCATCAAGTATACCGAAGAATTGGTGGAATATAGAGCCCTCGGGCCAAACATCGGGGGAGTTCAAAGCGGCAAATGCCTCGTCAGGTGCAATGAGGCGTAAGAGTCATACTTCATACGCAGCTTCACGCACTGGACTGTTGTCACAAAGGAGAGGTCTTAACAAGTCTTTAACGTCTTCAATCGACGTTCTCAGATCAAGCCTAGAGACGAATAGAGCTTTGGAAATGGGTTTTTGTGGTAAAGCCTTTACCTTGGACAACTTGGAAGTTCCAGATGACGGCGTTGCTCGACGTCGGTACTTCACCACCTTGAAACCGCCTTCCGTAATGTCTGTCGGCGAAGTGCCACCACCACAACCACTGGCAATAACACTGCTTGCACAACCGTTACCACCGTCGACGACGACATTCGAGTGGTCAGTATCGACGCTGGCGTTCTTTGATGATGGTGCCTGACGGTGCTTGTTGACGTTATGTTGGCTTATTCGATTCGAAGCACCAGCGCTGTCTGCGTTGGAGGGGTGTGGGCACGATGCAGTCCTCTGACCACCCACATCTACTTTCGATAAGGGGCGTGAAGCCAGTGGAAGCAAAGGTGGAAAGTTACCGCGAAGTTGCAGCAGCTCCGAGCGCAGGTGACTGTTTTCAGCTTTCAAGCGTTTAACTTCAGTTTCCAACAAATCAAGCCTGTTTAGGATAGTCGAGAGCTCACTGATGCGGTCGACGGTACTTAGCTTTCCAATTTCAGCCAAGTTGCTTGTTGGGTGCACTTCCGATGAATCAAATTCGGTCCCTTTGTCCGCTGAAGGTGATACGGACGAATGCCTTGCGCACGATGAACACTTGTAAGTACGAGCTTTGGCCAGACTCCATGAAGAAATTATATTCTTCCGGGTGAACGTTTATACATTTGCAGTGAAAGTGTCGTTCGCAACTCAAACACTGCAAGAATTGCTGCTTGGCGTAAAAGCGAGCGGCGCAAGAGCCACACCCATCCTTCGGCGAAGCGTTCCTTGAAGCCGTGTTATCTTCCGCTGTAGCCATCGGTTCTTTAGCCATGATGCCAAGCGAGCGCGTGAGCATGCGTCCGCTCTCATTCAGTGCGCAACCAACCAACCAACCTTCTTTTTGCCTTCAGTGTCGCTTTAAGGGCAACACTTCGTGTGGAATATACTGTTGGGCTAGTTGGTGCATATCGCTTCAAATAAAGGAGTGCTACCTTTGCTCAAATTCTTGTTGAGTTTTATTGGATATTTTGTTGAATTTACTCAACAAATATTGTGGAGTATCCAAAATATTACTGTTTTAATTATGTTGGGGAATTGTTGAGTTTTTCAGAAAAAGTGGCCAGCGTGGTTTCATTGATTTTGGGTTGAATTTATTGCGTCGAATTCCCGTTGAGGTCCTGTTTATATTCAACTTATTTCGAATTGATATTCTGTCGAGGTTTATACGAGTGCTCACTGTGCTTTTGTTGATTTTAGATTGTGTGCCAGTTGAGATTCAACTGAATGTCGTATTGATAATTTGTTGTGGTTTTTACGAGGGCTCATTGTATTTTTGTTGATGTTTAGTTGAAAGATTTTTTTGCTCAGTTCTGTTGCGGTGAAAACACTTGTTTATTGAAAAAGCCTACCGTTTATAGACTGTGCTATCAATAGTTAAACACCGGAGCTTAATTGAAGGTTTATTATCATTGTTCTAAGAGATCTTGTAGCAGCACAAAAAAATGAAAACATTAGTCACGAGACAAACCGGAGCGGCTCTTTGGAGCTATAGGCAGTTTGAATTTACAGTCACACATTTATAAAACGCACCACTTCCTGGAATGAAACAACGTAAGCACTGCGTCATGAACACACCACAAAAGCATTTTGCAAGCCGAACACATATTCCCATGGAAATTTCAATTGTAGAGCTGTTGTCCTGCAGTGTCGAGGTACCTAAATCCTTAAGCACTTGTGCATCACACCTGTCTGCACAAACAATTTTATTTTAATATTTGACGCAGCCTGCATCCCAAGCTTCCGTTTGAAGCCGATTGCTCTGATCTGAGCGCAGGGCTAAAAGAACTTGTTTAAATGTTAGCATCAGGTTACTTTTGCGACGACGCATGAAGGGATCACTTGCCAGCAACTTCCTAGATGGAGGATATCGGTGGCCCTTTCGCCGCCATTCTTCTTGTCAGTCATATAAACTACTATGATCCGAGAAAGAGAGAGAGGGAAAGAGCATGAACCTTGTTGTCATCAGTATGACGGAGTAGCGCACCGCGCGGGAATACATACCTTGTGCCTTCGTGTCATCAAACGAAGTCGGGAACCCGTGGTCCATGTCGGCGTCCTCGGACACTTCAATTCAATTCAATTAACTTTTTTTCACGCCGAGTGTAGTTGGATGACTGCAGCTTGTATTCAGGTAAGGCAGCTGACCAACACGTCCCCCTCGCTTATTGATTACATTTTACACGTGGACCTTGTTCAGAGGGCGTGTGGTTTATTGAGCCCTTGTCAGGTCATGTTTTGTACAGTGGTGGTTGTTTATGCTGCACCACCTGCATCAGTGCGTACACCTATCAGAATAGTTGCGGTAATACAGGTCGGGAGAGGGAAGATATTTGATTGCAGCCAGCGTCATGTAAATGTTTGCCAATTGTTTACTGCACTGTAGGCTGCAGGAAATTTCAGCTGGCTTAGATTATAGTTCTGAATATTCTTCGCAAAGTTGCCAATCCGGCTCTGCCCCATCCCTCCCCCTCAATCCCTTCGCAGGCGGCACGATATCGTATTCGATGTAACCCTGGTTGGTGTATCCTCGGGCTGCTTTGTGTGCCATCTCCTTCCCGAAACGAGACTATCGCTGTAACGCAAGCACTATGGACAGCTGTTTCCCAGTTTTTTGTTTAGTCGGAGGGATTAGGCAGGATGAGGTTGCGCTTTCCTGCAGGTCTACCACCACTGCCACTATAAGCCGCCACCCGAGGTAGTACGCCATATTCACGTAGCTCATCGCTGGGTTCGAGTATTACTGCTTGTGGAGCGCTTTTGCACAATCCTGCTGACGGTCAGGATGGAACTCCGGATGCAGGCTTCTATACAGGGGGGTAAACTAATTTTGGCCCGTAAAACCTCTGTGATAATGCATTTTGTTCTATTCTGGTCTGTAAGGGTATAAACCCTTTTTGTTTGTACCTGCTCTAAAGCATACTTTTTTGTAGAGGCTCGCACAGCAAGGAAACCGAACACTGCATTGAATAAGGTGAAAATACCGGGCTCTACACATAATGGTAAGATGTAATTGTGATTTGTGAATATTAGTCAGCAGTGCCGCATCAACGTAGCTGCTCCCGTGAACACAAACTCAGAGATTCCCACCACGCATGCAAAGAAGTGGTGGCATGACATTTGCGCGTCTGTTTTAGCTGCCGTGTAGATATTCCATACATGTCTTCACCGCATCCTACACAACATAAATTCCTGGAAATCCGTGCGGAGAATGAGCGTCTTGGCGAAAGAAGGCGCGGTATCCACGCTACTAAATCCATTATTGAAACTAGGATACCAATTAGAATACAAACCGTAAGGCCTAAGAACCAGGCGGCAACGGTGCACCCGACGAAAAGGATTCAGAACAAGGTTGACTGTATCATGCAGATAATACAGTCAAAGAGCAGTGTTGCAGACGTTACCAGCAAATACTATTTTTAGCTAAAATGCCAAAAATTGCTACAAAAGTTCTAGAATAACCATTGCCCTATCCCCATTAAAAATACGCATAAAACAATTGACGTACACTGTTTTACTAAATATAGCATCAATTTATGTAGCGATCTCTAACTTTGTGACTTTACATGAAGGTGCCTTAAGCAAGAACTTACCTAAGACCAGCGCTTTTGGTTTTTAACTTATCTACAACTGCTTACCCGAGGTATTGTTTAGTTGATAATTAATTATATTCTACTCCAGGATGAGGGCTTCTCTTCACCATTGGGTAATTATTAAATGTTCTGCACTTTGACAATCCCTTTCAACACCGAACCATCAACTCGTTCCTCAGGACAACAAATAAAAGGTATCCTGTTCGGCCACACACCCTTACTTATGGCTTTGCTCCCAATTGCTTCTTGTCCAGATTTCAGATTCGTCCTGTTTTTCGGAAGAGGGAACTACCACCCAAACGGGCCGCAATCCGGAACAGAGGAGCAGTTACAATAGTTTTACCGTGACAATAGTTACAATTGTTTTGCGCTGAAAAAAGGCGCAAGCAATGCAGATGGTGGTGGAGCGTGGCACCCAGGTCGCTGTAGTACAGACACACTGAAAAAGGTAGCTGCCTGCTTCTAGATCGTGCATCTGCAAAACGTGACAATCTGCCATTGGTCCCACGCCGTTACACGGACGTTGTTAGAGGAGAGAAATAAGAAAGAGAACGATGGCACGAAAGGGAAAAAAAATTCTCAACGGAAAGCGGCAGAAGCAAAGCTGACGAGGGCACTTTCTTCTGCAGTAGGAAATAATCATACAGAAAAAAATAAAGGAACCGAAAGTTTCTTGACGTATCAGCGTCAAAGCAGCTGTTGCTACCGCGTGACGTGATGCAACCTTGCTTTCTGAAGCCCGGGTGTTATATTATCAAGGCCTCCCATCCTTTTTTTTCTCACCTTGGCGAACCGCAGCATGAGACGTCGTTGCGTCTGTTGTAGCCGAGGCTGAAGCACAAAGAGGTTAGGAACAACGACAAAAACAGCCCTCCTTCCATACGGGTATGTGTATCACATCCTCATCTGCACTAAGTTCCTGTTTTCTATTGTTCCGTTCTCTGCGCTTGATGAACGTTTGCTTGAGAACGATGCGTTACAGTCGAAGAAACGAAAGAGCACATCACTTTTACCTCGTTATGTGGGAGAAATAACGACGTGGTAAACCACTGCTTTCGCTATTTTTGAAATAAACCTTTTTTGTTCTGCTTCGTTGTAAGTGTGATACGCCAACGTAGCGTTTGTGCTGTCCTAGAATCTAACTTCTGTTTATTAAAAAAAACGCCGCAAGATAAGGAAATCGCAGGATTCAAAATGTAGCATTGTTAGCGTAATATTATATCGGGGCTTCAACAGTAAAGAAAACTATAATCATGTTTCTAAATGAAATAAAACACAGGAAGTCCTAGATTCTTCAGATCTTATCATAAATATTGTGGATACACTTGCATTCTCCCAAAGGATCACAAGAAACGTCCGCCGTAATGTTGGAACAATGGGTGCTATAAAAAGTTACAAACTTTCAAAGAGAAACAAAGAGCAATCAAATTGGTACTCTCTTGTAGTTCAGAAAATTAACTTACCGTTATGCTTCATAACAACAAGTGCCTTAAGCGTAAAAAAATAGGTCTCTTTGCAGTGATAAATTAAACAACAGAGCAATGAAATATGACCCGCTAATCTAGGGTGCAACGACACTGAGAAACTAGATTTTTTTAACGAGGAAAAAAAAATCTACTTCATCGACAAGATCTAGGAAAAAATCACCTAGAGGAGGTGATAGGGGTCATGTTCTGAAATTGAATACCCAAACCTTACACTTGCATTTGCCCACGAAAAGGACCGAAACTCATTTGTGTATGCACAGCCTATCTCGTGAGGCAATTGTGTATTTGAAATTCATTTTATGTTTGTTTAAACAGCTTGTGGTTCAAACGAAGACTGCCTCAGCTTATGTAGTATACTGGGACTTCAGTGCCTATCAAGACCTGTGCATAACTGCACATGGGAGAGATATAAAAGGAATTTTTTTCGCTTTACGTGGGTTGAAAAGCTTGCTGAATCGAAGCAAATATAAAGAACATAACGAAGAAGTCTTCTTCTCTGGCGCAAATTTTCTCCCTTCTCTAGGCAGGCTTCCGAAAAAAGCAGGCTAAGTTCACGCAGCGAGACATTTTGATAGCAGGCAATGCGGGTTGAGTTATGTCTTTACAAACCACACAGGAAAGCTAAACAGCCGATTTCAATAAAAATAAACCATCCCAATGGTAGAAAGAATCACGTACGCAACCAAATAAAAGCAAGCCTAAACATAAAGAAACAAACACAAGCAGGCACGCATACATCTCCCACAACGGAAAGACCCGCGCTTGTGTATTGCATTCGGTACCCGCGTTTCCGCATCCCAGGTTTGTTGACCGACATGATGAACCTTCGCAAACCCTAGCCATAAACAGCGTAGCAGTGAAAACTTCAGAAATGCCAGATAATTGAACGGTTCCTTCAGGGAAGTTAGTGCAACAAAAACAAAAAACCCCAGTCCACTCACGTATGCTGGTTTCCATTATGCCTTACTCTCTCCATACATTCCGCGGTTGGTTTTTTTGCAGGAAAGTTTGAACTTCAAGGGCGGTGACGAAAAAAGGACGGCGGGATAGAAAGACGGGTAGAGCCAATGTGGAAAAGAAAATACAAAGGGAGAGATTGAAGTGTCATCGCCTGAAGGCTCATCTCTTTTCTTCGTTCATTGATTGCGGGGCAGCACTTTCGTTGTTTCGCTTGCAGACGCGTAGGCGTCATCTGTTGCATTTAGACCCGCGATCTATTATACTCATGTCCCGTTGAACAAAGGAGGAAAGCTATTGCACGAGGTGAAGAGGGAAGCATGGGGAAACATTCCCACCATAATCAGGGAAGCGATGAGTGCGCTTGTCGTAAAAACGTGGAGCGAAATAAAAAGCTGAGAGACAAACGTCATTATTAGGTCGGCGGTAGAACGACAATCTGTTATTGCTGTTCCAAATGGAGAGACATTACCGCGGACACAAGACAAAAGGGCACAATATGGCGGCCATATTCGTGGTTCATTATGTGCAGCAGCAGAAAGTGCCTTTAAATCACGCTGGATCATCTCTCTGTCGTCTGCTGTGGTCATAGAGTTTCATACAAATAACTAGAGGGGAAACTGGCGCTAGTGTCAACGCGAACATGGCAGCGGCGCTTACGCTTCAATGGGAATGATGGGTAGTTTTGGAACCGGATTGCGTAGGATCAAAACGGGCTTATGGCTGCGCAAATTGTGTTTTTTGACAAAAAAACTCTTATTGCCCGGTTCTCCGTTTACAAATTACATGGCGAACAAAAAAGTTAGTGACAAAAAACCGGTTTTGTACGAAATAAAACGGCGTGTTTAAATAAAAAGCAGACGCGGAGTCGAGAAGGTTTGTAGCAGGTTTGTCATTTTTCGCCAACTACAGGCAAGACGCGGACTTCTTTAAAAACTACTTGTAAAAGTTTCAGCACTGGTGGTTTGTAATAGTAAGAGAAGTTTTGTGCTCATAAGAAAAAGAAACCGATTACCTTTGGAGAAGTTATTCTTGCGTGAATTAGTGACATCCATCAAGCTGCGTTCCTATCAGCCGCCGGTGCTGTTGTTCTACGCCGTAGGAGCCGGCGTTCGCAAGAAAGGTGTGGCTGTTCCAAGCGATTCGCAACCGTCGTCAGCTTTGACAATACATTGCTCTGCGGAATGAGAAGCGCCGCAACTCCTAATTAGCAGACAACTTCGCCGCACACAGCGCCGTCATTTGTGTTTTCATGCTCGCTGTGCGGCAATGCATTGATAACCCACCCAATTCGCAACTATGGTTGTAAAAAATTCCACTCAGGGTGGCGTCAGTGCACGCGAGGCATGCAGTTCAAGGAGAAACGTATTTTTGATCACTCCTCCCAACACCCCGCCTAGGCAAATGCGTTCATGCAAATCCAAAACGAAAACGAAACTGCCTGCAATCCATAGTAAGTTCCACGAGCCATCAAGCGCCAATCCGAATCCACAACTACCCATCACGCCCATTGAGGCGTACGATCGCAGCGCCAGTTTCCCCTCTAGTTATATTGTAAGAAACTCTATGGCTGTGGTTCAGCCTTCATAGATAATCTGCACGAGCCTTCCCGCTCTACTCATCATTAGCTAAGCGGACGAGCGTCATCATGGCTTTGGAGAAATCTTTTATGTTGGTTCTTTCTTCTTAATATTGGTATTTTGAGCAATCTTGTCAGGGCCCATTACGGGGCATCCCGTAATCGCATTATCAAACGGGCGGTTGTTTGATATTAAGGTCGACCAGCAGGGCTTCGATTTATTTTAAGAGCAAAGCACTTTAAAAATATTAGCAGTGGCTTAGCTCGGCTATGCCAGGAGATACGTACGTGAGTTAAGGTTCACCTGGTTATTCTGAGCTTTTCTGGTTGTCTAGGATTAGCGTGATTACTGTTGCTTCAATGACACCGACACGGTATACGCCTTATGTGCCACATGTATATTTAGCAAGCGGCTCCGGCGCAGCGTCCCCAATCGCCCGAGAGCTAAGCTGGTTACACAGGCGCCCGCCAGTGTTGCTGTGACGCACACGCCATTCTTTGGTTCCACACCCGGCAACCCCTCGCCTGATGATCATGTAGACAGGGCCGCCACGTGCCGCGCTTCCGCAGCACGGCTCTCCAGGACCTCACGAAACTGCTCAACCTCGGCCAGTGTAGTTCACGCTACAAAAATTGTAATTTTTTGTGCGTCACGTTAAAAATACCAAAAAACTCCCGATTGCGCGCACGTGAGCGCTGGCCTCGCGGCGACTGCCCGGCAGTTAAAAAAACCAAGAAAGCGCCGGGGAGCGCAAGTACGTGAGCTCTGGCCTCGCGACGACCTCCCAGCAACTAAAAGCCAGGCACGCCATTGTCACGCAAAACATACGCACTTAGAGACATTGGCCAAGTTTGCCATCCCCCCCTCCCCCAGGAAAAAAAATAACTCCACAGCGTAATCATGGCAACACTCACTGTCGCAATCGCATTGCTCACGTCACTGGCTAGTTAAGGTTTCAGCACACGTTTGTCACGCCAAGCTTACCTACTTAGACAGATTAGCCAAGATTGGCCAACAAGGAACCTCCAGCGTAATAGAGGCAACACTTTCATTATCGCCGTCACACTGCTCACGTCACTCGACGGTTCCGCTAATGATAGAGGGCTGTGCGTTCGCGATTCGCATGCGGCTTGGAAGTGCGGCGGCTCAGGCGCAGAGGGCGGGTCGCCAACGGATCGTCCGCAGTCCCAATGAGGAGGCCGCTCGCTTTGAGACACTTCATGCTGGGGATCGAGAACGGAAACGGGTCCAGAGGGCCAAAATGGACCACGTGGCCACGGGAAATGCTGCCAAAAGACGTCTCTGCGCCCAAAACACCGAATCCGTTTGAAAATGTAACCGGACGAAGGTGCGTGAGTGGTACCGCAAACGTCCAGCCGATACCACTCGTCTGCAGCGGAAACGTTCGTCGGTAACGGGAGCCCTCGCTAAGACGAAGCAAAGGTCTTTCCCGCAAAAAATACGCAAATCGGCTGCAATCGGGGACTGACATCGCCGTGATGGTCGGGACGGTTGCGTATAAGCTTCGCTACCTTCAAGACTTAGGTTGGTTGGTTTTGTTGGTTGCCTCAGGGTATGGTACATACCCACGCGGGGGATATGTCAAAAAGCTTTGTACCTAATCAGGATGTGACCTAATTTAATTGAGATTGCAAAATTAAGGAAAGAAATACAGAACAGAACTTTATATATATATATATATATATATATATATAATATGACAGAAGAGTGAGGAAGAAAAACCAAATTACACCATCTTCTCGTGGGAAACTATGAGGAGTATGCGAAACATCATGGGGGTTCCGTGTAGGTTCCATTGTGTTGCCGTTATGTTGTTTCATTTATCAGAGCACGAATGGGAGCGCAGTGTGAACCCGCATGTAGACACAGCGAAGAGACCGACACCCGCGTTACCTGATCGAACACCCCCTGGTTCTCGTCTTTCTTTATTGCCTGCCCACGCTCCTACCCCGCTGCCCGCCCTCTTCGCGCTCTTCTCTGGTTGAGCTGCAAGGCGCATGGCACTTCCCGCCACAGCTTTCCCGTGGGAAATTTAACACCCTCCTCTAGAGTTTTTAGTTCGTCTTTTCCGTTGACGTTCAGCTTCGTGTGCCTTCGCTGTATCAGTAGCTTCTTGATGTAGTTTGAATGAGTCAAGGGCATAAGGCGCGTTCGTAGCACATGATCCCGTCTCGGTTTGTAGCGTTGTGGGAAGAGTGCCACGTATCTCCAGTTGCGGCCAGAGAGTCGTGGGATCGAAACCGGGCGCCACCTAAGTATTTCTTTTAACAGTGGACTGCGCTGACGTCAGCCCAAACGCTGACGGGGCTGAAAAGACGCACATGCGCAGTAGAGTGCGGACGGGGGACAACAACGAGGGAGGGAGGGACGCAGCCCTGAGAATGAGATGCTTCGCATCTAAAAAAATTAAATAAATGTGAACGCTTAACTGAGCAGCAGGAAAATCAGCCTGTCGCCGCAACATAAGAGGGAAGTGCGGACACAGCATCCCGGTTGCAGACTCCTAGGGCGGAAGCTCTTAGTGACAGAACCTCGGAAGTAGACAGCGGCAGGTGGAGGCGCCTAAAGGTTCACTCCAGATGCGTGCGTCGCATTGGAGAGAAGCTGCGGCAATTAAACAGGAAATGTTCTAAATTTACCACTTCGTCACAGAAAGGGAATTGCGGAGATGGAGCCACACCAGAGTTCTAGAGATAAAAATTTAATGGGAGAATTTTTCCCCGAAGTTTAGTGATTGCTTCCTCGCATAGCCTTGATTAACAAAACATCGGCTTCCATGCATGACGAAGGTGGCTTTAATCTCTAGAAAAGAGAAGGGCGTATTGCCGATAAGTCTGGAGTAGTTGTACAAGGCTACATTTCGCTCCCAGTAGAAAGCTATCATTAGGATATTCCACGGCCATAGGGCCACTAAGAGACATACTGGCTAATTGATCAGCCACTCGTTTCAATGAGATTCCCGCTGTCCTGGAACCCACACTACCCTAACCTCAGAAAGCTGATGAGGAACAAATGACCGGATTGTACAGATAATTGAAGAATATTTTTCGGGTATTAATGCGGAACACACAGAATAACAACATGTGAAAATCTATGCTAAACTTTTTGAAGAGAGAAAATATTCCAAATAATTCCGCCTGGAAAATAGGTGTGTAATCAGGTAACCTAATTGAAAAGGACCAATCGAGAGACTGGGAGAATATTCCGACTCCAGCCTTCTTATCACTTTGCGAGGCATCGGTAGCAATGACGATATGAAAAGAAGGGTTGGCATATGATGCTCCAGCAATCCATTGAGGATTCGGGCCGGCACCATCTTTGCATTCGGGAGGGAAATATTATCAAAGTTTATTTCTACAGATGACGCACTAATACAAGGAGGGAGGAGCTGAAAAACGTCTGCGTAAAGTGGTTGAAGCTATGACTGTACTGGATTCATCTGAGGGCTCTGGAACCGCGGCAACTGAATGCCTTGAAAAAGTCTTTGCGTTAGTCTGAGCTTCTTTCATTCTTTCTTCTTCTCTTTCTTTAGGAGAGGCACTGAATTCTATTGGAAATTTTAGTAATTTCAGAGCGCACAAATTACTCCCATTGGAGATTTGTAAGCACAGCAAGAAGCAAAAGTTTACGGACCACAAAAAAGCAATCATATGCTATTCCTCTGCCGACAGCAGCCCGCAAAGTGTGGTATGCGTGTGGAATGTCATATAATTACTAAAGCATTTCAAAAATACCGCCCATAATACCCCCGTCTGCGGACAGGCAGAGAACACACCAAGAATTGGTGCTTTCGTCGTCCGTAAACTTTTGCTAATGGGAAAAATTTACTACACCACACGTGTACACGCCGATGTACGGTAGTATTAAATACTGCTAGTAACTTTTGAATTAGAGTGGGATAAATATGAAGCAACCTGCTTGCAACGTGCGCATGCCATAAAATTTCTGAACCGCAATTCCATCCAACCCGACGTACTCTGTTTTTAACACCTGGCCTCGTCATCGTCATAGTAAAAACAGCGCAACATTAGGTCCTCTCCAAAAGACTTTCAACATCTCCAAACTTCTGTATTCGATCTCTTCATCGTAACCTTGGTCTTGATTTGCTTGCCATACATTAATAGCACATAGACTAACAGGACGCAGTTCGTGTCTCATTCGCATAACATGGCTTGCTTTACACCACCATTTACATTTAAATGTGAGCTAGAATGTTTCCACCTCAGTTTGTTCTCGGCACCACGGAGGAGTTTTTTGAGGGAAAAATTCTTCTTGGAAGGACGGTCTTCCTTGCTTTCAAGCTTTGGTAGAGAGGAGCAGTACCTCTAAGAGGCCTGGACTTGTAAACTATGACATCACATCTAATATCGCAAACCAGGGCCTGCATGGCGGTGATCAGCGCTGCAACCAAACGCCGCGCAGCGTTCAGGCATCCCCCATCTGCAACCCAGAGCTCTTACTAATACCGCGTGACAGGTGCCCTTTATGTGTACACACGCTTTTTTGGGTGGCAGACAGCGTATCGAGGGAGATCTCTGGCACTGGTAGGCTCTGCTCATTGTTGCGTCGACGGAGTGCACTGGACCCGATATAGCGCGATGCTACCAACCAGGCTGCGGCCGATGATGATGATGACCATTTTACGGTAATAATTGTGATGATGATAATTATTGTGGGGATTGTAATAATTATGATGATGATCATAATAATGAAGAAGACGATGGTGATGATGAAGGTGGTCTTTTGTTCATGATAATTATTATGATAATGACGGCGACAACGATGATTGTGATTTTAATTATGGACATGATGATGATGATTACAACGCGACGATGACGACACGCATCGCAAAAGACTTCCGTAAAAAGATCCTCCCGCGGTCATGGCTGAGCCACTGTTGAATGTTGTATCCGAACGCATTACAGTTCAACCTTGATTTAACGAAGTTGACAAAACTTATCCAGTTTTTTGTTACATGCACATTTCGAGTTAGAGCTCGTGTGGATGACGCGGAAACCAAACCATAATGCCAGTCATCAGTCAAGGTAAAATCACCCTTCAAGGATTTATTCCACAGTGACAAACTGCGTGATTTCGGCGTGCTGCTTAGGCAAGAGTTAAGGCACTACACGCCGCTCTAAAGTTTCAACACCACTTGCCCTTGTATTCACAAACGTAACTTGAGTATAACGTTCGTCCTTTGACACTTTTCGTTCCGAATGCGTTTCAAGAACCAAACTTATGGTGAAACTTCAGGCTCTTCTTCTCATTCGAAATTGTTCGGAGAATGCTAGCTGGGAAATGGTAACTGACGCGACGCCATTTAAAATGCGGGTTTGTCTTGAAAAGAGAAAAGTTTTTGTTCCCTGGCGGCAGAACTCATCATTTGCGAACCGACACTACAGATACCAGTGATGATGAAAACAATGAAGATGATGATGATGAAAGTGGTCATTTTTTATGATAATTATTTTAATAATGAAGACGACAAAGATAATTGTGATTATAATTACGGACATGGTGATGATGATGATGACAACGACGACAGCAGGAAGGCCAAGCACCTAAAAACTTGAGTCTCGAACCGGCACCACACTTACCCCGTGAAAACGCACGGCACTGCGGTACGAGCGAAAACAAATTGAGGAAAACTTGCACTCACGCGCAAGACTTGAATGGCGAAGCTTTTGGTGAGAATGGCCGGAAACATGGTTAAGTTCCAGCATCGTTGTTTATATGCATTGTTGCGGTGCTAATAATTGTCGTCATGTTCATAGAAGAGGTAGTGGTCTTCTTCGGTTCGGGTTGTGGACGCAAACTCATCCTCGGCACTGTAGACGTCCACCAGCTCTTCGTCATCGACCCTAGGCAGAGGTGGTGGGATCTGCAGGTCATCTCGGGAAGGATTCGCCCCCTCGCAGCCAAGTCTCCAATTATCCATAATGGCTTCTAGAGCATGCGGCAGCCGCGTTGACCTCTCGCAACTAGGATGTCTTTTATACACTGCCGCGGTCGAGGGCTCTTCTACAGTACCGAGTTCATGAACACGACGACACGAGAAGGAACGAACGAGGGGTGTGCGCTATCACGTGCATTTCTCGCTCCGAGCATGTGTTGCTATGGTTGCGGCGAAAACTGGAGTATTTTTTTTCCTAAAGCCACTGCGCGAGTCGGAGACTCCGCGGCAGCTGCGAGGCATGCGTTCCCGAGCGCTCGTCATTTTTGGGTATTTTTGCCCTGCAACGCTGAAAAGTGCGAGCCGTTCGGCCTAAAACAAACCGGTGTACTTTACCGGTGATTTTCTGTCCGGCCGTTTTCCGGCAGCTATGTTCGGCCCATGTCCAAATGTGGGCCTTTTGGCCGTATACGGCCCTACTCCCATGGCTGTCCAAAGGCCAGTGTGCGTCTGCCAGTCGACCGGCTTACGGTCATACGGCCAGATTCCAGCCGTAGGGCTCCGGCCATTCCAAAGCCACCCGTCTACGGCCGAAGTACGGCAGCCGGAGGACAGCCGAGATGCGGTCGTCGGACTCCAGCCGGACTACAGCTACCGGAAATACGGCCGTGCTACGGACACTGGAGTTCAGCCACAGTACTTCAACTCTACTGAGGCCGGTCACCGCATGTCGCGCAAGCAGATGACTCATTCGCGCAGTGCAGAAGCAGCACAAACCCAGCATTTTGGGTCCAATGCAGCCACATCAAAGTGAGCTCGCGCGCAACCACCAGCCGTCAAGCTTTCAGCGCAGACTTGCTTAATTACCAGCCTCAGTTGACAGCAAAATTCATTTATTAAACAGTGCTCATAAATTGTCGTTCCTTTAATTGCTGTCCCTCTATTACTGCCGAACACAGAAAATACTCAGTTCTGTGCAGAGCTTGAATAGATGTATTGTCCAGGTCCTGATATCCTCTGTGGGGCGGCTTACCTGTAATAAACGGGGAAAGAGGACGGGGGTTGGGGGTGGGGGCGGGGACGGTAGAGGGCGCATACTTCAGTGGGTTGAATTACAGAGAGATAAATTGCGCCGCTTTTAGCCAATTTCTTTTAGGGCAATATTCCGGAACACTTCCATGCTATGACTACATAAACTATTTTTATAACAGTTGCTTGACCAATTTTGATGTATATAAAACCGGCGTGAATGCCTTTACGAAGCGTTTTGGTTCTCAACAAAACACTCAGGAGCATTTAATATAACTCCTTCACAAAAAAGTATGTCCAGTTTTTGCCCATTTTTCTTGCAAAGACATTTTCTACTCCATCAACTTTTCAGATGATCTTGCGCTGGGCTGATCCTAGGAAGGAGTGAACAGGTACTTTCATTTTCAATCTATTTTAAAGTTGTTTTCATGAGTATACGTCCACACCACTTAATAGTCCAAAAGAACCTAATTTTCTTCAAATGTAATAGTACGTTAAAAAAATTCTAGACGCGTTGCGAAAGACACCCTGCTTCAGGTGGCTGCAGTTGTATCCCTTTGTGTTCACGCAAGGAAAGGCGTAAAATTAGAGTTACATAATTTGTTTCAAACCAATAACATAGCAATGGTAGCATGCATACAGGAAACCTTGCATACTGCAACGAATAGGGCAATAAATATTTTATTGGTCAAGGTTGAATGCGTAGGGTTCTCAACCCGTCGGAGGCAAACTTGCGCCTCTTGAAGTTTATTTATTTATTTATTTATTTATTTATTTATTTATTTATTTATTTATTTATTTTTATTCATTTAATTATTCATTGTTTTATTCATTTATTTATTTGATGCCTGCTTGCCTTTGCATGCATTACAGAAGGGAGATAGATAACACTAAGCATTAAATATGAGACAAAATAACAAAATAATTCTACAAAGCGCGCTGAAAATCGTCAATATAAACAGTTAATGCAATCATACGTCGAAGATGATTACACTGCAGTATTGATGTAAAATAAAATGAATCGCGCAAGGCGTCACCTTTAAAGGAAAGTTAATAATTTGCTTTAAGCTAGCGGTCCCACTTTGCGATATGTAGAATGGCGCTTGGACATACTTCTCCCCTTCTACTCCAGTTTTCGAATGATAGATATTAGGAAAAAAGTCCAACCTGTGGTTTCGTCTGTAATCTTTCACGTCCTGCCATTTCAGTTTACTTTTACTTTCTCTCATGCTAAGTTGAGCGTGCCAATTACCTAATACGAATCGCACTGACATATTCTGTATGTTTTCGAGCGTATCAACAAGCTCTTTGGTGTAGGGATCCACGAAAACACATGCGTACTCCAAGATTGAGCGCACATGAGTGAAATACGGTTGTTCTTTTCAGTTAGATGGAGGTTCACTGAAATTTCGTCTCATAAAGCCAAAAACATATGCAGCCGTAACTTTTATGGTGTGAACCTGCCTGTTTGACCTCTACCCACTCCCTAAATAAACTCCTAGGTATTTATATTCCTCGGCCGTTGTCACAGCAGCATAATTTACGGTATACGTATTCAACTGGAATGAAGGTTTTCTTGTAAAGGTGCCGTTAACACACTGTTTAACATCCAAAAACCTTTCTGAATCAGCACACCAGGATGTTATTAAATTCGAATAAAGCTGCAGGTATACTGAATCATGTTCATTCGCTATAGTCCGGTAAACTACAAAGTACTTTTGAACAAAGCTATAGGGGCAATAGTAATAACAATGCAAAAACCGATCCTTTCAGTTCATAGGATGAAATGTACTACGCACAAGGTGATATGGAACACCATCATTTGCTTTTTTGCCGTCCAAGAATATACAGTCAACCACTTTAAGCTTATCTATTGCAATAGCCAAATCGTGCGTGAACTCAACAATCTGCGTTGAGCAAGGAAATCCTGACAAAATCCGTGTTTGCTAGGATGCTGGCGATTATGTTTAACCAAATGAGTCATATCTCAAGAGTAGCTAAGCTCACATTCAAACATCGGAACTAAATTAACAGCTAGGCTTCGTCAGTGACAAGGCTCTCTTGTTATCGCAAATTTAAAATATTTTTTTTCTAAATAGGCAGTTGTAAAATCCCATAAAGTAACATACTGCAGGGCATGAAGTTGATCCGACCAATGCACGAGCGAGTCTCTTCTACGTTTATCACCAACAAAATAGTGCAACATTGCTTGTCGCAGTTTAATTGTAAGCAGAATAACTTGCGCTTTTGCTCGCACTTGCCTTTCTTTGGTGGGGCGTCCTTGACATGGTGGCGGTTTAGCTCCTGCATGGTGGCCGCTTGCTCGACGTCATTGAAGGCCAGTTATTTTGGTGAACCATCTCCATCTCGGATCGGACATCTCTTCCGGGTCGATGTCTCTAATGCTCTCCATTTCTTGAGGGGGCAAATAGCCTCGAGCTGGTTCGTCGACGAAGCCGGCGGCAGAGGTGTGGTAGCGGCAATGACTGGCAAGGCTTAGCTCACCCGTCGGTGTGGCACATTCTTCTTGTGGCAATAAATGACATTTCGATGGCCTAAAAGGTTGCCTGCTAATGTCCAGTGAGTCCTTGCACCTTGCCCGTTCACCGAGAACACTGATTACTGTTTGACAAACGATGTTCGTTCATTTAAAACGTAGAAACACGGAGCGGATGAAAAACGCGCCCCCGTCGTTCGGCTCCCTAACGGCTTTTTCTCCCCCCAGGAAAAAACCGGTCGGTCTCCTTCCAAACACGTCTGTGCATGAATTCTCGGCGCCCAGGTGCGAGCCGTTGTTCGGCTGTATGCCGTTTGCCAAAAAAATGACGTATAACCAGATACCTTACGTAGGGCGATCTCCTCTTGAACACCGGTTGCCAAATATTCTGTGGCCATTCGCTTGCCGTAATTCGGCCGAGTACAGCTAACCGAATGAAAAACGTATAGTATATTCTGGGGTCGTACGTCGGCCGGTATCCTTCATAACACTGGTTGCCCGAAGAAAACGAATAATCTACCGCCGGACGCGCGGTTCACCGTTGAAACAACGAATGCACGGCAGCCGCGCTCCGGCCGGTCTCCTTTCCAACACCAACTGCCGCAAGAATAAGCATATTCTGTTGCCGGTCGCTTGCCGTACTTCAGCCGATTACCGCTTCCCGAAGGAAAAACGGATGCCCTAAGGCCGTACTTCGGCCGTTCTCTTTCTCAGCATCGGCAGCCGTAAGGGAACTGCATATCTGGCAGCCGGTTAGCTGCCGTTGTGTGTCCGGACACGGGCGGACGGAAAAATGCCGAAGCGCTGGTTGCCGAATGTTGGCCGTTCAACGCATGATCAGTGGCTGCCAGAACCTGGATGCTGGCCGGACATGCCAGAAAGCGGCCATAGACGGGCCGGTCTTGGGGCACACTTTCTGTGCTACCTGGGCGGGTTCCAGCATCAAGACAGCACTAAAAGAGAGATAGTGCAAGCCTGGCAGATGTCGAAATTAAAGGGAACGTGCATACGTAAACCGTCATTAGCCTTGTTCGAGAAGGAAATTAAGTTGTAAGACGACATGGGATAACTCAGTTTGAAGTGCTCGTTTTCTTTTCCCGTGTTTGTGTGTATGACGTGTAGCTACATATTTTAAGATGCGCGGGTGTTGTCAAAGAGAGTATATATTGACTGAGTGATGAATAAAAATTCAGTAAGTTTGCGCTGGTCTTTGTGTCTTTTTGTCATCAACTGTCATCAACTGTCACCAACTAGCCCACGTTTTAGTCATATTGCCATATCATGTGATGAACGGTTGCGGGGGCTTCGCAAGCTTCGCAGTTTGGTGAAGGGTAAAACCAAGGTTGGATGAGGTTGAGTTTGGCTTGGTTCGGAAATTGGTTGGTTTTGGAGGAGTCGCCACGAGTGTTCCTGTGCGGTTGTGATCAGCACGTTGGCTGACGGGAGCTTTCTGTGGAGAAGGCGTTCGAGCATGCTTATTTATCAATTTGAGACCTCGCCGTCTCTCGCTGACGTGGAACTACGGTAGGAGAACGCGCTTGGCCCGGCTCGGATATAAACCCCCGAAATACTGTGGGCAGCCTGGTTACCCTCTAGGGCAGCGTGTGCCGGCATACGTATTAGTTCTACAGGGGATTGTGGTGTGTGCAGTTGGATAATTTAGGTTAGCCGCCGTGGTGGCCCAGTGGTAAGGCATTGCGCTGCTGAGCGCAAGGACGCGTGTTCGATTCACGGCTGTACGCAGTCCACGGACGCTGGACGCAGTCCAGTGGTGTGATGTGTGGCGTCGTGCGCATTACTGTCCTTCCATAATAACGTCTTGTTTTTTTGCCTACGGTGTGCCGGGTAATTGACATCACAATTTTGGCGAGCCTGCCAGGATTTAGGCGCGCGTCACGTGACGTCACGCCTCGTCTTGACACGCAGATTGTCACGTCAATTAGCCGGGCAAAAGGGATAGAGAAAAACAAGACGTTGAATATGGAAGGACAATAATGCGCACGACTCCACACATTACACCACTCCTCACTGCGGTAACATTAAAACGTTCTGGACGTAAACACAATATACAAGCAGATACCGCTCACTTTCCAATTAATGTCCGTTCCTGGTTGTAGCTGTAATCTGTAGGGTCAGGTAGTCGATTACCACTTGATCGGCTTGCAGGACACGCTGCCGGAGCCCAGGGTGCGTAGCCCCGGGTACCGTTGGGAACTTGTCCCGTGTGCGCAGACCGAGCGCTCCCGCCAGGCAGCCCCGCTGGTGGTCGTTTCTGGAGCCGCCAATGGTGCGTTGTCGCGCTCAGGAACGTTGTCGCCCTCAGGAGGCCGGCTGGGCGCCTTTCCAGGTTCGGTGCCTAGAGATTACGCGTAGGCGTCGCCATCACTCCCTCTCCTCGCTTCACGCGCCTATCTTCCTCTTACCCTTCTTACAGTCGCCTCCATCAAGGGGTTGCCCATGACATCCTCCATGTCTCCTTTTTCCTCCTCTTCTTCTACTACTCTTCTTCCGGGAGTTGGTCTCTCTTCTACTACTCTTCTTCCGGGAGTTGGTCTCATTGGGGGATTGCTCATGACAATGGGATAAAGACATCTGTGTTCAAAGCAAAGCGTGTCTTTCCTTACCTTTCTTTTATATGTGACAAAACAGCACGGTGTACAATTAAAGCTTGACAAAACAGCCCTGCGACACAAAAGCAAAACGGCAGAACAGAAGCGGCAGAATAGTGAAACATCAAAGCAGCACAAGGACAAAACAGCACGCCGCAAGTGTAACGGTCTAAATGGTGTCTCGTCGTCGCGGACAACTTACATGCCAGCAGTCGGTCTTTGTTTTCGCTCAACCGGCCAACCCGCTTCTGTTCAGTGACTAGCCAGGGTCCCTCGGTCTAGACAATGGGCAGAAGCGGTTCAGCCTATTGGACAAAGAACATTACAAATGAGTCCATGCAGGATGGCTGCGTCGCTAGCGTCGTTCCGTTGTGAGAGAGCAGTCCCCCTATATTTGACCCAACCGGTGAAACAGTTTCCACTCACGAAGTAGCCAGAGTTACAATTATTAACAGTGACTCTCGTTTGTCAGTGAGCGACAGAGATTAGCCTGGTGGTAAAATCAAACAAACTAATTTTTAACCTAACCGTCCAAACCGCTCCTCGCCAGAGGCACTGTTAATCATTGTTAGCACACACGCTTTTTCTCTGTGCTTTGTTGTCCCGTGATGTTTTTGTGGTTGCGCTCTTCCATCGCAACATGTAATGTTGGGGCTGTTTCACTGCCCGCCCTTTTGACGCCTTGCCCTTATATTGTGCTAATTGTACAGTGGGGCTTTCTACTGATGAGACGTTGACATTTTGTACACGCACAAGACGTGCAACGAGTTTGACGTTACTTTACATGTCGTTAGGTTGTAGGTTAAGTCACCCAAGTTATGAAAAGTACTTAGTGGTCCTCAGACAGTGGGGCGGGCCCTGGCAGGAAAACACATGGCATGCGCATTGGCAGCGACATACTCCATTGCCCGTGAGTCATACCTAGCAATATTCTTCAGCAAGCCAGGTCTCTGAGCACGACGATGCGTATGGTACTGTGGTATTCTTTATAACCCATAGCCTAACACATCCCTCGGAAGTCTAAAGAATCAACATAGAGGCCGGCCGCCGCATCGGGTGATACTTGGTTCAAAAATGGGCACAAGACTGGCACTTCAGGTGCAATGTAGAACTTTAAATGTGTTCTTACGCGAGGCACACAAAAAAGTTATCTAAAAGTACCAAAATGCCTTCCTGTACGAATACTATGCCTATAATAGAGCAAAAAAACACTTCGACTAAGAAAATATCAAAAGTATTTCCAAACGAAAACACCAGTGCTGGTAACCCACGCACATGCGCAACATGGCAAAATCCCACGTAGCCAAAACCACCATCGTACAACACAAAAATAAATCCGATTCCAAGAAACGCATTTGAAATCACTACCGTGTACACCTAACATCAACAGAGGGCAGGTGAAAAATTACCCCAATAACTCGGAAACATACCCTGCAGCAAAACTCGAAAACTTTCATGCATCCAAAACATTATAACCCCCTACGGAATTTATTTTGCATATAGAACGTTCGAATTCGTGCGTCGTTAGAATTGCAGAGGTGTCATTGAATTTTTTATCGGTTTCTGGTTACCCAGCTAGTAAGTATTTCTTCTACGCAGAAGAAGGTCATTATCATTATCATCATCATCATTGTGGCCATCATCACACAAATGGCGGTCGGCCACATGATGTTCGCATTCCGAGACTTCACCATGAAAAAAACCCGCAGAAAGTTTTCCCGCATCCGAAATACCATCTTCATCCTCGTCCCGACCATGTGCGTTTTCGCATTCTCCCAGCAAGGGAATTTTACAGCGTTGAAGGATTTGCTTCAGGACGAGAATCTCAAGCACATCGAATACTGGAGCTACGAATCCGGCCAGGCTGCTCTACGTGAAGGCGAGCAGTATGAAGCAACGCGGCTGCCGCACCGCGGAGGCTGGGCCGTGGAAGCGCGCTGTCATGAGGACATCGATGTCCTGTTCTTCGTGCACGCCTGCTCAGGAAAATGGACACGGCGGGCGGCCCTGCGCGACACCCTCATCGAGGAGGCGGCCGCGAGACGCTTCAACTGGGCCGCTGTGTTCTTCGTGGGTCGCCGTGCCAACGACCCACTCCTCGACGCCTGGCTCAACCTTGAGGCTGACGCCCTTGGCGACCTGGTCGTGTTCCCGTTCGAAGACGGCCACAGGACCGTAACTCCCAAGTGGGTGAACGGCATGCAATGGGTGGCCGACCACTGTCCCAACGTGCCGGTGATCGTCAAGCTGGACGACGATGTCATCGTTCACCCGTTCAAGGTGAATGTCAATGCGCCTGCGAAAATCGACGCTATAGCCTTCAACAAAAGCCACGCTGTTAACCGAAAGTTACGATCTAAGTTACTGGGACTGTAGTTGATGCCTAGTCAAAAGGTTCAACGATTGGTACACTGTACCAAGCCAATGAAATTTCGGTTACGAACCTCTTTGTTTGGAGCTGGTAAATTAGGAACTAGTTCAATTCAAATAAAACCTAAAATACATAAAACGAAATATATATGCAAAAAGGTATGGTTAACGTTCTTACTTGAAGCGTTTTCTGATATGAAGCCTTCGTGGCTTAGTGGTCTTGGCAGTCCATCAAATCGGCCCCATAATTTGTTTTAACGTTTTACCGAAGGGAATGGTCGTCGAGCGGACACTTCTCCAGAAAATCACATTCCTAGTCAATTATTTTCAAACCGCTATCACCATTCGAATTTGTCTGGTTACGTACCAAATAAATGCTGCCTTCCATCTTTTGTACATCTGCCAAAACTCAGTGCGCAAAGCTCCGCCACTGCGAGCGCCTCCAAGAAGGGCGTATAAATGCGGAAACCACTCTGTAACAACTACTTAACCAAGAGAAACGCTTTTGTCTTCTCATCTCGTGGGAATATGCTTAGGCATACTCTTACACCTTCTTTGTAAAACACCCGCCGCGGTGGCTCAGTGGCTAAGGCGTTGCGCTGCTGAGCACGAGGTCGCGGGTTCGATTCCCGGCCGCGGCGGCCGCTTTTCTGATGGAGGCGAAAAGCAAAAACGCCCGTGTGTACGAGATTTCGGCTCACGTTAAAGATCCCCAGGTGGTCAAAATTAATCCGGAGCCCTCCACTACGGCGCGCCTCATCGCCTGCGTTGCGTCGGCGCGTTAAACCCCACAATCAATCAATCAATCTTTGTAAAACTCCCGCCAAAGCGTGACGTCAAGAAATAAGTCCGTTGCCTTGTTTTGTGCAGACATGAGCGTTGGGTGTGTGAAGGTCTCGCTTAAATTTTAATGGGAAGGCATTAATTTGTCCAGAATGCAAAAAACCCTAAAAGAGTCGGCGTGAGTGGCCAGCCTCCAAACACACGTCACTGCAGAGCGTTGCGAAAAGTGTGCGACCCATTGCAAAACCCAAAAATGGGCCAGTATGATAAACGATGTCAGCCCATGGGCCGAGCCCATTCGAAAGTGGAGAGTCTTTCCAGCACGTGTTCACCGGGGTCCGAGCGAGGCTATTGACAGGAGCGAGCTTGCGGTTGTGCCTTATCTGCACGGAATCACACACAGCATTAAGAAGATAGCCGGCAGAGAGGGGGTGACAATTGTGAGCTCAGCCCAATACAAAGGGTATGCCATGTGCCGCCATGTCAATCATCCAATGATAGAGAGACATTGCAAAACTAACCACCGTACCAAGTGCGCAGCATGCGTGCAGGGAATTGTATACAAGCTACCGTTACCCTGCGGGAAAAGCTACCTTGGCCAGACCGGCCGTTGTATCAATGATCGAGTTCGAGACCACAAGGCCGGAACAAAGAAAGTTCCATCAGGACACTTGGCGACACACTCCAGAGATTTCCCGAAGTGTGAAGTGGTCTTCCCTTGAGTCATGAACATGCATAAAAATAGTAATAGGCTCGTGCGCGAAATCATCGAAGCAATGGAAATTGAAGAAAACATCGTCTATTGTGGCAGCAGAGCGTCGGTTCCGCTAATGGATACACTATTTATGCGCACTGTTATACTTGGACCACGTGCCTAGAGGAGCGTATAAATGTACAAGGCGAGGCGTAATAAATTTATTTGGTAGTGTCAGCGCTTGTGCTTCGTCTTTCGTCTTTATCTGTGTCCTGATCTACCTTTAGACGGACCAGTATTTTTAATACCTGATGAGGTAGCTACGGTTTTTTATTCTGGTAGTCAAATATCAGTACTGCTAACACCTGAAGAGCTGCTTCCGGGTTCTTATTGTCATACCCGCATATCGGTGCTCCTAACGCCTGATGACTGACTTCCGGTTTCTCATTCCTACGTCTCAGCTTACCCAGTACCTGCAGACGGAGTTGCCCCGGGAGCCCGCACGCCTGCACTGCTACGCTAACGGTGGCCAGCCAGTGAACAGGGAACCAGACAGCCGCTATTTTGTGAGAACGGACGACGCCCCAATGGAGGAGTACTTCACCTACTGTTCCGGCCTGGCCGTCATAATGACCTTCAACGTCATGCGGACACTCCTTAGAGCGTCACCCAAGGTGCATCCCCACCCCACGGTAAGCCCTCTTGTCCCCTTTGCGTGCCCTTCCCCAAAAAGCGACACTTCTACTCGCGAGAATACAGGCTCGAAATTTAGCTATTTTTTGTATGTACGCTCGAATATTTTAGTTACCGCAAAGTAGACGCGCTTACGTGCGCTGATCCGCAATGATTTCATGCTTCTATACGCTGTTACGTATGCACTCACTCGGGTGGCCTATACATCCCGAGAATCTGTGCTTTCAGCTACGAGACAGGAGGAAGACACGAATCGTCAATCGCTCCTAGTGTTGCGTTCATTTCTGCGCTCCTGTTCTTTAATGTGCCAGAGGTTTGTGCCGATTAAAGGCAGCCAAAACAAAGTGCAAGCTTACTTCATTAAAAAGACTGCTTTATCCCGACAACAATGATATTATTTTATCGTAAGCTTCAAACAAATATCGGACATATGACAAAAAGCATGGGAAGTGGTTGCGGATCATTAGCCACTTTCCGGACACTTTTCTGTAACATCACGTAATCTTGTTTGTGCAATTATTGGGCGAAGAACTAAGCCATCTCTGAGACGAATGGCAGGAGGACTGTAGCGTGTTCCACAGTTTGGTTCGATTGCATCACTTGAGTGCTAACGTGCCGTTCACACTAAACAGGATACTTCTATCGCTTGCCCATACAACATCACCCCTGCCAATAACACACCACTGCGGCGCGAAATTTCAAAGTTGTTCTATGCTTCTTGATTTTTTTTTTCGGATAAAACATACATTGTGGCCGCCATCTGGCTGAGTAAGGTACCGACGCCTGGTTCTTCAAAAATTAAACAAAGTTTTACTCCATCTTGATGACTTTAAAATGATTCACTCCGCCATTTTTTTCCTTCCCAACGGCACTCCCCGTGCTCGGCCCAAATTTGCAAGATTTCACACTCAGGTCATCGCGAAAAGAACAGTGGGAAGAAGGTGGTTAACGCCCATGTTGCATTAATTTACGTGCAAATTCGGCGACGCGACGCCCTCTTGTGGGGTAGCCATCTTTCTTCGCAGCTGCTGCAACTTGCGAAATTATTGGCTGCCGGTGAAGTTATTCCTGCGAACGCTGCGGACCGCCAACACCACCAAACAATGGGTATTCCGCTAGATAAAAGAATTCATTTCATGGCCAGCTTGTTTTGCAGGAAACGCTATTTTACTCACAGAACTGGTACATGGCAAGGCAGGCAGAATGTCACATTGAGATTTTAATAAGTACAGTCAAATCATCATAAAAATGCCTCTGTTCTGCTAAACCTGCCAGATGAATATCGTGGAAAGAAAGGAGCTTAACGTTTGAGTTAATATTTGGGCGCCAGATTTTCGGTTTGAGTGTTGGGAGGGGCGTGCATAGCGAGTCATTTATTGAACATTGGAACGTTGCTCACAAGCAACAGTCCTCTTGAAAGCCACCAAGTGTCCGTTATTACCATTCCAGCCACTAAGAGGCTATCCTATTTGCGGGAAGCCTTCTCTTCAACTGGCAGTACTCGTCGTCGCAACGAAGTTTTACCACACCTCGAGACCCGAGTGACGGGAAAAATTGGTTCTTTTTCAGCGTTTAGAAGTGTTTATTTTGTGAGCATTGTTGGGGAAGGGAGCCTGGCGGCGTTGAGCCATCCATCGTTTGTCATATACAGCCTGCAGACGCTACATTGCGGCAACAATACATTTCCTATACAGGACAGAAAAAATGTACTTCTTGCAGTACGCAAATCATGAATGAAAGGCGATGATGAGCTGCACATTGCGTAACGCTATTTAAAACGTACGTAAACACTGTTACTTATGAAAAAACACCAGTACAAACAAACAAAACTATTCATTTAGGCAATTTTACGCAAATATTTCTCTATTTGCACTTCGATGCACATGTCTTCACAGGACTTCCCCGTCAAGCCTCTACTCTCCTCCGCTATCCTGTCAACTCATCCCCTTCCGTGCCGTTCCTAGCATGGTAAATGCAATGGGGGTTTGTTTTATTCAATTAAGTTTTTCGCGCTTCCACTGTTCGCGCGCGATCATTTGGAACAATTCGGTTTTGGTGGACTTGGCATACCTCTTCGAGGACTAGTCTTGAGTTTCAAGCTCTTTTTGTATTTTTTGGTCGAAACATGGTTTTTAATGCGTAGTTTCATTTGAACCCGCAAAGATAAAGCACCATTGTAGTCTCAGTTAAAAGCACGCTGCCAGGGCCATCTATGAATTGATGGTTCGCCTTCAATGCACCTGATGTTTTCTTTTTGATGTACGAAAGCTTTTTCCAGATTTAGCGATTTCGAAAGGTTTTGGATATATAAACTTCCCGTTCCAGAATTTGGTTTTACCGTTTCGGCTGCGTGGCTGAATCGAAGGTTAGACACTGAGACTTACAGACCGACATTGAATAGTTCAGGTAGCCCCCCAAAAAGTATCGTCTTTAAAAGACCGTGCCTTAATGGCAATGCCTTGATGGCAGTTAACTGACACTTTTGTAGTTTTAGGCCAGAAAAAAAAACATAAATGAGATAAGAGGGGGAGCACAAAATGGCAGAAGAAGGGACGGATGCGCTTTCGAAACAGAGACTCCGGTCTTATTCGGCTTCTGCAAGAGGCACCGCTTGGGCGCTAAGCTCTTCCTCCCTGTACGAACATCGTCGATGTGAAGACTGTAGTTGCAGCCGTCTTGGGCCCAGTTTCCCTGCTTTTGCATACACGAAACGTTCCTTCATATTGGCCCAAGGGGCCTGGTCTTCTGGAGGAGGGAGGAATGTGATGTGTACATAGCACCCTCTCTGTGAACCAATTCCACCCACTATTTTGTAGTTTACTGTGTCACGACACGGTGGGGTGTGTGTGGAGACAAAAAAAGTTAAAGGGACGCACACGTGACAACAACAGCGACATGGCTGGCGACCCTGGTCAGCTTCTCCCTTCATAATCAGTGCTCATTGATCCAGAAGGCTAAGGCAGCAGTCATTGCATCTCCAGCCCTGGTCCTCTGGTTCGACCTAGGCATTCTATTTTAAGTGCAGAGCACTTTAAGGGCCCGCCCTACCGTCATAACTCCTCCGGGATCATGGCGTCACGCGCCAAAACAGGGGCTTCGAAAAGATAACTGTTTCCGCTGGTCGCGGTAGAACCTGCGTCTCTCGCGTTACTAAGCTCATGTCTGCCCCATCTGGCCGCCGAACCTCACGTTAGTCACATGGTAAGTGTTGCGCGTGGTCTTTGCGCAGCGCCACTGTCACGGAGGCTGCTTTTGCTTGGCGACAAAAAGTACACGGAAATATAAAAAAGGAAAAACGACATGAAATATTGCATTTTTGATTGATTGATTGATTGATTGATTGTGGTGTTTAACGCGCCGACGCAACGCAGGCGATGAGGCGTGCCGTGTTGGAGGGCTCCGGATTAATTTTGACCACTTGGGGATCTTTAACGTGCGCCGAAATCTCGAACACACGGGCGTTTTTACTTTTCGCCTCCTATCGGAAAAGCGGCCGCCGCGGCCGGGAATGGAATATTGCATTATTGCCCTTAATGAAAAGTCAATGAGACGGCCTCGTCATGGGCCTTTTTCTGGGGCTCCGCCGCCCTCTCTTGATGGCTTTCGCTATCAACGCCAGGCTGATACTGAAACTACTCACAAGATGGTGCCACAGCCCCTCTGGCGAACCACTACTCCACACTTCGGCAGCTTCCACGTTGAGTGGAACTGCTTTCTTTTTGCTACGCTCTCCATTCCTTACCTTCAGTTGCCCCTAATACACGACTTTCCATCCATTCAAAGAGTTGAAGCTGAAATTACGCAAATGTGCTAACGTTTCCACAAGTACGTATTTCTTTTTCCCTGCCAACGCAGGACGACGCGTACGTGACCGGCGACCTCGCTCTGCTCCAGGGAGTCGGCCACGTCAATATTGGTCGCTTGTACATCTATGATCCCTTTGGAGAACCAAACGGAAGATGCCTTGTCATCGGCGATTGCATCTTCATGCACTGGCAGGTCGTTACAGGTGGAAAGGCCACTGAAGAAGCCGCGCGGACCCTGGACGCCCGCTTCTACTGGTCTCTACTGCTCACGGACCAAAAGATGCACGCGGGAAAGAGTCTGGACTTATCATCCAGGCTGAAGTCCGGCGACTACGCACTTGCTTTCCAAGAGACTAGATCACTGCTGTTCAAACGCAAGAGCATTGGTAAAATGCAACAAGCGCCTCTGCCCTCTCCATAGAGGACGTTGAATTGTCTCGAAAGATTTTCTTCGACGCTAAGCGGACATAGGGCTCTACCGGACGGGCGTAGTCCGATGCTTGAGAGTGCATATGCGTATATGCTCGCCTGCATGTAAAAATTAATCCGACTGTGATTAAGTACGCCATGCCGCATTGTCCTCCCCTGGAGCATACCTTGTGGGAAAATGGCATTATGATTGCTACCCATACAAACTCTTGTTGCTAACCGGTGGGTTGATATACGAAAGCGATTTCTGTCTGCTCCATACGAAAGAGCAGATTCTCACCCGTGTGCAGTGACATTCCTTGTATAAGCAATTTACTCATATGGTTTCAGTAACATACGTATCATCGTTTCTTATTCTTATAAAGTGACATACCCAACATTTGACGGCAAAATATTACGGCGCTAACGCCGGGCCGGAGTTTTTTGTGTTATGTAAGTAATACCCCTATCATACGGGCAATTTGAATCGCGATTGAGTCGGTCCGCATCGGGCGCTGATACACGGACGTTTCAATCGCGATCGAGTGCGATCCCGCTCGAACCAAATCCTGGTTTCCAAAATGCAATTTAGGTTTGCAAGCGCGACCAGGCGAAAGCTGTGATACTCTTGTTCCCGCTGAGTAATCGCACATAAGTTGACAACATCAACTAATGCCCCAAATTGTATCTAATAACTTGATCCAAATAATTGTGAGGCAACATTTATATAGTTACGTATGCCTACGACTACGGAAATCTCCCAGACACCGGGCGCGAAGCCCATTTTTCGGTGCCACATGGCGTACGAGAGTTTAACCGGTGCAGCTTCATCGTGATTGAAACGTGCCGTGTAGCGTTGGCGGTGCGTCGGGCACTCTCGAAAATTCAATCGCGCTTTCCTTCAATCCGAATAGAAAGTGCCCTTGTGACAGGGGTAGTACAGAAGTAGCCGACTAGGAAAAGGCTCTCAGGGGCCTTTTGAAATTAGCACAACTTTAGTACCACACCTTAGGAATATCGGAAGCACTTTTAGAATACCTGAGTATGTCCTTACAACACGCTCATTGCCCCATGTGTAGAGGTTAACCCTAGGTTTAAAAGTGCGTCAGATCTGAATGGCCCAGCGGTAGCAGGAAAAATTCTATCCTTCGTCCTTGATGCTGGAATGGTAGAACTCGAAGAGCTAGAAAAATTGTCTTATTCCCATTAAAACAAACAAATTTTGAGTCTTCATGTCTTTTTAAGAACTTGTTCGGTGCCTGCGGTCTCTTGTTTGGGTTTTTCCAACCTACTTAACAATAGCTGTGTAAAACAGAATCAATTTAAAGTGGCTACGCCCAGTCGTCTTCGGAAGCTTATCTCCGCATGTGTATTTCGGTTCCGATTCCCTCCTTTTATTAGATGTTAATTAATTTTCTGTGTGTTTTTGGATGAACCAACAAAAAAGAGCAAAAAAACGGGCGCAGTTGGCGTTTCTGGTATTTTCCTGGTGGGGCAGTTAGGGCAATTTAAAAAAGAGAATGTCGAGAAGACCAAAATGCTCCTGGAAAACTTGGTCTCTGCGTAATTGCAGGCAAAGCCATTCACTAAAGCCGGGAGAAGAGATAGGACGAAAGGTAACAGAAAGCGCCCATTTCGCTCCGTTGCAAGGAAGAAGTAAAGAAGTGAGGCGAAGGCTGAATTATGAAGGTTCAATCCACGAGTTAAATCGATATCCGGTCGAGGCGCAAATCGGTTGTCACTCGGGGAGCAACTTGGATGTCATCTCGAGTCCCCGTACTCCGCACTATTGCCATCATCCATGTAGTGGAGATGCTGCCATTTTTTTTCAACTGTGAAGTTTTTGAGGAAGTTGTATAGCTTTCCTTTGTACCCGTACGGCTGCATTGAGGTGCATGTCAAACATTCCGTCGCTGATAATCTTTTATAGATGTCCCGCTAGCACGACCTGGTGTACTGGATTTACAACAGAATCACGCACTCACACCTAACAGCTACATCATGAAATGTTGCTAAATACATGATCTCTCTTCGCTTGTGGCCATCATGATATGCCCACTCCACACTCCGCTTAAGAAGCAAATTTATGCCTCGATATTGGATTGGATGGATCGCGCTACTTTGCGTCGTCGTTTTGTCTGGCGAAATGGCTACAGCTTCTGGAGCACCCAAACGCTTTCAGAAAAAAAAAGTTTAACCCAAACATGTACCTTATTAAATCAGAAAATATGGCGCTAAAGGTACAGAAAAATGGGCTAAAGATACTCCAAAAAAAGGATGTCTGCTTAAAGAAGGCAATGAATGATTGCAATAGCCCCGAAGTTCTTAAGAAATCTCTAGTAAATAAACTGACCTAACTTGCGGAAAAAAATCTATAGCATGACATCATTCCTAAGGATGCAGTGAAAATCAACAGCATTGTGGACGTTTTGCATTAACTAGCCCTAGATAGTCTGTGCGCGTTCCAAGGACTGCCCTCGGTATAGGGGCCCCGTTTAAACACATAAGAAAATCGAGTGCCAGATAACAACCCTGGCAGTCGGTTAGCCTCCCGGGACTAATAATGTAGGAGTCCCAGTGTTGAATTCTCGGACGGGTATGTCGTTGTTCCGCACACGTTGTGTTAGGGATGACGTCCTGGCGGGCCTCATTCGTCTTGTTTTGGTGTCCGCGGGTTTGGGAAAGACCTCTACCCCGGTCTCTAGGCCCCGGCTGGTTCACAGGTCGTGGGCCTGCCTCATGTCCTGGCCACTGCTCGTGGAAGGGCTTCGGAGGAGAGAGAGATAGAGAGAGAGAAACACGTTATTGGTGAGACACTGGGTTCAGGTTGGGGGTGCGGCCTCAGCCCAAATGGCCGAAGCGACCTGTAGTGCCCGTTGCTTCAGGGTCCGTTGATCCACGAGGCAAGAGCTACCCAAGGCCTGCTCCCAGTGGGTTGGGGTGGGGAAGGGAGGGTAGGGGTCCGCGGGGCACTCGCATAAAGAGTGGTACAGCGTGTCGAGGTTGCGGCATCTCGGACACTCTGCGGAGAGGAAAAGGTGTGGGTGGGAGTGCTGTAATTGCGTGCGATGGGGGAAGGAGTGGGTTTGTAGAGTGCGCCACATCTGTGCTTCCTCTATCGGAAGTTCGGCGTTTGGTGGGGGTAGTGTTCTGCGGGTGAGGCAGTAGTGTTGTGTGATGTCTCGGTATGTGGTGAGGGCGTACCCAGTGACGTCGACTGCTTCACGCGTAAGACCAAGAGGAGTGCTCGCCCAGGGTATTAATGCTCGGGCCTGCTGATTAGCCACCTCGTTGGTTCCCACCCCAGTGTGAGCCGGGGTCCACAGCAACATCACGGGCTGGTCGGGAGGTTTTTTTAGAAGAACTGTTAGTGCCGAGGCTGAGATGTTGCCCTTCTCATAGTTGCGAAGCACCTGCTGTGAATCCGATAGCACGAAGGTCGGTGTTGGCGTCTTGGTTATGGCGAGAGCCAGGGCTGTTTCTTCTGCAGTGGTGGGGTTTGCCGTACGGACGGAGGCTTAGATTGCTGGTTGCGGTTCTGTGGCGGAGGCAATGCCTGCGATTGCGAAGGCTGCTCTGTCGGGGTACCGTGCCGCATCCACATACACGGTGTGTTTGTCAGGTGGATAGTGCTGTGAGTGGTAATGCGCGCGTGCCATTCGGAGGAAGAATAACTGCTGCAGCTCTCGCTGGAAGACACCCTACTCATCAAGAAAGATCTTCGACGCTCCACGCGTGCCCTTCTCCCTCCGCGTGGGTCTGGCCTTCCTGGTGGCTTAACCCGCCGTGAAGAGCTCGTGCTTCGAAGAATCCGCCTGGGCGTCGCTCTGACGCCTTCTGTGCGAGCAGCGTAGACTTGTAGTCTTGCAGATCTCTTCTCCACCTGCCCCTACTGCCCTGCTCCTGTTGCTGCGGTGACATTGGAACACTTGCTAGGGACGTGCGCAGGTCTTCAATCAACCCGAGCTCGACACATGCGGCCCACAGGGCATCTCCTAGGCAGACCTCCCGATATTGAACGGTGGACGCACGGCCCACATTACAAGAAACTGTTGGAATTTATTTCCGAAACTTGACTCTATAGTTTCCTGTTCCGAAACTTGACTCTATAGTTTCCTGTTCTGTGCCCGCCTCACATTGTGTGTTTTTTTCTTTTTGTTTCCTTGCCTTCTGTGTCGTACCCCTGTTCTGTTTTGTATATTGCTTTCCTGTTACCTATGCGCTGTGGCCAAATGGCGCAATTAAAAAAAACTTCGGTGACTTTTGTGCTCGTCCAGATGGTCGGTGCCAATGGGGCTGGTTCTGTCCAGAATTTGCACGCTGCAGGGGCCATTCATAAAAAGGGTTCTAAATGAACAGTATTAGTTTGGATCTCACGTAAAGTAGAGGTAATTTATCGGGACTACTGGTAATGGTGAATTCTCGAGGAAGGAGAGGAGGACAGTTGTCATCATGAAAATATTATACTTGCCCTAAAACAAGTAGTGCTGTTCAAGAGCGCTCAGACCAAATTCACTTCATCTGGCGACGCACGACGGCGGGGCCGATTCGTGCCTCTGTCAGACTGACCACGGCAGACGGGCCCCAAATTGCTGGCGCCGCAGAATCGCCTCTCCTTTTAACTTCACCACGGCTGGCCGGAATCATACCTCGGGCAAACGGCCCACGGAAAACGCGCAGCGACATGTCTGGGGAGGGTGCCGCTATATCGCTTTCCCTTTCCCCGTTGTGGCGGCTCGGCGAACGCAGCCCCTTCACCTCCATTCGTCGGATTCAAACTTCGGCTAGCGAGAGTCCTGATTGGAGCGATTCAAACTGCTCGCTGCTACAACGGACTTCTGGGGGTATAAAGCCCTCCCGGAAGCACAGAAAGGTTGGCCCTTTTCGGAGGCGCCGAGTTGAGACGTGCTGTCGCCTTAATACGAGCATTGTAACGCTGTTGTTAGCCTTGTATCTACGGTATATAAATGTGTCTGCAACTTTTGGTCGGCTGAAGAACTTCATCGCTCTGCTCTGCGCCGCGTCGATAGCGGATGGAGCGAGGCAACGTCGCTACACCGGTGACTGCGCTCCGATGGCCAGTCGCAACAGTGGTGGCTGCGGTGGGATGCACCTATCCCAACTGTATTCATCTGTGCGATGCCCTAAACGCGTTACACCTACGTTTTCTTACAATCTTCGGGCGGTTTTTTTTGTGCCCTCATCATTCAAAAAGGCTTAACGTGTCGATTGACGAAAAAGCCCACCTAATCACCGGCTCTCACTGCTACAATACCATGTACACTGGCGTGGGAAGACACTCTGATGATTCTGCTACAACAGCAGCTAATTTTTTAAGTGCAATGCACTTCTTAAGCGGCCCTGTACCTGCGTCCACCGGCGATGTCCGCGCACGTGAAGATGGGCGCGCGCAGCCTGGCCGCTGACACAGCACATACCCACGTGGGGGATTGGCCAGGAATCTCCTCGTCTTCCTTGGCAACGGGGGGAGATGGGCGCGCGCTTCCTGGCCGCTGACATGGCACATACCCACGTGGGGGATTGGCCAAGAATCTGGCGTTAGAGGGGCTAATGCACCTGCCTAAAGGAGTACTGACACGAAATTTCAAAGCTGAGATCCGCTCTAGCAATCAAATACAACGACAACACAAATAGGTGTCTGTGAATAAATGCATCTTTCTTTCTTTGTAGTTGTGTGTGTGTGTGTGTGATCTCTCTTTCGCGAACATTGCCGAACCGCGCAAATTCAACTCGTGCATTCGCAATTTCACATTCTTCCCCTCGGGGAAATGCGGGGAATTTTTCGTCATGCTTTGGGCGTTTTGGCGCCACTCGCCACTGTATCTTTTATGTGTTTTGGTATTATGAAACAAACATTCAATGGCACTTAGGAACCAGGAACTCTACCCTGTCCGGCCGCGATGGCTCCGCGCTGTTGCTTGGGCTCCCTCTTCTCCCCGGCGTCTGCGGTCCCCCCAATGGTGACCTCTTTGCCGAAGTCTCGTTCCATCGTTTCTTCCTTGGCGTCGTAGTATTACTCCTCGGCGTGAAGTACTCTTGGATGACTCTCGCCTGGCGAGCCATTGGGGCGAGCATCGACGTACTGCCTGCGTCACGTACAAAAGCACCATGAGCAGACTTACGTTCGTGACTAGGTAGGTATTCGCAATTCGTTGCTTCTCTGGCAGAAGATGTGACTTCGGCTGTCGTAGCAGCTGGCACCTTGTGGTATCAATGTCGCCGATGGGCTAGTCCTTATTTCTCGCCTTCCTCTAGTTTTTCTTTTGTAATGGGCAAATCTACTATTGAAATGTTGGGTATGTCCATGATCAAATTTATATTGCATTATTTAAAGGGGCCCTAAATAGGCTGCCAAATGTTACGATTTTGCGTGCGCCGTCACTGGAGTACTATCCAAGGAACGTCATCCCGCAAAAATTGTTTAAATGCGTTAAGTATTAGCCGAGTTATCGCTCATTAAAAGGGGCCACCCATAAGGCCTGGGGCTCTCCTCCTCTAGTAGCTCCTCCGAAGCACTGTGGAAGCCGCGACGTCATCGACCCGGCGCAAGACCACCGAGAGAAACAGGGCAATCCATCACCCTCCTTGATGTACGTGCAGTCATTGGCTGCGCCAAGCCCTGTGCGCGATTTTTTTTTAGCACTCGACGCGCATGCTCCGCCCACCAGATTCCGGTTGCACGGTGAGCGCTGTCGCTGTGGTTCGCGTTCGCGGCGCCGCACTGGGCAGTGTCTCGTGCGTCATAGAGGCGCGTCAGAGCCGGAAAGAACTGCGTCAGAGCGCGCAAGTGTGGCGGCAAGGTATGGTTGGTGAGCCAGGGGAGAAAGTGAAATCTTTTTTTCGTGTTGGTGCGGCCCCTGCTTTACGCAGAGGTGTAATATTTGGTACACGTTGTCGTAAAGGGGTACTCTAGCGATTGCGTATTGAAATGGCGACTATTTAGGGCCCCTTTAAGGACGAAACAGAGCAAAAAACTTTTAGGGAGGCAAACAGATCTCCTTCTTACAAGGGCACCATGGGGCCATATACTTGTCCTCCTGTGTATTTGCTAACCTTTGCCGGCATGTCGCTAGCCAGGAAGGTAAAGCTGTTGTTGCAAGCTTTAATGGAAGGGAAAGCGTTTAACCTATGGCAAAACAGCGAGAAGGCTGAAAACTTGGGCTCAGCCCTGATGGAGGTCATCTTAAGAGGCATATCATTTACCAATCATGTAGACCACGCCTACATGTAAATCATATAGATCCCGCACTCATGCCGCTTTTTGTGCCCTGCCTTATTATGTCAAAGTAGGTATGGTGTGACTGTGATGGGGCGCCACCTTAGGCATTAGCGAGTTTTAGCATAGCAAATAGCGGACGCTAACGCAATGGTGGCGGGTGACGCGACCCACCGGGGCGAATGCGGATTTGTTCGGTGGGACGGTCGCCTATGCCTCGCAGAGCCCTCGCATTTGCTCCTGCTGAGAGGCGACCTCATAGCATTCACCGCCCGCACATCCGCATTCGTGTTCCCGTAATCTGCCGTGGCAGGGTTAGCGTCCACTCGACGCTTTGCTAAAACTCTCTCTTGGACGGCCCCCCGCACCAGATCTCTGTGGTCACCTGTGCGAGGGCTGTAGCCAAAGCCCAAGGGTACCTGGACGAGGCGAACTCAACCCACCGGGCGACGACTCCACCCCCACCGTTTGTTCTATTAAACGTTTATTCTCTCTCTCTGCGCATCATCTTTGCTGATGCGGAGTGCGTAAAAAATTGTCTCCAACGCACGTTGTGAAGGTGGTTGGAAAGCGAAGCTGTAAACGACACCCACAACAATTGCCTAAGCAAGGTCACTTGAATTCACACACGTGGCTCTACAAAGTGTGAAACGAGAGACTCTGCCAGCCATTACTTGGAATTTGCTGGGGCGGCGTCCCAAAAGCAGCAGAGTCGGACACGGCCGGGCTGGAACGGTGGAAGCCGCCGCCGTAGCCATGTCATGAGTCGGAAGTGAGAGAAAACGGAGAGGAGCGTTCTTTTAATGTTCGGACAGTGGAACCTAGCCATCCTGATGTGCTAGCTCGGGGATACACCACCACCGGACACAAGCGCAGCCACGGAAATAATTCGACATGTGAGCTTAATGCTTCGCATTTATACCTATTTAAACTAGTTAGTTTAGTAAGTTTGAGAATCGGGAGAAAGCAGAGAGAACTTTTATAATCGCTATTTATCAGGACCAATTGCTCCTCCCGTTTTTTGTATTACCTCTTAAAGCACAACCGAATTGAGTTTCATCAATTTAGAAAACGGAGTCCCATCGTGGCAAGCAGTGCTCAAATGTAGCTTTCCTCTATTGGCCAGATGTCTTTATGTTGCCTCTACATTTTGTATTCCCGCAGTGCAAACCAATCCTTCACATATCTCTGCCGTACTATCACTTAAATCCGTCGGGTCCCGGTAACCCTGCAGGTGCTGCCAAAGAAGTTAATCAAGCCGTACGAAGGAAGCGCCCAATGGATACGACGCTGCGACAAAACAGGCCCAAAACAACCGTCGCTAAAGCAGACGAAAAAGCTGTATGCCGGCGCGCCCGCCAGCCAGCTGGCACCTCCGCGCCGGGAACGCTGGGTAAATTCGCCGTGTCATCAGAGCGCGCTCTTTAAGTGAAACATCCCCCCCGATCCGCCTCTACCGCCGCCTCCCCCGCGTTGGAGGTTTATTGTCCCGCACGCCGCGAAAGAGCCGTCGGCTGGTGAAGGTAGACAACTTTGCTTTAAAAAAGTAGGTTAACTGGAAAGCCTTCTTAAGGGCCCCATTTTGCGAAAAACCATCGTTGCTGCGGTTCTCAGGTCAAGGAAATCGCCGCCGCTGTGAAGGGTGCATAATGAGAAGGTAAACGATGCGATTCAAACCTTGGTTTTCAGAATAGCAGCGGAATTCACTAGTGCCTCCGCACACTGCAAGCACTGGAGCACGAGCGGTTGTTGTGGCGGCTGTTCTTTTTTACGTAGAACATACCTACTTCAAGGATGCGCCAGGAATCAGTAGTTTTAAGGTGTAATTGCGCGTAAAGCAGTCGGCACCAGCTAAAGATGCAAGCCTCAAAGTAAAATATTAAGCCAAAACTGCCCCATACCCAACTGTCGCTGCCTTTACCAGGTAAACTGCAACATACGGAGGCAGTATAGCACATGCTATCGGGGAATTATTGGGAAGAACAGTGCATATTTTGTGGGCCAGACGCCAGGACAATGCCTACCATAATTCGGAGGACCAGACCACAGGGATTTGTTTACCTTTATACCTTGGATCTACTTGGAATATGTTTACCTTTACCTTGGATTATGTTTACCTTTATACCTTGGATTTACCTTTATACCTTGGAAAATTGAAACGTAATCACCTAAACCATTGTAAAAATACGAAGTCACCCTTGTTTACAAACATAATGCGGAGAATGGACCCGAAGAACATTTTGCAGTAAACAATATGATTTAAGAAAAATGAACTTCTACATATCTTACTAAAGGCACCTGAGCGAAGCGTGGAAGCTTTCGGGCCTCAAAACTGCGTTAAAGTGAAGCCAAACTTCGCCGAAAGTACCTTGATTGCGACTTGGCCGATTTGGTGCGGGTTCATGAAAAAAAAAAACCAGCGCAAGAAAGACGAGGACGAGGAAAGCTACAAACACAGTGCAGCGCTCACAACTGAATGTTTTATTGAAAACAGTAAACATATATACCAAAAACACCACGCATGTCAAAATAGTTCAATTCAAGAAGGGATCAGAATGCAAGCTTACAACTCGTCAACCAACGCGTTCTTCAAGATTTCAAACTTCGCTTTTGTGCAATGTCGCAGATGGTTGGCTTATACAAGCTTCATAATTTTTAGATATGTAAAATTACTTTTACATTTACATTTGCTGGGCTGATATTGCTCAACCTGGCGGCTATTGCTTTTTATATGTCTAAAAAGTTTGAAACTTGTCTAAGCCAACCTTCTGTGACCTTGTACAAAAGCGAAGTCTGTTATCTTGCAGAACTTGTGACTTGACGAAATGCAGGCTTGCGTAATGATCCCTTCTCAATTGAACTGTTTTGAAATTCGCGCTGTTTTGTGTAGGTATGTTTACTTTTTAATTAAAAAATTCAATTTGTGAGTGCAGCGCTGTGTTTGTAGCCTTCCTCGTGCTCGTCGTTGTTGCGCTGGTTGTTTTAACTGCATAGCATTTTAGTAACTCACAATGTCACGCGGCGTTGGCGTGCCTTGTCTTAGTCCGCAGGCGCGCCTTGTCGTAGTCCGCAGCCAGGCCACTACACTATAAAAGTAATAACAGTTTCCGGCGCCCGGTTTCGAACCCATGACGCCGCGGGCGGAGCGCAAGGTGACCGGCGCACTACCGACTGAGCCACGAAACCGACCCAGATTTCGCTGCACCGAACGCGCCTTATATCCTTCACTCATTTCTGGTTTGTTTCGAAAGCGCCACAAGTTGTCCCGCGCCTCCGAAAGATGGCAACACGGGTCCCGCGATCAAGAGACACGACTTGCCGGCGCACCCCCTCGGAAATGCTATGCATTCGATCGTGCCCCTCGCGAGGGGGATGTTTTTTATACTTCTTGTGCAAGGCGTGGGCTCGTTGTTTTAAACGCGGAGCATTTCAGTAACTCACGATGTCACCCGCCTTTACGTCCGTAGTTGTAGTCCGCACCCCTGCCCCTACACTGTATAAAAAAAAATACTATCCGGCGCCTGGTTTCGATCCCTCGACCCTGCGGGGGGAACGCAATGTACATGGTGCTCTACCCACTGCGCCACAAAGCCGACACAGAGTGGGAGGCTTCGAACGCGCCTTATATCCTTGACTCATACAAACTACGTCAAGAAGCTGCTGATACAACGCATTAACTACCACTAACTCCCCAAACACTAAACGTTAACGCACTACACCCACCCCCTATGCGACGCATTTACTCGAGTCCCCCTCGCGGGGAGATGGGCCAAATTTTTCGTTGGGATTTGGTGTTTTTGTGTACAGCAAACAGATGTACGTCGGCCCTAACAGCTCTGCTGTTAATAAAAACTAAAAAAAATGATCTGACGAAATAAAAAATATGCGTGTCATACATCACCCCCTAAATATGAAGACCGCACAAAAAATAGTTCGAAAAGCAATGTTCCTAACGCGACAAAAATACCTAAATGTGCCAACCATGCACGAAGTCTTTCATCTTCGGAAAAATGTTCATCATGATCGCCGAAAGTGCGTCAAATAGATCGTCGAACATTCAAAAGTCTAATCGCAAACAAACAACCAACCCATGCGACGATTTTTCGCGCACTAAGCAAACGCATCTACAAACGATCTGAATGTATTCCGATATGCGGTTTATGAGATAAAGGCATGTGTGTTCAAAGCAAAGCGCGTCTTTCCTTACCTTTCTTTTGTATGTGACAAAACAGCATGGTGTTCTGTTAAGCGTGACAAAACAGCACTGCGACCCAAAAGCAAAACGTCAAAACAGAAGCGGCAGAATAGTAAAGTGTCAAAACTGCACAAGCACAAAACAGCACGCCGGAAGTGTGACGGTTAAAATGGAGTCCCGTCGTCGCCGAGAACTTGCATGCTATTAGTCAGTCTTAGTTTTCGCCCAACCAGCCAAGCCGTTTCCACTCAGTGACTAGCTAGGGTCTCTCAGACAATACAATGAGCAGACGCGGTTCGGCTGTTTGGACAAAGAACATTACAGAATCAGCCCATGCAGGATAGCTGCCCTCGCTGGCGTTGTTCCGGTGTGAGAGAGCAGTACCCCTAGATTTGACCCAACCGGTGATACAGTTTCCCCTCACTAACTAGCCAGAGTTACTATTATCGATTAACAGTGACGGTGAATTGTCAGTGAGCGACAGAGATTTACTGGTTGGTTAAAACCAAACAGACTAATTTTAACCTAACCAGCCAAACCGCTTCTGGCCACAGTCAATCTGCATCATTGTTATCACACACGTTTTGTCGCTTTTCTGTGTTGTCGCGTGATGTTTTTTCCCTGCGCTCTTCCATTACAAAATGTTATGTTGGGGCTGTTTTGCGGCCTGCTGTCTTTACGGCTAGCTCATATGTTGTGCTAGTCATATGTTGTGGTAGAGCGTATAGTGTTCCGCGGGGTACATGCGGTTCATCAGTACGGGATGCTTGCGCATCCCGTACTGATGAACCGCATGTACCCCGCGGAACACTATACTCTCTGTCCGTTTTGCAAAAGAGAGAGGGGCACCCAGCCGCACATCTTGGCAGAGTGTACAGAACTCAAGACCCCCCCTCCTCCCTTTCCCCACAACCCCTGCAATCCCCAACCCCTTGAGCGATGGGAGGGAACCACCCCGTCTGGTGCCAGCGTGCACCACCGATTTCGTTTTGGGCTCAAGAAACGTTGATTCCTCCTCCTCCTCCTTGCGACGTCACTTCCGTGAGGAATATGACGAGAGTGAGATCTCGGTGTACCCGAACACAAAACCCTCGTGTTAAAATACCCACGAAGGGAATTTACTGGGATTTGCAACTCAAACCGACGCGGTTCATAGGGCGTGAGTCGCATTAAATTCTGAACTCATGAGGAGCGCTCAGTGGTCCTCACACAGCGTGGCGCGAAATGGCAGGACAACCCCTGCGCATGTGCATTGGCGGCGACATTATCCATAGCCTGTGTGTCACATTCAGCAATATTCTTCACCAAGCCAGGCCTCTGTGCCCGGCGATGTGTATCGTACTGTGGTATTCTTTTGACTCCATAGCGTAAAGTATACCTCGGAAGTGTAACCATCAACATAGTACGCGGCCACCTTGGGTGATACTTCGTTCAAACATGGTCACAAGTCCGCCATTTCAGGTGTGATGTCAAACTCTAAGCGCGTTTTTATGCTGCGTGCACGTAAAAGGGATCTAAAAGTACGAATACCTTTGCTTCCAAATAAAATGCTTATAATGAAGAAAAAGAACAGTCCACGTACAAATATTAGAAGTATTTTGACACAAGCACAGCACTGCTGGTACTCCAAACACAGGCGGAACATCGCAAAATCCGACGCTGCCAAAACCACCATCGCACTACACAATTATAAATGCGATTCCAAGCAACACATTCGAAATCGCGCCCGTATGCACCAAAGATCAATAGAGGGCCCGTGAGGAATTACCCGAACAACTCGGAAACATACCCTGCAGCAATACTCGAAAAATTCCATGCATCTAAAAAATTAAAATGACCCTCAATGGCATTTAGTTTGCATATACAAAGTTCGCATTCCTATCTCCTTATCGATTCTGAGGTTTCCTTGGATTTGTTATAAGTTTTTGGGCATTCCTCAAGCAATTAGTGGTTATTTGCCAAAGAAGGCCATCATCATCATCATCATCATTGTGGTCATCATCACCCAAATGGCGGTCGGTCGCTTGGTTTTGCATTCCGAGACTTCACCATGAAAAAAGCCTGCAGAAAGTTGTCTCGCAGGCGAAATACCGTCTTCATCCTCATCACGATCGTGAGCGTGTTCGCGTTCTTCCAGCTGGGGAATTTTACAGCGCTGAAGGACTTGCTTCAGGACGAGAATCTGAAGCACATCGAATACTGGAGCCACGAAGTCGGTCAGGCTGCTCTACGTGAGGGCGAGCAGTATGAAGCGACGCGGCTTCCGCACCGCGGAGGCTGGGCCGTGGAAGCGCGCTGTCGTGAAGGCATCGATGTCCTGTTCTTCGTGCACGCCTGCTCACGAGAATGGAGACGGCGGGCGGTCCTGCGCGACACCCTCGTCGAGGAGGCGGCCGCGAGACGCTTCAACTGGGCCGCCGTGTTCTTTGTAGGTCGCCGTGCCAAGGACCCACTCCTCGACGCCTGGCTCAACCTTGAGGCGGACGCTCTTGGCGACCTGGTTTTGTTCCCGTTCGAAGACGGCTACAGGACCGTAACTCCCAAGTGGATGAACGGCATGATATGGGTGGCCGACCACTGTCCCAACGTGCCGGTGATCGTCAAGCTGGACGACGATGTCACCGTTCACCCGTTCAAGGTGAATGGCAATATGCCAACGAACATCGACGCTATATTCTTCAATGAAAGCCACACTGTTAACCAAAAGTTAAGGGCTCAGTTACTTGGGCCGTAGTTCATGTCTAGTCAAGAGTTTGAAGAGTCTAGTCAAGAGTCCATCAAATCGGCCACATCTTGTGTTTTAATGTTCTTCCGAAGATAATGGTCGTCGAGTGGACACTTCCCCAGAAAATAACATTCCTAGTCAATTACTTAAAAACCGCTATCACCATCCGTATTTGAACGGTTACGTATAAGTCAAACAAACGCTGCCTTCCATCTTTTGAAGATCGGCAAAACTCAGAGCGCAAAGCTCCGCCCCTGCACTCGCCTTCAGTCAGGGCATACAAACGGGGAAACCAGTGTGTATCAACTATTTAACCAAGAGAAATGCTTTCGCCTTCTCATCTCGTGGGAATATGCTTAGGCATACTCTTTAACCTTCTTTAACTCTTTAACCTTGAGGTCACGCCAAAGCGTGACCTCAAGAAATACGTCCGTTGCCGTGTTGTGGGCAGACATGAGTGGTACGTTTGTCAAGTTATTGCTTAAATTTTAATGGGAAGGCATTAGTTTTTCCAGATTGTGCAAAACCGCAAATTGAGTCGGCGTCAGAGGCAAGCCTCTAAACACACGTCACTGCAGAGCGTTTCACAAAGTGTGCGTCGAATTGCAAAACCAAAAATGGGAAGGTAGGCTGAACGATGCCCGCACATGGGCAGAGCCCCTTCGAAAGTGGCGAGTGTTTCAAGCACATGCCCCAAATATCAGTACTGCGAACGCATCGAGTAACTTCAGGTTTCCAAGTCCCATACCCACTATCAGCCCTGCTAACGCCTGATTAGTCATTTCCGATATCTTGTTCTCATGCTCATAAATCAGGAGTGCTAACACGTGATGAGTCGCTTCTGGGTTCTTATTCCATATTAAGGCTTTCATTACGAATTTGTAATATTTCATATTCTGACGGCCATCTAGGGGCCGACATAAGCAGTCACACAAATATTAAGGTTCCTAGACCAAAAACTGCAATTCAGACCCGATGTCACGTGCTGGAGATACGCATGGCAGGTAGGGAAGGGTTTTCTGCCATTTGACTCTGCGCATTCCAAGAATGTCAAGCGGATATTGTCAAACACTGCCCTGACCTTGGCATCAAGCCGATAATATTACCCTGGGATGTAGAGGAGCTTCGATGGATTGTTTGCATGTTTTAACGAGCCGATGCAACGAGGGTGAGAAGGCGCGCCGTAGTGTAGGGCTCCAGGTAATTTTGACCACCTGAGGATCTTTAACGTTCACCGTAGTCTCGTACAGGGGGATGTTTGTGCTTTTCGCCTCCATCAGAAAAGCGGCCGCCGCGGTCGGGAATCGAACCCGCGTCCTCCTGCTCAGCAGCGCAAGCCCTCAGCCACTGAGCCAACCCGGCGAGTTGGAGAGGAGCTTCACAGAGAAAATTCCGAAACTGCCCAATCCAGGCTATCCGAATGTGGTCCTGGTGTCGATCTGGGAGTCGTTGCTTGAAAAGATAAAAAGAAAAAGAATTTGTTTTAGTTGAGGAAACCAATTAGGCAAAACAAAGTAGGGGAGCAGAAGAAATTATTTAGTTAGTAAGTTCGAGAGAGATAGAAAAGCCAGCACCTTCGCCCCGAATGATAAGATTAGAGCGGAGAAGACAGTGGGAGGGCCAATTGATTAAACCTGTTTTCCAAGTACCTTTTTCGTATAAAGGAGCACCGTCGGCAGGAGAGGAAAACAAGCACATATGCTGCACGCACGTCCGAGTTCATTGTTCAGAAACTGACGCTTGAACTTTGCGTCGGCCCCATTGAAGTTCTGCATTTTTGCAGCTAGACACCTGCGTCTGTCGGCAGAGTTGCCCGCTTCGCAGAGCGCGAACCTCGTACTTTTGCCAGCAAGTCGCTTACGCTCAGCTTCGATGACGCGAACGGATTCGTCAGCAGCCCTTTCTTTCTCACGGAAGGCGTCGCGTGAGCTCCTGGGTCGTGTGCATTCCTTTGCGGCCTGGTTTTATTTACAGCAAAGCTTTATATGGCCTCGGATTCTACAGAAACAGCTGGCTAGCGCCGCATCTTTTCAAAGTGCTACGAGTTGTGCCGCGCCTCCGCCAGATGGCGCCACGGGTCCTGCGACCGAGAGAAGACGCAGTGAAACATCCCCCTCGCGAGGGGCACGATCAAATGCAGAGCATTTCCGGGGGCGCACGACGTTAAGTAGTTTGCGTTACGTTAATGTTGTTGCACTTGTGGCAACTGCTGACGAGAGAGCGCTCGTCAGCAGTAATTTGAATGAGTCAACGATATAAGGCGCGTTCATAGCGTCCCATTCTGTGTCGGCTTTGTGGCGCAGTGGGTAGAGCACCATGTACATTGGGTTCCGCCCGCAGGGTCGAGGGATCGAAACGGGGCGCCGGATAGTATTTTTTTATATAGCAGGGAGGGGTGCTGACAACGACGTTGCGGACTACGGACGTCAACGCGGGTGACATCGTGAGTCTGAAACGCTCTGCATTTAAAAGTACGCAGGGGTCCTAGAGAGGCTACTGACAGGAGCAAGATTATGGTTGTGCCCTATCTGCACGGAATCACACATTAAGAAGATAGCAGCCAGAGAGGGGGAGACAGTTGTGTGCTCAGCTCCAAACAAAGGGTATGCCAGGCGCCGCCATGTCAATCATCCAATGATAGAGAGCCATTTCATTGCACAACTAACGACTGTAACAAGTGCGCAGCATGCGTGCAGGGGGTTGTATACAAGCTACCTTTATCGTGCGGGAAACGCTACACTGGCCAGACCTGCCCTTCTATCAACAATAGAGTTCGATAGCACAAGGTGGCAACAAAGACGTTCCGCCAGGTCACTTGGCCACGCACTGGCGAGATTGCCCCAAGTAATGACGCCATGGAAGTGTGAAGGGGACTTCCATGGCGTCATTACCATGCATAAAAACAGTGATATGCTCCCGCGCGAAATAATCGGAGCAATGGAAATTGAAGAAAACATCGACGATTGTGTTAAGACAGTGTCGGTTGCGCTAACGGATAAACGTTTTATGCGCAGTGTTATAATCACTTAGACCACTTGGCTAGAGGAGTGTATAAATGTACAGGGCGAGGCGTAATAAAATTCATTTGGTAGTGTCAGCGCTTGTGCTTCGTCTTTCGTCTTTGTCTATGTCCTGAGTTAACTTGAGGCTGACCAGTATTTAATCAATTGTTATCGGACAAGCTCAGATTCTGCCCATGCTAACACCTGAAGAGGTAGCTACGGTTTTTTTTTATTCTGGTACCCGCATATCTCTGCTGCTAACGCCTGACGACTGACTTCCACTTTCTCATTCCTACATCTCAGCTTAGCCAGTACATACAGACGGAGTTGCCCCGGGAGCCCGCACGCCTGCACTGCTGCGTTATGGTTGGCCAGCCAGTGGACAGGCAAGCAGGTATCCGCTTTTTCGTGAGAACGGACGACGCCCCAATGAACGAGTACTTCACTTACTGTTCCGGCCAGGCCGTCATAATGACCTTCAACGTCATGCGAACGCTCCTTAGAGGGTCATCCAAGGTATATCCATACCCCACGGTAAGGCCTCTTGTCGCCTTTGCGTGGACTTACCCCAAAAGCGACACTTCTACTCTTGAACATACAAGCTCGAAATTCAGACTTTTTTCGTGTGTACGCTCGAATATGTACGCTCGAATAAGTTGCGGAAAAGTAGATGTGCTTACTTGGGCTGATCTATTCCGCTAGATAAAAGAATCAATTTCACTCTCGGCTTCTTCTGCATGTACTGACAGAGCTGCTACATGACAAGGCAGGAAGAATGTAACGTTGAGCTTTTAATAAGTACTGTCAAATCACCATAAACATGCCTCTGTTCTGCTAAAACCACCAGATGAATATAGTGGCAAGAAAGGAGCTTAACGTTTGAGGTAATATTTGGGTGCCAGACGTTCGGTTTGGGAGAGGGGGAGGGGCGTACATAGCGAGTCATTTTTTTAATATTGGAGCGTTGCTCAGTAGCAACAGCCCTGTTTAAAGCCACCAAGTGTAAGTTATTACCATTACAGCCACGGAGAGTGTGTCCAATTTGCGGTAAGCCTTCTCTTCAGGTGGGAGTACTCGTCGACGCACCCACGTTTTACCACACGTCGACACCCGCACTAACGGGAAAAATGTTTTTTTTTCAGCGTTTTAAAGTCTTTATTCTGTGAGAATTGTTGGGGGAGGGCACCTGACGACGTTGAGTCATCCAGCGTTTGTCATATACAGCCTGCGGAGCTTACACTGCGCCTACTTTATATTTCCTATACCGTACAGAAAAAATGTACTTCTTGCAGTATGCAAAGCATGAATGAAAGACGATGATGGGTTGCACATTACGTAACGCTGTTTAAAACGTACGTAAGCGCCATTACTTACGGGAAAACACGAGTGCAAACAACTATTGCTTCAGACAATTTTACGCAAACATTTCTCCATTTGCAAGAAAATTGTCTCTTCACTTCTATGTGCATGTCTTCACAGAACTTCCCCGTCAAGCCTCTACTATCCTCCGCTATCCTGTCAACTCATCCCCTCCCGTGGTGTTCCTAACAGGATAAATACAATGAGGGTTTTTTTTAATTCAATTCATTTTTCCTGGCTTCCACAGTTCGCGCTGGATCAATTGGAACCATTCGATTTTGGTGGACTTGCAATACCGCCTCGAGGTGTAGTCTTGGGTTTAAAGCTCTTTTTGTATATTTTCGTCTAAATATGGTTTTTAACGCGTATTTTCATTTGATCCCGCAAAGATAAAGCACATTTGCAGTCTCTGATAAAAGCACGCTGCCAGGGCCATCTATGAATTGATGGTTGGCCTTCAATGTGCTGATGTTTTCTTTTTTGATGTACGAATGCGTTTTCCAGATTTAGCGATTTCGAAAGGTTTTGGATGGGCAAACTTCCCGCTCCAAAATTTGGTTTTACCGTTTCGGCAGCGTGGCTGAATTGAAGGTTAGACACTCAGACATACGGACCGACATTTTGTCGTTTAGGTAGGCCCCCGAAGAGTATCTTCTTTAAAAGACCTGCCTTGATGGCACGACTTCTACGAAAACGGTTGGCGCGAATTGATGCCGAGCTGACTGACACTTTCGTGGTTTTAGGCCAGAAAAAAAGATACATAAGAAAGAAGGGTGAGCTTCAAAATGGCAGCAGAAGTGACGGATGCGCTTTCGAAACAGAAGAGACTCCAGTCGCATTCGGCTCATGCAAGAGGCACCGCTTGGGCACTAAGCTCATCCTCCGTGTACAAACATCGTCGGTGTGAAGACTGGAGCTGCAGCCGTCTTGGGCCCAGTTTCCCTGCTTTTACATGGACGAAACGTTCCTTCATATTGGCCCAAGGGGCCTGTCTTCTTGAGGAGGGAGGAATGTGAGGTGTACATAGCATCCTCTCTGGCAACCCATACCAACCCCTTTTTTTATAGTTTACTGTGTCACGACACGGTTGAGTATGTGTCGAGCCATAAAAAGATAAAACGACGCCCACGTGACAACAACAGCGGCATGGCTGGCGGCCCTGGTCAGCTTATCCCTTCATAATCAGCGCTCACTGATCCAGAGGGCTAAGGCAGCAGTCGTTGCATCTCTAGACCTGGTCCTCTGGTTCGACCTAGGCATCCTATTTTAAGTGCAGAATCATTTAAGGGCCCGAGTTATCGTCATAACTACTACAGGATAATGGTGTCACGCGCCAATACAGGGGCTTCGAAAAGGTAACCGTTTCCGCTAGTCGGGATAGGCCTCCTGCGCTGCCCAGGGGGCGCTGCGCAAGCGGCTTCCGGGCAGTACTTCCGGGTAGTACAAAGCAGAGCGGGTCCCATAGGATCCCGTGTTGACAGAAGCAAAATGAGCTCGACGCTCCCGATTATTTTGCGACGTGGTCACCAGCTCATCCCCGACGCGTCCGATCTATTTCAACGATCAACTTGGCATTAGGGGAAAAATCATTGCAGCGCTAAACACGTTTACAGCGCCGACGAAAGTGCCGGGACCGTGACGGCGTCTGCTACTCGCAGGTTCACCGATCGATGGCCGTACGAAGTGAAATTTTAAGTGAAATTTCTAGTTTAAACTAATACTCTAGGTGACAAAGACTTCTCAAAAACAGCCGATCAAAAAATAAGAGTGACGCAATCGGCGATGCTCGCGCTTTAAAAAGCCAGCGAGTCCGGCGGACCGCAGGCTCGCGTGCTGCGGTGCGCCGCTCTTTTGCGTACCTGCACACTATGCGTGCGCGTTCATTAAACAGTGCTCGTTTGCGTCGCCGTTACGAATACATGGTGCAGCGTTAGCTTGCCGTTTTGTTGCGTGTCTCAGTGACAAAATGCCGCGACCGTAAGAAGCGTGAAATCTGTTTTGCGATTCCGAAATTAGTGGCCGTAAAACAAAGTGGTCGGGAGAACTAAAAGGCCGCTCGCTTTCCTTGTTTGCTCTCACTTTACTTAATTACGCTCTTGCAGCATGCATTCCCAGTTCGCACTTAATAGCCTAGAATGAGGGTCAGCCACGGCCAAGTACCATGCAGCCAACAAGGCGGAGGGCTGGACGGCAAATCGGGGGGAGGAGGGGGGGGGAGGAGCAGGAGGGGGGCTTTGAATGCAAAGAGAAAAAATTCAGTGAATTTCTAATAATATTTCACAATAATCTGGCGAAGTGTGAAGATAGGGGGGGGGGAATTCAACTGGAGGACGCCAATTCTCTATTCTTGTCTCTGTTCTCTGTTCGTGTCGGCGTTCAGATTCGACGACCCCTGCACTAGAAAACCAACACAGTCAGTGATGATCGTATGTAAATATTCGGGGCCCCGCGGCGTGTATGCGGCTGTGTTATGTGATGTTATAGAAGTACACATCTCTGCAGGCAGCGGGCGTGTGATTTGATGCATGTTTTGCGTCCTTTAATTTGTTTATTTGGCGCTATTGCCCCACCTACTCGCTAGTATATATGTACCCTGCCGTTCGTAAATCGTGCGGCGTTAAACATTACGCAAGAATCATTTATTTTGCGAAAATACGAAACAAAATTTCCACTCGTTTCAAAGGCGGTGCCAGGCCAGCAGTGTCAGCTGAGTCGACTGCGCAATTCTTGCGTTCGCTTGCATGCTCCCGCTGAAGCAACCTTTTGCAGTTAGCTCAGGATATAGGATGAGAAGCGTTCCGTGTTTATGCTACTCGTGAACTTTCCTTTGTCGACCGCACCCAAGAAGAAAAAACTAACTGTCGTCAAACAGTTAAACCACCCGACCTGGCGATACTGTCCCACGCCGCGACCACCGCGACATCTCGCTCAAAAGAAAGCCGGCAAATCGGCTTCTTTTAGCGGATATTATTTTGTTTAGCCTCGGCAACTACTTTAAGGGCTATTTCATACAGTATCACGTCATTTAAACACGCCACGAAGCGCCACAACCAACTTTCTATCTGGCTTGTAATTTAAGACACATGGAGGGCGGCGAGGGTCGTCTGCTTTTGTACTACCCAGAGGCGTCGGCCGCTAGGGGCGCTGCATGTCGCCAAAACTCCAGCGCAGGAGGCCTATAGAACCTGCTCTCTCGCGTAACTAAGCTCATTTCGGCCCCATCAGGCCGCCGAACCTCACGTTACTCACATGGTAAGTGTCGGGGGTGGTCTCTGTGCTGCGCCACTGCCACGGAGGTTGCTTTTGCTTGGCGACAAAAAGTACACGGTAATATAAAATAGGAAAAACGCCATGAAATATCGCATTATTGCCCTTAATGAAAAATCAATCAGACGGCCTCTTGGTGGGCCTTTTTCTTAAGGTCCCTAAAATTACTAAGGTAGCGCCATCTTTAGATCTCGCCGCCTTTCGCCCTCGCCCGCGCTCCTCTCTTACTTCGTTTTTTGCCATTTTCTTTTTCGCCGGCGAACGCCGCGCGCCATTGGCCAAGGGAAAAGTCACGTGGTTTTGTTTTTTTTGCTCCGCCGCCGGGTCGCCTCGCCGATGCCTCGCCGGCTGGGACATTGCGCAACGCCGCCGCTGCGACGCCATTGCTGGCTTCCGAGCCACCGTCGCCACCGTGCTTCAGTACCGGAATTAGCTGCTCGCTTCCAAAAAATGTCGCACCGGTGTCGTTTTAGGTTGCTTCTCGGTGTCGATGTGTTGTGCCTTAGGCAGCGCGAATATCGTCAGGCAGGGCACAAGACTTCGTTATTCCGTCCGGGAAACGCGACGCAGAAAGGAGAAAAGTTTGGTTGCATAGATTTGAACGGGCATACTTCAGGCCGACGCTACCATCACTCTTTTGCGAGGTAAGTTTCTGAATGCTTGTTCTTGCTCTGTTAAATTCTGCGCGAGCTTGAGCGGTCACTTACGAAGAAATGCGTATTCCCTTCGCGACCGTCGTCCACGCTTTGTTCTGAGTAGGCATTGCGCGCAGCGCCGAGTTCGTCCCGTCGTAAGCTTTGGTTTGGATAAGAGGCCGTGTATTTGTCATGTGCGCGCTTAACTTCCAGCATCAATATCAGCGGCGTAGCATGTTCAGTCAGTTGTCGTAAGGGTTTTGTGACGCGAGAATTGTTCACCTGAATTCATGCTTGTTTTGGCCGACGGCAGCTTGCGTCTGACCATGTATTGTGTGCGTTCCGAGTGCGTGTACGCTCTTTTTGGCGTGAAGTCATGTTTTGTGTGTTAGCTACCCGGGTTATGACATGGGTTATGACCCGGGTTAATCCCGTTGTTATGACATCGGAGTGATTTGCTGCGTAATATGGGCTTGGTCGGTGCGGCGCAAATTGAGGCTGTTGCGAGAAAAAAAAATTGCGGCTAGGTAAAACAATTTAAGGTCAGCTAATATAGTGACCGCGCCGTTGACGTACGTTTGATGCGCAATTTCTGTTATCGCTTTAATAAATTCGCGAACGTTTGAATGAGCACTTCAAATGCATATTCGCACCGTAACGGCTGTACGCCCTTTCTTCCGTGTATGCACAGAGGAACGTTAATTACGACTTACGTTTGCATTGCACGTGATGCCGTACATTTGCAGTGTGCGCGCTTACTTCATCTTAGTAGTCAATGGCGCAGCGTATCCAGTCATTGCGATTTGAACCAAAACACACTGGGCGACTATATTATTTTCAGCAGACGTATTTTTGTCCAGCAAAGCGCTTGCTAAACGGGTTTAGTGTAGCGAGTTGAGCGGACGCGGCACTGAGCAGATGCGCGAACACGAATTTGACCATGCTACGGTAGAACAGTCACTAACTCCCTTCTGCAATGCATTATTGCCTATATTTGCGGAGTGTTTGTGGCGCAAATCAAACTCGGTGGCGACATTTCTTTTCCCTTCTCAATAGGATTATTTCACGGATCAATTTGAGCAACGGATATTGGAGAAGCTTGGCGTTAAAAAAACTAAACCCAAATGCCACTCCCAACATTTTTTCTCACGGGAAGCCACGTCAGCAGCACAAGCCACCTGCACGACGTCATTACGGACGTTTGTTCCAATAAAATATCTATTTGCTGGCACCAATTCATTTTTGTGATCTATTGTTTTCTCTTGATAATCATCGTGACATTGGTCCTCTTTCGAATTTCTTTCGGGTGTATCCCAGAAAGATTTGTAGAGGTGGTGTTATGTCGCCTAAGAATTGGGCACACGCGCTTGACCCACAACTTCCTATTGCTGGGAGAAGACCCTCCAGAATGTGAGCAATGTGGGAAGCGCCTTACAGTAATACACATACTTATAGAGTGTCCTAGTTACGAAAACAAACGTCGGGAATTTTTTTCCCACTTTTACAAATTTCAGATTCCATTGCACCCTGCTTTACTGCTTGGCGATGAACCCCTGGTTCCCTTGGAACAGGTTTTTAAATTTTTGAGTGCCATCAAGCTTTTAGACAAACTTTGATATTACCATGTTACATCATTTTTTCTTGAGCGGTTTTTAAATTTTTGAGTGCACTCAAGCTTTTACAGAAACTTTGATTTTACCAGTTTACATGATTTTTACATGAGCCTTTTACCGTTGTGTGTTCAAAATATTTACCTTGTGTCTGGCGCATTATAGCCAAATTTGGCTGCTGCGCCAATAAAATCCAAATTCTTCTTCATCCCTGTGTTAGTGCAATGTACAAATCTGCCAGAATATATCCCAGCACGAAACAATTCTGTCCAGGCGCCTCCATTAATAACGGCTGTAAACGACCGCGCCCGGTGAAAAAACGTATTGCATGATTAATTAACTGCAGTAACTAGTTACATAATTTGTACCTAGAGGGACTGTAATTTCAGTTTACTCGATCGATGGATCGCAGTCTTCTCTGGCGCGTATTCCCAGAATTACAAGTCTGCGTTTTTCACTAGGTTCGCACATGAACGTACGGCCGCGAGTGTAGTTTAGTGTATCCGGCTGCGAAGTCGGGGAAGCAGGGGCTTTTCACGTCGATGTACGTGCACACACGCACAACAGCATGTGTATGTTTTTAGTCTACTCACAGCAGCCTATAACGACATGAAGGTGAAGGAAACATTTCTACAAAAACGGCAAAGCACTCTAAACTGCGCGTAATTAAGGTAGGCTGTAGGTCGTTAGTAAAAGCGGGCGCAGAGTGAACGCCGCTGAGGATACACAATTATCGCAAGAAAGGCGAGTGCAAGGACGCCAGCGCAGCGCTCGAACTACGGCATTTGCGAATGAAGCGCACTGTATACTGCCGCGAACCGTGCGCAAGACCTCTGTGCAGTGATTGCACGACCACAGTCACGCGAATGCAAGAACGGAACTACCATAACCGAGCAGTTTGAAATGTCCACGCTCGATCCTTTCGCATTCACGAGCTATCCTGAGGTGTTACAGAATGCCGCACACGTAAACAAAAACCGCGCTGTGCGTATGCGCCAGCGGCATCCGCCCCGCAAATATCCCCTTGTAGACAAAAATATAAAACAAAACACTATCACTCAGTGCGTGTTGGTAAAACGGGGCTCTAGAAATCCTATAAATGCTACCAAAGAGCGATTTCGGCGCGAAAACAAGAGCAAACTGCAGCGAGCGCCCTGAAGCGTAGCGAGGGCGTCTGCTCTCAAGTGGCCAACAAATATGGAGGCCCCGCCGCGGAGTTAAAGGGACGGCGGCGCCGCGGGTGAGGGGAGAGAAAAAAGAGGAGGGCAGCGGAGAAGGAGGGAGCAGTTGGCGCTACCTTAGTTCTTTCAGGGACCTTACTTTTTCTGGGGCTTCGCCGCCCTCTTTTGACAGCTTTCGCTAACAACGCCAGGCTGATACTGAAACTAGTCCCCAGATGGCGCCACAGCCCGTCTGGCGAACGACTACTCCAAATTTTGGTAGCTTCCACAATAAATGGAACTGCTTTCTCTTTGCGCCGCTTTCCATTCCACACTTTCCCTTGCCCCCCAAAAACGTCTTTTCATCCATACAAACAGTTGAAGCTGGAATTACGCAAAGGTGCGAATGTTTCCACAATTTCGCGTTTCTTCTTCCCGGTCAACACAGGACGACGCGTACGTGACCGGAGACCTCGCGCTGCTCCAGGGAGTAGGCCACGTCGACATTAGTCGCTTGTACTTCTACGAACCCTCTCGAGAATCAAACGGAAGCTGCCTTTTAGTCGGCGATTGCATCTTCATGCACTGGCAGGTTGTTGCACGTGGGAAGGCCATTCAAGAAGTCGCGCGGACCCTGGACGCTCGCTTCTACTGGTCTGTCCTGCTGTCAGACCGAAAGGTGCACGCTGGAGTGTGGCTGGACTTATCGTCCAGGCTGAAGTCCCGTGACTATGCACTTGCTTTCCAAGAGACGAGGGAACTGCTGGTCAAACGCAACACAATTGATAAAGCGCAACAAGCGGCTCTGCCGTCTCCCTAGAGCACGTCGAATTTTCTCGAAAGATTTTCTTCTTGGACGCTGACCGAAAATAGGGCTCTACCAAACAAGCGTAGTTCGGTGCTTGACAGTGCATATGTGTATCTGCTGGCCTGCATGTAAAAATAAATCCGACTGTGATTACATACGTCACGCCTCATTGTCATGTCCTGGAGCATGCCTTGTGGGAAAATGGCATTATTATTCCTACCCATACAAATTCCTGTTGCTAACCGGTGGGTTGATATGCGAAAGAGATTTCTGTCTGCTCAATACGAAAGAGAAGATTCTCACCCGCGCACAGTGACATTCATTGTACAAGTACTTTATAGTTTCAGCAACAAACGTATCATCGTTCCTTATTCTTATAAAGTGACAGACCTAATATTTAACGGCAAAATATTAGGGCACCCACTCTGGGCAGGAGTTTTTTGTCTTGGTAAGTAATACCCCTGTTATACGCGCTCTTTGAATCGCGATTGAGTCGGTCCGCATCGGTCGCTGCTACACGGCAGTTTCAATTGCGATCGAGCCCGATCCTGCTTAAACCAAATCCTCCTTTCCAAAATACTATAAAGGTTTCCAAGCGCGAACAGGCGAAAGCGGTGATACTCTTGTTCCCGCTGAGTAATCGCACAGAAGTTGACATCAACTAATGCCCCAAATTGTATTTAATAACTTCATCCAAATAATTGTGAGGCAACATTTATATAGTTACGTATGCCTACGACTACGGAAATCTCCCAGACGCCGGGCGCGAAGCCCATTTTTCGGTGCCACATGGCGTACGTGAGTTTAACGGGTGCCACTTCATCGTTATTGAAACGTGCCGTGTAGCATTGGCGGTGCGTCGGGCACGCTCGAAAATTCAATCGCGCTTCCCTTCAATCCGGATAGAAAGTTCCCTTGTGACAGGGGTAGTACAGAAGTAGCCGACTAGGCAAAGGCTCTCAGGGGCATTTTGAAATTAGCACAACTTTAGTACCACACCTTAGGAATATCGGAAGCACTTTTAGAATACCTGAGTATGTCCTTACAACACGCTCATTGCCCCGTGTGTAGAGGTTAACCGTAGGTTTAAAAGTACGTCAGATCTGAATGGCCAAGCGGATGGCAGGAAAAATTCTATTCTTTGTCCTTTATGCTAGAATGGTAGAACTCGAAGAGCTAGAAAAATTGTGTTATTCCCGTTAAAACAAACAAATTTTGAGACTTCATTTCTTTTTAGGAACTTGTTCGGTGCCTGCGGTATCTTGTTTGGGTTTTTACAACCTACTTAACAATAGCTGTGTAAAACAGAATCAATTTAAAGTGGCTACGCCCAGTCGTCTTCGGAAGCTTATCCCCGCATGTGTATCTCGGTTCCGATCTCCGCATGTGTATTTCGGTTCCGATTCCTTACTTTTATTAAGTGTTAATTATTTTCTGTGTGTTTTTGGATGAACCAACAAAAAGGAGAAAAAAACGGGCGCAGTTGCGGTTTCTGGTATTTTCTCAGTGGGGCAGTTAGGACAATTTTAAAAAGAGAATGTCAAGAAGACCGAAATGCTCCTGGAAAACTTGGTCTCGGCGTAATTGCAGACAAAGCCATTCACTAAATCCGGGAGAAGAGATAGGACGAAAGGTAACAGAAAGAGCCCATTTTGCTCCGTTGCAAGGAAGAAGTAAAGAAGTGAGGTGAAGGCTGAATTATGAAGGTTCAATTCACGACTTAAATCGATATCCGGTCGAGGCGCAAATCGGTTGTCACTCGGGGAGCAACTTGGATGTCATATCAAGTACCCGCACTCCGCACTATTGCCATCATCCCCGTAGTGGAGATGCTGCCATTTTTCTTCAACTGTGAAGTTTTTGAGGAAGTTGTATAGGCTCCGTGCGCTGGTATGGTGGCGACATCGGCGACTAACAACCAGCGCCCCCTCCGGCCACGCCGGGCATATTCCGGATGTTCGCGCATCCCGTGCTCCTTCGGCCGAAGCGAAGCTACGGCCAGTGCTACGGCGCAATGGCCAGCAGCTCTATGGAACGCGTGCTGTATTGTGGCTTCAAAAGCATTGGCAATATTGACACGTTTTTCAAGAAGAAAAGCGTCAAGCGTGGTCGCAAGCTGTTCGCCGCAAACCATGTTTACGGCGTCCGGGAAGAGTTGGCGAGCGCGGCCGGACCGTCTGACGTTCTCGGAAAGTGCGTCGCGCAAATGAAAGGTGTCGACTACGACGTTCGGTTGGAGGTGAGTAATATAATTGGGAATGAGTTTCGTTCTAAACACTCTAACACACTGCTGCATTTTATCAAGATTTCAGCGAACCCAAGGCAGATAGTCGGGGCAAGCTGCGGTTGTAAAGCCGGCTGCCGCGGCTGGTGCAAGCATGCTGCCGCGGTGGCTATTTACATCAACGAGCACGATGTCGTTTCGTGCACGGACGTGCCGTGTGAATGGAGGAAGCCGTCAGCTCGACCTACGCTTGACGCGAAGAAGTCTGTCGAGGAGCTTTTTCCAAGTAAGGCTGTTTATCAGCATTCCTACGTTTGTATCGTAGACGGACGACGCCTGCGGCTGACGCCTCGCAGGCGTCGTCCGTCTTGCGGCCCGAAGACGGCCGTCGTTATGTGCGTGCCGTACTCGTGAAGCTCGGCAACAGTCAGGCGCCGTGCAATGCCGTTCTCGTAGGCCAATGCGCCCAGACAGCGCGCGCGCGTCGACCCGGTGCTGGCGGAGTGCTTGATTAACGCAGTTTGGCTGTAAGGAAAGTAGGCAATAAATGAGGGCGCAGGGGGAAGATAATGTTATGCAAGGGCAGGAAACGGAGCCAGGGTGAAGCTTGAAACCGCGGGGAAGGAGTGAGATTTCGGGCCGCGTGCGAGTACGGCACGCATATCACGACGGTAGCTGTGTGGCGCACTGCACGGTTGTTTGCTAACAACGGAGTGTTGGTTAGGGGGGAGTGACTCGCGACGCCTGCGAGGCGCCAGCCGTATTGTGCGCCCGCTACTGCGATCGACCCTTAGCGTCTAAACTTTGGTGCAGGCCGGCCACTACCAGTACCTACCCTCCAGCCTGTGGATCCAGCCGCAGTTCTCCAGGCGTTCCCGGGTGTAACCTGTTCTTTAGCCCGTGTGCTACAACCTCAAGACAGCCCAGTCGAGGAAGAGGGCCAAATTGTGCCTTCTGAAGAAAACGGCTCCTACCAGAATTTCATAACAACTATGATTTGTGGTGAGCGACGCCTCTGCGTCATGATGGAGGTGGCTGCAACCTCCCCACTCAGGGTGAGGCAGCTGCACATGGATGTCACATTGACAAAAAAAGAAAAAATGTTTTACGACAAGTTCGTAAAAAAAAATCTCGATGAGATTGTTGAAATAGCCTTTATAACAAAGGGCCAGGCAGCAGTACGGAGGTTTGTTATTTACTTTTTTTTCTACTAAAATAGTTTGTTTGCACACCATGTTCATCAAGAAAATTTGTTTATGCAGGTGGCACATGGAACGGCAGGTCCGTATAAGCAGCTCGAATGCTCACAGAGTGAAAACTCGCAGAGGAAACTACGAGACGCTAGCCTCCTCCATGGCGTCACACAAGTCGTTTTGGTCCCGCGCCACCTCACACGGTAAATTTAACACCAATTGGTTTTTAATTTAAAGTGCACTTCATTCAGTTTCTTAGTAGCACTTACTTCTGATGGTTACGAAATATTTCTTGCTGCATGTGCTGCTGCAGGGATGGATACGGAAGACATTGCGAGGCAGGAGCTGGAGGTGGCACTCGGCATACCCGTGCAACAGGTAAATACAGATCAATTTGTCGTTTCAAGTGCACGGGCCACAAATAAGGCTGGAGGTGTGCTGATTTATGTTTGGTTCGTGATGTTTAGAACAGCACATTGTTTAGTATCGTCTTCATTGCCCTAAGCGCGCAAAAACTGTAAAAGCTCACTCTGTGCTGTTCTCACTTTTTTAACAGGTTGGCCTGGTCGTCGACCCCGACCAACCATGGCTTTGCTGCAGCCCAGACGGCATCATTTCAACAGGCAGCACAACTCAACTTGTAGAAATCAAGTGCCCGTACCTCCTCAAGGACAGCCTGCTCTTGAACCCGGAGAAAGAAGAAAGCTTCGTGTCTTTCATACGTTACGTGAATGGGCAGCTCACGTTGAAAAAAAACGCATGAGTATTACACTCAGATTATGGTAATGCTCTATGTACTTAGGCTAAACAGTGCGCTGTTATTCGTGTACTCGTCACAGCAGAGTATTGCAGTTGTGGTTGAAAAAGATGACGCCTTTTTGGCCGAGTACATTCCCAAGCTGGAATGGTTTTATTTCACTTACCTAATTCGGGCTATAATGAAGCGTCAAACACACCACGGTTAGGATTTTTTTTTTTTTCAGTGATCTGACATTGCTAGCTAGAAAGGCCAGCACTCTGCCTCTGATGGCACGGGTAGTGCACTGTGTGAAATGACCAGCTAGGTTATTAATGTGTGCCTGCAAAGAAATCCGTTCTGCATTACGTTGGCATTTCAGATTTGCTTCCCAGCATGCTATGGGACGACCTAAAGGGGACATGAAAAAAATACTAGTTTTATTCTGTGTTTACATGTTTGTTCGTAACTTCCATTGTTAACCTCACCATTCTTGCTGTTATGAAAAGAATGTGCCCTTTCAAATAGCGCATTCTGCGAACTATTGGATTTCGTCGGTCTCAGCCAATTGCAACCGGCTGTCCATAATAAGTCACAAGTTCTAGTGTTGGAAATAAGCTAATGGGTCACATGGCCATTCTTTTTTTCCTAATTACATAGCTTATTTGACTGAAGTTTGCGTCAAAAGTGGTGTCAGTGTAATTCTAACAAGGCAATCTTGCGAATGAACCTAACTTGCATTGTGTTTTTATGTTAAGCTACCAGTCTAGTCCTTTCGTGAATTGTTTTAGTAATTCCTCTTCCCATTTGGCATTTCATGTTGAGGCTTTCAGGATGTTGTTTCTTGCCCCATTTTGGGATCTACTCTCTTGTGTTCCTGGAACGAGTTCTTCGTAGCTGCACATTTAATGCGCTATGAAAACTGCCTTTGTTGAGCCATCAGTCTTGTGAATTTATTATTTACTAGTTTGATCCTGCCATAATAGCATAGTATTGTGTTTTATCTCCATCCTTTTGAAGAGGCACAAACAATAGAAAATTAGCACAAAAGATGACTAATTGTCTGTGCCTTTGTTTTTTTGCATTCATGTGAAGCATATCATGCTGCCTTGTACGTGCACTTTTGCAGCGAGTCTTGCACTGCAAAGAAATTAGGGACTCTGTAGCCATACCTTATTTGTCTTGCCCCACACTTGTTTTTTTATTACCTTCTACCGCTGATTGTGGGCTGGGGAGATTGAAAGTAAACTGGCCTATTGGTATTTGTTTTTGACATCCATCAGGCTGCATGATGCCAGTGCAATGTGATCACTAGTCCTTCCAGTACCTGTTGTCGCTTTGTCGAATGCCATAGAATTGCTCATTCAGTGAAGTTCTCATTCACTTCACTCATTCGCAGTGTTGGATGCTGTTTGAAAAATGAGTGAAAACCGAAACTTCAGTGAAGTTCGTGTACTTTAGAGTCATCTCATTCCTTTGTCCTGATGTACCTAGGCTAAAAAAACTCGTATCTAAGTCATGTTCACCGTGCCATCTTCTTTTTGCTTGTTGCAATTTTGTATTATAGGATAGAAAAAATGCCTATATTTATATGCTGCCTTTGTTTTGTAGGATGTAAATAGTCAATGCAAGGTGGCTTATGTTCTGTTTTGCAGACAAAAACCAGGCTGCCTAAAAAGGAATGTTCATGAATCAACAAAACAAATAAAGCAGCTCACAAGCATTCATAAATGGTCTTTTATTAAAGGCATGCGTGTTACAGTGTCTGGAACTGAACCCACAGCATAGCAGTTTCAAGGCTGTTGTAATTGCTACCCATACCTGCCATGTTTGCCAGGGCAGTATTAAGGAAATACAGCCAGAGGTGAGGGGGGGGGGGGAGAAAAATTTCCACGCTTTTTTATTTATTTACAACACATCTCGAACTGAACGGTTTTGTACAAACTACTAACAAGCAACACCACTGATCACTTGCTAAATCTTTGGCATGGCTGACGCCGCCCTTTTCTGGAAATACTGTTGAGTAACAAATATTGGCCCCTGTGACACTTCAGCAAAAGAACGTGACCAAGGGTTGGGTCGGGCACGGATGCTTGGAACTTGGTGAGATTTTTAACTGCAGAGCTGATCAAGCTTGAGCTCTCGCCATATTGAATGTTAAAAAAAAACTCCACTGGGCTAAGTGGAGAGGGGACACATGCTAGCCGAGAAGTGTGAGAGAAAGTGGCGTGGAGGCAATGATTCCGCAAGCAGGTGTTGGGAGCGTGCGCTTCAAAAAAAAAATGCCTCCTGTGGTCAGAATAGAACCTGGGTCCCTCGCGTAATGAAACTGGCAGGGCGCCCAGCATTTTCGAGTTCGTAGGATGGGCGTTGCGCCGCCGCGGTGGCTCAGTGGCTACGGCGTTGCGCTGCTGAGCACGAGGTCGCGGGTTCGATTCCCGGCCGTGGCGGTCGCTTTTCTGATGGAGGCGAAAAGCAAAAACGCCCGTGTGGGCGAGATTTCGGCGCACGATAAAGATCCCCAGGTGGTCAAAATTAATCCGGAGCCCTCCACTACGGCGCGCCTCATCGCCTGCGTTGCGTCGGCGCGTTAAACCCTACAATCAATCAAGGATGGGCGTTGGCAGGCACCTCATAGCCCAGGTCTAGCTTCAGTTTATTAAGCCCCACTACCAATCAACCACAACGTGTCGCATACTGCACATGAAAACTTTACGGGGACTTTCTTCACTCGTACCATCATCACTCAGAACCTTCCTTTATTACCGGGGCCTGAAGGTTTGTGAGTATGCAGCACATGCGCATGATGTCACTCATGTAGGGTACCAAGTCAATTGGCACCCTTACATTTAGAATGTTGAACAATTTTATGCGTTGGATGACGCGCTCCACATGTATGCGAACTTGAGCCACGTGATACGTTTGTAGCATTTCCTCGTGCGTGAATTGGGCATTGCCTTTCGAAAAAGGTGGCAAAACTAGAACGGCCTTTTGCCCTTGCAGTGGTGCCCTGATTCCAGGAAAGCCTTTGTCAGCCAACACGACATCTCCCGGCTCCACTCGGTCGAGAAAACCCGAGTCCACTGTGATGTATGTATCCTAAGCTCTGCCCCCATATGCTTTGGACACAAACGTGACCGTTCCGTTTGGGAGGATTGCAACAAGGAACTTCAAGGTGTAGGTGCCCTTGTAGTGGGAAAACAATGCCCTCTGCTGTTCGATGGTGGGAGGCTCCTCCGTCCTTAGCTCGGTGCAGTCGATAATAAACCGACACTCTGGGTAGTGCACCCTAAAGCAAGGAGGCATGGCTGCCTGCACTACAGCGGTCGGTGGCTCAGGTATCCACCTCTCCATGGCCCTCAGCAAGTTGCTCAATATGAAATAGAATATTCGACTTGCCGTTGTCCGGTGGATGCCGAATAACACACCGATGCTGGCAAAAGACAGGCCCAGCTTCATCTTCATTAAAAAAATAACGAGCTTTTGAGAAATAGGCACATCACTACTTCTAACCACTAGCGGTGCCAACAGTGACAAGAGGAGTGCAAATGCATTGGCACTTACGCCACACAGCTCCGTAAAGGAATCTTCCCTTTCATTTAGGGACCTGTACCCAGTAAACACACAGCTTCGCTCCTCATCGCCACAAGCTACTGTACGCTTCGGAATAACATCTACCTGAGTAGCACAATCTTCACTGCCAACATGGCACACTTGGGTCGATGCTGTGCCATTCGACGTCACTGACAGGAAGATGTTGCAGGCGCCTTTGCACGAATCTCCGTCGGTCTGAGTCATCTGCAAAAGATGTTGCACATGCTGACGTGACATCTCTGAAGGTAATCAAATAAACCGGCAATCATGCTGCCAAAGTCAAATAAAAACAGTGGAGCAGTGTGATTATCACAGTGCCACTAAGTAAAAGTGTGTTGATTTAAGACAACAATGAAAGCCTCCTCACTCGTGACAGATGAAATAACAAAGTTAGAGAAAAAATAAACAAACAAAGTTCCGTGATTTTGGTGCAAACTGGAAGCAGAGTACCAGGAACCGACGTTCGCAAAGTGTAATCATAAAAAGAAGCAAGTAGGCGGCTCACCACAGATACGGAGCTCGTGCTTTCTTGTGCTGACGCTGCTTCACTGACAACAAAGGAAAGCAAGTGTTCACTTTCAGCATCTTCAGCAAAGTCCCGTGTCCCATCTCCCTGCGGCAACGAAGCATCTGTCGCGATGTCTGTACTCGACGCAACCGCTGTTACACGGGCAGAAGCTCGACGCTCAGACCTAGAAAGTCGTAAGCAGCGATGAGCATCGGAACGCTGGAGAACGAACAAATATACGCATCGCCAAAACATGAGCAAAACGTCATACTAATGTGCAGGGGAGAAGACGTTCTGCGACAAAAAAAAAAAAAAAAAAGGCCGTTCACACTGCCATTTACCAAACATGATTAACGCACGCATTTACGCTTATTTTGTTTAGCCGCGGCCGGTCAGACGTGCTCGGGAGCACGTCCAAACCGTCCGTGGTTCAGCCGGCGGTACTTGCCTCTGGAATCTCTCCAGTTTTGTGTCACCCAGGCCGCCGTCTCGTCCACCGTAGCACGCCGGGAAGATTGTTGGGACGTAAGCTGGGTGCATGGCGACCGAGCTTTTGTCGTTGCCGACGAAGTGCGCGCTGCATATGCGTGTTTCGCCACGCACTGGCTGCCACAGGTCCCCGCTTGGGCTGATCGCGGACGCGAAGAGACAGAAGATCGCCAAATATAAACCACAATTGCAAAAAAAAACAGCATGACAGACTTCTGAATCCGTAATAAGGCACTGTTTACCTCGCACGTCGTACTGCTCGGATCCATCGTTGTCGTCTGTCCGTTTCGTACGGTTTCCAGGGAAACCGATAGAATTTGATCTTCGGAAGCTTGCCCAGGGTGTTTTTATAGCTGTTGTGACAGCCGTAAACACAGCAGTACACAGAAGTACTCATTCCGACTTCCACTTTATCGCAACGACGCCGAAATCTCCGCACGGCTACCCGGCGCGGACGAGCGGACACATCCGGAAAACGACACAGTCGCCGTAAGGTGGCGCTGCGATCTCGCTCGAAACACCAGCGCACGGAGCCTATAGCTTTCTTTTGTACCCGAACGGCTGCATTGAGGTGCATGTCAGACATTCCGTCGCTGATAATCTTTTATAGATGGCCCGCTAGCACTACCTGGTGTACTGGAATTACAACAGAAGCACGCACTCACACTTAACAGCTACATCATGAAATGTTGCTAAATACGTGATCTCTCCTCGCTTGTGGCCATCATAATATGCCCACTCCACACTCCGCTTACGAAGCAAATTTATGCTTTGATATTGGTTTGGACTTTAAATACAGGCCGCAGCCTTCGCATCGCACTAGTTCGCATCGTCTTTTTTCTGGCGAAATGGCTACAGCTGTTGGAGCACCCAAACGCTTTCAGAAAATATAAGTTTATCCCTAACATGTACCTTATTAAATCAGAAAATATGGCGCTAAAGGTACAGAAAAATGGGCTAAAGATACTCCAAAAAAAGGATGTCTGCTTAAAGAAGGCAATGAATGATTGCAATAGCCCCGAATGTCTTAAGAAATCTCTAGTAAATAAACTGACCCAACTTGCGGAAAAAATCTATAGCATGACATCATTCCTAAGGATGCAGTGAAAATCAACAGCATTAGTGGGCGTTTTTCATTAACTAGCCCTAGATAGTCTGTGAGCAGTCCAAGGACTGCCCTCGGTCTAGGGGCCCCGTTTAAATACATAAGAAAATCGAGTGCCAGATGGCAACTCGGGCAGTCCGTGGGCCTCCCGGGACTCATAATGTAGGAGTCCCTGTGTTGAATTGTCGGACGGGTATGTGCTTGTTCCGCACACGTTGTGTTAGGGATGACGTCCTGGCGGGCCTCATTTGTCGTGTTTTGGTGTCCGCGGGTTTGGGAAGGACCTCTAGCCCGGTGTATAGGCCAAAGCTGGTTCACAGGTCGGAGGCTTGGCTCGTGTCCTGGCCACTGCTCGTGGAAGGGATTCGGAGGAAGAATAACTGCTGCAACTCTCGCTGGAAGACACCCTACTCATCAAGAAGAATCTTCGATGCTCCACGCGTGCCCTTCTCCCTCCGCGTGGGTCTGGCCTTCCTGGCGGCTTAACCCACCGTGAAGAGGTCGTGCTTCGAAGAATCCGCCTGGGCGTCGCTTTGACGCCTGCTGTGCGAGCAACGTAGACTTCTAGTCTTGCAGATCTCTTCTCGACCTGCCCCTACTGCCCTGCTCCTGTTGCTGCGGTGACATTGGAACACTTGCTAGGGACGTGCGCAGGGCTTCAATCAACCCGAGCTCGACACATGGGGCCCACAGGGCATCGCCCAGGCCAACCTCCCGATATTCATCGGTGGACGCACGGCCCACATTAGAAGAAACTGGTGGAATTTAATTCCGAAACTTGACTCTATAGTTTCCTGTTCTGTGCCCGCCTGACATTGTGTGTTTTTTTCTTTTGTTTCCTTGCCTTCTGTGTCGTACCCCTGTTCTGTTTTGTATATTGCTTTCCTGTTACCTATGCCCTGTGGCCAAATGGCGCAATTAAAAAAAATCTACGGGGGCTTTTGTGCACGTCCAGATGGTCGGCGCCAATGGGGCTGGTTCTGTCCAGAATTTGCACGCTGCAGGGGCCATTCATAAAAAGGGTTCTAAATGAACCGTATTAGTTTGGATCTCACGTAAAGTAGAGGTAATTTATCGGGACTACTGGTAATGGTGAATTCTCGAGGAAGGAGAGGAGGACAGTTCTCATCATGAAAATATTATACTTGCCGTAAAACAAGTAGTGTTGTGCAAGAGCGCTCAGACCAAATTCACTTCATCTGGCGACGCACGACGGCGGGGCCGATTCGCGCCTCTGTCAGACTGACCACGGCAGACGGGCCCCAACTTGCTGGCGCCGCAGAAGCGCCTCTCCTTTTAACTTCTACACGGCTGGCCGGAGTCATGCCTCGGACAAACGGCCCACGGCAAACGCGCAGCGACATGTCTGGGGAGGGTGCCGCTATATCGCTTTCCCTTTCCCCGTTGTGGCGGCTCGGCGAACGCAACCCCTTCACCTCCATTCGTCGGATTCAAACTTCGGCTAGCGAGAGTTCTGATTGGAGCGATTCAAACTGCTCGCTGCTACAACGGACTTCTGGGGGTATAAAGCCCTCCCGGAAGCACAGCAAGGTTGGCCCTTTTCGGAGGCGCCGAGTTGAGACGTGCTGTCGCCTTAATGCGAGCATTGTAACGCTGTTGTTAGCCTTGTATCTACTGTATATAAATGTGTCTGCAACTTTTTGTCGGCTGAAGAACTTCATCACTCTGCTCTGCGCCGCGTCGATAGCGGACGGAGCGAGGCAACGTCGCTACACCGGTGACTGCGCTCCGATGGCCAGTCGCAACAGTGGTGGCTGTGGTGGGATGCACCTGTCCCAACTGTAGTCATCTGTGCGATGCACTAAACACGTTACACGTACGTTTTCTTACAATGTTCAGGCGGTTATTTTGTGCCCTTATCATTCAAAAAGGCGCAACGTGTCGATTGACGAAACAAGCCCACCTAATCACCGGCTCTCACTGCTACAATACCGTGTTAACTGGCGTGGGTAGACACTCTGATGATTCTGCTACAACAGAAGCAAATTTTTTTGTCATGCTTTGGGCGTTTTGGCGCCACTCGCCACTGTATCTTGTATGTGTTTAGGTATAATGAAATAAACATTCTATGGCACTTATAGGTTTAGGAACCAGGAAGAAAAGTTTCCCATACAAGGAGCGCGGGTGACTGAACCCACTGAACCCCATGTTATTTGCCATAGATTACGTAACAAAAAAAGACGGTGTAAGAGCAACCCCACCAGCTTGATTGCTATTCCTTGCCCGTATTCGCGTTGCATCCACAAAACTGGTGCGCAGAAATAATTATTGAGTGATGGAGTGTAACTGCAACATAGCGACCATCTCTTCATCGCTGTCTCTTCCTCCCCACTTCTCGCCCTGACTGTTTACGGAGTGGGCTACACCTCATCGAAGCGGCAGCGACCGGTGGGCCGAGAGGAAGGCAATGCCGCGGAAGTCTGGTCGTCAGCGCCCTCGGTGACCTCACGCGAGTGACCCCTCCCCCTTTTGCCCTATAACAGCTGTGATGGCGAAGCCAGCACTGACCGGACGGATAATCTGTCGCGCAATATTACCGAAATAGCTTTATAACAGGCGGGGGCACGAGTGGCCTGAGACTGGGTAGCTGTACGCGACAAGGTCATCTGAAGAGTCACCGAAATGAAAGAAAAAGTAAAAAGCACCACAAATGCGTAGAAATTGTCTGTGTCTCTCACTGGACTGCGTTGTTCCACCAAGTGTAATCGCTCAGTGTACAGCAAAAGGACTAGGGCCCGTTACCATGTGATTCATTGTGAGGCTAACAGACTCCGACAGCTGCGGCTGTACTGGGAGCTGTTGCACAGGGTGGCGGTATCGTAACACGGATAATACATCACCTTTACCTAAGCTTCTCTTGGCCCACGCCCTCCGTGCGCAACATGTAAACACCCTGCACTCCACGCGGCCTCTCCAGCCTTCTCAAGGAGCCCAGCTGTTTTGGGTCGAACTGTCCGTATTTGAGATGTCCCAATCTACAAACACCCCACCCACTTCCCCCACTTGGCATAGAGTGTTCCTGCCAAAATAAAATCTACCTCCTTCGCCTCCATGCAGAAATATCAACCGGAGTCAAACACCTGAATTGCGCTCTTTGTGTATACCAAGATTGCACTGGGTGAAGCACATGCTCGAGCGTGGGCATGTGACGCATGACAAGAGCATCTCAACTTTATCCAATTGTCTTAAAATTATCTTACGTGGTAGCGTCGTTAGTTAATTTTCGTGCTACAAACGAACCAATCACACAGTTCATATAAGGCATGTGGCAGCAGCAGCTGATGTCGATCTTCACCTTCCCCGTTCCAGCCCTAATTATTATAGATAGACAGTTGGGAGTGGTCCAAGAGGATTTGTAATAATCATGGGCGGCCTACTGCAAGAACATCTCGAGTAATACAATAAACCTACATTGGCGTAGTTTTTTAGAAAGATTTCTTTTGTATTTGGTATGCCAAAGCTCCCTTGCTGGTCTCTTTACATGCAGATGCGGATACCTTTTGACCTCTCCGGGTTTTCTACCATTACCCTCTTTCAAGATTATTGTACTTACACAACAAGAGCCTTGCGCTCATGTGAGAAGGGGATCGGTCTCAAACGAGCTTCGAGTGCTAGATTACAAGCAATCTATGCATCTCAAACAATACACGGTCTGGACTTGCTAAAGAGCAATCTGCCGCTATCAACATTGCAGTATTTTCTTATAATGTCCGCCTTTCCTACCCGGACACCGTTTCACCCTGGTTTTCATGCACAAAAGGCTAAATGAAATTCTCTCGGACAGTGCATTTCGATTTCCTTCGCCTCGCCTGCTTCAGGTGCTCTGCGGCGTGCCCACCTGGGCGATACGTTATCAGCCCTCTGTTCAACGGTTACTATTTGTCTATGTATAATGATTCTTAGGACATCAAGCGTGTATATATATATATATATATATATATATATATATATATATATATATATATATATATATATATAGACTGAAAAGATAAAAACTCACACAGAGCGCGACAAAAATAAGGTTAGTAGAGACAGAGACAAACGAGAAAGACTTAGAAAATAAAAATAAGTTTACTGACGTTTCAGGAAGAGGACTCCCTTTCTTCAGATATATATATATATCTGAAGAAAGGGATATATATATATATATATATATATATATATATATATATATATCTGAAAAGGGATATATATATATATATATATATATATATATATATCAAGGTTGCAGTCGTCATTGCCAGTGCTATTCGGCTTTTTTTCGAAATATATAATAGGGCCGAATGACGTGTGCTTGTCACGTTTCTTTGATTCATTGATAAATAAGCGAAAATATAAGTCGAGAAAAAATCCGCCGTTTTCCGGGAGCGGGACTCGAACCCACATCTCCGCATAACCGGTGCGGTGCGTTAACCAATATATATATATATATATATATATATATATATATATATATATATATATATATATATATAACACAGAAATAAGGGTTGGCATTCAAGAAAACCTCGGAAAGAAAATTGAGGTTGTGGTAGGTCATTGAAACAGATAAAGAATTTGGAAAGACAGAAAGAAAGTGGAGAAAAAATGCCCGGCAGGTGGGAACCGAACCCACGACCTCCAGAATACCGGTCTGGTGTGATAACCACTACGCTACCGGCGGGGCGATTCCCCCCCCCCCCCGCTTTCTGGGGTACTTATGTCATGTAATGTTTTCCTGTGCTTGGAGGTGGTAGCCTGCGCCACTCTTCTCAGGGTGAAGGGGACCTTCTTTTTAATCCCCGTGCCGTGACTCGAGTGTCTACGACATGTCGAGAGTGGTCAACCAGCGTTGAATCCTCTTAAGCTCCCTATGGCACCAAGACTGCCAGAACAGAGGCCCTCGCTATGCATGTAGCGAATCAGAATAGGAAATGAGGGGCTCGTAGAAATAACACAGAAATAAGGGTTGGCAGTCAAGAAAACCTCGGAAAGCAAAGGGAAGGTTCTGGTAGGTCATTGAAACAGATAAAGAATTTGGAAAGAAAGAAAGAAAGCGGAGAAAAAATGCCCGCCAGGTGGGAACCGAACCCACGACCTCGGGCTATTTTTCTCCTCTTTCTTTCTTTTTTTTCAAAATTCTTTGTCTGTTTTCTGTTTCAATGACCTACCACAACCTCCCCTTTGCTTTCCGAGGTTTTCTTGACTGCCAACCCTTATTTCTGTGTTATTTCTACGAGCCCCTTATTTCCTATTCTGATTCGCTGTATATAATATATCACATTGTGCCTCACTGAGTGAGACAAACGGTATGATGACGATGATGATGCATATGATGGTGGTGCTGGCGCTTACCACCCCGAAGTGCAGGGAACAAAAAATACTTTATGATAAGTACCCGAGAAAGTGCTGGGGAAACAGCCGCGCCGATAGCGTACGGTCATCGCACCAGACCAGCATTCTGGAGGTCTTGGGTTCGGATCCCACCCGGCGGGCATTTTTTCACCACTTTCTGTCTCAACAAATTCTTCATCTGTTTCTATGACCTACCGCATACTCCCCTTTGCTTTCCACCCTTATTTCAGTCTCTCTCTCTCTCTCTCTCTATATATATATATATCACGGAAATAAGGGTTGGCAGTGAAGAAAACCTCGGAAAGCAAAGCGGAGGTTGTGGTAGGTCATTCAAAGAGATAAAGAATTTGGAAAGAAAGAAAAAAAGCTGAGAAAAAATGCCCGCCAGGTGGGATCCGTACCCACGACCTCCAGAATACGGGTCTGGTGCGATAACCACAACGCTACCATTGGGGCGATTTCCCCCCCCCCCCCCGCTTTCTGAGGTATTTATGGCAATGTAATTTGTTTCCTGTGCTTGGGGGTGGTAGCCAGCGCCACTCTGACTTCTCGGGGTGAAGGGGACCTTCTTTTTAATTCCCGCGCCGTGACTGGAGTGTCTGCGACATGTCGAGAGTGGTCAACCAGCGTTGAACCCTCTTAAGCTCCCTATGGCAGCAAGACTGCCAGAACAGATGCCCTCGCTATGCATGTAGCGAATCAGAATAGGCAATGAGGGGCTCGTAGAAAATAACACAGAAATAAGGGTTGGCAGTGAAGAAAACATCGGAAAGCAAAGGGGAGGTTGTGGTAGGTCATTGAAACAGAAAAGGAATTTGGAAAGAAAGAAAGAAAGCCGAGAAAAAATGCCCGCCAGGTGGGATCCGAACCCACGACCTCCAGAATACCGGTCTGGTGCGATAACCACTACGCTACCGGCGGGGCGATTCCTCCCGCCGCTCCTCCGCTTTCTGAGGTATTTATGTCAATGTAATTTGTTTCGTGTGCTTGGGGGTGGTAGCCAGCGCCACTCTGACTTCTCAGGGTGAAGGGGACCTTCTTTTTAATCCCCGCGCCGTGACTCGAGTGTCTACGCCATGTCGGGAGTGGTCAACCAGCGTTGAACCCTCTTAAGCTCCCTATGGCAGCAAGACTGCCAGAACAGATGCCCTCGCTATGCATGTAGCGAATCAGAATAGGAAATGAGGGGCTCGTCGAAAATAACACAGAAATTAGGGTTGGAAGTCAAGAAAACCTCGGAAAGCAAAGGGGAGGTTGTAGTATGTCATTGAAACAGATTAAGAATTTGGAAAGAAAGAAAGAAAGCGGAGAAAAAATGCCCGCTAGGTTGGATCCGAACCCACGACCTCCAGAATACCGGTCTGGTGCGATAACCACTGCGCTACCGGCGGGGTGATTCCTCCCCCCCACCGCTTTCTGAGGTATTTATGTCAATGTAATTTTTTCCTGTGCTTGGGGGTGGTAGGCAGCGCCACTCTGACTTCTCAGAGTGAAGGGGACCTTCTGTTTAATCCCCTCGCCGTGACTCGAGTGTCTACGACATGTCGAGAGTGGTCAACCAGCGTTGAACGCTCTTAAGCTCCCTATTGCACCAAGACTGCCAGAACAGAGGCTCTCGCTATGCATGTAGCGAATCAGAATAGGAAATGAGGGGCTCGTCGAAAATAACACAGAAATAAGGGTTGGCAGTCAAGAAAACCTCGGAAAGCAAAGGGGAGGTTGGGGTAGGTAATTGAAACAGATAAAGAATTTGGAAAGAAAGAAAGAAAGCGGAGAATTGGGTTCGCATTCAACCGGGCGGGCATGTTTTCCTCCAATTTCTTTCTTTCACAAAACGATATATGTCAAGGATAATAAATGACCTACAACACTCTTCCCTTTGCTTTCCCTGGCTTTCTTGACTGCCTACCTTTAGTTCCATCCTAATTCGATGAACCCCTCATTTCCCATTCAAACAAGTGTCATCAGATGGCACTATACTTGGTTACCACTCAAGAACGGCAGCACCTCATGTAGTGTATCACTCCGCCAAAGCGCAGGACCCGTGACGTGAGTGCGCGCGCGTTTTGAAATGGATTTGCTATGAATGGGGGATATCGTCGGCCTTGTCCCACGCAGTTTGTTTGTCCTCACTGGAGTCGTTAATAATATAATAAGTCCAAAAAATCACGGGAACGGCTCACGCCATGTTCAAAATATCCTCTGTAACGCCCTACTTGCGCCGCGCGGAGAAACATCCGGCTACGGTGATAAGGCACAGCGGCAACTTGCGGTGCCATTCTTATGTAGTCACCCAGTATAGCCGCTCCTTTCATCATCATCGTCTGGACGAATTTTGTTCTTGGCAATTATGAACGTTTTCATGGCTGCTGGCTCTCTAAAATAGTGCTAGTATTCAGTAAATTAGTGCATTCCTCGGGCCCATTTTTCAGTAAATTGCAAAAACAATAATGATCAGCTTAGCGAGTTAGTTATATTGAGGTTAACCGCCACAACGCCCTCGTTACTTTGAGCTGGCAAACATATGGGATTTTATGGCGGTAGGAATTGGCAAGTGAAAAACTTCGTTAAAACCAGCAATTTCTTACTTACAAGTTTGTTCCACCCAGATTTAACTTTATATGTCTTATAGAGAATATCCGGCATTGTGCGTATCTGATGGATGCAAAATTGTACGCGCCATGGCTGGCGATTAAAAAATGGCTGGCAATTAAGATACTCCTTAATGCGATATTTCGCCGCAGCAGCAGTGCGCTGAGGCAGCACTCACTCGAGGAATCTGTATACGGCAGCGATGATGAACATCTGCGTCGGCGGCGCGAAGTGCGTCTCGGGAAGGGACCGCGCAATGCGTCTTAAGCGAACGCACATCATAGTCACGCGCACGCCCCATTCACGTTTTCGTGAAGTGACGCGCGGTCGAGCGCCTCGTGCGGGCGCAGCATTTCTGCCCCTCTTGTCGCTCACCGCACACATACGGAGACCGCTGGCTCGCGCCACCACGGAGAACCGCCTTTCACATTCGATTTCGCGGCACTCTCCTCCTTTGCTATCTTCCATCGTTAGATTTTCTTCCGCTCTTCGGTCCAGCCATCGTTCGCTCGGTCACGACGAAGGCGACGCGGCTCAGACCACGAACGGGAGACAAAGGGCTGCGCCCTAAAAAGAGACGCAAATCCCTTTATTTCAGCTTTGCGTGGTTAGAAGGCTGCAGTAGCTACCAGTTTATACCGGCGGGGACGTTGGCGGATCTAGTGTCTCGGCAGATTTGGATCTCCTGCTCTGAGCTCGCCAGTGCCTTTTCCCAGTGCTCATTGGAGGAAATGTGGGAAAGGGTCTTCGAAACATCCCCATATAATGTCGTGAAGAGTCGCAAGGGCTCCGCGTGCTTTGCTGTTCAGTGAAGGGTAAGGGCGAGGGTGAATGAGGTCGAATGTGGCTCGATGTGCAAAGCAGTTGGGTTTGGAGGAGTCGTCACAAGTGCTCTTGTGCGGTTGTGATCAGCACGTTGGCTGACGGGAGTTTCCTGGGGACGAGGCGTTAGAGCATGCCTATATTCGCGATGTGAGACCATTCCGTCTCTCGCGGGTCTGGTACTATGGTAGGGGAACGCGCTTGCCCCGGCTCGGATATAAACTCTCGACATATGAGGACGGCCTCGTTACCCTCCCGGGCAGCGTGTGCCGAATTCCATACGAGTTCTACCGGGGATTTTGGTGTGTGCAGGTGGACAATTTAGGTTACCCGCCACGGTAGCCCATTGGCTAAGGTGTTGCGCTACTGAGCACAAGGTCGCGGGTTCGATTCTCCGCCTACAGTGGACGCTTTTCTGATGGAGGCGAAAAGAGAAAAATTGCCCGCGTGTACGAGATTTCAGCGCGGGTAAAATTTCCAGGAGGTCACAATTAATCCGCAGCGCTCCACTAGGCCGCGCCTAAACGCCTACGTTGCATCGGCGGGTTAAACGCTACAATCAATCAATCATAATTTTGGTTCCCTGCGGCGATAATTGGCCTACGGAAACTTTTGAATGGCCGTGTTACAATCGGATATTACATTTGTAAGTGTTGTCCTTTGCGCCAGCACTATAGCTGTCTATTCAGCTGCTTCCAATTTTGAGGTTGTTAGGGAATTTCGGAGGTTTTCGGCGTCGTTTGTTGTTTTATATTGTCGAGCTGTGTTATCTCCAGCCATCTGAGCCAGGCGTGTGACGCATGAACTGATCGTCATGTCTTTCCTAGCCCTTTTTCCTTCCCAAACCCCTCTCTCATGCATATGCCTAAATACTCTCTTCTCGGACGAATAAACGGTTCAGTCCCCAGCTCTGGTCTCGTCTGTCGTCCACACAGCGTGTGTGCACAGACCATGTAACGTTTGTCAAAGCACCACCCAAGTTTTCCTTTTACTTCGTGGTATTAATGTCAAATTTAAAGAATCCTAAATACAGGAGCTGTTTTGCTGACTCGGAAGGGAATGTATGTGGGCTAGTAAACGCGTTGCAATTTTCGGCTTAAAAACCTGCGTTAAAGACGCACACTGAGGACTTCTTTAGTAAAATTAGCATGCCAGTCGTAGAAGCAGCAAAGTACGTTGCTGCCCCTCGTAGAAGCAGCGAAGCGGCATCGGGAGCACATTTAAGTCATGGCAAAGGAACTCCATAAGGATAATTTTTTGAAAATTCCAGAAGTAACAGCGAAAGAGTGGTAGTGTACAGAAATTTGTGATCCCAGTGCTTTTGTGGATATATGTAGGTCTTACGAATCTCTAAAAAGTGCTTTTTTGGTTTTCTCCTAACCACCACCAATTGTGCAAATCGGCATTTTGGAGCATATTTTGTGTTTTTGGATATTCCCCAATATCCGCGTTAGAGATATAGATATCTCGCTGGTTTTTGTTGACATTGGTTATAAATACAAATCCGGAAAGCTAAATGTACGGATGTTGCTCAACGAAATTATTTTTTTAAATGACACGTCTGACGAGCCGAAAAGGCCTAACAGCGGATGGCAACGCCTGGCCAAACTGATGGTTCATACTACTTAATATTTTATGAGCAAATTGTGACGTCTAGGAGCTTGAACATGGTGATTATTTTTTAATTATACCCGGGAGAGAGTAAAAACACTGAAACATTGTTCAAATATTTTCTGTTTACCGCAGGCCAGCTGAGATATTTAGCTGGATTTTCTTTTTACAGGTAACTAATACATGTATCTAAACACTGTTTTAAAATATTTTTCTGTAATAACTACCAAATGGGGAGAATCAGAATTTCGGGAAAATTGCGTGATTTTACAGATTCCTCCTATATTGCCCTTTGATATATCCATTTTTTTAAATGTTCAAATGCCGCCCGTACAGTTCTCCAAAAACCAATTTAACGATACTGTCCTTACACGCGTATCAAAAGGCGAGTGGGAGTTTTACTGACACACCTACGGATGGGGAATTCCCTTCAATATTCCTGCACTGGGCATCTGTTGTGAATTTCTGGCCCACGCGCCTGTCGTGGGATTCCATATTATCTGCACCTGTAAACTCAAGTGAGCGATACACTCGTTGACTGACTCGTAAGCCCAGCAAGAACTGCTATCTCTGGGTACTTGCAACTTCGGGAGCACACGATAAGGCGGAATTACCCGAAGCTCCAACCGTGACAGACGTAAAACAGTAAATTGTGTTTCCGTAATTCCTGGTTATCTCGCTCAACGGTGCAGATATTCAACTGCATTCTGCAGATATGTGTATTTGGTGGACCTAGGGAATAGCCGATATCTGCATTACTGATTGACAAATGCCACTGGATGAATGTTACCTATACAAATGTCCACTCGTTTGAACGCACCAGCTTGGCACAATTCCTACTGGTATCATATCAATAAAACACGAGTTCCAACCGTTTCTCATTACCACATGCTTTCGGAAGGAGCCAATGTATTGACAGCCGGCAGAAGTTTCTGTTTGTGTACAATTTCACGGTGAACTAGCTATTGATGGAGAGTAAAAAATAACTGAGCAGGTGTTATACCTAATGGTGCCTGTAGTGAAGGGACCCACCAGGGCATCGACCGGTACTACCGGAAATTAAGGTTAGAGAAAGGAGAAATGTGGCGCTGTCTGTATTCGTTATAAGCCTTTCTCGTGTTTTTATTTCGTTGAAAGGAATGCGTAACTTCGTTTGGTGGCTTGCTGATTCATTCTCTTGACACAGCAGGTGTTCTGACACAAAGCACTGCCCTGGTTGACTTCCCAACAATGCACTCGACTTCCCCATTATTGCGATAAGAGAAGTTCCGGAATCTCCACTAACGTGAAACCTGGGGCGATGCATGCAGTGTACAAGTGTATTCTTGGCGCCTTGGCGTTTTTGCCAATGGAGATAATACCGTTCGGTGTAGAGGTACAGAGCTTTCGTGCCAAAGTCTTTTTTCTTTGAAGCACGAAGCTCTCTAGCGCGAGGCGTAAACGAGGCTCTCGGTGTTTCATTAGTACGCGTAAGAAGCGCTCCTGCACGAGGCGTAAACAAGGGTCATGGCGTTCTGTTAGTGCGCGTTACGTTCTAGGGCGAGGCGTAAGCGAGTTTCCCGGTGTTTCACTGCTGTGACTACATGAGACGACGCTTACGACGACGACATGCGACGCCGACGACCCCTAAGGGGTTTCGCCCTTAAAATAGACCTGGGGCCCTTCATGGTAATTAGATACATTTTCCTCGCAGACAATAGCCTTAGTAGCTAGTTCAAAGGGCTGGTGTTTTTTCTCGACGAAAGCATACTTTCTTGTTTTGCTTTTTGCGTTTATTTCCTGTGTCATGACGCCAAGTGTACAACGTTTTATGTTTTCCTTTTATATTTCCTCTCTCAAAATAAGAAGAAAGTTTGTAGACAGCCTTCATGTTTCTATTTTTCTCCGCATATTTGTGAATCAGTGTATTCAGCATAGAGAAAAACCTACAGGGAGCTTTCCATGAAGCTAGAATTTCCAACTCCTTGTGCAGGTGAAACCTAATATGACCCACCAAATCTGTCCATGCACGCACAACAGCAGCAGATGCTAAGACTCACGCAACATCATAAACCAATGCAAACCTCGCACTCCTAAATGACCCAGCCATCCCAACTCGCACCGGTGATAGCACAGGGCCGCATTTCAAGGCTTGTCCTTTCTCTGAGTGTCACTCGACATCACGTGGGCCAGTATCACGTAGGATTTGGGATATGTTCATGGCATCACACAAATCGGAATCAAGGTCCCAACTTGGCGCGGCAGTATCCACTGAACAGGCCCAATAAAGGATGGTGACTCCTCGCAGGTCAAGCAATACCATTACTGGGTGGAACCTGTCTACGAGAATTAACTCCGACAAAAAAGCGGTCGCCATGGCACACCAGGCACTAAATGTTATCCCACACAGCTAGGCATAGCTAGGCATAGGATTGAAAATAAAGGCAAGCCTAATGTTCGACTCAGTACGCACCAAGCGCAATCCACAAGCATGCGGCGGAGTACGCCGCTCTCCTACGCCAATCAAAATTAAGGTTTTGCGATGGCCTACAGGGCACTGTCGAAAGTCGCCATAGTGCCTGCTCAGACAGCTCATCGATCTCTTGACAGCAAGGCCTTGTAAAAGTACCAATGACGCGCCAAGCACCGCCACTTCCGAACCGCCAATGTCCTTGATGAAGACATAAAAGCAAAACGCATACCTGGATTCATATTGTTAAGCGTAATAGACATCATTCGTGCTTCCATGGCTCTCTAAGAAAATATCAGAGCCCTTTCGAGGGGCTTGGCCCATACTCACGATTCTGCCCCGCAAATCTTCACCGGTAGTACGAGCCGGCGGGATGCTTTTTCGTTTCAGTTATAAAAGTAGCCCACTGTTTCTCCTTCAAAATTTTCGTAACCTGCTCCGCATCCTTTAGAAATTCTACAGCTATTATTCTCTCCGTGGTATCGATAGGAGCACCGAACTTGGACAAGGCATATTTTCTCCCGTTTTATTGTAATTAATTGCTACGGCTGAAGGAGATGCTCTCTGCGTACTATCGACTTGATACTGTTTCCCTTTAATTCCAGAACTCTTCCTGAGCAGATGTGCTCAACTATTTTTGCAGTTCGTTTCGACAATCACTCAACAAGACGATGCTACCCGCAAATCTCAAGTTGTTGAATTATTCTCATTTGCTGTGGCCCAACTTCTGTTGAATAACCTATCGTTACATTTTGTCTAAAATGTGCAATACCTACAGGGAGATTGTTCCCCTTGTCGACACATTTCGTAATATAGACTTCCCATTCTTCCTATGGACATTCGTCTATCGTCCCGTACGTTACTTATATAACTGTTTTAAGTTCACTATGTACATTGATGCTCTACACCGTGTTCTCTGGATGTGTTCCATACTGCTGTGACAACTACTTAATAAGAGCCTTTCTTCCGATTTTGAAATTCCGTACAGGTTTCTTCACTCCGACAGTTGATGCTTTAATGATTTCATTTTTGGACCATTCTTTGAGTACCGGCTGTTGTCTGTGCGGTTCAAATCTGAGGTGCTACTTCAACTTGGCTGTACGCATTTATTCATTACGTCACGCGCGGCTTTGAAAGAAACCCGAAGATTAACACAAAGATTTAATTGTTAGGGCTCATCAGACTCGGGTGAGACATTTGGTGCCGAAGTTATTTTTTCTAGTTTGAGAATACACTCCCAAATAATGCGTTGTTACCCAGATAGATGGAATGGAATGGATGACTTTATTACAGGAGGAGGCCAATAGATAAAAATTTTTAAGATAGCGTAATCTTTCGTATTGCAATGTTCCTCTCCGGCTGTATGTATGATTCTTCAAGTTTGAAGCAATAACCGTTGTTCTGCGGCACTATCATCCTGTTTTCGCGAAAGGTCAGGGAAGGACCAAACACCGCCTGTCGAGATTGCACTAGGGCGAGACTCGAGCACCCGAACCACGGTGCCGCCACCCCTCGTATTAGCCGGGCGCTCTCGAAGAGTTGAACGGACCCAGCGCTACCTTCACCTCTGGTGTTGAGGTATACGCCCAGCGCTTCAGCTCCCGCGTTGACGGCGACTGCACGCCTGAGGCTGTCCCTGATGTCGCGGCAGTGGGACAGCATTTGGGAGATGCAAAAGGCGCACTTGCTCACCAGCCTGTAGACGAGCTGCCATCCGCGGTTGGAGCTGCTCGCGGCGATGTCGTTGAGAAACCATCCATCGCCTTTCGCGTTCTCCAGGCTGCAGCTGCATAAATTGGTAGTCCTGGTTACCTCCGACGCATCGCAGCTTGTCGTGGACGCAGCTTTCGTTCGTTCTGCCCGTTCATTCTGGAGAAGGCGCAGTTCCTGCTTGGCGACGTGTGCGGGAACTCTACCCTGTCCGGCCGCGATGGCTCCGCGCTGTTGCTTGGGATCCCTCTTCTCCCCGGCGTCTGCGGTCTCCCCAATGGTGACCTCTTTGCCGAAGTCTGGTTCCATCGTTTCTTCCTTGGTGTCGTAGTATTACTCCTCGGCGCGGAGTACTCTTGGATGACTCTCGCCTGGCGAGCCATTGGGGCGAGCACCGGCACTCGACGTACTGTCTGCGTCACGTACAAAAGTACCATGAGCAGACTTACGTGCGTGACTAGGTAGGTATTCGCAAGTCATTGCTTCTCTGGCAGAAGATGTGACTTCGGCTGTCGTAGCAGCTGGCGCCTTGTGGTATCAATGTCGCCGACGGGCTAGTCCTTCTTTCTCGCCTTCCTCTCGTTTTTCTTTTATTTAAGGACGAAAAGGAGGGAAAAACTATTAGGAAGCCAAACAGATATCCTTCTTACAAGGCACCATGGGGCCATATACTTGTCCTCCTGTGTATTTGCTAACCTTTGCTGGCATGTCGCTAGCCAGGAAGGTAAAGTTGTTGTTGCAAGCTTTAATGGAAGGGAAAGCGTTTAACCTATGGCAAAACAGCGAGAAGGCTGAAAACTTGGGCTCAGCCCTGATGGAGGTCATCATAAGAGGCATATCATTTACCAATCATGTAGACCACGGCTACATGTAAATCATATAGATCCCGCACTATGCCGCTTTTTGTGCCCTGCCTTATTATGTCAAAGTAGGTATGGTGTGACTGTGATGGGGCGCCACCTTAGGCATTAGCGAGTTTTAGCATAGCAAATAGCGGACGCTAACGCAATGGTGGCGGGTGACGCGACAAACCGGGGCGAATGCGCATTTGTTCGGCGGGACGGTCGCCTGTGCCTCGCAGAGCCCTCGCATTTGCTTCTGCTGAGAGGCGACCTCATAGCATTCACCGCCCGCACATCCGCTTTCGTGTTCCCGTAATCTGCCGCGGCAGGGTTAGCGTCCGCTAGACGCTTTGCTAAAACTCTCTCTTGGACGGCCCCCCGCACCAGATGTCTGTGGTCACCTGTGCGAGGGCTGTAGCCAAAGCCCAATGGTACCTGGGCGAGGCGAACTCAACCCACCGGGCGACGACTCCACCACTACCGTTTGTTCTATTAAACGTTTATTCTCTCTCTCTGCTCATCATCTTTGCTAATGCGGAGTGCGTAAAAAATTGTCTCCAACGCACGCTGTGAAGGTGGTTGGAAAGCGAAGCTTTAAACGACACCCACAACAATTGCCTAAGCAAGGTAACTTGAATTCACACACGTGGCTCTACAAAGTGTGAAACGAAAGACTCTGCCAGCCGTTACTTGGAATTTGCTGGGGCGGCGTCCCGAAAGCAGCAGAGTCGGACACGGCCGGGCTGGAACGGTGGAAGCCGCCGCCTTAGCCCTGTCATGAGTCGGAAGTGAGAGAAAACGGAGAGGAGCGTTCTTTTAATGTTCGGACAGTGGAACCTAGCCATCCTGATGTGCAAGCTCGGGGATACACCACCACCGGACACAAGCGCAGCCACGGAAATAATTCGACATGTGAGCTTAATGATTCGCGTTTATACCTATTTAAACTAGTTAGTTTAGTAAGTTTGAGAATTGGGAGAAAGCATAGAGAACTTTTATAATCGCTATTTATCAGGACCAATTGCTCCTCCCGCGTTTTGTATTACCTCTTAAAGCACAACCGAATTGATTTTCATCAATTTAGAAAACGGAGTGCCATCGTGGCAAGCAGTGCTCAAAAGTAGGTTTCCTCTATCGGCCAGATCTCTTTATGTTGCCTCTACATTTTGTATTCCCGCACTGCAAACCAATCCTTCACGTATCTCTGCCTTACTATCACTTAAATCCGTCGGGTCCGGGTAACCCTGCAGGTGCTGCCAAAGAAGTTTTGCAAGCCGTACGAATCAACCGTACAATGGATACGACGCTGCGACAAAACAGGCCCAAAGCAACCGTCGCTAAAGCAGACGAAAAAGCTGTATGCCGGCGCGCCCGCCAGCGAGCTGGCACCTCCGCGCCGGGAACGCTGGGTAAATTCGCCGTGTCATCAGAGCGTGCTCTTTAAGTGAAACATCCCCTCCGCTCCCACTCCACCGCCGCCTCCGCCGCATTGGAGGTTTATTGTCCCGCACGCCGCGAAAGAGCCGTCGGCTGGTGAAGGTAGACAACTTTGCTTTAAAAAAGTAGGTTAACTGGAAAGCCTTCTTAAGGGCGCCATTTTGCGAAAAACCATCGTTGCTGCGGTTCTCAGGTCAAGGAAATCGCCGCCGCTGTGAAGGGTGCATAATGAGAAGGTAAACAATGCGATTTAAACCTTGGTTTTCAGAATAGCAGCGGAATTCACTAGTGCCTCCGCACACTGCAAGCACTGGAGCACGAGTGGTTCATCAAGGATGCGCCAGGAATCAGTAGTTTTGAGGTGTAATTGCGCGTAAAGCAATCGGCACCAGCTAAGGATGCAAGCCTCAAAGTAAAATATTAAGCCTAAACTGCCCCATACCGAACTGTCGCTGCCTTTACCAGGTAAACTGCAACATACGCAGACAGTATAGCACATGCTATCGGGGGATTATTGGGAAGAACAGTGCATATTTTGTGGGCCAGACGCCAGGACAATACCCACCATAATTCGGAGGACCAGACAACAGGGATATGTTTACCTTTATACCTTGGATCTACTTGGAATATGTTTACCTTTACCTTGGATTATGTTTACCTTTATACCTTGGATAATTGAAAAGTAATCACCTAAACCATTATAAAAATACGAAGTCACCCTTAAGCATAATGCGGAGAATGGACCCGAAGGACATTCTGCAGTAATTGGACTGGATTGGAGAAACATTTATTGTGCCTGCAGTAAAGCGCGCACGCGCGCTTAGGACGTGGCCTACGTCGTCGTCTTGGCGGGTGCTCTGCGAGGATCATCGCTCGCCGTTGCCGGCTCGCGAGGTTCCTGCCTAGCAAGCGCCTCGATGACCTGCTGGACGGCCTGGAGTTGCGTTTCTAGGTGGTCACTCCGCATTGCTTCCTCAAGCTGCGGCGGTATACGTCCTGAATTTGCTTCGCTTGGATGTTTGGAGCAGTCCCCGAGCATGTGCTCGAATGTGGCCGTCTCCCTGCTGCACACTCTGCACTTGTCGTCGGGGTGTGATTCCGGGTACATCCGATGCAATAGCGCAGGGCTCGGAAGCGTCCTCGTTTGCAACTGCCTGAACAGCACGGCCTGTGACCTGCTCAGCCCTTTGCAGGGCAGCGGGAGAAGTCTACGGGCCAGCCGAAAGGCCTTGGTCAACTCGTTGTAGCTGGTGATTCGGTCTTTGGCGCTGAACCACAGCGGGAGGCCGTTGCCCTGGGCGCGGTCAGTTAGTCCTCGCGCTCGGGCGTGTGCCGTTTCGTTGTGGTTGGCATTCTTCTCCGACGCCGCGCCTGCGTGCGCCGGGAACCACTTGATACGAATCCTCTTGTCGCGGTCTGCCTGTCGGCTCAGAATACCTGCCGCCGTTGAGGCAATTCTTCCTTTCGCGTAGTTTCGTACCGCCTGTCTGGAATCGGTGAGGATCGTGTGGCATTCTTGGTCTACGATGGCCAGGGCGATGGCTATTTCTTCCGCTTCCTTGACTTGCTTGCTTGACGTGCTGGCGGATGCCCGCAAGTTGCCTTCGCAGTCGACCACAGATATCGCGAAGCCGTTGCGGCCAGCATATTCGGCTGCGTCCACGTATCTGGCGCCGGGGTCTTTCGCGTGCAGGTCCGTTAGTGTTTTGGCTCTAGCGCGTCTTCTGCCTTCGTTGAAGTCCGGGTGCATGTTCCTCGGCAAGGGGTCTACCCGTACGTTCCGCCGTACGTGGTCGGGAACGGGGCGTTTTGGTCCCTGTTGTTCGTGATAACTGATGCCTAGTTTGCACAGGATCTTTCTGCTGGCCTTGGTCGACGACAGTCGTTCCAACTGAGCGGTTCTTTGAACAATATGGCTTAAGAAAAATGAACTTCTACATATCTTACTAAAGGCATCTGAGCGAAGCGTGGAATCTTTTGGGCCTCAAAACTGCGTAAAAGTGAAGCCAAACTTCGCCGAAAGTACCTTGATGGTGAGTTGGCCGATTTGGTGCGGGTTCATGAAAAAAAAAAACAACCAGCGCAAGAAAGACGAGGACGAGGAAAGCTACAAACACAGTGCTGCGCTCACAACTGAATGTTTAAATTGAAAACAGTAAACGTATATACAAAAAACACCACGCATGTCAAAATAGTTCAATTCAAGAAGGGATCAGAATGCAAGCTTACAACTCGTCAACCGACGCGTTCTTCAAGATAGCAGACTTCGCTTTTGTGCAATGTCACAGATGGTTGGCTTATACAAGCTTCACAATTTTTAGATATGTAAAATTGCTTTTACATTTACCTTTGCCGGGCTGATATTGCTCAACCGGGCGGCTATTGCTTTTTATATGTCTAAAAAGTTTGAAACTTGTCTAAGCCGAACCTTCTGTGACCTTGTACAAAAGCGAAGTCTGTTATCTTGCAGAACGTGTGACTTGACGAAATGCAGGCTTGCGTAATGATCCTTTCTCAATCGAACTGTTTTGAAATTCGCGCTGTTTTGTGTAGGTATGTTTACTTTTTTAAATAAAAAATTCAATTTGTGAGTGCAGCGCCGTGTTTGTAGCCTTCCTCGTGCTCGTCGTTCTTGCGCTGGTTGTTTTTTCATCATGATCGCCGAAAGTGCGTCAAATAGATCGTCGAACATTCAAAAGTCTAATCGCAAACAAACAACCAACCCATGCGACGATTTTTTGCGCACTAAGCAAACGCATCTACAAACGATCTGAATGTATTCCGATATGCGGTTTATGAGATAAAGACATCTGTGTTCAAAGCAAAGCGCGTCTTTCCTTACCGTTCTTTTGTATGTCACAAAACAGCATGGTGTTCTGTTAAGCGTGACAAAACAACACTGCGACCGAAAAGCAAAACGTCAAAACAGAAGCGGCAGAATAGTAAAATGTCAAAACTGCACAAGCACAAAACAGCACGCCGGAAGTGTGACGGTTAAAATGGAGTCCCGTCGTCGCCGAGAACTTGCATGCTATTAGGCAGTCTTGGTTTTCGCCCAACCAGCCAAGCCGTTTCCCCTCAGTGACTAGCTAGGGTCTCTCAGACAATACAATGAGCAGACGCGGTTCGGCTGTTTGGACAAAAAACATTACAGGATGAGCCCATGCAGGATAGCTGCCCTCGCTGGCGTTGTTCCGGTGTGAGAGAGCAGTACCCCTAGATTTGACCCAACCGGTGACACAGTTTCCCCTCACTAACTAGCGAGAGTTACTATTATCGATTAACAGTGACGGTGAATTGTCAGTGAGCGACAGAGATTTACTGGTTGTTTAAAACCAAACAGACTAATTTTAACCTAACCAGCCAAATCGCTTCTGGCCAGAGTCAATCTGCATCATTGTTATCACACACGTTTTGTCGCTTTTCTGTGTTGTCGCGTGATGTTTTTTGCCTGCGCTCTTCCATTACAAAATGTTATGTTGGTGCTGTTTTGCGGCGTGCTGTCTTTACGGCTTGCTCATATGTTGTGCTAGTCATATGTTGTGGTAGAGCGTATAGTGTTCCGCGGGGTACATGCGGTTCATCAGTACGGGATGCGCAAGCATCCCGTACTGATGAACTGCATGTACTCCGCGGAACACTATACTCTCTGTCCGTTTTGCAAAAGAGAGAGGGGCACCCAGCCGCACATCTTGGCAGAGTGTACAGAACTCAAGACCCCCCCTCCTCTCTTTCCCCACAACCCCCGCAATCCCCAACCCCTTGAGCGATGGGAGGGAACCACCCCGTCTGGTGCCAGCGTGCACCACCGATTTCGTTTTGGGCTCAATAAACGTTGATTCCTATTCCTCCTTCTTGCGACGTCACTTCCGTGACGAATATGACGAGAGTGAGATCTCGGTGTACCCGAACACAAAACCCTCATGTTAAAATACCCACGAAGGGAATTTACTGGGATTTGCAACTCAAACCGACGCGGTTCATAGGGCGTGAGTCGCATTAAATTCTGAACTAATGAGGAGAGCTCAGTGGTCCTCAGACAGCGTGGCGCAAAATGGCAGGACAACCCCTGCGCATGTGCATTGGCGGCGACATTATCGATAGCCTGTGTGTCACATTCAGCAATATTCTTCAGCAAGCCAGGTCTCTGTGCCCGGCGATGTGTATCGTACTGTGGTATTCTTTTGACTCCATAGCGTAAAGTATACCTCGGAAGTCTAAACCATCAACATAGTACGCGGCCACCTCCTTGGGTGATACTTCGTTCAAACATGGTCACAAGTCCGCCATTTCAGGTGTGATGTCAAACTCTAAGCGCGTTTTTATGCTGCGTGCACGTAAAAGGGATCTAAAAATACCAAAATACCTTTGCTTCCAAATAAAATGCTTATAATGAAGAAAAATAACAGTCCATGTACAAATATTAGAAGTATTTTGACACAAGCACAGCACTGCTGGTACTCCAAACACAGGCGGAACATCGCAAAATCCGACGCTGCCAAAACCACCATCGCACTACACAATTATAAATGCGATTCCAAGCAACACATTCGAAATCGCGCCCGTATGCACCAAAGATCAATAGAGGGCCCGTGAGGAATTACCCGAACAACTCGGAAACATACCCTGCAGCAATACTCGAAAAATTCCATGCATCTAAAAAATTAAAATGACCCTCAATGGCATTTAGTTTGCATATACAAAGTTCGCATTCCTATGTCCTTATCGATTCTGAGGTTTCCTTGGATTTGTAATAAGTTTTTGGGAATTCCTCAAGCAAGCAGTGGTTATTTGGCGAAGAAAGGCATAATCATCATCATCATCATTGTGGTCATCATCACCCAAATGGCGGTCGGTCGCTTGGTTTTCGCATTCCGAGACTTCACCATGAAAAAAGCCTGCAGAAAGTTGTCCCGCAGGCGAAATACCGTCTTTATCCTCGTCACGATCGTGAGCGTGTTTGCGTTCTTCCAGCTGGGGAATTTTACAGCGCTGAAGGACTTGCTTCAGGACGAGAATCTGAAGCACATCGAATACTGGAGCCACGAAGTCGGTCAGGCTGCTCTACGTGAGGGCGAGCAGTATGAAGCGACGCGGCTTCCGCACCGCGGAGGCTGGGCCGTGGAAGCGCGCTGTCGTGAGGGCATCGATGTCCTGTTCTTCGTCCACGCCTGCTCACGAGAATGGAGACGGCGGGTGGTCCTGCGCGACACCCTCGTCGAGGAGGCGGCCGCGAGACGCTTCAACTGGGCCGCCGTGTTCTTTGTGGGTCGCCGTGCCAACGACCCACTCCTCGACGCCTGGCTCAACCTTGAGGCGGACGCCCTTGGCGACCTGGTGGTGTTCCCGTTAGAAGACGGCTACAGGACCATGACTCCCAAGTGGGTGAACGGCATGCAATGGGTGGCCGACCGCTGTCCCAACGTGCCGGTGATCGTCAAGCTGGACGACGATGTCACCGTTCACCCGTTCAAGGTGAATGGCAATATGCCTGCGAACATCGACGCCATAGCCTTCAATGAAAGCCACGCTGTTACCGAAAGTTAAGGGCTCAGTTACTTGGGCCGTAGTTCATGTCTAGTCAAGAGTTTGAACGACTGGCACACTGTACGAAGCTAATGAAATTTCGGTTACGAACGCGTTTGTTTGGAGCTGGTAAATCAGGAGCTAGTTCAATTCAAATAAAACCTAAAATGCGTAAATGAAATATGTATGCAAACAGGTATGGTTAACGTTTTTACTTGAAGCGTTTTCTGATCAGAAGCCTTCGTGTCGCAGTGTTCTTTGCAGTCCATGAAATGGGCCACATCATGTGTTCTAATGTTTTACCGAAGGGAATGGTCGTCGAGCGGACACTTCCCCAGAAAATAACATTCCTAGTCAATTATTTTAAAACTGCTATCACCATTCGGGTTTGCCTCGTTACGTACCAATCAAACAAACGCTGCCTTCCATCTTTTGTAGATCGGCCAAAACTCAGTGCGAAAAACTCCGTCACTGCACTCGCCTTCAGTCAGGGCGTACAAACGGGGAAACCACTGTGTATCAACTATTTAACCAAGAGAAGCGCTTTCACCTTCTCATCTCGTGGGAATGTGCTTAGGCATTCTCTTACACCTTCTTTGTAAAACTGCCGCCAAAGCGTGACCTCAAGAAATACGTCCGTTGCCGTGTTGTGGGCAGACATGAGTGGTACATTTGTCAAGTTCTTGCTTAAATTTTAATAGGAAGGCATTAATTTGTCCAGAATGCGTAAAACCGCAAATGGAGTCGGCGTCAGAGGCAAGCCTCTAAACACACGTCACTACAGAGCGTTTCAAAAGTGTGAAGCGCATTTCAAAACCCAAAAAATGGGAAGGTATACTGAACGTTGCCCGCACATGGGCAGAGCCCCTTCGAAAGTGGAGTGTGTTTCAAGCACGTGCTCCAAATATCAGTACTGCTAACGCATCGAGTAACTTCCGGTTTCTATGTCCCATACCCAATAGTAGCCGTGCTAACGCCTCATGAGCCACTTCTGGTTTCTTATTTCATATTAAGGCTTTCATTACGCCTTTTGCAATATTTCATATTACGACTGCCATCTAGGGGCCGACATTGCAGTCACACAAATAATAAGGTTTGTATACCAAAAACTGCACTTCAGACCTGATGCCACGTGCTGGAGATACACACCGCAGGTCGGGAAGGGTTTTCTGCCCTTTGACTCTGCGCATTCCGATAATGTCAAGCGAAGATTGCGAACAGTGCCCTGAACTCGGCATTAAGCCGATAATGTTACCCTGAGATGTAGAGAAGCTGCGATTGATAGATTGCAGGGTTTAACGCGCCGACGCAACAATGGTGAGGAGGCGCACTGTGGTAGAGGGCTCCAGGTTAATTTTGACCAACTGTGTATCTTTAACGGTCGCCGCAATCTCGTACAGACGGATGTTTGTGCTTTTCACCTCCATCGGAAAAGCGGCCGCCGCGGTCGGGAATGGAGCCACCGTCCTCGTGCTCAGCTGCGCAACGCCTCAGCCACCGCGGGGAGTTGGCGAGGAGCTTCACAGACCAAATCTCAAAACTGCCCAATGCAGGCTATACGAATGCGGTCCTGGTGTTAATCTGCGAGTCGATGCTTCAAAATATAAAAGGAAAAGTCCGCAGGGGTCCTTGAGAGGCTACTGACAGGAGCAAGATAACGGTTGTGCCTTAGCTGCACGGAATCACACACAATATTAAGAAAATAGAAGCCAGAGAGGGGGAGACAGTTGTGTGCTCATCCCCAAACAAAGGGTATGCCAGGCCTCCCCATGTCAATCTTCCTATTATAGAGAGCCATTGCCCAACTACCCACAGTACTTCGTGCGCAGCATGCGTGCAGGAGGTTGTATACAAGATACCGTTATCGTGCAGGAAAAGCTACATTGGCCAGACCTGCCTTTGTATCAACAATAGAGTTCGAGAGCACAAGGTCGCAACGAAGAATGTTCCGCAGGTCACTTGGCCACGCACTTCGGAGATTGCCCCAAGTAATGACGCCATGGAAGTTTGAAGTGGACTTCCATGGCTTCATTACCATCCATAAAAACAGAGATAGGCTAGCGCGGGAAATCATCGAAGCAATGCAAATCGAAGGAAACATCCACGATTGTGTCAGCACAGTGTCGGTTGCGCTAACGGATAAACTATTTCTGCGCACGATTGTACTCGTACCAGGTAGCTAGAGGAGAGTATAAATATACAAGGCGAGGCGAAAAAAATTAATTAGGTAGTGTCAAGGTTTGTGCTTCGTCTTTCGTCTTTGTGCCCTGTATCAATTTTAGGCTGCCCAGTATTTAATCAATTATTATCGAACAAGCTAAGGTTCTGCCTATGCTAACACCTTATAATTTGGCTACGTTTTTTTATTCTTTTTTTTATACCCACGTATCAGTACTGCTAACGACCGAAGAGCTGTTTCCTGGTTCTTATTGTCATACCCGCATATTGGTGCAGCTAACGCCTGACGACTTACTCCGGTTTCTCATTCCTACGTCTCAGCTTAGCCAGTACCTGCAGACGGAGTTATCCCGGGAGCCCGCACGCCTGCACTGCTACGTTTTGGGTGGCCAGCCAGTGGAGAGGGAACCGGGCACCCGTTTTTTTGTGAGAACGGACGACGTCCCAATGGAGGAGTACTTCACCTACTGTCAAGGCCGGGCCGTCATAATGACCTTCAACGTCATGCGAACGCTCCTTAGAGCGTCACCCAAGGTGTATCCCCACCCCACGGTAAGGCCTCTTGTCCCGTTTTCGTGCACTTCCTGCAAAAGCGACACTTCTATGGCGAAAATACGCGCTCAAAATTCAGCTTTTTTTCGTGTGTACGCTCGAATATGTACGCTTGAATAAGCTGTCACGAAGTTGATGTGCTTACTTGCGCTGATCTGCAATAATTTCATGCTTCTAGCACCACCAGACAATGGGTATTCCGCTAGATAAAAGAATCAATTTCACTCTCTGCTTTTTCTGCAGGAAAGGCTATTTTTACTGACAGAGCTGGTACATGGCAGGGCAGGCAGATTGTCACGTTGAAATTTTAATAAGTACAGTCCAATCATAAAAATGCCTCTTTTCTGCTACAACTACCACATGAATATAGTGGAAAGAAAGGAGCTATATGAATGAGTTAATATTTGGGCGCCAAAGTTCGGTTTGGGAGTGGCGGAGGGCCATGCATAGCGTATCATTTATGGAATATTCGAGCGCGTCTCACTAGCAACAGTCCTCTAGAGAAAAAAATGAATGAAAAGAAAAAAATGAACTTCTTGGAGTACGCAAAGCATGAATGAAAGACGATCATGGGTTGCATATCACGTAACGCTATTTAAAACGTACGTAAACGCCATTATATACGGAAAAACACGAGTACAAACAACTATTCGCTCAGGCAATTTTACGCAAACATTTCTCCATTTGCAAGAAAGAATTCTCTTCACTTCGTAGCAGATGTCTTCACAGAACGTCCCCTTAAATCCTCTACTCTCCCCCGCTAGCCTGTCAACTGATCCTCTCCCGTGTCGTTCCGACCAGGATAAATACAATGGGGCTTTGTTTTAATCAGTTCAGTTTTTTGGCTTCCACATTTCATGCGCGATCATTTGGAACCATTCGATTTTGGTGGGCTTGGAATACCGCCTCGAGTCTAGTCTTGGGTTCTAAGCTCTTTTAGCATTTTTTGGCCCAAATACTGTGTTTAACACGTATTTTCATTTGGTCCCGCAAAGATAAAGCGCATTTGAGTCTCCGTTAAAAGCGCGCTGCCAGGGCCATCTATGAATTGATGGTTTGCCTTCAATTTACCTGATGTTTTCTTTTTGATGTACGAATGCGTTTTCCAGGTTAGCGACTTCGAAAGGTTTTGGATGTATAAACTTCCCGTTCCAAAATTTGTTTTACCGTTTCGGCCGCGTGGCTGAATTAAAGGTCAGACACTCAGACTTACACACCGACATTGGATGGTTTAGGTAGTTCCCCGAAGAGTATCGTCTCTAATAGACCCTGCCTTAATGGCACGACTTCTACGAAAACGATTGGCGCGAACTGCTGCCGAGCTGCCTGACACTTTCGTGGCTTTAGGCCACAAAAAAAGATAAATGAGAAAGAAGGGGGAGCTTCAAAATGGCAGGAAAAGTGAAGGATGCGCTTTCGAAAAAAAGTCTCCGGTCGCATTCGGCTTCTGCAACCGGCACCGCTTGGGCACTAAGCTCCTCTTCCCTTTACGAACATCATCGATGTGAAGACTGGAGCTGCAGCCGTCGTGGGCCCAGTTTTCCTGCTTTTGCATGGACGAAATGTTCCTTCATATTGGCTCAAGGGGCCTGGTCCTGATGGAGGAGGGAGGAATGTGAGGTGTACATAGCACCCTCTCTGGCAGTTCATACCAACCACTTTTTATAGTTTACTGTGTCACGACACGGTTGAGTGTGTGTGCAGACATAAAAAAGTTAAAACGACGCACAGCTGACAACCTGGTCAGCTTAGCCCTTCATAATCATCGCTCACTGATCCAGAGGACTAAGGCAGCAGTCGTTGCATCTCTAGCCCTGGTCCTCTGGTTCGACCTAGGCATTCTATTTTAAGTGCAGAACACTTTAGGGGCCGCATTATCGTCGTAATTACTCCAGGATGATGGCGTCACGTGCCAATACAGGAGCTTCGAAAAGATAACCGTTTGCGCTAGTCGGGAGAGAATCGGCGTCTCGAGTTACAAGGCTCGTGTCTGCCCCATCGGGCCGTCGCACCTCATGTTACTCACATGCTACGTGTGGGGGGTGGACTCTGCGCTGCGTTACTTCCAAGGAGGCTGCTGTTGCTTGGCGTCAAAACGTACAAGGTAATATAAAACACGAAAACCAGCATGAAATATTGCACTATTGCAATTAATGAAAAGTCAATTAGACGGCCTCTTCATGGACACTTTTACTGGGGCTCAGCCGCCCTCTTTTGACGGCTATCGCTATCAACAGCTGGCTGATAGTGAAACTAGTCACAAGATGGTGCCACAGCCCCTCTGGCGAACCACTACACCCCACTTCCGCAGCTTCCACGTTAGTAGAACTACTTTCTTATTGCTCCGCTTTCCATTCCCCACTTTCATTTGCACCCTAATAAACGTCTTTCCATCCATACAAACAGTTGAAGCTGCAATTCCGCAAACGTGCTAACGTTTCAACAATTGTTTCTTTTTACGGGCCAACGCAGGACGACGCGTACGTGACCGGCGACCTCGCGCTGCTCCAGGGAGTCGGCCACGTCGACATTAATCACTTGTACATTTTTGAAGAACCAAACGCAAGCTGCCTTCTCGTTGCCGATTGCATCTTCAGGCACTGGCCGGTCGATACAGGCGAGAAGGTCATTGAAGAAGACTTGCGGACCCTGGACGCTCGCTTCTACTGGTCTTTCGTGCTCTCGGACCAAAAGGTGCACGCGGGAGTAAGGCTGGACTTATCATCCAGGCTGAAGTCCCGTGACTATGCACTTGCTTTCCAAGAGACGGGGGCACTGCTGGTCAAACGCAACAGAATTGATAAAGCGCAACAAGCGCTTCTGCCGTCTCCCTAGACCACATTGAATTTTCTCGAAAGATTTTTTTTCTCGAACGCTAAGCGGAAATAGTGCTCTAACAAACAAGCGTAGTTCGGTGCTTGACAGTGCATATGTGTATATGTTGGCCTGCATGTAAAAATAAATCCGACTGTGGTTACGTACGTCATGCCGCATTGTCATCCCTTGGAGCAAACCTTGTGGGAAAATGGCAATATTATTCCCACCCATACAAACTCCTGTTGCTAACCGGTTGGTTGATATACGAAAGAGATTTCTGTCTGCTCCACGCGAACAAGCAGATTCTCCCCCGCGCACGGTGACATTCCTTGTGCAAGCACTTTACTAATACGTTTTCAGCAACAAAAGTATCATCGTTCCTTATTCTTACAAAGTGAGAGACCTACTACTTGATGGCAAAATAATAGGGCGCTAACTCTGGGCAGCAGTTTGAGATGCAAAGCATCTCTTGCTTAAGCTATGTCCGGCGTCCGCACCTCTCCCCCTACACTCTATAAAACTGAAATAGTTAGCGGTGCCCGATTTCGATCCCACGACTCTCTGGCCGCAACGGGACGTGCGCGGCGCTCTTCCCACTGCGCTACAAAACCGAGATTGGAGCAAGTGCTACGAACGCGCCTTATGTCCTTGACTCATTCAAACTACGTCAAGAAGCTACTGATACAACGAAGGCACGCGAAACTAAACGGAAACGGAAACGGAAACGACGAACTGAAAACTTTAGAACAGGATGTTGAATTTCCCGTGGGAAAGCCATGGCGGGAAGTGCCACGCGCCTTGCAGCTCAACCAGAGAAGAGGACGAAGAACGCGGGCAGCGGGGTAGGAGCGTGAGCACGCCATCAAGAAAGACGAGAGCAAAGCCACAAAATATGTTCAGTCGTGCCCTTCAGTCTCTAGGCGTACGCCGACCTGGAACCCTCAAGGAGTGGATAGATCCACCATCCCACTTTGGACAATCGGACGCACTCCGGTTCTGGCATGCTTTTCTTCAATATTGTAAGAACGATAGAGGATCCGGCCGTTTCATTGCAGAAGCGACGTCGGGGCCACCCCACCTCGAAGACGTGGACAGCGGCCCTCCTCCCCCTTCACCATGACGCCCCCATTTCTGTCGCAAGGTTTATAACCTGTACAAAGCAGAAATAAATGCATCATAAAAAAAAGAAAGACGAGAACCAGTAGGTGTTCGATCAGGTAACGCCGGTGTCGGTCTCTCTGCTGTCTACATTTCTGTGGCTCTACATGGGGGTTCACACTACGTTCCCATTCGGGCTCTGATGAACGAAACAACATAACGGCAACACAATGGAGCCTCAACAGAACAAGCTACGGTCGGGAAATTGGAGATTTTTTTAGATGCAAGGCATCCCTTATTCCACACTCCGTCGTCCGTCGACACCTCTCCTGCTCGTCCCCCTCTCCATGCCAGCTGTGATAACGTCACTGTCCTCCTCGCCGCTCGGCCCGTCCCGTGCCAGCTCAGGAAGACACAGGCCACACTGTCACTCCAGGAGCCCTACCCAGCTGTGATAACGCCGCTTCCCTCCTCGCCGCTCGGCTCGTCTCGTGCCGGCTCAGGAAGACACCGGCAACACTGTCGCTCCAGGAACCCTAACCAGATGTTATAACGCCGCTCTCCTCCTAGCCGCTCGGCTCGTCTCGTGCCGGCTCAGGAAACACCGGTAACACTGTCGCTCCAGGAGCCCTTAAAGGGGAAGCCCTTAAAGAGACATCACAGTGATGTCCCTCCCTTCTTACTGCGCCGTCTACACCCCCTCTCCGCATGCGCGTCTCGCCTCCCTTCTCCTCTCCTCCAGCTGCATAAAAGCAGGTGCGCGCGCTGCGCCACTTTCAGTCTGCTCCCAGACACCGCCTGCGCTGGTTCTGCTCCGGTGTGGAACCTACACGGTACCCCCGTGCTTTGCATCACCACATAGTTCCCTTTGGGGATATGAGGAAATTTTTAAATGCTGAGCATTTCTTTAACTCGCACTGTCACCCGTCGTCCCTCGGCGTTGTCTGCTCTCAACAACAGGTGCGGGCGCGCATGCGCGTGCTCCGGCGCTGAAAGAGGCGTTGCAGCAGCAGGTGCTACCTCCTCTCCCTCTACTGCGCGCGCTAAGGCAGCGGCGAAGCCACAGCGTCGAGCGGCGGATCCCGAGCGTCGAGAACAAGAGGCCGCCGCCAGTCATCAGCGTCGCGCTGCGGATCCATCGAATCGAGAGCGAGACACGGCTTCGAAACGTCAATGGGTAGCGGCGGACCCCGCGTTACGAGAACGAGATGCCGCCGTCGGCCTTGTTGACGTAGTCCACGATGTACGCCGCGCACGCGTAGTGGTCGAGGATGATCTGCAGGTCCATGTTGGAGTCGAGAGTCCTTCCGATCCACGGGTTGAACATGTTCACGCGCTTCTCCGCGGGGGTACTCGCGTGAAGCACGCACGGACGCGACGCTCCAGCCCGCAGAATCTCCGTGTACTTCTCCCCGGACCGCACGTCGAAAGCGCGCAGGAACTCGTCCAAGCTCGCAAACAGCCCGTGCTCCAACGCCTCGTGCATTTCGTCGTACTTGGCCTTCAAGCGCCGACGACGCACCCGTACGACAACAACAACTGCAACTACCACCGCCAACTACCACAACCTACGCCACGTGACCACCCTCAATCCTCTGCAATTACTCGTATCCCTCGCGCGGGGGCATGCTACGGGGGCACTTTTTTTGTCTTAGTAATACCCCTGTCATATGGGCACTTTGAATCGCGATTTAGTCGGTCCGCGTGGGGCGCTGCTACACGGCAGTTTCAATCGCGATCGAGCCCGATCCCGCTCGAGCCAAATCCTGGTTTCCAAAATGCGATTAAGGTTTCCAAGCGTGAACAGGCGTAAGCGGTGATACTCTTGTTCCCGGTGAGTAATGGCACAGAAGTTGACAACTTCAAACTAATGCCAGAAATTGTATCTAATAACTTGATCCAAATAACCTTGAGGCAACATTTATATAGTTACGTGTGCCTACGACTATGGAAAGTTCCCAGACGCCGAACGCAAAGCCCATTATTCGGCGCCACATGGAGTACGAGAGTTTAACTGGTACAACTTCATCGTGATTGAAACGTGCCGTGTAGCTTTGGCGTTGCGTCGAGCGCGCTTGTAAATTCAATCGCGCTTCCCTTCAATCCGGATAGAAATTGCCCCTCTGACAAGGGTAGTACCGAAGTTGCCGACTAGGAAAAGGTGCTCAGGAGCCTTTTTAAATTAGCAGAACTTTAGTACCACACCTTAGGAATATCGAAAGCACTTTTAAAATCCCTCAGTATGACCTCACAACGCGCTCATTGCCCCATGTGTTCAGGTTAACCGTAGGTTTAACAGTGCCTCAGATCTGAATTGCCCAGCGACGATGACAGGAAGAATTCTATCCTTTGTCCTTGATGCTAGAACGTTAGTACTCGAAGAGCTAGGAAAATGGTGATATTTCTGTTAAGACAAACAAATGTTGAAACTTCATGTCTTTTAAGGAACTTGTTCGGTGCCTGCGCTCTCTTGTTTCGGTTTTTACAACCTACTTAAGAATAGCTGTGTCAAACAAACTACATTTCAAGTGGCGACATCCAAACGTGAGCAAAGCTTCGCACGGCATGTGTATATCTGTTCCGAGTTTCCTCCTTTTAATAAGTGCTAAATAACTTTGAGTGTTTTTTTATGAATCAAAACAAGGAGAGAAACACGGGCGCAGTTGGTGTTTCTGTTCTTTTCTCAGTGGGGCAAGTGGGGCAATTTAAAAAAGAGAATGTCGAGAAGAGCAAATGCTACTGAAAACTTGGTAGCGGCGTAATGACGGACAAAGCCATTCACTCAAGCGGGGAGAAAAGATAGGATGAAAGGTAACAGAAAGCGCCCATTGGCCTCCGTTGCCTGGGAGAAGTGAAGAAATTAGGCGAAGGCTGGTTTTTGAATTATGACAATTGCGCTAAACTGACAAACAGAGGAAGAAAGACCGACAGAGGGAGGGAGGGAGACAGTATGTGTATTGACTGTCTTCCTTCCTCTGTTGGTAAATTTAGCGCAATTTTCGTAATTCATAGTGCACCAACTACTCGAACAACAAATTTGACTGAAGGCTGAATTCCGGGTCTCGGTGCCTTACTGGTCGTTTCTCTAGGCGTCGTATGATTTCGGCAATGTTTCTCGTTCTTAGCACTTAAAGAGAATGAAGTGTTCTCTGATGTCGATGGTGCCGGAACCTGGTTGGAAGCCTAAAGAAAAATAAAACTCCATTTTGGTATCAGGGAGTCTCAAGTTAATTACTGAAGTAGATGGGAAACAAAGTGTACGCAGCAATTTTGCTTCTACTTGGAACGAGAACAAATGAACAAACGAAAGTTTTTTTTTCTCAGTACTGTGTAGCAATCATTGTGAACAGTCTGTTAAAATTTGAGTCGGCATTTACTTCTTTTTTCTGAGTTTTTGGTGTGATTTTTTTTCTAAGTTCTCTGATTCGTAAATTCTCTTTGTTAAGGAATGGGAAGGCGAAAAATTAAGCATTTTCTTTGGCATGCTAACATTAAGCTTTAAAAGTGGCGTGCGACACATGCTCTATAGTTCAGACTCCGATAACACTGACCACACCTCCCAATTCCAATCACGCTCAAGTTCGCAGATAACGGTCCCGCTTCCCCTTCATTTCTTAAATTTGGTAGCAAGCAAAACTGTCGCACGTGCAAGTCTCTTTCTTTTTTACGGTAGGAATAACAAACCTGTGTTGCCTGTGTTATTTCCCGTAGCACTGGAGAATGACAAATTTCCAAATCAATTTTATTCAATGCGCACCCTTTCTCTTTTTTTCTTTGTTTGCTTGCTTCAAACTTGAAGGGAAATCTTGTTTCTCACCTTTCTCTCTCCCCATTAAGACTGAATCTTCGTTCGGGACCCAAACGTTCGTAATGTAATCCATTGCAGTACTCCTTCCTTTGGTTTTGTTTAATATAATTATACCCAAAACACTTCTACAGTCACGCTTCATAATCGCGCTTGCGCCACTGAAGCTACAGGCTAAAAGAACTGTATACTCCACAACATTTTTTTGAAGAACATTAAAAACATCCCGAACAACAATTCGAAATAACAGCGTAGCTTTGCTAATCCTGCGAAGGCGCTTTTTGAATTGAATGGAATTCAGTGTAATGGAACTATGTTTGCTGTGTGCAGAAAAACGGAGATAAGGCAAAAGACGACTACCCTGACAGAAGCCTCTCCTCGGAGCACACTTTACACACGGGTACATTTTTATACAAAAAACAAAACATGGCTATTAAATCACAAAGCAGAATATACCAAGAAAATGTTTTAAAGGAACTCTATTTTTACACAAACCGTCTTAACAAAATACAAGTACACCGCTGTGTATTGAAAATAAAAGCACATAGCACATCATTTAAATTAGGTCATATCAGGATAAGCACAGGATAAAATGGCAACAAAATACCAGTTGTACTTGTGAGCAGAGAACCTAGTCGGCCAATGTCAAGTAAATACAATGCACAGAAACAAATTAGGAACACTGAACGTTACCTTTCATTATTAGAGTTTTAAATGTGTGATTCGATATCTTCTTTTTAGAATGAACTTGTATCACTACCTTATTTAAAGGAAGGGAATTTCGTATTCTAAATGTTGTTTGCTGTAATTGGTTCTTTTCTGTGACACCTTAAGCTGTTGGCGTTAACACTAGAAAAATCTGATATCAGTTCATGGCTCGATGCTTTTTTGCATTCGCAGCTACACCGGTGCAGTTGAGAACGCGCTGTTTCTGGGGGCCACTTTTAGCGTCTTTGCAAGACTGAGGAGGATGGCGATACGAGAGTCTTCGGTGTACACTCTTCCAACGCTCCCCCCTCACTCTTATTCAATGCGTAGCCGGAAAAGAGCGCCCTCGCACTCTCCAAACGCTGAACCCAAACCACCGCTGAACCCAAACCACCCAGGCTCGAACCCCGGTGGGGCCAGCAGTTTGTTTATGCAGCGAGGGGTGTAGCCAGAAGCCAGTGACCGCCTGGGATGATTGTTTGGGTAGCCAGTGGTAGCCTTGTAGTTGTCTGCTCACGCAGACACGAAAATTCCCTTGGTTGGTTAGAGGTATACTGCTTCGCACCCGCCGTGGTGGCTCAGTGGCTAAGGCATTGCGCTGCATAGATTGGTTGCATGTTCGACTCCCGGCCGTGGCGGCCGCATTTCTGATGGAGGCGAAAAGCAAAAACGCCCGTGTGTACGAGATTTCGGCGCACATTAAAGATCTCGGGGTGGTGAAAATTATTCATAGCCCTCCACTACGGCTACCCTCATTGCCTGCATTGCGTCGGCGCGTTGAACCCCACACTCAAATCGGTGCACTGCTTCATAGTAAAGCGTGAAAGAATTAAAATTTGTTTCAGAATGCACGGCGTGCTGCAATATGCGCAGGACTGAAGTCAAATTGGCCAGCACGAAAACATAATTCTTAGCGTGTTAACTCAACGTAGCACGGAAGTGATGCAATGAAATGGAACTAGAGGTCCCACCAATTACGCCCAGTCATGTGTCTTAGTGAGTGTTCTGGTCGGTGGTCGCCATTCGTACAAATAAGATTTTGTGACGTCATAACAAAAATTGCCCGAAAGGGGCTAGGCAGTCACCATTGCGTCATGTGTTCTCTTTCATATCGCCATTCTTTTTCCGAAGTTTGCGATAAATTTGGTATCACTGCTATCGGGACAAAGCAGTTTTTTTGATAAACCAAACTTGCATTTTGTCTTTATGGCCCCTTGAAAGCATTCTGTGAGCCTATTCGTCTGGGTATGACAGGCTGCAGAGAGCTCCTAGTTTGTTGTGCAAGGCTGCAGGATGTTGTCGATAACTTTTGGCAAAATGTTGCAGGCTAGGTCGGTGGGCAGTTGGTGAAGAGTGCCATCAAGGTAAATGTAACAGGTAGTGAAGCTTCTATAGAAGCCCATAGGTTCAGAAAATAGCGGCTCTCAAGCTGTTCATGGGGCTTAGCACCATCTGTGTGAGGAGGGAACCCTCCTGGCGAAACAAAAAAAAACCGTATGTGACGCAAGTCCCGGTCAAAAACTGACGTCATTTTGGTAGTATTAGCGCAAAAATGTTACATAAAATATCTTCAACACGCCTCTGATCGCTCATCGCTCATGTCATTGCCATCTGACGCAAGTTGGCGAGCCCTTGGCGTGTGTGCTTCCAGCTAATGCCAGCCTAACTAGTACAGACTCGTGACTACAGAAACGGGTTTGAGCATACTGTCGTATGACTCGACTGGGTGTTTATAAAAACATCTTTCATTTTCTCTGAAACTTTATTTTTTATTCATGCCTTCCACTGCTGTACAAAAGCAATCAGTAGTTTATTTTGATTGCAGTGGGTGGCAAACCGGGAACCGGGCATGTATCCAGCCCCCCCCCCCCCCCCCCCCCCGAAAAGAATATGTTTGTGCCATGGGCTGCAGAGCCAAAATGACACTCGAACACTCTCCCCGACCCCACCTTTTTATCAAAAACGTGCGCACTCCTCACCCCGACACAAATTTCTATCAACGCCTCCACTGGGCTGTTTAATTGCGTCGCACATACGCAGGTTGCGTGCGTGCCTTAAGTATAGATCAATGTTATATTATGCTTGCTCGGTTTTTGTGCTTCAGTTATAACAGAAGAAATAACGCACAGTCATGCTATAATCAAGACATTTGAATTTTATTCCAGCATAAACAATACGACAACTTTACCACACTGTACAAACTCCGCACGTATATAATAAGTACAAAGTGTTCCTGGGCACTATATGCATTATGATTTTTCTTACGAGCCGAAAAATTTACTTTAGCCGTATCACATAGCATAACGAGCAATGAAAGCCTCAACAGCAGAGCTACTTCGAAGCAAGAGAAAAGAACTAGGCACTGCATCTAGACGCAGAAAATCGGGCTTCAGGAATTGATTGATTGATTGATTGGCTGTTTATTGGAGGAGGTCATAAGACCTGTGAAGGGGATGGGGGAGAGTGGGAAAAGGGGAAAATTATTAAAATATGAGTCTTCAAATACACATATGTTCTTGTCACAATAGAAAGTCCGTTCGGACTTGTCACAGAATCACTGACCCATACAGGGCTTAGTCAATCACGAATCAAATTGCTTTATCGAGAGCATTCCTGAGGGAGAATATTTCAAGTGTCTCGAATAAAGTGGGACTAGCGCGCATTTGACGTATATGGTCCTGTTCATCACACGGGATGGAGCTTAGTCTTAAAAGTTCCGATCGGTCTTGTGAAAAGTCATAGCACGTCCGGATAAGGTGATGAAGATTGTAGACGGCTAATTCCCCACAAAATATGCACTTTGAATTATATGCTGTATCATGATGGGTCCATTTAAAAGAACGTCAGGAGTATATGCAGAGTTTGCGTAGATCTTTTTTTGCAATAACTGCTCTTTTTCTGGGGAGACGTTTTAGAGCTGTGAGGAAACCCACAGGGGAGGATTCCTGGAGGCGCTGACGACTGAGGATCTTTGACTTGCGGTAGTTTTCAGGCCAGGTCGCGTTCTGTGGGTGTGGATCCGAGGAAACCATGGGAGGGTTGAGACACTCTTCCGGGCAGCCATGTGGGCTAACTGGTTCCCTGCGTCTTCCTCGGTGTGCGGCGGGGTCCAAACCGAACGAGCGGATACGAATTCTTGTCGTAGCTCCCGAATCTTTCTCAGTATAGCAGTGGCAGGTGCGTTTGGGGTGAAAGAACGATTTAATTCACGAAGTGCCACGTGGGAGTCTGTGATTACGCGTAGTTTGGTTTGAGGAAGTGACGGGCTGTTCTCTTGGATGCTTTGAAGGCAACCTAGAATTCCAAAAAAGCTCGGCTTCTGCTACTAGGCCATGGATATGAGAAATATTGCAGGACTAATCCAGGGGTAGAAATTCCGGGCAAGTCCAAGCTACGGCTGCGGCATTGTTCGCCCCTGCTGCGTCTGTGAAAACATCTATTTCGTCAGTGGCTTTGTCTTGTTGCATACGCCTAACGAGATGCTCCCTAGCCACCGGGTTGGAGCGCCGCATAGGCCGTCGTCTGATTAGTCCAAGTGGTGGACGTTCCAATGTGGGGAGGGGGCCTTGAAAGGGTGCCCCCTCAAAGACGCTGTTCAACGTGTCGCATTTTAAGATTGCTCGTCCTTGCGGTGAGAATTCCAGGCGCGTTTGAAAACGTTGCCGAGTTTCCTCGATGAGTTGTCATAGCGGGGGAAGAGGAACTGCCAACACTAGAATATCATTTCTGGTGTGTCGAGGGAGACCCGTGATGGTGCGGATAAAAGAACGATTTAGTATTTCCAAATCGCGCAGAAGACGAGGGATATAGTTGAATATTGGAAAAACGTATGTTAGCCGGCCTTGGGCCACTCCTATGGCGGGAGTTTGGCATGAGGCTTTATGTGAACCACCCTACTTGCTTCAGATGCGAGTAATAAGATGCATCGTAGCACGCCAAGTGGTACAAAGGCTCCGAATCCATGCTTGAGGGCTAGTGCAACTACACAGTTGGAGACCGAGAAGTCAGACGGTTCCGTTTTGGGATGAGATTGATGTAGCGCCAAAATGAAGGGAAAATATACGAGAAAGATCAGTTTTGCGTTTGCCGTTGATGCTGACAAATTCCGTTTTGTGTGGTGTGAGTTCCAGGTTGAAGGCAGACAAAGAGCGTTCTAGGCGAAAAACGGCACCCTGAAGTTCTGAGTGCATGGCTTCCTTGCCGTCGTAGTCTGCCGCTTCGGTCCAGACGACGACATCGCCGGCGTACAGGGCGAATCGAGCTGAGGTGTCATTTTCAAGCTGTCGGGCGACACGGTTCATACCAAGGTTGAACAGCAATGGTACAAATGCTAAGATTAGTACAAATGCTAAGTACAAATGCTAAGATTTACACACAGGTAAAATCGATTGAGTCGATGCATAATTTCAAAAAAGGGATAATTATATACAAGCAAATGTTTCATAACTAAGGCTTGCAGTAACTAAGAATAAAAAACAAATTTCTCAACAAAAAGTTTTGCAAGGCATCCGGCATCTTTCCCAGCCACATCTCTAATAGTACGCAAAAGTCAGGTCAATTTTTCTGGTGGCAATTCTATAGTTGCAATTTCGCAGTAGCAATTTGTTTCGTATAAAGAAAGCTTGGGTTCATCCCTGATGAAGGTCGTCTTAAGAGACATATTTAAAAATGATGTTGACCAGGGCTATATATCCCACTCTATACCGCTTTTCTTGGCACGCATTATATTGTCGCAGAAAATATTGTGTGCCAGTGATACGGCTTTGCATTCGTAACTAGAGAGAAACAATGGTGGGCGCCCGGACCCAACGGGTTGGGTGGGCATTTGTTCCGCAGGATGGTCGCCTGTGCCTCGCCGAGCATTCGTTTCTGCTGAGAGGCGTCCTCCGCGCAATCTCCGCGTCCACATGCGCATTTGTGTCATGGTAACCTGCTACCCTAGCGTTCGCGTCCGCTAGCCTCTAAGCTAAACCTTGCTATTGCTCTTATCGTATTTGCTTAGGGGCAGATGGTTAAAAAAGTAGGTTAAGTCGAAAGCCTTCTTAAGTGCCCTAATTTGCAAAAAACCGTCGTTGCGGCTGTCGATTCAAGGAAATGGCCAACGCTGTGATGGGCACATAATGGGAATGTAAAAGATGGAATTTGAACCTCGGTTTTCCGAATAGCCGCAGAATGCACTACTGCCTCCCCACGCTGCAATCAGTGCAACAGGAGTGGTTGTTGCGGCTATTGATTCTTTTTACGGAGAGCATACCCACTTAAAGGATTGGCCACGAACCGGGATCTTTCAGGGTGTAATTGTAGGTGAAGCTGTGGGCACCAGTGAAAAACGTCAGCCTCAAAGCAAAGCACTAGGCCTAAACTGCAACATACCCAACTGTTGCTGCCATTAGCCTGGCAAACTACAACATACGCAGACAGTATGGCACTTCCCATGGCGGAACAGTATTGGGGAGAACAGTGCATATTCTGTGGGCCAGGCCACAGGACAATGTGCACTATAATTGGGTGCACCTGATCACAAGGTAATGTTCATTTTTTTTTCTTGGGATGCTACCCAATAATTGAGACGTAATTATAAAAAACGATTTACAAAATACGCAATCACCCCTGTTTACAAAAAATGCGTAGAAAGTACTCGAAGCACATTTTCAAGAAATGAATTGACTTCAGAAAAACGAACTTGAACAACTCAAGAGAACTGAGAAAAGCATGAAAAAGTTCTTACCTAAAAGCTGCGTTAAAGTAAGCCCGACCTTCGCCGAAAGTGTGGCAAATCCATTGTTAAACTTTTTAAAAGCCGAATTACAAACAACAAAACCATGCGCTGATTTTTTGCGCACTAGTTAAACGCATCTACAAAGGATCTCAATGTATATCGATGCGCGGTTTGTGAAAATTTCATCAAAAAAAAACATGTGTGGTCAAAACAACACGCGTCTTTCCTTCCCTTTCTGCAGTATGAACAAAACAGCAAGGCATCCAATAGCATGGGACAAAACAGCACTGCGACACAACAGAAATGTCAAAATATCAGAGCGCAAATAGCGAAACGCCACAACTCTGCAAAGACAAAACAGCATGCCCTAAGTGCAAGGCTCGTATTGCGGCAAGATGGCTGTACTCGCTTGCGTCGTTCCACATGGAAGGGACCAGTCTGCTAGGTTTTAACGATCCGGTGAAACACTCTGCGATCACTGACTAGGCAGAGTCACTATTATTAATTCACAGTTACTCTGGCCTGACAGTGAGCTATTGCAATTTAGCCACTTGGTTACCATCAGACTGCCTTTCCTTGCCAAAGTGCAGTCTGATTTGATTTTACCTAATCAGTCAAACCGCTTCTAGCCATAGCCACTGTTCACTGTTAGCACATACGTTTTGTATATTTTATTTGTTGTCGCGTGATTATTTTTAATGCGATAGACTGTCTTACGGCATAACAGGGAGGTTTATAGGTACAACACTGCACCAATTGATGATTTGTGGCTACGCACTTTCTTCGCTAACTGTTTGTTGATGCGGTTTTGCGGCGTTACAGTGTACTAGAAGACAAGTGTGACGTTAGGAGCCGATTAGGGGCTCAATATCACGATGAAAATTTCTGCTGAGGAACTCCTCTTGTAAGCAGCCCCCGTTGCGGCCGTTGCTTACCAGTTGGTTTGAGAAGTTTTGTTCGTTAAATTAATCCCCTTTGATCGCAATAAATAGTCTTATTTCTTCATTTTATGGCAGAAAGTTTTATCAAATCCGTCAAATAATTGTTTAGTTTGATTATAAAACCTATAGGTGGCGATGGCTGTAACAGGAGTTCCATGGCAAACGAATATGCTCCATACCATTTTTTTATCGCAAAAGAACCCACAATCTCCATTGGTTTTTCCCCAGAATGACACACCTCTTTCTTCCACTACAGTGCCTTCGCGGGCTGTGTTGACGCTGTGAAGTTATACCTTGCTGAGTTTTCACGTGCTGTTTTTTGGCGTCCTTTTTTGATGCTGCCCTCGTATAGTGACGGCCTTGGGGCTTTCTACTTAAAATACGTTTGCAGTAGGCACGCACTTGATGTGCAACGAGTATTACATTAATTCACTTGTCGTAAGGTTTCAGGTTAAGTTAGGCAGACATTAGGGCTGAACGTAAGCCTGAAATATACCCACTGAGGTGGATTTACTGGGATTTGCAACTCGATGCGACGCGGTTCACTGGACGTGAATCGCATTATATTCCCAACTCATGAGAAGTGCTTAGTGCACAGTGGGCCGCGCACTGGCAGTATGAAACCTAGGCATGCGCATTGGCAGCGGCATTTTCCATATCCCGTGCGTCATACTAGGCCATATTCTGCAGCAAGCCAAGCCTCTGTGCACGAAGATGCGTATTTTACGGTGGTGTCATTGAGCCTCCATAGCCTCACGTATTCCTCGGAAGTCTAAACCATCACCACAGTCGGTGGACACCACCTCGGGTGATATATTGTTACTGGACTAAGGTGGGCAATGCCTCACAGGTCATCCAACCAAAAACGATGACGACGAGGACTTACTGGCTGGCGCGAACCATGCGCGAGCTCTGTCATGGCCGCTATGCACATAATGTAAATAGATCGCTTCACCCAATCTCATCGTTCGTCTCATCTTCATCCTGCTGCCACGTAACATTTTGGTGGATTGTGAGGGATCATCCCCATCCTTTCCTCCACATCGCATCGTCTCGGCCTGGGTGAAATCATCGAGGGAATGTGGGCCGTGTCGGGCCGCCCCAGCCCACTGCGACGAGCATTCGACCATGTCCACCACCCCGTGTCCCCAGCCCGTGAGCAGCCGATCAAGACCTGCCGTCACAAGTCGAGACAAGACGAACAGAAAATGCCGCGTCGTCAGCCCTCTCGTCCGTCGGGTTCGAGTTCCTCCGACGGTTCGCATCTGCCTTCAAGTCGTCGCTGTTGTGGGGCCAGGCAGCGTATACCCAAACCATATCCCGTAGGGGCCCCAGGCCGACCACAGCCCCTTGAAACAGCGACGTCACAACGTGACGTCGCTTTCTCTTCGAGCGCGACTTCATGCGCCCTGGATTTTTTTTAGATGCGACTGAATCTCATTCACCCGCCTTGTCCATGCAGCGTCGTCGGCGTTGTCGTCCGCCCCTCCCCAATTCTCCTCGCCGCGCGAGCTGCGCTCTCCACTCCGCCGCTCACCCCCTATGCTCTCCGAAGCCCCTCTCTCGCAAGGGGCTTTGCATTGGATTCGAATGGATTGGCTTGGGCTTGGATTGGCTTGGCTTGGCTTGGCTTGGCATGGATTGGAGTAGATTTGGATTGGATTGGAATAAAGTGGATTGTGTTGGATGGTGTTGGGTCATAGCCGCGGCAGACGCACTGGCGCCGGCGCATGTGCAGTACTCTCTCTTCCGCGGTCTCCTCTCCTTCGGGCGCGCTGCGCATATAACCGGTGTGCCACTCTCCGACGGCTTTTCGGTCGACGGTTGCTCTTCGCTTGCGCTTGAACCCCCCTCAGCGTCGCATCACACGAGGGTTCCCGTGAGGGGAGGTGGGCATAATTTTTTCTCTCGTTTTGGGCGGCGGCCGATGGCTTCACTCCGTGCGCGAAGCTGGGGCTGCGGCGCTGGGAAGCTGACGCACATTTAGTAGAAGTTAAAGGCCCAACCACCAGCAGCGTACTTTCTCTGTTTTCTCGTGTGGCGACTCGAGCTGACACGCGAGCAACGCCGAATGTCTACGCTCGCCAGATATCGGCGTCGACGCAGCGCCAGAAAGCAGCGGAAAGCGGGCCATCTGACGCCATCTGGATTACACGAATGCAACCGGTGCAACTTCTCGATCGCAATTGAAACGGGCCGTGTAGCAGAGGCAGTGCGTCGAGCGCGTTCGAAACCTCGATCGCGATTCACTTCAATCGCGATTGAAAGTGCCCGTGTCTGCGCATTGCCGCCGAACGACGCTGACACTCGCGCGACGCGTGATTTCGCGTCCATGTGGTTAATACTTTAACCTTTTCGTACCTATACGTTCCGGAAAGCACTCTCATTAAAGTAAAGACAAAATTTGTTTTGGTCTTTTGTGGTCGCGCTGCGTCCCGGCCGTCGATGGTTTCGCTCCGCGCGCGAGCATGACGTACGCGAAGGGATGCATCAAACACGAAGTATATCTTTGCATACTTGTTCTCACTTCTCACTCTCCGCACTCTCTTGCGAGCCTGCAGACACTTGTCTTCCATCCTGTTCCTAGTTAATCTAGCGCTGGGAGTGGTGCTTTAAGTGCGCGCGCAGGCGGACGCTTTTTTACCGACATGTGGTCATTGTTTACGTTCCTGAAAGCGAACACTCTCGATCGTTTCAGTGAAGACGAAAATGGTTTTTTATCTTGGGTGGTCTTTTGGATTCCGTACCGGAGCGCAGAACGTTTGCTTCCAATCGGTCGAAAGCACACGCGTACGTCGGTCGCTCATCTGCGGTTGACATCAGCGAGCGTGTTGATCCGTTTTTATAATTGTGTTATTACCGTCAAATCTGAACAAGGTAAGATAGGATGATGAACGAAGACGCACTTAGCACAACCTTACTTGCAACTTTATTTACCCTTGATGTTATGTACCGACTGCAGCTTCATAGGTATTCAAAGTGTGAGCAAATCAAATTTCGGGGCTGCCTTGATACTGAGGGTACCGTCGAACGTCACTTGTAGGTTAAACGGCAAGGCACTCTGGCCCCCTTTGTTTAGCATGAAAAAGAAAAGAAAAGCCGGCGAGACCCTCATAGCAGAAAAAACGAGGTTTCGCCAAGATTCGAACCACGGACTCTCAAAACAAAACGCCAGCACACAAGCGCGCAACCGCTCGACCACGCCAGGGGAAGACGCGGGCCCCAAGAATTTGGTACCGTAACAGAGGCTTCCAACGAATATTGTCGAGTGATTTGCTTTGGTCATGTTTGAGCTTTGAGCCGTGCTAATGCTTGTTTCTTACGCACCCATCTTGGATCCGAGGGCAGTTATGCTATTACCACAAGCGATGTGGCCACGGCCCCCTTATTTGAGTCAAGATAAGGCATCGCAAAACCTCGGTCTTCCCTACGCAAGCCATGGTAGCAACGAATAGAATGGCATGCGTCGCTAGCATTCTGGCGTTGATAAAGCTTGGTCGTCACGCACCAATCTTGCAGCCAAGCCCCATCATGCTAATACTACAATCGACATAGCCAGAGCTACCCTTTTTAACTCGAAAAAAGCTATCGCAAATACCCGATCTCCCTGATGAAAAACAAATAAGCCACAAATGAATGAGCGCTTTTGAACAGAAATAGCTTGCAATTTGTCTCAAGGCAGCCGATAACCGCAAGGTAAGAAGAAATTGATTCTCTTCTGCTTAAACGAATGACCCCAAATCACGAGAAGGATGTGAAACCCGACCGTTGCTGCCAGCTTTCTGCTGCTTTCTCGCGCTGCGTCGACGCCGATATCTGGCGAGCGTAAACATCAGCGTTGCTTGCGCGTTAGCTCGCGTCGCCACGCGAGAAAACGCCGAAAGTACGCTGCATGTGGTTGGGCCTTTAACTTTTACTAAATGTACGTCAGCTCCGCAGCGCTACAGCCGCAGCCTCGCGCACGGAGCGATACCACCGACCGCCGCCCAAAACGAGAGAAAAAAAAACGTCACATGAAGTCGCGCACAAGGAGAAAGTGACGTAACGCTGTGACGTCGCTGTTTGAAGGGTGTGTGGTCGGCCTGGGCCCCTACGCGATATTTGTTAGGGAATACGCGGCCAGGCATCATCAAGAAGATCATCGTCATCTGTGGTGGCAGGCACATCGTCAATGAAGGTTTCCATCGCAATTCTCATCCGCATCCCAACTAACGTCGCCTCGGCCTCGACCGGAACCGTCGTCTTCGACCCGGGGGGTGATGTTACGGGACTAAGGTGGGCAATGCCTCACAGCTCCTTCAACCGAGTACGATGACGACGACGACGACTTAGTGCCTGGCGCGAACCTTGCGCGAGCTCTAGCATGGCCGCTATTTGCATAATGTAAATGGATCTCTTCACCCCATCACACGGTTCGTCTCATTTTTGTCCTGCCGCCACGTAACAATATTGTTCCAGCATGGGCAGAAATCCTGCGCTTCGTATGCTAGGCCCACATTAATCTTACCCAAAAGCATCAAATTACCTTCGTTTACAAATGCAATAAATATAGCAGAGCAAAGAGAATACCCAAGAAAAAAATATCAGGAGTATTTCGAAACAAAATCAGCACTCCTAACGCTCGCAACAGAGGCGCAACATGGCAAAATAGCACGCCGCCAAACCCATCATCACACTACACTAGTATTAAGCGATTCCAAGCAACACATTCGAATTCCCTACTGTATACACCAAACATCAACATAGGGCGCGTGAGAAATTAACCGAATAACTTGGAAGCACACCCGGCACGAACACTTAAAAAATATCATGCGTCAAAAAAAAATAAAATTACCCTCAGCGGCATGTAGTTTGCATATAAAGCGTTCGCACTCCTATGTCCTGAGAAATTCTGAGATATCCTTGATTTCTTATCAGTTGCTGGGTATTGATTATTCGCCGAAGAAGGTCATCATAATCATCATGATCGTCGTCGTCGTCGTCGTCGTCATCATCATGATATTGGTCAACATCGCCCAAACGGCGCTCAGTCGCATGGTTTGCGCATTTTGAGACTTCAACATGGAAAAAGCCGGCACAAATTTGTCCTGCATGCGGAATACCGTGTTAATCCTCGTCACGACAGTGAGCGTATTCGCATTCTCCCAGTTAGGGAATTTTTCAGCGCTGAAGGACTTGCTTCAGGACGAGAACCTGAAGCACATCGAATACTGGAGCCACGAAGTCGGTCAGGCTGCTCTACGTGAGGGCGAGCAGTATGAAGCGACGCGGCTTCCGCACCGCGGAGGCTGGGCCGTGGAAGCGCGCTGTCGTGAGGGCATCGATGTCCTGTTCTTCGTGCACGCCTGCTCACGAGAATGGAGACGGCGGGCGGTCCTGCGCGACACCCTCGTCGAGGAGGCGGCCGCAAGACGCTTCAACTGGGCCGCCGTGTTCTTCGTGGGTCGCCGTGCCAAGGACCCACTCCTCGACGCATGGCTCAACCTTGAGGCGGACGCCCTTGGCGACCTGGTGGTGTTCCCGTTCGAAGACGGCTACAGGACCGTGACTCCCAAGTGGGTGAACGGCATGCAATGGGTGGCCGACCGCTGTCCCAACGTGCCGGTGATCGTCAAGCTGGACGACGATGTCACCGTTCACCCGTTCAAGGTGAATGGCAATATGCCTGCGAACATCGACGCTATAGCCTTCAATGAAAGCCACGCTGTTAACCGAAAGTTAAGGGCTCAGTTACTGGGGCCGTAGTTGATGTCTAGTCAAGAGTTTGTACGACTGGCACACTGTACCAAGCTAATGAAATTTCGGCTACGAACGCGTTTATTTGGAGCTGGTAAATGAAGAGCTAGTTCAATTCAAATAAAACCTAAAATACATAAATGAAATATGTATGCAAACAGGTTTGGGTAACGTTTTTAATTGAAGCGTTTTCTGATCAGAAGCCTTCGTGTCGCAGTGTTCTTGGCAGTCCATCAAATGGGCCGCATCATGGGTTCTACTGTTTTACCGAAGGCAATGATCGTCTAGCTGACACTTCCCCAGAAAATAACATTCGTAGTCAATTATTTTGAAACCGCTATCACCACCCGGGTTTGCCTCGTTACGTACCAATCAAACAAACGCTGCCTTCCATCTTTTGTAGATCGGCCAAAACTCAGTGCGCAAAACTCCGTCACTGCACTCGCCTCCAGTCAGGGCGTACAAACAGGGAAACCACTGTGTATCAACTATTTAACCAAGAGAAGCGCTTTCGCCTGCTAATCTCGTGGGAATATGCTTAGGCATACTCTTTAACCTTCTTTAACTCTTTAACCTTGAGGTCACGCCAAAGCGTGACCTCAAGAAATACGTCCGTTGCCGTGTTGTGGGCAGACATGGGTGGTACGTGTGTCAAGTTCTTGCTTAAATTTTAATGAGAAGGCATTAATTTGTCCAGAATGCGTAAAACTGCAAATGGAGTCGGAGTCACAGGCAATCCACTAAACACACGTCACTACAGAGCGTTTCAAAAAGTGTGAATCGCATTGCAAAACCCAAAAATGGGAAGGTTGGCTGAACGATGCCCGCACGTGGGCAGAGCCCCTTCGAAAGTTGAGTGTGCTTATAAGCACGTGCACCAAATATCAGTACTGCTAACACATCGAGTAACTTCCGGTTTCTATGTCCCAAACCAAATATTAGCCGTGCTAATTCCTGATGAGTCACTTCTGGTTTCTTATTTCATATTAAGGCTTTCATTACGCCTTTTGTAATATTTCATATTACGACTGCCATTTAGGGGCCGACATTGCAGCCCACAAATAATAAGTTTTGTATACCAAAAACTGCACTTCAGACCTGATACCACGTGTTGGAGATATGCACCGCAGGTAGGGAAGGGTTTTCTGCCCTTTGACTCTGCGCATTCTGAGAATGTCAAGTGAAGATTGCGAACACTGCCCTGGACTCGGCATTAAGAGGATAATGTTACCCTGAGATGTAGCGAAGCTTCGATTGATTGATTGCAGGGTTTAACGCGCCGACGCAACAAGGGTGAGGAGGCGCACCGTGGTAGAGGGTTCCAGGTTAATTTTGAACACCTGTGTATCTTTAACGGTCGCCGCAATGTCGTACAGACGGATGTTTGTGCTTTTCACCTCCATCGGAAAAGCGGCCGCCGGGGTCGGGAATGGAGACCCCGTCCTCGTGCTCAGCTGCGCAACGCCTCAGCCACCGCGGGGAGTTGGAGAGGAGCTTCACAGACCAAATCTCATCTGCCTATCTATCTGTGTCTATCTGCGAGACGTTGCTTCAAAAAATAAAAGGAAAAGTAGGCAGGGGTCCTAGAGAGGCTACTCAATGGAGCAAGATAACGGTTGTGCCTTAGCTGCACGGAATCACACACAACATTAAGAAGATAGCAGCCAGAGAGGGGGAGACAGTTGTGTGCTCATCCCCAAACAAAGGGTATGCCAGGCGCCGCTATGTCAATCTTCCAATTATAGAGGGCCATTGCACAACTAACCACCGTACTTCGTGAGAGCATGTGTGCAGGGGGTTGTATACAAGCTACCGTTATCGTGCAGGAAAAGCTACATTGGCCAGACCTGCCTTTGTATCAACAATAGAATTCGAGAGCACAAGGTCGCAACAAAGAACGTTCCCCCAGGTCACTTGGCCAAGCACTGCCGAGATTGCCCCAAGTAATGACGCCATTGAAGTTTGAAGTGAACTTCCATGGCTTCATTACCATCCATAAAAACAGTGATAGGCTAGCGCGGGAAATCATCGAAGCAATGGAAATCGAAGGAAACATCGACGATTGTGTCAGCACAGTGTCGGTTGCGCTAACGGATAAACTATTTCTGCGCACGATTGTACTCGTACCAGGTAGCTAGAGGAGAGTATAAATATACAAGGCGAGGCGAAAAAAATTAATTAGGTAGTGTCAAGGTTTGTGCTTCGTCTTTCGTCTTTGTGCCCTGATTTAATTTTAGGCTGCCCAGTATTTAATCAATTATTATCGAACAAGCTAAGATTCTGCCTATGCTAACACCTTACAATTTGGCTACGGTTTTTTATTCTTTTTTTATACCGATATATCAGTACTGCTAACGACCGAAGAGCTGTTTCCGGGTTCTCAGTGTCATACCCGCATATTGGTGCAGCTAACGCCTGACGACTTACTCCGTTTTCTCATTCCTACGTCTCAGCTTAGCCAGTACCTGCAGACGGAGTTATCCCGGGAGCCCGCACGCCTGCACTGCTACGTTTTGGGTGGCCAGCCAGTGGAGAGGGAACCGAGCATCCGCTATTTTGTGAGAACGGACGACGCCCCAATGGAGGAGTACTTCACCTACTGTCAAGGCCGGGCCGTCATAATGACCTTCAACGTCATGCGAACGCTCCTTAGAGCGTCACCCAAGGTGTATCCGCACCCCACAGTAAGGCCTCTTGTGCCCTTTGCGTGCACTTCCTGCAAAATCGACACTTCTATCGCGAAAATACGTGCTCAAAATTCACCTTTTTTTGTGTGTACGCTCGAATATGTACGCTCGAATAAGTTGCCGGAAAGTAGATGTGCTTACTTGCGCTGATCTATTCCGCTAGATAAAAGAATCAATTTCACTCTCGGCTTTTTCTGCAGGAAAGGCTATTTTTACTGACAGAGCTGGTACATATCAGGGCAGGCAAATTGGCACGTTGAGCTTTTAATAAGTACAGTCCAATCATCATAAAAATTCCTTTTCTGCTACAACTACCTGCTGAATATAGTGGAAAGAAAGGAGCTATATGTTTACGTTAATATCTGGGCGCCAAAGTTCGGTTTCTGAGTGGCGGAGGACCGTGCATAGCGTATCATTTATGGAATATTGGAGCGCGTCTCACTAGCAACAGTCCTCTTTAAAACAACCAAGTGTCAGTTATTACCATTACAGCTACGTAGAGTGTGTCCAATTTGTGGGAAGCATTCTCTTCAAATGGGAGTACTCGTCGTCGCACCCACGTTTTACCACAGATCGAGACCCGCACTGACGGGAAAAATGGTTTTTTGTTCAGCGTTTGAAGTATTTATTAGGTAGACATTATTGGGGGAGGGCGCCTGGCGGCGTTGAGCCATCCATCATTTGTGTTATACAGCCTGCGGAGTTTACACTGCGGCTACTTTATATTTCCTATACAGTAAAGAAAAAAATGATCTTCTTGCAGTACGCAAAGCAAGAATGAAAGACGATCATGGCTTGCACATCACGTAATGCTATTTAAAACGTACGCAAACGCCATTACTTACGGAAAAACACGAGTACAAACAACTATTCGCTCAGACAATTTTACGCAAACATTTCTCCATTTGCAAGAAAATATTCTCTTCACTTCGATGCACATGTCTTCACAAAACTTCCCCGTAAAGCCTCTACTCTCCTCCGCTATCCTGTCAACTCATCCCCTCCCGTGTCGTTCCTACCAGGATAAATACAATGGGGCTTTGTTTTAATCAGGTCAGTTTTCCGGGCTTCCACTGTTCAAGCCCCATCAATTGGACCCATTCGATTTTGGTGGGCTTGGAATACCACCTCGAGGTCTAGTCTTGGGTTTCACGCTCTTTTAGCATTTTTTGGTCCAAATACTGTGTTTAACACGTATTTTCATTTGATCCCGCAAAGCTAAAGCGCATTTGAGCCTCTGTTAAAAGCACACTGCCAGGGCCATCTATGAATTGATGGTTAGCCTTCAATGTACCGGATGTTTTCTTTTTGATGTACGAATGCGTTTTGCAGGTTTGCGATTTCGAAAGGTTTTGGATGTATAAACTTCCCGTTGCAAAATTTGTTTTACCGTTTCGGCCGCGTGGCTGAATTGAAGGTTAGACACTCAGTTTTACAGACCGACATTGGATGGTTTAGGTAGTTCCCCGAAGAGTATCGTCTTTAAAAGACCCTGCCTTGATGGCACGACTTCTACGAAAACGGTTGGCGCGAACTGATGCCGAGCTGACTGACACTTTCGTTGCTTTAGGCCACAAAAAAACATAAATAAGAAAGAAGGGGGAGCTTCGAAATGGCAGGAAAAGTGAAGGACGCGCTTTCGAAAAAGAGTCTCCGAGCGCATTCGGCTTCTGCAACAGGCACCGCTTGGGCACTAAGCTCCTCTTCCCTTTACGAACATCGTCGATGTGAAGACTGGAGCTGCCTGCAGCCGTCGTGGGCCCAGTTTTCCTGCTTTTGCATGGACTAAACATTCCTTCATATTGGCCCAAGGGGCATGGTCCTCATGGAGGAGGAAGGAATGTGAGGTGTAAATAGGACCCTCTCTGGCAGCCCATACCATCCACTATATTATAGTTTACTGTGTCACGACACGGTTGAGTGTGTATGGAAGCATAAAAAGTTAAAACGACGCACAGCTGACAGCCTGGTCAGCTTAGCCCTTCATAATCAGCGCTCACTGATCCAAAGGGCTAAGGCAGTAGTCATTGCATCTCTAGCCCTGGTCCTCTGGTTCGACCTAGGCATTCTATTTTACGTGCAGAACACTTTAAGGGTCCGGATAATCGTCGTAATTACTCCAGGATGATGGCGTCACGTGCCAATACAGGGGCTTCGACAAGATAACCGTTTGCGCTAGTCAGGACAGAATCGGCGTCTCGAGTTACAAAGCTTCTGTCTGCCCCATCGGGCCGACCAACCTCACGTTACTCACATGCTACGTGTGGGGGGTGGACTCTGCGCTGCGTTACTGCCACGGAGGCTGCTGTTGCTCTGCGTCAAAAAGTACAAGGTAATATAAAACACGAAAGCCAGCATGAAATAATGCACTATTGCCCTTAATGAAAAGTCAATTAGACGGCCTCTTCATGGGACTTTTAATTGGGCTCCGCCGCCCTCTCTTGACGGCTTTCGCTATCAACACCAGGCTGATACTGAAACTAGTCACAAGATGGCGCCACAGCCCCTCTGGCGAACCACTACTCCGCACTTCGGCAGCTTCCACGTTAGTAGAACTGCTTTCTTATTGCTCCGCTTTCCATTCCCCACTTTCATTTGCACCCTAATAAACGTATTTTCATCCATACAAAGAGTTGAAGATGCAATTCCGCAAACGTGCTAACGTTTCAACAATTACTTGTTTCCTTTTACGGGCCAACGCAGGACGACGCGTACGTGACCGGCGACCTAGCACTGCTCCAGGGAATCGGCCACGTCGACATTACTCACTTGTACGTTTTTGAAGAACCAAACGCAAGCTGCCTTCTCGTCACCAATTGCATCTTCATGCACTGGCTGGTCGATACAGGCGGGAAGGTCATTGAAGAAGACTTGCGGACCCTGGACGCTCGCTTCTACTGGTCTTTCGTGCTCTTGGACCAAAAGGTTCACGCGGGAGTGAGGCTGGACTTATCATCCAGGCTGAAGTCCCGTGACTATGCACTTGCTTTCCAAGATACCAGGGCACAACTGGTCAAGCGCAACAAGCGCTTCTGCCGTCCCCCTAGGCCATAATGAATTTTTTCAAAATATTTTCTTCTCTTTCTTCTCGGACGCTAAGCGGAAATAGGGCTGTACCAAACGAGCGTAGTTCGGTGCTTGACTGTGTATATGTGTATATGCTGGCCTGCATGTAAAAATAAAGCCAACTGTGGTTACGTACGTCATGCCGCATTGTCATCCCCTGGAACAAACCTTCTGCTAAAATGGCATTATTATTCCTACCCATACAAAATCATGTTGCTAACCGGTTGGTTGTATACGAAAGTGATTTCTGTCTGCTCCACGCGAACAAGCAAATTCTCACCCGCGCACAGTGACATTCCTTGTACAAGCACTTTACTCATACGTTTTTAGCAACAAACGTGTCATCGTTCCTTATTCTTACAAATTGACAGACCTAATATTTGATGACAAAATATTAGGGCGTTAACTCTGGGCAGGAGTTTCAGATGCAAAGCATCTCTTGCTCGGGCTATGTCCGGCGTCCGCACCTCTCCCCCTACACTATAAAAAAATAAAATAGTTAACGGTGCCCGGTTTCGATCCCACGACTCTCTGGCCGCAATGGGACATGCGCGGCACTCTTCCAACTGCGCTACAAAACCGAGACTGGAGCAAGTGCTGCGAACGCGCCTTATGTCCTTGACTCATTCAAACTACGTCAAGAAGCTACTGATACAACGAAGGCACGCGAAGCTAAACGTAAAGGGAAACGGAAACGACGAACTGAAAACTTTAGACGGGGATGTTGAATTTCCCGTGGCAAAGCTGTGGCGCGAAGTTCCACGCGCCTTGCAGCTCAACCAGAGAAGAGGACGAAGAGGGCGGGCAGCGGGGTAGGAGCGTGAGCACGCCATAAAGAAAGACGAGAGCAAAGCCACGAAATATGTTCAGTCGTGCCCTTCAGTCTTTCGGCGTACGCCAACCTGGAACCCTCAAGGAGTGGATGGATCCACCATCTCACGTTGCACCATCGGACGCACTCCGGCTCAGGCGTGCTTCTCTTCAATATTGTAAGGACGAGAGAGGATCCGGCCGTTTCTATCCAGAGCCGACGTCGGGGCCACCCCACCTCGAAGGCGTGGACAGCGGCCCTCCTCCCCTTCACCGTAAAGTCCCCCAGTTCTGTCGCAAGGTTTATAACCTGTACAAAGCAGAAATAAAGGCGTCATAAAAAAAAAACTCCCCCACCTCCCCGAAGGGGATCGTGCGGAAATGCGAATGCATTGGGTGCACCGATGAGTGTTCTGCGGCAAGCAGTAATGGAGAGAGGCGTGCGCTCCACTGCATTTATATACATTTTCCGAGCGCAGCGAGCGGAGAGAGGGTACGCGGAGAGGAGAGAGAGACCCACGCAACACGCCCGCCCCGCGCGCGAGCTCTCTCTCCCGCCGAGCTCCGCGATGCGAGCGCCCTCACACGCCCGAGCGCGCTCCTCCTCTCCACTCACTCTCCGCTACTCCGCCCGAGCTCCGCGATGCGAGCGCCCACACACGCCCGAGAGCGCCCCTGCTCTACCCTTGCCCTCCGCTACTCCCGCCCAAGCTACCACCTGCTCCGGTTGCTAGGCGCGCCACAGCTGTTGCTAGGGGCGAGGAGGAGCGCGGAGAGATAACACCTGTGGGCGCACGCCGACGGAGTACGACAACCCCCGACTAAGAAATGCATTCGCATTTACGACGACGACGACGACGAAGGCAGAACTACGAGGCGCGCGCTCACGTGCGCTCGCGCTGGAGGAATGCAGGCGCACGCCGACGGAGCACGACAACCCCCGACTAAGAAATGCATTCGCATTTAAAAGAAAGACGAGAACCAGTAGGTGTTCGATCAGGTAACGCCGGTGTCGGTCTCTTCGCTGTCTTCTCCTCGCTTAGAGACATTTCTCTGTCTCTACATGGGGCTTTACACTACGTTCCCATTCGTGCTCTGATGAATGAAACCACGTAACGGCAACACAATAGAGCCTACACCGAACAAGCTACGGTTGGGCAATTGGAGATTTTTTTGCAAGGCATCCCTTATTCGACCCTCCGTCGTCCGTCGACACCTCTCCTGCTCGTCCCCCTCTCCATGCCACCTGGAATAACACCACTGTCCTCCTTGCCGCTCGGCCCGTCCCGTGCCATCTCAAGAAGACACAGGCCACACTGTCGCTCCAGGAGCCCTAACCAGCTGTGATAACGCCGCTTTCCTCCTCGCCGCTCGGCTCGTCTCATGCCGGCTCAGGAAGACACCGGTAACACTGTCGCTCCAGGAACCCTTAAAGGGGAAGCCCTTAAAGAGACATCACAGTGATGTCCTTCTCTTCTTACTGCGCCGTCCACACCACCTCTACGCATGCGCGTCTCTCCTCCCTTCTCCTCTCCTCCAGCTGTATAAAAGCAGGTGCGCGCGCTGCGCCACTTTCAGTCTGCTCCGAGACACCGCCTGCGCTGGTTCTGCTCTGGTGTGGAACCTACACGGAACCCCGTGCTTTGCATCACCACATAGTTCCCTTTGGGGAGATGGGGAAATTTTTAAATGCAGAGCATTTCTTTAACTCGCACTGTCACCCGTCGTCCCTCGGCGTTGTCCGCTCTCAACAACAGGTGCGGGCGCGCATGCGCGTGCTCCGGCGCTGAAAGAGGCATTGCAGCAGCAGGTGCTACCTCCTCTCCCTCTACTGCGCGCGCTAAGGCAGCGGCGAAGCGTCAGCGCCGAGCCGCGGATCCCGAACGTCGAGAACGGGAGGCCGCCGCCAGTCGTCAGCGCCGAGCTGCGGATCCATCGAATCGAGAGCGAGACACGGTTTCGAAACGACAGCGGCTAGCGGCGGACCCCGCGTTACGAGAACGAGATGCCGCCGTCGGCCTTGTTGACGTAGTCCACGGCGTACGCCGCGCACTCGTAGTGGTCGAGGATGATGATGATGATGATCGTTAGAGTTTTTTGGCGCGAGGCCAGCTGGGGCAAAGAGCGCCAAACAAAAGTATCTAAAATAAAATAGTGGCTACTAAAGCCAAAATAACAATAAAATCAATTAACGGCAATGGTGATGGCTGGTGTATAGGGCCAGATATGATTAGGCGTGATAGGAGATGAGGTTTAAAAACTTGACGTCGGACAAATACTCAAACACACGTTTCACGGAAACAATGGCATCATCACCTAGGAAAAACGATGGATGTATGGAAATATGTTGTCTGTAGAGTTCTCTGAAGTGTTTGTGTCGTGTTGTGTGAAGTTCCTTGCATGTGATTTGTATGGGCACTACGGATAGGGCCTCTCCGCACCTGCTGCACTGGGGTCTAGAAGATCCCGTCAGCAGATACGAGTGCGTCGCATGGGTGTGCCCTATCCGCAGCCTACCCAAGGCGACTTCCGTGTGTCTGTTGTGTGAGTCAGTTGTGTACCGTCCCAAGTGTGGCTTTATTACACGTAGTTTGTTGTTTGTCTGTTCGTCCCAGTGTGTTTGCCATGTTCTGCGCAGGTGTTGTCTTATGTGTGGCTTGAGGTCTGTGTAGAGTACCGTTGTAATGTCCACAGTGTTCCTGAGTGCAGCCGCACCGGCCCTCTCGTCTGCCAACTCGTTCCCAGAGATCCCTGCGTGTCCTGGGACCCAGCAGAGGATCAGCTCATGCTTTTGTGCATACACGGACATGATAGTACAGAATACAAGATTAACTATGTGGTTTCTGGGGGGCTTGTGCGATGACAGTGCGCGAACAACGCTCAAAGAATCTGTATATATGATGGAATTGGGAATGTGATTTTCAAGGATGTGTCGTACAATCAGTAAAATTCCATACGCTTCTGCTGAAAAAATTGATGTGTGCACGCTCATGGTTCTGGCTGCATTGAAATTAGGACCATGAGCAGCGCACGACACCATACTGGAGGTTTTAGAAGCGTCACTATAAAATTCTGCACATGTGTATTTAAACTGCAAAGACAGAAAGTGCTGCAGTATTGCAGCTCGTGGTACACGATTTTTGTCAAGTCTTATAAAAGACAGGTCGCACGACACAGGGCGAACTTGCCAAGGCGGTAAACTGTTAGAAAAGGATGACCTGTACACATCTAAAAACGAAGCACTGAGATCCGAGAGAGAGAGAGAGCTCTTTAATGTGGGCTGGAGAGGTCAGCTCTGCTAGCGGCAGTGCTTGCTACGCCAGATGGGGATGATTACAATGCAGTGAAGTGAATGTGAGACTCGCTCTCTTACTCTAAGTGAAAAGGGCAGAGGAACGGATGGGCGATTTGCAAAGAGCAGAGATGTTGATGTATCGTTAAAGACAGGATAAAAAGGATGATTATTCAGTGATGAAATTTTAAAAGCATATAGCAAGTCCATGTACGTTCGTTGGTTCTCAAGGCTCCACTTATCACACTCGACATACAGACTCTCGACAGGGCTAGTGCGAAAAGCACCCGAGGCGAGACGAAGCCCCAAATGTAGCACTGGGTCAAGCATTCGCAACGCTGTTTTAGTCGCCGACCCATATACCACACTGCCATAGTCTAAACGAGACCCAACCAAAGCAGTATAGAGCCGTAGTAGGAGTTCTTTGTCGGAACCATAAGATTGATGGGAGAGAACCTTAAGTATATTCATTGTTTTCAGACATTTATGTTTAAGTTCCTTGATGTGTGGAATGAATGTGAGTTTCTGGTCAAACACAACACCTAAGAACTTGTGCTCCTTGTTCACAGGAAGCGATACGCCATTAAGAGTAATGTCTGGGTCCATATGGACCCCGCGCTTCCTGGAGAACACAACGCAGAAGCTTTTTACAGGATTTAATTTAAAACCATTCTTGTCTGCCCAGCCGGCAAGTTTCTTTACACCAAGCTGGACTTGACGTTCGCAGATTGACATATTGCATGATTTATAGGATATCTGCACGTCATCTACATACATGGAATAAGAGATTGTAGGTGGCAGTGCCTTACCAAGGGAGTTCATTTTTACTATGAAGAGAGTGCAGCTCAACACGCCACCCTGTGGCACGCCATTTTCTTGGACGTAAACGTTTGAGAGTGCACAACCAACTCTTACTCGAAACGTTCTGTCTGACAAGTAACTAACAAGAGTGTTTAACATGTTACCCGATACACCGAATGACTTGAGGTCCCTAAGGATCCCATAACGCCAAGCGGTGTCGTATGCCTTTTCAAGGTCGAAGAAGACAGTTAAACAATACTGCTTATGCGCGAAGGCATCCTTGATGTACGAGTCAAGAGCTACCAGCTGATCGTTCGTCGATCGCCCCACCCTAAAGCCTGCCTGGCAGCTCTCGAGAAGACCGTTGTACTCGAGGAAGTACACGAGCCTGCGATTTACCATCTTCTCGAAGAGCTTGCACAGGCAGCTCGTCAGGGCTATAGGACGGTAGCTTGAGGGGGACGACGGGTCCTTTCCCTCCTTCAGGAAAGCTACAACTATAGCCTCCTTCCAAGAGTTTGGAATGTGCCCCGAAAGCCAAATCTTGTTATATAGGTGTAAGAGTGTTAGAAGAGTGTCTGCGTGCAGGTGTTGTATCATTGTGTATGTGATGTTGTCTGGGCCTGGAGCTGAGGGTTTACACGTGCTCAGAGCAGCCCTCAGCTCATGTAGTGAAAACAGGGAGTTGTAAGAAGTCTGTGATTTGTTGCTGTCGCGTAGGGACTTCTTTTCACAACAGGCTTTATGTTTCAGGAAAGTGTTCGTGTAGTGTGCTGAACTGGACACGTGTTGGAAGTGTTGTGCGAGTATGTCAGCCTGGTCTTCGAGTGTGTCCCCTGTAGTGCTGACCAGAGGCAGGCTGTGTGTCTGTTGTCCCTTGAGTTTACGTATTCGTGTCCATACTTTCCTTGTATCTGTGTAGGAGTTTATTGATGTTATGAATGTACGCCAACTCTCTCGTTTTGCCCCACGGCGCACACGTTTTCCTAACGCCTTGGCCCGTTTGAACAAGAGGAGGTTTCCCGACGTGGGGTACCGACGAAGGATACCCCACGCCTTGTTCTGGGCCTCTCGCGTCCGCCTACAGTCCTCATTCCACCACGGCCTCCACTGCTTGCGCGGGGCACCAGAGGCGTGGGGAATGGACTTTTCGGCGGCGTCGAGGATGTGCGCCGTGAGGAGTTGGGTAGATTCTTCAACGTGTAGGTGTCCTAAGGATGTGTGGTGTAGTTTGGATGTCTCTGTAAATGTATTCCAGTTAGCTCGTGTTTCATTGAACCGATTATGGGAAGATGGACTGCATGGGCCTTTACCTATGTATGTAAGTGAGGTGGGGAAGTGGTCACTGCCATATGGGTCAGTTCCCACACCCCACTCGAGAAGAGGAAAGAGAACTGCGGAGCCAATAGCCAAGTCAAGGCATGACTATGTGTTGTGTCCTATGTTATGATATGTAGGCTGTTTGTTGTTGAAAAGGCATGCTCCAGAGGATGTAAGAAACCTTTCTATCAGGCGACCCCGTGCATCCGTACGAGACGAGCCCCAAAGAGAATTGTGAGCATTAAGGTCGCCTGTTAGAATGTATGGTTCGGGCAGCTGGTCAACCAGTGCCTCGAAATGAGAGCTCAAAAGTGTAACATCAGGAGGAATGTAAATGGAGCATACCGTTATCAACCTATTAAAAATTATTGTGCGGACGGCTACAGCCTCAAGGACGGTGTTCAAAGTGACAGGGTGGCATGGTAAGGATTTGCGGGCGATTATGGCCACACCGCCAGAAGAGTGTGTGCAGCCATCCCTGTCTTTCCTGTATACCAGGTAACTATTCAAGAAATTTGTGTGTTTGGAATTCAGATGTGTTTCCTGGACGCACATTAAACTTGGCTGGTTGGCATGCAGAATCTCATGCACGTCATCAAGATTATTCAGAAGGCCTCTGCAGTTCCATTGAACTATGTTTTCTCTTCCCATTATGATGTGTTAGAGCTACTGGAGTGTGATTATTTATGTAGGGTCTTTCGGGGCTTGGACTCTTGGGAGGGGCTTTCTGGCCTTCTCTACTGACCTGGACGTCGCAGCCCGTTCCTTCCGTTGCGATGAAAGCCGGAAGGGCTCGACGTCCATGTCGTCATCTGATGGCAAGGGGGTGCCCAGCGGACTGGGCCCCCTTCACGTGGTACCCTTTTGGGCGTTCTTTGCCTGCGGTGCCAGTGCCGAAGGCGTGGGGAGCACCACAGATGGCACAGGCAGTGAGGCGGGGAAGGGGGTCGCTGCGACTGCCTCCGTCTCCATTGCGTCCGGGCCCTCGCGTGTGCTTCGGGCCGGTGGAGAGGGGGAAACGGTGGGTGCAGCAGCATCCCCACCGGACGTGGATGCCACCACAGCCGCTGCTGGCTCAGCGAGCGGTGCGGAGGCGGGTTGGGCTGCAAGAGGCAACCCAGGGGGGGCCGGGGGCGGGACCAAGTCCGACTCTCGGTACTGGGTCCCCGCCGAAACAAGACGCCGCTCCGCCCCCCGGCGAGCTGCGTCGGCGTACCTGCCAGGGGGAAAGAGGCGAACCTCTTCCGCGCCTCTGGGAAGGTGATGTTTTCAGTGATTTTGAGATTTATTATTTTCTTTTCCATCTGGAACCTTTCACACGTGCGGGAGTACGCAGCATGAGGTCCACCACAGTTGCTGCACATTAATTGTTGAGCCTGGCAGTTATCTGTATTATGATCTTGGGATGAACATTTTGCACACGTTGTTTTGCCGCGACAGGAGGTGGTGTCATGCCCGAACCGTTGGCACTTGAAACAGCGCCGCGGGTTCGGGATGTAAGTCCGGACAGAACAATGAATGAAGCCTGCTTTGATGGATTCGGGGAGTGTGGAACGGTCAGATGTCAAGATTATATGTTTTGTCATGATTTGCTTATCATCTCGCCGCATCGTGATGCGCCTCACTGCCGTCACGCCCTGGCCTTTCAGACCTTCGAGCAGATCGGCTTCCGTTTCATTTATCAGATCTGGCTCAGAAATCACACCCTGAGAGCTATTGAGGCTACGGTGGGGTGTGACTCTGATGTCCAGATCTTCCATGCGATTTTGGGTAAGGAGGCTTGTGGCTTGCTGGTGAGTGTTCACCTCGACCAGAACTTCGCCGGTTCTCAGTTTCTTGGCTTGGAAAGACTTGCCAAGGATGCCTTCAAGGAATTTGGTGATAAGGAACACTGACTGGGAGGAGATGGGATTTGACTTGTCAAGAGATTCAACAATCAAGAAGCGCGGATAGTTATCTGGCTTTGGGATGCAATTGTTGGCAAGGGTGGGAATGAAGCTTCGGTGCGGCCCCTTTTCGGGGGCCGATCACGTTTGGGGGGGGGTTTCGAAAATACCATATGATACATTGGAAAGCAGGGAGACGGGGGTACTTTCTTCCTTGACCTTACCCTGGTAGTCAAAGAGGTCCCGGAGCTCCGTGCCTGGTGAACAGACAGGGAGCCCATCCGCCGGAGCTTGACCTGGGTTCCGACGGCCACCGTTCGTGGTTTCTAACCCTCCACCTATAAACACATCGCCACGGTTGGATCCAGCTTATGTTTGGGGGCTCGGGGTCCGCGGTATCGCCAGTACCGTCACCAAGATTACTCAAGGTGCCCCATGCGGGGGGTCGAGGATGATCTGCAGGTAAATTTTGGAGTCGAGAACCCTTCCGATCCACGGGTTGAACGCGTTCACGCGCTTCTCGGCGGAGGTCCGCGCGTGAAGCACGCACGGACGCGACACGCCAGCCCGCAGAATCTCCGAGTACTCATCCCCAGACCGCACGTCGAAGGCGCGCAGGAACTCGTCCAAGCTCGCAAACTCCCTGTGCTCCAACGCTTCGTGCATTTCGTGATGCTTGGCCTTCAAGCGCCGTCGACGCACCCGTACGACAACAACAACTACCACCGCCAACTACCACAACCTACGCCACGTGACCACCCCCAATGCTTTGCATGTACTCGTGTCGCTCGCGCAGGGGCATGCGACGGGGGCACTTTTTTGTCTTGGTAAGGAATACTTCTGTCATATGAGCACTTTGAATAGAGATTGAGTCGGTCCGCGTCGGGCGCTGCTACACGGCAGTTTCAATCGCGATCAAGCACAATCCCGCTCGAACCAAATCCTGGTTTCCAAAATGCGATTACGGTTTCCAAGCGCGAACAGGCGTAAGCGGTGATACTCTTGTTCCCGCTGAGTAATCGCACAGAAGTTAACAACTTCAAACTAATGCCACAAATCGTATCTAATAACTTGATCCAAATAACTTTGAGGCAACATTTATATAGTTACGTATGCCTACGACTACGGAAAGCTCCCAGACGCCGGACGCAAAGCCCATTATTCGGCGCCACATGGAGTACGAGAGTTTAACTCGTGCACCTTTATCGTCATTGAAACGTGCCGTGTAGCTTTGGCGGTGCGTCGAGCGCGCTCGAAAATTCAATCGCGCTTCCCTTCAATCCGGATAGAAATTGCCCCTCTGACAAGGGTTAGTACCGAAGTAGCCGACTAGGAAAAGGTGCTCAGGAGCCTTTTGAAATTAGCAGAACTTTAGTACCACACCTTAAGAATATCGGAAGCACTTTTAAAATCCCTCAGTATGTCCTCACAACGCGCTCATTGCCCCATGTGTTCATATTAACCGTAGGTTTAACAGTGCCTCAGATCTGAATGGCCCAGCGACGATGACAGGAAGAATTCTATCCTTTGTCCTTGATGCTAGCACGTTAGTACTCGAAGAGCTAGGAAAATTGTGATATTTCTGTTAAGACAAACAAATGTTGAAACTTGATGTCTTTTAATGAACTTGTTCGGTGCCTGCGCTCTCTTGTTTCGGTTTTTACAACCTACTTAGGAATAGCTGTGTCAAACAAACTACATTTCAAGTGGCTACATGCAAACGTCAGCAAAGCTTAGCACGGCATGTGTATATCGGTTCCGAGTTTCCTCCTTTTAATAAGTGCTAAATAACTTTGAGTGTTTTTTTATGAATCAAAACAAGGAGAGAAACACGGGCGCAGTTGGTGTTTCTGTTCTTTTCTCAGTGGGGCAAGTGGGGCAAGTGGGGCAATTTAAAAAAGAGAATGTCGAGAAGAACAAATGCTACTGAAAACTTGGTAGCGGCGTAATGACGGACAAAGCCATTCACTCAAGCGGGGTGAAGAGATAGGGTGAAAGGTAACAGAAAGCGCCCATTCCCCTCCGTTGCCTGGAAGAAGTGAAGAAATTAGGCGAAGGCTGATTTATGAATTATAACAATTGCGCTAAACAAGACGAACAGAGGAAGAAAGACCGACAGAGGGAGGGAGACAGACAGTACGCGCATTGCCTGTCTTCCTTCCTCTGTTGGTAAATTTAGCGCAATTTTCGTAATTCATAGTGCACCAACTAATCGAACAACAAATTTGACTGAAGCTTGAATTCGGGGTCTCGGTGCCCTACTGATCGTTTCTCCAGGCGTCGTTTAATTTCGGCAACGCTTTTTTCGTTCTCAGCACTTAAAGAGAATGAAGTGTTCTCTAATGTCGATGGTGCCGGAACCTGGTTGGAAGCCTAAAAAAAATAAAACTCCATTTTGGTATCAGGGAGCCTCAAGTTATTTACTGAAGAATATAGGGAACAAAATGTACGCAGCAAGTTTGCTTATACTTGGAAAGGGAACAAATGAACAAACGAAAGTTTTTTTTTCTCAGTACTGTGTAGCAATCATTGTGAACAGTCTGTTAAAATTTGAGTCTTCATTGTTTTTTCGGAGTTTTTGATGTGATTTTCTTTTCGAAGTTCTCTGATTCGTAAATTCTCTTTGTTATCGAATGGGAAGGCGAAAAATAAACATTTGCTTTCGGATGCTAACATTGCGCTTTAAAAGTCGCGTGCGACACATGCTCTATAGTTGAGACTCCGATAACAGTGACCACACCTCCCAATTCCAATCACGCTCAAGTTCGCAGATAACGGTGCCGCTTCCCTTTCATTTGTTAAACTTGGTAGCAAGCAAAACTGTCGCATGTGCAAGTCTTTTTCTTTTTTACGGTAACAATAACCGACCTGTGTTGTCTGTAATATTTCCAAAAGCACTGGAGAAGGACAAACCTCTAAATCAATTTTATTCAACGCCCACCCTTTCTCCTTTTTTTTAAGTTCGAATGCACTTCTTAAGCGAGCCTGAAGCGTCCGCCACCGTCCGCATTCCGCCGCCGTCCGCATAGCAACAGCTGCGGGTGCGCGCGCTCCTCGTCTTCCTTGGCAACGGGGGAGATGGGCGCGCGCTGCCTGGCCGCTGACATGGCACATACCCACGTCGGGGATTGGCCAGGAATCTCCTCGTCTTCTTTGGCAACGGGGGGAGATGGACGCGCGCTGCCTGGCCGCTGACAAGGCACATACCCACGTGGGGGATTGGCCAGGAATCGGGCGTGAGAAGGGCTAATGCACCCCGCGCTGCCTGGCCGCTGACATGGCACATACCCAAGTGGGGGATTGGCCAGGAATCTCCTCGTCTTCTTTGGCAACGGGGGGAGATGGGCGCGCGCTGCCTGGCCGCTGACATGGCACATACCCACGTGGGGAATTGGCCAGGAATCGGGCGTGAGAAGGGCTAATGCACCCGCTTAAAGGAGTACTGACACGGAATTTGAAAGCTGAGATCCGCTCTAGCAATCAAGTACAACGACAACACAAATAGGTGTCTGTGAATAAATGCATCTTTCTTTCTTTGTAGTTGTGTGTGTGTGTGTGATCTCTCTTTCGTGAACATTACCGAACCGCGCAAATTCAACTCATGCATTCGCACTTTCACATTCTTCCCCTCGGGGAAATGCGGGGAATTTTTCTTTGTTTGCTTGCTTCAAACTAGAATGGAAATCTTGTTTCTCACCTTTCTCTCTCCCCATTACGACTGAATCTTCGTTCGGGGCTCAAACGTTTGTAATGTAATTCATGGCACTACTTCTTCCCTTGGTTTTGTTTAGTGTAAATCTACGCAAAAAAAAAACTTCTACAATCACGCTTCATATGAGCGCTTGCGCCACTGAAGCTACAGGCTAAGAGAACTGTATACTCCACAACTTTTTTTACGAATAATAAAAACATCCCGAACAAGAATCCGAAATAACAGTGTGGCTGAACGTCTACAGTTGGTAGACGCACTACACGTGCAGCGAGTTTGACGTTACTTCACGTGTCGCTTGGTTTCAGTTTTAGCCAACCACACGTTAGGGCTGAAAAAAGGCTTGAAAACAAATTATGGTTGATCCCTCTCTCATAGGAATCGGCAAAACACGAAAGTGAAAGGGGCCTTCACAGGAGAAGTTGAATGTTAAAGGAACCTTGTTCATGTGCGAATGGTTCGCGAGCCTCACCCCGCCAGACGAAGCGACGCCCACACGGAAGAAACAAAAAAATTACAGGTTTATTCAGGGACAACAAAACAAACAATGACATGCACAGAAACAGCAGCTTGAAACACAGCGGTCAAGGGAACAACGCCAGCACGGAGGGCGCCTCAATTCACACGCGTCCCCCTAACACAAAGGCCCTGGAATAGAGAAGCAAACTGACGGCGCTCATTAGCATCATGATTCGCTACTTCGCTTCGCATCTCCTAAACTGCAGCACCATTTGAATGAGTCATCAGGGAAAGACGTAAGGCGCGTTAGTAGAGCAGTTCACGCCGCTGCTCATAGCACAGTGGGTAGAGCGCCACGAACGTCTCGTTACGGCGACAGGGCTCGAGAGGGCATGGGGTCGAATACGGGCACCGCAGAGCCAATGTCACTTTTTCTTTCGACGTTACTTTCGTGACGGATATGACGAGAGGGAAATCTTGGTGTACCCGGGCATAAAACACTCTCGTGTTAAAATACACACAAAGGGGGATTTACTGGGATTTACAACTCGATGCGACTCGGTTCATAGGACGTGAATCGCATTAAATTCCCAACTCATGAGAATGGCTCAGTGGTCCTCCGACAGCGTGGCGCGCACTGGCAGGACAACCCCTGCTCATGTGCATTGGCGGCGACATTATCGATAGCCCGTGTGTCACATTCAGCAATATTCTTCAGCAAGCCAGGCCTCTGTGCCCGGCGATGCCTATAGTACTGTGGTATTCCTTTGACTCCATGGCGTAACGTATACCTCGGAACTCTAAACCATCAACATAGTACGCGACCACCACCTCGGGTGATACGTCGTTCGAACATGGGCACAAGTCTTTCACTTCAGGTGTGATGTCAAACTCTAAGCGTGTTTTTATGCTTCCTGCACATAAAAGTGATCTAAAAGTACGAAAATACCCTTGTTTACAAATAGAATGCGTATAATCAAGCAAAAAGAAAATTCCAAGTAAAAAATATCAGAAGTATTTCGACACAAATACAGCACTGCTGGTACTCGAAACACAGGCGCAACATGGAAAAATCCCACGCAGCCAAAACCACCGTCGCACTACACAATAATAAATGCGGTGTGCGTGGGTAAGCTCATGGAGCATGTAGTCCTAACCCGACTAAGCAACTTCATGGACGATAAAGGGTTATTCCCTCACACAATGATAGGGTTTAGAACTAAATTATCCACCCAGGACGTAATGTTACAATTAAAGCATCAAATAATTGACAAAGAATCCCAATCGACAGATATAAAAGCCATACTTGGCCTAGATCTCACAAAAGCTTTCGATAGCATCACGCACAAAGCCATATTGGACAGTTTACAAAACGTAGGAGTCGGAAAACGAACGTATACATACATCAAAGACTTCCTCTCCGGCCGTTCATCGCAAATAACTGTAGGCGGGGTCAAATCGGAGAGTATCAACCTCGGGAGCAGAGGCACGCCGCAAGGCTCAGTCCTCTCTCCATTTCTTTTCAATGTTGCAATGTTAGGATTACCCGCAGAACTCAACAAGATAGATGGGCTGCATCATAGTTTATACGCAGACGACGTCACTCTGTGGTTTACGGGAGGCAGCGATGGCCTAATAGAAGAAACGCTACAGACGGCCATTAATACAGTCGTACACTACGTGTCCGCCAGAGGTCTCAAATGTGCGCCACAAAAATCGGAACTGCTGCTCTATCAACCAACACGTAGAGGACGGAAAATCCCCACCGAAACCCCAAACATTAAATTAGTTGCGGACGGGAATCCGATTCCCATCGTTAAAAGCATCAGAATCCTCGGGCTCCGACTGCAGTCGAACGGGCACAATGGGGAAGCCATCAAGTTGCTAGAGCAGAGCGCCCATCAAACGATGAGACTCATCTCGAGGATCGCCAACAGGAATTACGGATTAAAGGAAGCAAACCTGATAAGATTAGTGCAGGCTTTCGTCGTCAGTCGTATTATATACGTTACTCCGTACCTCAACTTGCAAGTCGCCGAAAAGGCTTAAATCGAGCGTATCATCAGAGGGGCATACAAGGAAGCCCTCGGGTTACCTACCTGTACGGCTAACGAACGATTACTAGCTCTAGGAATTCACAATACGCTGGAAGAGCTTATAGAAGCCCACACAGTGGCACAATACGAAAGACTTACACACAGCGCAACGGGAAGACACATACTCGACTCCCTAGGAATTAACTACGCGGCACAACAAGGCACCAAGGTGGACATTCCTCAGGAAATACGTGAGTGTGCCAAAATACTTCCGTTGCCAAGTAACATGCACCCGGAACACAACGAGGGAAGGCGGCAAGAGCGAGCCAAAGCCATTAAGAAATGGTTTCAAAATTCTAGGGACGTGATCTACGTCGATGCGGCAGAATATGCCACGTGTGATGCCATGTCAGTGACAGCCGTAGACTGTGAAGGCAAATTAACCTGCTGCGGAACGGTCGTAACCGCAAAATCCGAGACAGCCGAGGAGTGCGCCATCGCACTTGCGATAGCCTCCACGACAGCTAAATACATAATCAGTGCCTCGAAAACGGCAGTTCGAAATTTTATTAAAGGGCGCATATCGCCGGAGGCGCAACGCATTCTGCTAAATTTCCGAGACCAGAGGAAAGTCCAAATTTTATGGGCACCTGCACACTCTTCCCTTCCGGGTAACGAGGCAGCTCACAACACGGCTCGAGGACTCGCATGCCGAGCCACCGAGCAGCCTCCGCTGAGGTCGGGAAGAGACCCCATGGTCTCATACAGGGAAATCACGAATCATTACAGATTCGAACGCGCCCGTTATCCTCCCGCTCATCCATCCCTAAACAAAAGGCAGTCGGTGGTCTGGCGTCTCCTCCAAACGAATACCTATCCAAACCCCGTGGCATACAGTCGCTACTACCCTGGCCAATATTCAGGCATGTGCGCACTATGTAAGGACCGGGCGGACCTGTCACATATACTATGGGCTTGTCCTCAGGCGACCCAAGAAGGCCGTAAGATCGCGAATGACGAGCAGTGGGAGACCGTGCTGCTCAGCTCTGACCCAAAAGACCAACTCTGGGCCGTCCAGTTGGCTGAAAACGCCGCCAGGGCCCAAGGGCTGCTGGCCGCCGTTTAGGAAGGAGGCCTCCTTACAAACAACTGGACAAAAATAAAGTTGTATCTCTCTCTCTCTCTCCAAGCAACACGTTCGAAATCGAGGCCGTATACACCAAAGATCAATAGAGGGCACGTGAGGAATTACCCGAACAACTCGGAAACATACCCTGCAGCAATACTCGAAAACGTTTTTGCATCTAAAAAATTAAAATGACCCTCAGTGGCATTTAGTTTGCATTTAGAACGTTCGCATTCTTATGTCCTTAACAATTCTGAGGTTCCCTTGGATTTGTTATAAGTTTTTGGGTATCCCTCAAGCAAGTAGTGGTTATTTGGCGAAGAAAGGCATCATCATCATCATCATCATTGTGGTCATCATCACCCAAATGGCGGTCGCCCGCATGGTTTTCGCATCCCGAGACTTCACCATGAAAATAGCCCGCAGCAAGTTATCCCGCATGCGAAATACTGTCTTCATCCTCGTCACGACCGTGAGCGTGTTCGCGTTCTTCCAGCTGGGGAATTTTACAGCGCTGAAGGACTTGCTTCAGGACGAGAATCTGAAGCACATCGAATACTGGAGCCACGAAGTCGGTCAGGCTGCTCTACGTGAGGGCGAGCAGCTTGAAGCGACGCGGCTTCCGCACCGCGGAGGCTGGGCCGTGGAAGCGGGCTGTCGTGAGGGCATCGATGTCCTGTTCTTCGTGCACGCCTGCTCACGAGAATGGAGACGGCGGGCGGTCCTGCGCGACACCCTCGTCGAGGAGGCGGCCGCTAGACGCTTCAACTGGGCCGCCGTGTTCTTTGTAGGTCGCCGTTGCAAGGACCCACTCCTCGACGCCTGGCTCAACCTTGAGGCGGACGCTCTTGGCGACCTGGTGGTGTTCCCGTTCGAAGACGGCTACAGGACCGTGACTCCCAAGTGGGTGGCCGGCATGCAATGGGTGGCCGACCACTGTCCCAACGTGCCGGTGATCGTCAAGCTGGACGACGATGTCACCGTTCACCCGTTCAAGGTGAATGGCAATATGCCAACGAACATCGACGCTATATTCTTCAATGAAAGCCACGCTGTTAACCAAAAGTTAAGGGCTCAGTTACTGGGGCCGTAGTGGATGTCTAGTCAAGACGTTCAACGACTGGTACACTGTACCAAGCTAAAGAAATTTAAGTTACGAACGCCTTTGTTTTGAGCTGGTAAATTAGGAACTAGTTCAATTTAAATAAAACCTAACATACACAAATGAAATATGTATGCAAACAGCTATGGTTAACGTTTTTACTTGAAGCGCTTTCTGATCAGAAGCTTTCGTGTCGCAGTGTTCTTGGCAGTCCATCAAATCGGCCACATCTTGTGTTTTAATGTTCTTCCGAAGAGAATGGTCGTCGAGGGGACACTTCCCCAGAAAATAACATTCCTAGTCAATTACTTAAAAACCGCTATCACCATCCGTATTTGAACGGTTACGTATTAGTCAAACAAACGCTGCCTTCCATCTTTTGAAGATCGGCAAAACTCAGAGCGCAAAGCTCCGCCCCTGCACTCGCCTTCAGTCAGGGCGTACAAACGGGGAAACCACTGTGTATCAACTATTTAAGCAAGAGAAATGCTTTCGCCTTCTCATCTCGTGGGAATATGCTTAGGCATACTCTTTAACCTTCTTTAACTCTTTAACCTTGAGGTCACGCCAAAGCGTGACATCAAGAAATACGTCCGTTGCCGTGTTGTGGGCAGACATGAGTGGTACGTTTGTCAAGTTATTGCCTAAATTTTAATGGGAAGGCATCAGTTTTTCCAGATTGTGCAAAACCGCAAATTGAGTCGGCGTCCGAGGCAGCCTCTAAACACACGTCACTGCAGAGCGTTTCACAAAGTGTGCGTCGAATTGCAAAACCAAAAATGGGAAGGTAGGCTGAACGATGCCCGCACATGGGCAGAGCCCCTTCGAAAGTGGCGAGTGTTTCAAGCACATGCCCCAAATATCAGTACTGCGAACGCATCGAGTAACTTCAGGTTTCCAAGTCAAATACCCACTATCAGCCCTGCTAACGCCTGATTAGTCATTTCCGATATCTCGTTCTCATGCTCATAAATCAGGAGTGCTAACACGTGATGAGTCGCTTCTGGGTTCTTATTCCATATTAAGGCTTTCATTACGAATTTGTAATATTTCATATTCTGACGGCCATCTAGGGACCGACATAAGCAGTCACACAAATATTAAGGTTCCTAGACCAAAAACTGCAATTCAGACCCGATGTCACGTGCTGGAGATACGCATGGCAGGTAGGGAAGGGTTTTCTGCCATTTGACTCTGCGCATTCCAAGAATGTCAAGCGGATGTTGTCAAACACTGCCCTGACCTTGGCATCAAGCCGATAATATAACCCTGGGATGTAGAGGAGCTTCGATTGATTGTTTGCAGGTTTTAACGAGCCGATGCATCGAGGGTGAGAAGGCGCGCCGTAGTGTAGGGCTCCAGGTAATTTTGACCACCTGAGGATCTTTAACGTTCACCGCAATCTCGTACAGGAGGATGTTTGTGCTTTTCGCCTCCATCAGAAAAGCGGCCGCCGCGGTCGGGAATCGAACCCGCGTCCTCCTGCTCAGCAGCGCAAGCCCTCATCCACTGAGCCAACCCGGCGAGTTGGAGAGGAGCTTCACAGAGAAAATTCCGAAACTGCCCAATCCAGGCTATCCGAATGTGGTCCTGGTGTCGATCTGGGAGTCGTTGCTTGAAAAGATAAAAAGGAAAAGAATTTGTTTTAGTTGAGGAAACCAATTAGGCAAAACAAAGTAGGGGAGCAGAAGAAATGATTTAGTTAGTAAGTTCGAGAGAGATAGAAAAGCCAGCACCTTCGCCCCGAATGATAAGATTAGAGCGGAGAAGACAGTGGGAGGGCCAATTGATTAAACCTGTTTTCCAAGTACCTTTTTCGTATAAAGGAGCACCGTCGGCAGGAGAGGAAAACAAGTACATATGCTGCACGCACGTCCGAGTTCATTGTTCAGAAACTGACGCTTGAACTTTGCGTCGGCCCCATTGAAGTTCTGCATTTTTGCAGCTAGACACCTGCGTCTGTCGGCAGAGTTGCCCGCTTCGCAGAGCGCGAACGTCGTACTTTTGCCACCAAGTCGCTTACGCTCAGCTTCGATGACGCGAACGGATTCGTCAGCAGCCCTTTCTTTCTCACGGAAGGCGTCGCGTGAGCTCCTGGGTCGTGTGCATTCCTTTGTCGGCCTGGTTTTATTTACAGCAAAGCTTTATATGGCCTCGGATTCTACAGAAACAGCTGGCTAGCGCAGCATCTTTTCAAAGTGCTACGAGTTGTGCCGCGCCTCCGCCAGATGGCGCCACGGGTCCTGCGACCGAGAGAAGACGCAGTGAAACATCCCCCTTGCGAGGGGCACGATCAAATGCAGAGCATTTCCGGGGGCGCACGACGTTAAGTAGTTTGCGTTACGTTAATGTTGTTGCACTTGTGGCAACTGCTGACGAGAGAGCGCTCGTCAGCAGTAATTTGAATGAGTCAACGATATAAGGCGCGTTCATAGCGTCCCATTCTGTGTCGGCTTTGTGGCGCAGTGGGTAGAGCACCACGTACATTGGGTTCCGCCCGCAGGGTCGAGGGATCGAAACCGGGCGCCGGATAGTATTTTTTTATATAGTAGGGAGGGGTGCTGACAACGACGTTGCGGACTACGGACGTCAACGCGGGTGACATCGTGAGTCTGAAATGCTCTGCATTTAAAAGTACGCAGGGGTCCTAGAGAGGCTACTGACAGGAGCAAGATTATGGTTGTGCCCTATCTGCACGGAATCACACATTAAGAAGATAGCAGCCAGAGAGGGGGAGACAGTTGTGTGCTCAGCTCCAAACAAAGGGTATGCCAGGCGCCGCCATGTCAATCATCCAATGATAGAGAGCCATTTCATTGCACAACTAACCACCGCAACAAGTGCGCAGCATGCGTGCAGGGGGTTGTATACAAGCTACCTTTATCGTGCGGGAAACGCTACACTGGCCAGACCTGCCGTTGTATCAACAATAGAGTTCGATAGCACAAGGTGGCAACAAAGACATTCCGCCAGGTCACTTGGCCACGCACTGGCGAGATTGCCCCAAGTAATGACGCCATGGAAGTGTGAAGGGGACTTCCATGGCGTCATTACCATGCATAAAAACAGTGATATGCTCGCGCGCGAAATATACGGAGCAATGGAAATTGAAGAAAACATGGACGATTGTGTCATAACAGTGTCGGTTGCGCTAACGGATAAACGTTTTATGCGCAGTGTTATAATAACTTAGACCACTTGGCTAGAGGAGTGTATAAATGTACAGGGCGAGGCGTAATAAAATTCATTTGGTAGTGTCAGCGCTTGTGCTTCGTCTTTCGTCTTTGTCTATGTCCTGAGTTAACTTGAGGCTGACCAGTATTTAATCAATTATTATCCAACAAGCTCACATTCTGCCTATGCTAACACCTGAAGAGGTAGCTACGGTTTTTGTATTCTGGTACCCGCATATCAGTAGCTAACGCCTGAAGAGCTGCTTCCGGGTTCCTATTGTCATACCCGCATATCTGTGCTGCTAACGCCTGACGACTGACTTCCGGTTTTTTATTCCTACGTCTCAGCTTAGCCAGTACATACAGACGGAGTTGCCCCGGGAGCCCGCACGCCTGCACTGCTACGTTAGTGTTGGCCAGCCAGTGGACAGGGAACCAGGCATCCGCTTTTTTGTGAGAACGGACGACGCCCCAATGGAGGTGTACTTCAATTACTGTTCCGGCCAGGCCGTCATAATGACCTTCAACGTCATGCGAACGCTCCTTAGAGCGTCACCCAAGGTGCATCCCCACCCCACGGTAAGGCCTCTTGTCGCCTTTGCGTGCACTTCCCCCAAAAGCGACACTTGTACTCGTGAAAATACAGGCTCGAAATTCAGATTTTTTTCGTGTGTACGCTCGAATATGTACGCTCGAATAAGATGCCGCAAAATAGATGTGCTTATTTGCGCTGACCTGCAATAATTGCATGCCTCTAGCACCACCAGACAATGGGTATTCCGCTAGATAAAAGAATCTATTTCACTCTCTGCTTGTTCTGCAGGAAACGCTACTTTTACTGACAGAGCTGGTACATGGCAGGGCAGGCAGAATGTCGCGTTGAGCTTTTAATAGGTAGAGTCCAATCATCATAAAAATTCCTCTGTTCTGCTACAACCACCAGATGAATATAGTGGAAAGAAAGGAGCTTAACGTTTGAGGTAATATTTGGGCGCCAGACGTTCGGTTTGCTAGAGGGGGAGGGGCGTGCATAGCAAGTCATTTATTGAATATTGGAGCATTGCTCAGTAGCAACAGTGCTATTTAAAGCAACCAAGTGTGAGTTGTTACCATTCCAGCCACGTAGACGGTGTCCCATTTGCCAAAAGCCTTTTCTTCAGGTGGGAGCACTCGTCGTCGCACCCACGTTTTACCACACGTAGAGAGACGGACTGACGGGAAAAAATGATTTGTTCTTCAGCGTTTCGAAGTGTTTATTTTGTGAGCATTGTTGGGGGAGGGCGCCTGGCGGCGTTGAGCCATCCATCGTTTGTCATATACAGCCTGCGGAGTTTACACTGCGGCTACTTTATATTTCTAATAGAGTACAGGAAAAATGTACTTCTTGCAGTACGCAAAGCATGAATGAAAGACGATGATGAGTTGCACATTACGTAACGCTGTTTAAAACGTACGTAAACGCCGTTACTTACGAAAAAACACGAGTAAAAACAACTATTATTTCAGACAAATTTACGCAAACATTTCTCCATTTGCAAGAAACTTTTCCCTTCACTTCGATGCACATGTCTTCACAGAACTTCCCCGTAAATCCCCTACTCTCCCCCGCTATCCTGTCAACTCATCCCCTCCTGTGTCGTTCCTACCAGAATAAATACAATGAAGATTTTTCAAATTCAACTCATTTTTCCGGGCTTCCGCAGTTCGAGCGCGATCAATCGGAACCATTCTGCTTTGGTGGACTTGGAATGCCGCCTCCAGGTCTAGTGGTGGATTTCAAGCTCTTTTTGTATTTATTCGTCCAAATGTGGTTTTTCACGCGTATTTTCATTTGATCCCGCAAAGATACAGCACATTTGCAGTCTCTGTTAAAAGCCCGCTGCCAAGGCCATCTATGGATTGATGGTTTGCCTTCATTCTGCCTGATGTTTCTTTTTGATGTACGAATGCGTTTTCCAGATTTAGCGATTTCGAACGGTTTTGGATGTATAAACTTACAGTTCCAAAATTTAGTTTTACCGTCTCGGCCGCGTGGCTGATTTGAAGGTTAGACACTCAGACGTATGGACGGACATTGGATGGTTTAGGTAGCCCCTCGGAGATTCTAGTCTTTAAAAGACACTGAATTGATGGCACGACTTCTACGAAAACGGTTGGCGCGAACTGATGCCGAGCTGACTGACACTTTCGTGGTTTTAGGCCAGAAAAAAAAGATGCATAAGAAAGAAGGGGAGCTTCAAAATGGCAGCAGAAGTGAAGGATGCGCTTTCGAAACAGGGACTCCAGTCGCATTCGGCTTTTGCAAGAGGCACCGCTGGGGCACTAAGCCCCTCCTCCCTGTACGGACATCGTCGGTGTGAAGACTGGAGCTACAGCCGTCTTGGGCCCAGTTTCCCCTGCTTTTGCATGGACGAAACGTTACTTCATATTGGCTCAAGGGGCCTGGTCTTCTGGAGGAGGGAGGAATGTAAGGTTTACATAGCACCCTCTCTGGCAGCCCATACCAATCTCTTTTTTATAGTTTACTGTGTCACGACACGGTTGAGTATGTGTCGAGCCATAAAAAGTTAAAATGACACCCACGTGACAACAACCGCGTCATGGCTGGCGGCCCTGGTCAGCTTATCCCTTCATAATCAGCGCTCACTGATCCAGAGGGCTATGGCAGCAGTTCTTGCATCTCCAGACCTGGTCCTCTGGCTCGACCTAGGCATTCTATTTTAGGTGCACAACACTTTAAGGGCCCGGGTTATCGTCATAACTACTCCAGGATAATGGTTTCACGCGCCAATACGGGGCTTCGAACAGATAACCGCTTCCGCTAGTCGGACTAGAACCTGCGTCTCGAATTACAAAGTTCATGCCTGCCCTTCGGGCCGACGAACCTCACGTTACTCACATGGTAAGTGTCGGGGGTGGTCTCTGCGCTGCGCCACTGCCACGGAGGTTGCTTTTGCTTGGCGACAAAAAGTACACGGTAATATAAAATAGCGAAAACAGCATAAAATAATGCTATTGCGCTTGATGAAAAATCAATGATACGGCCTCTTGATGGGCCTTTTTCTGGGGCTCCGCCGCAAACTCTTGACGGCTTTCGCTATCACCGCCAGGCTGATACTGAAACTAGTCACAAGATGGTGCCACTGCCCCTCTGGCGAACTACTACTCCGCACTTCGGCAGCTTCCATGTTGAGTAGAACTGCTTTCTTTTTGCTCCACTTTCCATTCCCCACTTTCATTTGCCCCCTAATAAACGTCTTTCCATCCATACAAAGAGTTGAAGCTGCTATTACGCAAACGTGCTAACGTTTCCACAATTGTTTCTTTTTCCCGGCCAACGCAGGACGACGCTTACGTGACCGGCGACCTCGCGCTGCTCCAGCGAATCGGCCACGTCGACATTGGTCGCTTGTACTTCTACGAACCCTCTCGAGAATCAAACGGAAGCTGCCTTTTCGTCGGCGATTGCATCTTCATGCACTGGCGGGTCGTTGCAGGTGGGAAGGCCATTGAAGAAGTCGCGAGGACCCTGGACGCTCGCTTCTACTGGTCTGTCCTGCTCTCGGACCGAAAGGTGCACGCGGGAGTGAGGCTGGACTTATCAACCAGGCTTAAGTCCCGCGACTATGCACTTGCTTTCCAAGAGACGAGGGCAGTGCTCATCAAACGCAACAGAATTGATAAAGCGCAACAAGCGCCTCTGCCGTCTCCCTAGAGCACCTTGAATTTTTTCGAACGATTTTCTTCTTAGACGCTAACCGGAAATAGGGCTCTACCAAACAAGCGTAGTTCGGTGCTTGACAGTGCATTTGTGTATCTGCTGGCTTGCACGTAAAAATAAATCCGACTGTGTTTACGTACGTCATGCCTCATTTTCATGCCCTGGAGCATACCTTGTGGGAAAATGGCAGTATTATTCCTACCCATACAAACTCCTGTTGCTCACCGGTGGGTTGATATGCGAAAGAGATTTCTGTATGCTCCATACGAAAGAGAAGATTCTCACCCGCGCACAGTGACATTCCTTGTACAAGCACTTTACTCATATGGTTTCAGCAACAAAGGTAACATCGTTCCTTATTCTTATAAAGTGACAGGCCTAATATTTGACGGCAAAATATAAGTGCGCCTACTCTGTGCAGGAGTGTTTTGCCTTGGTAAGTAATACCCCGGTGATACGCGCACTTTGAATCGCGATTGAGTCGGTACGCATCGGGCGCTGCTACACGGAACTTTTAATCGCGATCGAGCCCGATCCCTCTCGAACCAAATCCTGGTTTCCAAAATGCGATTAAGGTTTCCAAGCGCGAACAGGCGAAAGCGGTGATACTCTTGTTCTCGCTGAGTAATCGCACAGAAGTTGACAACTTAAACTAATGCCACAAATTGTATCTAATGACTTGATCCAAATAATCAAAACGCAACATTTATATAGTTACGTATGCCTACGATTACGGAAAGCTCCCAGACGCTGTTATATATTTAACGGTATTATATATTTACCTAACATGGTCGCTTCTTCCTTCTGTAGTTCGTCCTTTCTTGTCCGAAAAAGCAATCTTACTCGCTTTCTACTGGGTCTGCCTCCTTGGTGTTCTGGAAGAAAGAAAAAAGCGGGAATTAACAACAAAGCGCGTAGGCCTCTTTCTCACTCCGTCTGTAGATCACGTGGTGAAGGTAGTCGGTCAACTGCTCGGTTCACCATTCGTTATAGAGACCCAAATTGTCTGTATTTGTTCTGGGTATTTTACCTTAAAGCAAAGGTACTGATCTCCTTGTAGGAAAGTCTCGAAGGAACAGGATTCTTACTCTGCCAATGAAATGGCCGAGTAAGAATCCTGTAAGTAAGAATTTTTGCCTAACTATTAAGACTTAGTTTCTGGTCGTTAGTTACTTGAATTCGTGGTTTTAAGCGTTTTAATATTGACAAGTTTCTAACTTTTTTATTATTCCTATTGTGTTCTCGTGCGACGTTTCTGAAAATAAGCACTGGTCGCACTTTTAGTTGGTGCCCTCAAAGCTTGTGATATAAGATATATAATTAATTAAGCCTGCGTTTAGCAAACGTCCTTTTGAAGGCAGTTGTGCCGAGTTTACTTTAATTTTTACGCTCCCTAGGCAAATGCCGCCAAACAAGCAGGCTTCACAAATAAGGAACTTGTTGTAATGCCAAGTGTTGCTTGCCTAATTATGGCCATAATGGCTTGTGCGGCATAAACGAACAGGTCCCGGAGGAACGCAGGAAGATTGATTGATTGATTGTAGGGTTTAACGCGCCGACGCAACGCAGGCGATGAGGCGCGCCGTAGTGGAGGGCTCCGGATTAATTTTGACCACCTGGGGATCTTTAACGTGCGCCGAAATCTCGTACACACGGGCGTTTTTGCTTTTCGCCTCCATCAGAAAAGCAGCCGCCGCGGCCGGGAATCGAACCCGCTACCTCGTGCTCAGCAGCGCAACGCCTTAGCCACTGAGCCACCGCGGCGGGTAACGCAGGAAGAACATTGACTGGCGTTCGTTCTTGTGTTTGTTCGTTTAGCGTTAAACCTTACATCCGACCAATATTTCATTTTTTTTAGGAATACTGACTGTTCGCGAAAGCATGGCAGCTTGGTTCAGCGAGCGCAGATTATAACTCCTGGATGCATGCCGAACCGGGCACTGCTTTTGTTCATGTGCACTTATCCGTACACACGGAAAGGACGCTCAACAATCTGAAGTTCGGCTACTCTCATTGCTTACAATAAGCTTCAAAGCTCCTCTAAACCCCAAACTTAACCGAGTTAGATCAGATTAAAAATATTAATATCAACAAATGCCGAGACAAGTTTTTAGGGGCGAAGCACCTTACGGCCGAGGCTTGTCCAGTGCTGTGCTCACGGCACAGCACCTTGTAAATTGAAACATCTGTGAACAAAAGGTTCATAAAAGGCTACCAACAACAAAATAAAACGTTCACAAAAGGTTAGAGAGAGAGAGAGAGACAGACAGAGAGAAAGAGAGAAAGAGAGAGAGACGCAGAGCACCGAGTAAATCAAAACATCTGGGTACAAAAGTTTCACAAAAGACGAGAGTGTAAATTTGGGCTTGTTGGTGATGCATTCTTGCAGGCTAAGCGCGAGGGAGACACAGGACGAGACAAGAGATGTGACGAGGACGAGCTCTCGTCCTCGTCTCATCCCTTGTCTCGTCCTGTGTCTGCCTCGCGCTTAGCCTACAAGAGTTCACAAAAGGTTAACAAGAACAAAATTAAAGGTTCACAAAAGGTTATAGAGAGAGAGAGAGGGGGGAGGGTCGGGGAGGGAGGGAGGGACGCACAGCACCGTGTAAATCAAACATCTGTGAACAAAAGGTTAACAAGAACAAAATAAAAAGTTCACAAAAGGGTAGAGAGAGAAATAGAAATACTGCTCCTGGACAGCCGTGCTTTATATGCGCGAGGAGCATTGGATTGGATGGGATTGAATTGGGTTCGATTTGGATTTGGATTGGATTGGATTCAAATGGATTGGATTGGATTGAAGTACATTGAAGTGAATTGTATTGTATTGGATTGGATTGGAAATCATTTTAGCAGCAGTAAGCACTTTCACGGGTGATTTACGGTAACTACGATCCCCAGCGCTTCGCCCACTCGTCATAATTCCCTTCGTGGAGATGCGTGAACTTTTTTCCTTTCCTTGACTTTATCATAACGAACTGTCTTCATCTTACTGCAATGGCTATATGGCCAAGCGCTACATGCGTCAACGGCAAAATTAAACAGTCCAAATAAAATATTCAAGAAGTATAAATTTCTTCCGATAATAACGTGAATAGTAGAGAAAAAACTGGCATTTGTCACAAAAATCTGCTTTCGCTTAACTCATCAAAAGTTTCCTGTGTTTCTGTTCATAGTCACAACGGCACTACGACGATAATACCGAGCGAATGTGTGTTGATGTTGAAGTTCGGGAAATTAGGGAGGTTCTTACGAAAAAAATGGTTCGCATTAGTAAGGCATACAGCCCCATCTTTAACAAAAAAAGGTGTGAAGCTCATCTAGGCAGCCATTTGAGCAAGGTGTACGAATTGTCGGCTTCATTCCATCTCGTTAGCTATGTTTTGTACTTCATGCTGTCGCTGTCTACCCTACTAGAACTCATGAATTGGCTTGTAGTATTATTTAAATAAAATAAATAATTAATGAGAAATTTACCGCTGTAGCTGGGTAGTGTGCAAACTGAGTCGCTATACAAAGCCATAAAAATTACAGAATGAGCGATTGTTTAAGCTAGTAGTTTATAAGACAGGTAACACTTTGTGGCAGCATGACCACAACCCTTTTCCCTGAAAGCTGTTCCTCTATGCCTGACCACCGGTTACGGGTGCATCCAGAAAGTTTGGTGATTTTATAAAAACCTAAATGTTGACTCTTCGAAAAATGGAGTTTGGAGTTCAGGGGCTGCCGTGGAATTTTGGTGAGTAATTTAGCTGCCTTTTATAAATGCGAAGCACTTCTTTCTTTACATTTTGCGAAACGTGTGCCATAAAAGTTTTTTTTATAAATACGTCTTTGGTCATCTTTTCTGGCCGTTCCCTTTATTCAGCTTCTGCCCGGTTGTAACGCGTTTAAAATTTTTGTTGGGATGCTTTTTCCTTTTGGCCAAGAGTTGGAACTCGGTCCAAAAAGTTGCTCCGTTACAGTGGCACCTTGAGGTCACGCTTTAGCTTTTATGCCAACCCCCATGGCGCCGTGTTGACGGCCTTTGCCAAAAAGAGCCTCTGAGTTTCTGTGCCTGGCGACGCGAAATACGTCCACCTTATTGGTCTAGGTTAAGGGTATGCCCACAGCACCATGGAGGTTTACCCTTATGTAGTAGTCTTCTTTCCACAAGACTTCATTGTATGCATACTTCGTGTCTGTGGCGGGAAAATTTGTTTTTCACGAGATGACAATCATTTGCGTGCCTTTCTTTCTGTAGGTCTCGTGCGGGAGCCTATTCGCACCAGACGGCAATCGGAACAAATACGTCCATAGGCAAGATTTCGTCACGGCTTCCGCATTAAAAACTAGAAATTGTTATATCCTTCGCAATCTACCACGGAGATATGAGTAGAATTACCACGGAAGCACGTAGGAAACGTGTGGTAATTTCCGACCCCTCCCGTGCTTTAAGTGTATACAGGCGCAGAAAAATAAATGCATTTTTGTTACATTTGCAAAAGTTTATTATTTTTCTGTCTGTTTTGGCAGATTGTGTTTGTATTCGTGAGGCATTTTGTTGTTGTTATTGTTGTTGTTGTTTTTAAATGCAACCACGCCGGCATAACTATTTCCGGTAATGCCCGTGTGCTATCTTCGCCTACATAATTGTCTGTTTGCCGTGGAGTACTCTTTACAGGCTAACTACAAACGTTGTATTCGTTTCTCCTCCCAACTTCTACTTCGCCCACTCTCTATAGCTGTTCGTGTTTTTGCTTATACACCTTTCCCGTGATCTCACTCTTGAAACCTAAAAGGACATGCAGCAGCTTTCGCATGTCTGTTATTTGTAAAAGACCCATCTTTAACACCAGAGCTGTTTCAGCTCTTGGTTGTACCTTCCATAAACAAAAAAATACCAGAAAATACGGAGCTCATGCCAGCGTGTATCTCATGAGGAGTGCACGGCGTCGTCCTGGCTTACGCGTGGACTTGCGCCACGTGAGGGGCTCGCCGAAAGAGAAGAAAAAATGCCGAGCACACGTGCCAGTCGAGCAGCTCGAGCGAGGCGGTGCTTCGTTCTCCTGACGTTGCGTTCTGCGTTGGGTTTGGCCAGGCATCGGTGCTTTGCTGTAGTGTTATCTGTTTTGTTTAATATCTCCGTTAGGTGATAGGCTGTTCCCATGACTACCTCTTCTCCCTTCCAGGGATCCTCTCCCTGGTCGGCTAGTCTCTTGGCGCAGGACCTGCCTCTGGATTCCTTCCTGCAGAATGGCGTGACGGCTGTCCCGGTGGCGATGGTCCCGACCAATGGTGGGGCAATCAGGTTAAAAAATTTCAAGACCATCCAAAAGGACCTGCAAGCCGCAAGTGAGCACTTCAGGAGTGTTAAGGAGGTGCGACCGTACGGGAAGGGCGGAATTATTTGCAAGTCATCAGATAAGGCCTGCTTGGTTGATCTGCTGAAGGTCTCGTCGTTTGCTTCTTTCCCGGTAAGGCCTTTTGTCCCCTGTACTCTTGCGTGTACTAAAGGGATTGTCCGCGGAGTTGACGTGGACATTTCCCCAAGTGAGCTCCTCGAGAAGTTTCTGGATGCCGGTGTGATCGCGGTGTACCGCTGCTCTCGTGTGGTGGACAATGTCCGCACCCCTACAGAATCCGTGATCGCCACATTTGCGGGCTCCTCATGCCCTTCAGAATTCAAAGTCTGGCCCCTGACCTACAGAGTTGAGCCTTTGTCCCCCTGTCCTCGCCAATGTCAGAACTGCTGGCGCTATGGTCACACAGCAGGATCTTGTAAATCATCCACTCGCTGCTGCAATTGCGGAGCCGATCATTCCGCTAGCCAGTGTACTGCGGATGAAGTTACATGTTGCCTCTGTCGAGCTGCTCATCCAGCGGACTACTCGAACTGCCCAGCCCGCGCAACGGAAGTCAGGGTCTTGAAGATCCTGGAAAAGCGCCGTTGTTCCCGCTCAGAAGCGGTAAATATAGTCAAAGAGAGAGCTTATGGGTATGCAGGTGCTACCGCCCGCCGCACCCCAACCAATGAGGCTTCTCTTGCCAAGGCAATAGCGATGGCACTGAAAGAGGTGTTGCCTGAGGTATCGGGACAAATGATCTTGTCGGTGACGGAACAGGTTTCGAACCTTTTGTCTGCTCAGACGCAACAAATTGTGCAAGTCCTGTCTTTGCCTGCGCCGGTTTCCCAGGAGCAGGTCTGCTCGCAGCCTTTGTCCACGACTAACAGGGGTCAAGCATCCCAGGCTTCAGCGGTGTGAGGGGAGAACCTCGCGAGGAACCCTTCACCGATAATCTCCCTCCAGACGGCTACTTCCAACGAGGCTATTAGCCCGGCTCTGATGCCCGCCTCAACACACGAGGTTCTGGCTCCTTCGTCTCCTGTGGTTTCACATGGTCAGGTTTCCTCCCCAGTTCTGGAGTCAGATTGTGAACTTGAAATAGAATTAGAGCTTCCAGCTACTTCGACAAGTAAACGGGCAACTTCACCCAGCTGAAAAAAACCATTGGCCGACCAATTGGTCCAATTTGCCACCCAATGGGTCCAAATGGAATCCCAATGGGTCCAAATGGAAACCCAATTGGACCAATTGGCCCTATTGGAGCGATCCGAATTGGTCCCATTGGGCCCATTGGCTCGATTAGGATGGCCAGTTGGCCCAATTGGACCCATTGGCTCCAACTATAAAGTTAATACTACTGACTGCTCCAACATGATGACCCAATCGGGGAGCCATTTTGGATAGTATTTGGATAGTATTCAATTACGACATCAATTGGAAATTTAATTCTCTCTCTCACTCTTAATTTGAAACCTTCAGAAATGTTCAGAACTTCAACCTTTACAAATGTATATTTATGAGGCAAGTAATTTTGATATTACAATCAGCAATTCAAGATAAAGTCCTTAAAAAACATAACAAACACTAATGAAAACTTTCCGACACGAGTAGCAAAATTGTTTTGAAATAAAACCCCGATCCAATCCAATCGAATCCAATCCATAGACGGACAGTGGACAAGTTGTATTCAACGTCGTGTTGGCGGTATAGGTTGTAGGCGTGTTGTTCGGTTGCACACGCAGTCTTCTCTGACTGCATTGGAAATTTCAGGTGGTCTGCAAGAGTGTGAGAAGGGAGAAGTGGCGACGATGATGTCGCACACCCATAGCAGTGTGTTTCAAGATGCATCTTTACGCTGAACGCCGTTAAGCCTCGCACCGAAGGAAGCGTGTCTCTGTTTATGTGAGTATACTGTTTATATGTGTTTTCCTTGCCATTTTCACTCCTCATAGCATGAGCGGTGTTATTAAGAATTAATTTGTCTGCCTAAATATATTTCAGGGCTGTTCATGTTACGATTGACGGTTCACGACATCGCCGCGCAACGCAGTTCGCCATGCACGGGACGTTGTTGAAGAGGTGAGCTCACGCCACGCAACATTTCAGTGCCTTGTTGTTTTAATGCGCGAAACTGCGGTTTATTATAAAGTTAACCCATTGTTCGCTTTTGCCACTCACTTTGTGAAGGTCCAGCCAGCCTGCGGCGAGCGGAGCGCGGCATGGACAATGGCCTGTGAAAAATTGCTTAAACGACGAACTGTCTGCATGCTGTGTATACAAACAGAGCAATAAAGATATTCATTCATTCCAAGAGTTCTTGTATTTGTGATACAACCAGCGCACTGCAGCGGCAGCTCAGATGGAGTGGCTGCGGCAGTGGGATGAACCAACTAAAAGTGCAACAAGTTGGCGGCCAATGGGAAGACCTATTGGCGTTCCAATGGGTCGGCCAATAGGTCGCCTAATTGGACGGCCAATGGGTGCCTAAAACATTATTGGCCGACCAATTGGTCGACCAATTGGCCGACCTATTGGAACGCCAATAGGTCGGCCAATGGTTTTTTTCGGCTGGGCATCGCTTTCCCAACAACCTACTTCCCCCACAGAATCGAAATCCAAAAAAGCTAAAAAGGGCCAAACAGATATTAAGCCTAAAGAAAGCATTTTGGAGGCAGTCATGGCTCCTATTCACTCCCCCTAATGTCTCTCCGGGTTCTTCAGTGGAATTGTCGTTCGATAATTGCGGCTCTCACAGATCTTAAATGTCTCATTAACAGTCAATGTCATGATGTCCTTCAATGTCCTTCAAGAAACTTGGCTGTCCAAGGATAAGCCATTCACTCTTCCGGAATTTCGTGTGTTTAGATTAGATAGGGAGACCCGAGGAGGTGGATTATTGATTCTTGTATCTTCCAAATTTTGCCACAAAGCCAAACTGTATTTTAGTCCTTGTCACCGGACTGCGAACTGCTGGCGATTCACATGTGCCTCCCTGGATGCGTTTCTTTTTCTTTAGTTAATGCATATTTCCCTAACGGAGTAACTACCACAGGTCCCCTAGATCTTGCTCTTTCGTCGAGTAAGCAACACCTCGTGATCGCCGGTGACTTCAAATCACATCACGTCAGTTGGGGTTTTAAAACAGATACCTGTGGATAGCGATTATTAGACTGGCTGTCCACCAACAATCTTCTTTGTTATAACACGGGTAGTGCGACATTTTTCCGGCGCCGAATGCGATCTGTATTGGATTTAACATTTGCAAAGGGCGTGTCAGTCTCTTCGTGGAGTACTGTCGATTGCCCGACAAATAGCGACCACATACCGGTAGTTTTTCATGTAGCTGTCTCTCCAAGTACACTGGAACGGGTATTGCGGACGTTGGTAAATTATGAAGTTATGAAATAGAAACTGCATTCGGCTATCATATCGCTCCCGAATGAGTCTGAGAAAAATAGGGCTAAGAAGGTAACAGCCGCACTGAAAAACTCACTAAAGAAGTCTGAATTCATTGTTGCTTCTGCAAAGAGAGAGGGTATAAACCCTTGGTGGGATCAGGACTGTTCTAGAGATTATCGGCGTAGGAAGGCAGCGTGGAAGAAGTTCATTCATAAACAGAGTCCCGATAACTGGTCAAATTTTAAATATTATTCGGCTATTTTCCGCCGAACAATCTCTACGGCCAAGCAACTGCATCATTCACATTGTTTCTCCGCGCTTTCAGATACAAAAAACAGACGTGCTCTCTTTGGTTTCTTGCGTAACCGCAAGAGTGTAGACAATCGCAGTAACGATGTTTCAGTCGTGGAAACGTCTGATGAAATCGTGAATTCGATCGAAAAGTCGCCCAGGACTTACAAATCAGGTTCTCATCTACACTATCACCAATTGTCGTAGAAAGTATACCACTTGTAGACTTCTCCCCTGTCACGATGGGAGAGATGGGGATGTTATGCGGCTGCCGGGAGCCTCCCCGGGGCCAGATTGGTTTTCTACTCCCATGATAAAACTTTTGTTTGAGGAATCTCCTGACGATCTATTGAATATTATAAATACTTCAATGGAAAAATCACGAATTCCTGCAGATTGGAAAGTCGCAAAAATTTTCCCCTTTCTAAAGAACCCCAGCCTAGGTGTTATTCCGAACAATATTCGACCAATTGCACTAACTAGCAACCTAGGCAAATTGATAGAGAGAATTTTGTATGGCCGATTAGCCCAGTTTTTGTCCAGTAAAAATATTCTGAGTCCACATCAAATTGGCTTCCGTCCGGGATGCTCCATTTGGTCCGCCCATGTTGACCTGGAGAGCCGTATTCAGTTTGCGCGCAGAAACAAACAGGTATGCGCACTCGTCACACTGGATGTTGCTAAAGCGTATGACAGCGTGGAATAAAGCGGACTGCTAGCCAAACTTAAAGAATGTGGGGTACCCAAGTACATTCTTTCATGGATCCAACAATTTTTAATTGGACGCAAGTTCTTTTGTTCGAAAAATGGCTTTAAATCATCGACTTTATATCAGACAAGGGCGTCCACGAAGGCTCGGTGCTTTCCCCCATCCTATTTATTGTACTAATGAGCTCAATTCCGATAAATCAGGAAGTCTGTACTTATGTTTACGCTGACGACATAGCCTTTTTCTCTGCTGCCCAGGACATTCATGTTCTTTATGAAATGCTACAGGCATATTTGTTTTCCATCGAAAGGTGGTTAACATACATAAATTTGAAACTTAAATGTCAATAAGTGCGCTGTCATTGTTTTTCCGGTATCTGCTCCGGTTACCCTCTGCCTGACGTATCGGGAGGCGACTATTCCTCATGTGGCGTCTTTGAAGTATTTGGGTGTAATATATGATCAGACAATGGACTGGCGCCCTCATATAAACCATATTGCGACCAAAGGGGAGCGGGCACTTGCACTGTTGAGGAGACTCAGCAATAGGAGTTTTGGAATGAGAAGGGACACTTTACTTTTTATTTACAGGGGGTACATGCGTCCCATTTCGGTTTCGGCTGCTAACAGCAGTGACGGGTATGAGGATTTTTGAATATCCGCAGAGCAGATATTTTTAATTGATGGTTGCTCAGCCAGCACTCTTTTTCAGCTCTTGGTGGCCTCGGTACATTCGACCACAGCGTGTTTATGCCCAGACGCTACTCTCACCATTGAGTATCAATATTCCCACAGTACTGACAATGCCCTGTGACGTTCCTCCTGCGCCTTTAACTTTCCATAATATTTTCCCCAGCAACGCTAAAATGCTTACTTCGCGATTTTTAACAGAAATACTCCACGACCATTTGGCAAGCTTTAAGGATTATGCAATAGTTGCAACAGATGCATCCCAGCGTGAGGAGCGAGCAGGTGTGGGAATTTTTAGTCCACACCTTAACTGGTCAGTCTCGCTGCGTTTATCTGACTGCACACCAATATTTCAAGCCGAATTCCTAGCGATATTTCTGGCTTAAAAGCCGTACCTCCGCAGCACTTTATCGTAGCAATAATTACTGACTCCCTATCGGTTTGTTCTGCGCTGTCTTCATCCGAAAATTCCGCTCTTATTCGTACATTCAACTTCCTTGTGCCTTCCCATTTGCGGGACATCTGCCTCATTTGGGTTCCAGGTCACAAAGGGTTACAGCTTAATGAACAGGCTGATTCCTTGGCGCGATCGTCGTTAGATGGCCCTCCAGTTGACCTATGCCCTATTCCCTTCATTGTAGCAGGACCACGGTTTCGTACCTACCAACGCCTAGCAGGAGTGCAGGAAGGAATCATTACTAATTTGGAAGATTATGTCCATTTAAAACATAATTGGAATACCCGTTTTTGTGAATCTCGACAATGCGAGGTCACATTGACTACCTTCAGATGTCGAGTCCCCCAACTCAACTTTTATATGCACCGGGCTGGTCTAGCCTCCTCCTCCCGATGTGCTGTCTGCGGTCATCAGGAGACTTTAGAGCACTTTCTACTGCATTGCCGCGGTTTTTCAATGATGAGGCAACGTCATCTTGCCACGCCATTACGACGAATTGGCCTGCTTATTTCCATGCCCGTTCTACTATCTTTTGGGGCCATATCACTGGGACATTGTCACCGAGGGGTGGCTCCAGCCATTCATGCTTACGTTTCCGAGACCAGGGCGCCTGCCCTGTTAGCGTTGATTTGGCATGTAGTTCTTCTGGTTCAAAAAGCTCAGTTGTTCTAATCAAAAATCCACCTATAACTTTCAACCAATTTCATTTTTTCTCTTTCTGCGTATAAATAGAGAGGTGCATTAGTTTCCGGTGTTTTAAGCGGGCGCATTAGCCCTTCTCACGCCCGATTCCTGGCCAATCCCCCACGTGGGTATGAGCCAAATCGCCAGGAAAAACAACAACATCAATCCAACGGAAACACCAAGTCAACGCCACGATGCGCCGCATCTACACAGGGTTCCCCTCGCGGGGAGGTTGGCGCAATTTTTATCATACCAAACTATAATGTTATGGCCTCTTTCTTTCCGGTAATAAATTAGTATTTTGAAGTCTTATTGAATTTCAGTAAGTGATTTACCCGTGTCCTATTGAGTAGAAGAATATTTTAGAGTAAACAAATTGACTTCAGAAAAATGAACTCTAACGTTGCTTACTAAAGAGAACTGAGAGAATAGCGGAAGCTTTCTCACCTGACCACTGCGTTAAAGTGAGTCCAAGCTTCCCCGAAAGTGTGTCAAATCAATCTTAGAGACCCTAAAAAGCCCAATCACAAACAAACAACTAACCTATGGGCCGATTTTTTTGGCACTCACTAAATGCATCTACAAACGATCTGAGTGTATACCAAAGCGTGGTAAAAGAAATAAGAACATATGTGTTCAAAGCAAAGCGCGTCTTTCTATCCCTTTCTTTTGTACGCGACTACACAGCACGGCATACAATAGCATGGGACAAAACAGCACTGCAACACAACAGCAAAATGTCAAAACAGCAGAGTGACAAAAAAGTGAAACGGTAAACAGTACTAAGGCAAAACAGCGAGCTGCAAGAGTAAGGCTCTAAATACAGTTTCGTCTTCTCTATGGGAGCAGTCTGTTTTTATGTTCGCCCAACCCGCCAAACTGCTTCCGCTCAGTGACTGGCCGTGGTATCAATCAAATATTAACAGGTACTCTGGTTATACTATACGCGGAAGTGCTTTGGGCAAAGAACGTTACAGAATGCGCCCATCCAAGATGGCCGTCCTCGTTGTCGTCGTTCCGCATCGAAGGGAGCAGTTGCCCTAGATTTTACTTTCCCGGTGATAAAGTTTCTGCTCACTGCCTAGCCGGACTCACTATTATTCATTAACAGTGACCCTGGTTTCTTAGTGAGTGACACAGCTTTAGCCTGTTGATTAAAATCAGACTGATGCATCTTGCCAGGGAGTAGTCTGACTTGATGTCACCCTAACCGCCCGCCAAACCACTTCTAGGCGGAGTCGCTGTTCATCATTATTAGTACCCACCTTTTGTCGATTTTATTTTCTGTCACGTGGTTTTTGCCGTGTTGCTTTGTTGTCACGTGATGTTTTCTGTCTGTGCTCTTTTGTCACGAATTGCTACATTGGTGCTGTGTTGCCGCGTGCTGTTTTGAAGCCGTGCAGATATAGCCGGTATTCAATGGCGCGGTATGCATGCAGGCAACCAAGCGTGCGCCGCCATATCTGTGGCCAAGCGTCTGTTCCTAGGCGATGTTGTGCGCACGGACCGCAGATAAGGCACCCCCTTTCTCCTCTATGCAACCCTGTGAGTGCGCCCACGGCTGGGCTAGAGCAGCGGAGTGCGCACATTGGTGGCGGAACTTTACGTCGAGACGGGGCTGCATTGTTCTCGCCGCCGCCGCCACCGCTGCGAAGGCCGTATCAACACAGTGCGTGCCGCCGCTCTAGCCCGGCAGTGGTGCGCCGTCACTCATTAGGTCGGGCTCCGCGGGATGGCGGTACTTGCCCATGCTAAGCACGACGGTGAAACACATAGCTGTTTCACGTTATAAACTCTACGTCACCGAACACACAGTATTCCTTCGAGTTCAATGTGAGTGCGATTAATAACATCTCTGTTGACGCCACCATTTAGAATCCGATTGGAATGGAGCAGATGACGCACGCCGGTGTTTTTTTTATTCGGCCTGCGGCGCAGTTGCCCAAGCCGCGCCGTGTCCTTCGCGCATCGGCCATGTCTGTGGCCGTTTTCAGTGTTGCCAGGCAAAGAAATTGACCTCTAAACTTGTCAACGAATAACACCTATATCGGGCTGAATCGTCACGGGCTATTTTCACGTCCTGTTTTCACGCAGCTCCCCTGTATTAAATTAAATGCCTTCCGGCTCTCTACTTATAAGACAGTTACTCTTGGTACACGCACTGGACGTGGAACAAAGTTGACGCTACTTCACTTGCTGTTTGGTTTCAAGTTAAGTCAACCACACGTTAGGGCTGAACATAAGTTTCAGAAAAACCCACTAAAGGAGATTTACTGCGATTTGTTACTCAAAGCAAGACGGTTTATAGGACGTGAATCGCGTTATATTAAGGACTCGTGAGAAGTGCGTGGTAGTTCACGGACAGCAGGGCGCGCAATTGCATGACAACACCAGGGCATGCGCACTGGCAGCGACACATTCCATAGCCCGTGCGTCATACCTAGCAATATTCTTCAGCAAGCCAGGCCTCTGTGCGCGACGATGCGTATCCTACTCTTGTATCCTTTAGTCTCCATAGCCTAACGTATCCCTCGGAAGTCTAAACCATCAACATTATCGGCGGCCACCAGCTTGAGTAATATTTTGTCAAAACATAGGCACAATTCCGCAACTTCAGGTGCGATTTAGAATTTTAGTTCGTCTGCTGCGCGCATTAGACTGACCTAAAAATACCCAACTACCTTCGTTTACAAATACAATACTTATAATAGACCAAACAGAACACTCAAAGTGAGAAATATCAACTATTTCGAAACAAAAATAGCACTGATGGTACTCTAAACACAAGCGTAACATGGCAATATCAAGCGCAGCCAAAAAAACAATCATCGCACTACACAATAAATACTATTACAATTACCACATTAAAAATCACAACTGTATACACCAGACATCAACAGAGGGCGCGTGAGAAATTACCCGAATAACTCGGAAGCATACCCTGCAACAATACTCCAAAAATATCTTTCGTCCAAAAACTAAAAAACCCTCAGCTGCATTTATTTTCAAATAGAACGTTCGTATAGTGTGAGCGTTCTTGACCACACTTCCAGTGGTGAATAATTCCGCCAGACAATTCCCGTACTTCGTCTTCATCTGTACATACTCATCAGCACCAGCCCATGTGGCAGTGTTCTTCATCATCTACAGACATGATCATCATCATCCTGTGTTTGGGGTGCTTGCTGCTAGTACGCCTGCATAAACGCCTTTCCTGGCCCCCGTCTTTCAATAAAATTGCGGGGTGTCATTGGATTGTTTATTAGGTATTCGGAATACCCCAAGTAGGTATTGGTTATTCGCCGAAAAATGACATCATCATCATCATTGTGGTCATCATCGCCCCAACGGCGCTGGGTCGCATGGGTTCCGCATCCCGAGACCTCACCCCGAAAAAGGCCGGCACAAATTTGTCCCGAATGCGAAATACCGTCTTCATCCTCGTCACGACCGTGAGCGTGTTCGCGTTCTCCCAGGTAGGGAATCTTACAGTGTTGAAGGACTTGCTTTCGGGCGAGGATCTGAAGGACATCGAATACTGGAGCCATGAACTCGGCAAGACTGCTCTACGTGAGGGCGAGCAGTTTGAAGCGACACGGCTTCCGCAACGCGGAGGCTGGGCCGTGGAAGCGCGCTGTCATGAGGACATCGATGTTCTGTTCTTCGTGCACGCCTGCTCACGAAAATGGAGACGGCGGGCGGCCCTGCGTGACACCCTCGTCGAGGAGGTGGCCGCGAGATGCTTCAACTAGGCCACCGTGTTCTTCGTGGGTCGTCGTACCAACGAGCCACTCCTTCACGCCTGGCTCAACCTTGAGACGAACGCCCTTGTTGACGCGGTGGTGCTCCGGTTCGAAGATGGCTACAGGACCATACCTCCCAAGTGGGTGAGCGGCATGCAATGGGTGGCCGACCACTGTCCCAACGTGCCGGTGGTCGTCAAGCTGGACGATGATGTCACCGTGCACCCGTTCAAGGTGAATGCCAATGCACCTGCGAACATCGACGCTGTAGCCTTCAACCAAAGCCACGCTGTAAACCAAAAGTTAAGAGCGCAACTACGGAGGCTGCAGTTGCGCTTAGTCAAGAGGTTTAACGATTGACACACAGTACCGAGCTATTGAAATTTCGGTTAGGAACGTCTTTGTTTGGAGCTGGAAAATTAGTAACTAGTTCAATTTCAAATAAACCGTGAAATTCATAAAATCAAATATGTATGCAAACAGTTATGTAAACGTCCATTCTTTAACCATTTTCTGATCAGGAGCTTTCCGGCCCAGAGGTCTTGGCTGTCCATCAAATGGGCCATCTAAATCTGTTCTAACAGTTTACCGAATGGGGTGGTTGTCGAGCGGAGATTTTTCCAGAAGCCCAAATTACTAGTAAATTTATTTTAAAAACGCTATCCCCATCCCCATTCGGCAAGTTACGTACCGATCAAAGGAAGGCTGCCTGTTATCTTTTCTAGATCAGCCAAAACTCACTGCGCGACGCTTTGTCCCTGCCTGCAAGCGGGGCTTATTAACGGGGAAACCACTCCTGTAACAACTACTTAACCAAGCGAGACGCTTTCACCTTCTCCTCTGATGGGAATATGCTTAGTCATACTCGGCATCCTTCTTTTTGATAGCACCACCAAAGCGTGACATCAAGGAATACGTCCCTTCCCGTGTTGTGTGGACGCATGAGTTGCGGTAGCCTGAAGATCTCGCCTAAAATTTAATTGGGAGGCAATAATTGGTCCACAATTCCGAAAACCGCAATTGGGGCCGGAGTCAGACGCCAGCCTCTAAACCCACGTCACTGCAGAGTGTTCCCAGAAGTGTGCGTCCCTTTGCAAAACACAAAAATGGGAAACTATGCTAAGCGATACCAGCGCATGCGGAGAGGCACTTCGAAAGTGGAGAGTGTGTCAAGCACGTGCCCCACAGATCAGCACTGCTAACGCGTCGAGTTACTTACGGTTTCTTAGTCCCATACCAACTATGAGCTCTGCCAACGCCGGATGAGTCACTTCCGGTTTTTTTTTCATGCCTATTCATCAGTACTGCTAACGCCTGATAATCGCTTCTGGTTTTTTATTTCATATCTACGTGTCAGTATTGGTAACGTCTGATGAGTCGCTTCCGGTTTTTAATATCTGATGGGTCAGTTATAGTTTCTTTCTGTGCTACCCATAAATCAGTAATACTAACGCCTGATGAGCTAATTCCGGTTTCTAATTCTTATACGCACATGGCACATGAACGGCAGTTCCTTGGATGGCGTGGGCTCCGCGCGTCCTGACTTGTTTCCTCTGTGGCTACCCCCTGGTAGCCACTGCCGCTGGAGGTCCCAGGTAGTCTCTGCATGAACGTAGCCCTTTGGGGCCGTCGAAGCGAAGGTGCACGGATTGTCGAAGTTGGTCGCAGGCGCCCGACCGCTGCCGCTAGGGCCACGAAGACAGGTTTGTCGTGCGCCTAGCATGCCGCAGCCGATGCGAAGTCGGCCCGCTCCCGCCCAGGCTTGGTAGGATTAGTTGTTGGCCTGGCCACGCCCACCTGGCTCGTTCCTTGAAGCTTACGTGCTCCTGCCGCCTCAATTGCCTCCGTGTTTGTTGCCTCTTTGTTTCTTGCCTCCCCTTCTCTTTGTGCGCCCAGCTTTTAACCCATCTGGGCCCTCTTATGGCAGACTCTCCTTGGTCTATTGCCTTTCCATGACCATATATGGTCACCACGTCACTGGTCTCCTGCGTTGCATTCTCTAATTGGATGACTAGTGCGCTGCCATATTTGACCATGATGCCTCGGCGTTTAGGTCATGGCGTTCGCTCATTGGTGCGCTGCTGGCGCGGTGTTCAAATTGGTGTTATTTGTCCTTTTTTCATTTGGGGGGGGGGGGAATTGATGCATCCCCTCCCCGGGGGTGCCCTTGACACATGACACACATACGAATACTGCTAACGCCTTATGAGTTACTTCCGGTTTTTTATTGCCTCACCCGCATATCGACGCTGCTAACGCCTTATGATTCACTTGCGGTTTATCATTCCTACACCTCAGCTTAGCCAGTACCTGCAGGAGGAGTTCCCCCGGGGAGCCGGCACTCCTGTACTGCTACGTTTTCTTTCGACAGCCAGTGGTTCGGAAGCCGGACTGCTGTATCTTTGTGAGAACGGGCCACGCCCCAATCGACGAGTACTTCGACTACTGCTCTGCCCAGGCAATCATAATGACCTTGGACGTTATGTGAACACTCCCCAGAGCTTCGCCCTAGGTTCGCCCCTACCCCACGGTGAGAATTGTTGTCGCCTTTGCATGCAGTTGCCCGAAATGCCACACGTCTACTCGCAAAACAACAGGCTCGAAATGCTTCTTTTTCCGTGTGTACCTTCGATTACTTTACTTGCCGCAGTGTACAAGTACGTATTTGCGCTGACGCGCAGTAATTTCACGCATCTGTATCTTGTTACGTATTCACTCACTCGAGTGCCCTATACAGCCCAAGGTGCTTTGCACTCAGCTACGAGGCATGAGGAAGAAACAGACGGTTCTCCGTTGAGGTCTGCGCAGATGTCTGATTGCTAATTATGCCAGGTGGTGCTATCGAATAAAGGTGCCGTGCAAACTACACGCCCCTTCGGTTCATTAGAAAGACTGGTTTGTTCCGATAACAATGATACCAATTTTACCGAAACCTTGGGAAGAATAATGGAGATATACAACAAATGTGAAGCAGAGGCGACTCCTTTGACACTTTCTGTGCACCTTTCTGTGCCGTTACATAATCTTGTTGGTGCAATCCTTGGCCGGAGAAGTAACCCATCGCTGAGACAAATGACTCAAGCATTTTAGCGTGTTCTCCATTTTTGTTCAATCCCGTCACTTGAGAGTTAATGTGTCGTTCACCCACTAAACAGGGTGGTTTTAGTGCGGCCCAGGTGACATCATCCCTGCCCATAACACACCACTGCAGTGCGAAATTTAAAAGTTGTTCATTGCATATTGCTGTTTTTCGTTTAAAATATCTTTTGTGGCTGCCACGGAGCTGAGTAAGGTACTGAAGCCTAGTTTATTCAAATTAAACGAAGTTTATTGTGTCTGGATGGTCCTAAATCAATTCACTTTGCCCTTCTTTCCACGCCCATCGCCGTTCTCGCACTCGGTCACATTCGCTAAGGCTTTCCACGCACGTCTTCTTAGTCCGCGAAAGGAAGTGTGGGTAGAAGTGGGCGAAAGCCCGTGTTGTGTTAATTTACAAGTGAATTCGGTGACGCGATATGCTCCTGCGGGGAAACCTTGGCTTCTGGTGGTAGTGCGCGTACTCGTCACTAAGTTGCACCAGACGTCGATATACGGACTGACGGGAAAACTGGTGGTTTATCAGCGTTTCGAAGTGTTTATGATGTGAGCAGCGTTGGGGGAAGGCGCCTGGCGGCGTTGAGCCATCCATCGTTTATTATACACAGCCTGCAAAAGTTATCGGGCGGCGACTTCACTGTCCCTCAACCGTACAGAAGACGAAATATAATTCCTGCACTCCGCAAAGCACCAATCAAAGACTATATTAGGCTGCACACCGGCTAACGCTATTTACAATGTACGAAACCGGCGTTACTTATATAAAACATTAGTACAACTATTGATTCACACAACGTTACACAAAAATGTCTGTATTTGAAAAAAATCGACCATGTGTCCACTCACTTCGATGAAAACGTCGTCGCACCACTTCTCCGCAAACGCCTCTGCTCCCTCCCGCTCTCACCTCTCTCACTCTTCCCCTGCCGTCTCGTTCCTCCCAGGAAAATACGATGGTGGTTTCTGTATTAGATGCGAAGCCTCTCATGCTCGAAGCTCTGCCCTTCCCTCCGTCGTTGTTGCCCGTCGTCCGCAGCCCCACTGCGCATGCCTGGCCAGGCACCGCTGATGATGATTGTTGCAGGATGCCCCTAGGGATTGGCCAACCAAAGAATCCATCCCTCCCTCGTCGTTGTCGTTGTCCGCCGTCCGCACCCCACTGTGCATCCCTGACCAGCACCGCTGATGATGATTGTGGCAGGATGCCCCTAGGGATTGGCCAACCAAACAATTCATCACGAAATAGTTTCTCGTTAAACCACCATTGTCATCTTCCCGTAGGGGAACCCTGAGTACCCTACCCCCACTGCACGTGCCTGGTTAGGCACCGCTGATGATGAATGTGGCAGAATGCCCCTAAGGATTGGCCAACCAAACAATCTCTCACGAGATAGCTTCGCGTTCAACCGCCGTCGTCATCTTCTAGTAGAGGAACGCTGAGTAGTATGCGAGACATTCCTCCTTTCCGGCATTCCCCTCCCCTCACCGAGGCTCCTCTCCCTGGTCAGCTCGTCTCTTCATGATCAGTGGGCAAGGCATCAAGAGGGCAAGGCACGCGCTGTCGCATCTGTAGACCGGGACATGTGGTTCCGCCTATGCGCTCTCTCCTAAATGCGGAGCAGATGTCGGGCCCGGCTTATCGTTATAGCTCCTCTGGGATCACGGCATCACGCACCGAAACAGGGCCTTCGAAAAGATAACTGCTGCCCCTGTTCGGGATAAAACCTGGGTCTCTTGCGTCACGAAGCTGATATCTGTCCCATCTCGCCACAGACACCCACGTTACTCACATGCTAAGGGTTTGGGCGGTCTCCGCGCTGCGCCGTTGCACGGAGGCTGCTTTTCCTTGGCCACAAAAGAGTTCCAGACAATATCAAATTTGGAAAACCATGAAATAATGCATTACTTTCTTAAATAACAAAAACTCAGTTCAGTGTCCCTTTATGGGCCTTTTATGGGATTTGCCGCCCTCTCTTGACGCTTTTCGCTATCAACGTCAGTCTGATATTGAAACAAGTCATAAGATGGCGCCCCAGCCTCTCGGGTGAATCACTACTCCGCACTTCGACCGCTTCCACGTTGAGTTGAACTGTTTTCTTTTTGCTCCGCTTTCCATTCCCCACTTTCATTTGCCCCCCTAAATAACATTTTTTCATCTTTAACGTCTTTAGATCTGGAATTACACAAGCATGCAAACATTTCTACAATTACTTTTTTCGTCTTTCCGGCCAATGCAGGACGACGCGTACGTGACTGGCGATCTCGCGCTGCTCCAGGGAGTCGGGCACGTCGACATTCATCGCTTGTACATCTTGTACATCTATGAAGCCTTTGAAGGAGAACCACACAGAAGCTGCTTTTTCGTTGACAATTGAATCCTCATCCACTGGAACGCCTTTAGAGGCGGGAAGGTCATTCAACAAGCAGTGCTGACCCTGGACGCACGCATGTACTAGTCTGGCCTGCTCTGGACCCGATTGGTGCGCGCGGGAGAGCGGCTGAAATTATCATGCAGGCGGAAGCCCCTCGACTAGGAACGTGCTTTTCAAGAGACAAGGGCTGTGCTGGCGAAACGCAACAGAATGAGAAAGTGCAATAATTCCTCCGCCGTCTTCATAGAGCATATTGAATTTTCTCGAAGGATTTTCTAGACTCTGAACCAAACGAGCATAGTTCGGTGCTTGATATTGCTCATGTTTATATGCTGGCCTCCATGTAAAAATACATCGGCAGTGAATACGTACGTTAAGCCACACTGTCATCCCCTGGAGCATACCTTGTGTGAAAAAGGTATTATGATCCCTACCCATACAGAATCTTGTTGCTGACCGGTAGGTTGACACACGAAAGCGATTTCGGTCCACTCCATACGGGAGAGGAGCGTCGCATCCGCACACAGTGGCGTTCCTCGTACAATCACTTTATTTTAGCAACAAACATCATCGTACCTTATTTGACGGCAAAGTATTACGGTGCTAGCTGTGGGCAGGAATTTTTTGGGTTGGTAAGTTACAGAAATACACGACTAGGAAGATACTCTTAGGGGCTTTTGAAATTAGCAGCACTTTAGTACCACACGTTAGGAATATCGGAAACACTTTTAGGATCACTGAATATGTCCCCAAAACGTGCTCATTGCCCGGCGTGTTGACCTAAACCCTAGCTTTAACAGTGCGTTAGATCGACAGGGCCCACCGGCGATGACAGGCAGAATTTTATTCGCTGTCCTTGATGCAAGCTTGAAGAGCTAGAAAAATTGTATTTTTTTCGTTAAGAAAAAGAAATGTTGAAACTTTATTGTCCTCTGAGAAATTATTCGGGGCCTGCACTTTTTTTTAGTTCTCACTACCTAGTAGTAAGACTTATGTCCAACAAAATCAATTTCAAGTTGCTACCCGAAAACATTAGCAAAAGCTTATCGCCGGATGTGAATATCGGATCGAGCTTGCTCCTTTCAATGAGCGCTGAGTTTTTTTATTTTCTTGATGAAAGAAAAAAGGAAAGAGAAACACAGGCGCAGTTGGTGTTTCTGTTCCGTTGCCAGTGGAGCAAGTGGGGGAAAAGACGACGTAGGGAAGAACAAAATGCTCCTAGAAAACGGGGGTGCCGGCAATGACGGAAAAGGACATTCATTCAGCCGGGGAAGAGAAATGGGAGGAAAGGTATCGAAAAACGCCGATTCCGCTCAATTACTAGAAAGAAGTAAAGAATGAAGGCGAAGGCTAAATTGCGGGTTTTGGGGCTGTACTGGTCGTTTCTCCAGGCATCGTTCCATTCCGGCAATGTTTCTTCTTCTCGGCACTTTGCCTATCCCTGTCGGAAAGGGTGATACGAGAGAATGGAGGGTTCTCCAATTTCGAGGATTCTAGAACCTGTTTGGAAGCCTCATAAAAACAAAAAAAACTCCATTTTTGTATCAGGGAGCATTAGGTTAATGGCGGAAGTAGATCGGACCAAAATGTCCGAAGCACTTTTGCCTCTACTTGGAACAAAAAAAAATTTAAAAAAAAGTTTTTTTTCCTTTGTACTAAGTAGCAATTACTGTGAACAGTCTGCTAACATGAGGGTCTGCACCCAATTTTTTTTCCGGAACTTTTGAATGGGATTTTTTTCGAAACTTCTCTCATTCGTAAATTGTCCTCGTTATCGAGTGGCAGCGAAAAATTCGACGTTTGCTTTAGGGTAATAACACAAGCTATAAAAGTAGAGCGCGACACATTCTCGATAATTAAGACTCCGATAACACTGACGACACCTCTCAATGCCAATCACAATCGAGTTCAAAGATAATGGTCCCGCTTCGCTTTCATTTGTTAAGCTTAATAGCAAGCAAAACTGTCACATGAGCAAGCCTTTTTCTCTTTTACGATATCAATAACAGACCTGTGTTGTCTTTGTTATCGCCCTTACTAGTATAAAACGACAAATGTTCACAGCAGCTCTCTTCAACGCCCTCCACTCCCTTTTTTTTCTTTTTTTGCTTGCTTCAAACTAGAAGGGGCATCTTCTCTCTCGCAATGGAGACTGCATCGTCGGATAGGCCGCACAACGTTCATAATGTAATTCATGGCAGTACTTTTTTCGTTGCTTTTGCTTAAGATATTATACGCAAAAAAAACTTTAACAATCACGTTTAACACTAGCGCTTGCGCCTCTGAAGCTACGTGTTAAGAAAACTCTGGACCCCTGTGCAAAGCGACGGCGGAACACGTGAATACGAAATTTAATACTTGTCCAACTCCATGGTGATGTGTCTTTCAGTGCTAACGTTTAAAGAAATCCTGCAGGATTGCTAAGGTGCAAGCCTTTCGCGACTTAATGCAAGCTTCGGCGATTTTTTAGTCAATAAATACAATTCTTGGAGGTAAGAGCGCAGGTTTTTTCACGTAGAAAGTTCGGCGCGTCTATGTAAGCAAATCTTCTGTTGTATGTGTGCCTGCTACAAAAGCATTTCCCACCTGAAAACAGAATACTTCGCTCGCGCGGTTTTTTCTTGCCCTCCAGCCGACAATTGGGAAAATGACGCAGTCGGTATCTGGACATCCCTGAATAATCGAAATAACCCAGCCGTCGCATTAACAATTAAAAAAAGCTTTCGAGGAAATCCAGCAAGATAAAACAATTCAATATTTCTTCAATTCGAGTACCAATGGCTTCATGGAACCAATCTCTGACTCAGACGGAGCTCGCACAGCCTACAGGCCAAATGGTATTATTATTTGTAGTAGTAGTCGTAGTAGTAGTAGTAGTAGTAGTAGTAGTAGTAGTAGTAGTAGTAGTAGTAGTAGCAGTAGCACTAGTTGTAGTTGTGTGGCATTCGGTATAGTTTTTTTTCTTGAATTTTCTTATCTAAGCTTGTACATGATACGTGACTTAGTACAAATCGCGGGCCATCTCCACTAACGTGAAACCGGGGGAGGGCCGAAGCATGCAGTGTATAAGTGTATTCTTGGCGCCTTGTTGTTTTTTGCCCACGAAAAAGGAGCCGTTGAGGCGTTGAGGTGTACAGCTTTGCTGTAAGACTTGTTGCTTGGAAGCGCGAAGCGTTTGGCGCGAGGCGTTGGAAAATGAGTGTCCCGGTGGGTCCTTTTAATGCGCGTTACGTACTAGCGCGAAGCGTAAGAAAAAGAATGCCTCGGTGTATTAGTACCGTGACTACATAATACAACGACGACATGAGACGACGACAACGCGAGACGCCCCTAAGGGGCTTTGCCCCTAAAATCATAGTAATAGACGTAGTTGTAGTGTGGTAGTAGTAATAGCACTACGAGCAGTAATAATGGCGGTAGTGCAGTAGATTACTCAGGTAAAATAACTCATCAAATTACCACCTTGGAAGATAAAAACTTGTTAGGAGACCTATTTCACTACAAGTGATAAGATTTACACATGGGTAAATCAATTTGAGGCAACGCGTAATTTCCAAAACAGGATAATTATATTCTAGCAATTTTTTCATTACTATTCTTAGATACTCTAAGCCTTAAAGTAAACATTTCCCAACAAAAAACGTTGCAAGGCATCAGGCCGCGTTCGCAGCCACATCGCTGATAGTATGTAAAAGCGCGTTCATTTTTTCAAGGTACAATTTCGTCTTTAAAAGGCACTGCTATAAAGTCTTACCTTTTGTGTTACTGCTGCTGGAATTCTTTTATAAAATAGTTTTATATTTGTTTTTTCTGGTACTGACACCGGCTGCTGAGCAAATAAATACTGATCACTGTTGAGTGTCCATCAGCAGGATTTTGTTCCTTTGGTCTTTATGTCGTTCTTAATCTATACTTTGTATCCGCAGCCGACGAAAAGATGATGGCTCCTCAATGGTAGACTCTTGGTCTTGGTGAGATTTGTGTCTATAGTCGGCTTGTGCCTTTCAGCACCCGAGCAGACACGCTTTTGTCGATAAGGGAGGCTGAGATCGAATTCCGTTTCTTCCGCGAGAGATTGACTGGGGTTATTGCACTGGCTCTATGAAATCCCCCAAGGCATTCGTTCTCCACTCGGTGTTCCGTCGCCCGAATTTCGATAACAACAGAAGACATTTTCGCTGCTCTCCTGTAGAAAACGCAAGAAAAAAAAAACAAAAAACGACGAATGCTGCAGCGGAAACATCGGCTTCCACGCCGCAGATATCAACTAAGTCGAGCCACAGACAATATTATGCGACTGGACACAAAACCCTGCCGTACATGCGTGTTTTTCGTCTGCTGTAAACGGAAAGCCTTGTCTAGCAATCGTTGGCTACGGTACTGTGGCGTGCATCGATTGGCGCTATGAATGACTCCTTGTGCGACAGGAAGGAGTTTGCCTCGCCAGATAAAAAACAAAAATATGTTCTCGCCGTATGTGCCACGCATAGACATCGAAACAAAATTAACTGAACACTAACGTGTATCGAAAAGATGTTTCCGTGACGAACTTTAATAAGATAAATATCGAATCCATGGTGTCTATACAGATGCAGCACCGTGGAAGGATTGTCATTTCTTAACAAGGAGCGCGAGTCAAAATTAGGCATCCGAATTTTAATGGTACCTCAGAATGAAGAACAGCATTGCCAGTAAAGAAAAAAATTACAGTCATTCTTTCATCGGCGAAGTATATAGTAGCTCTTGCAATCGATAGGCTATGGAGGTATTTTTTTTGGCGCAGTGTAACTATTAAAATCACTCCTTTACAGCCGTCTTTTGAACAATAACTTACATTTGCGTCCGTCTATAGCGATAATTCCGTTTTATTTATTTATTTCGCTGTTTCAACGACTACACACTTTTACCGGCCACAAGCACAAGTGTTCGGCTGAATAAAAAAAAGCACAGCTCGCACTTAGAGCTAACAAAACGAATGGAATCTGTGGCGTTATGAGTGGACTCCCCTTTTTATTGAACTTCACGTTTTTCGTTATCTCGGCAACGAAAGGCGAAATAAGGTCGCACATAATAAGACAACGAGTCCCAAAATTTACTACCCCATCCGGTATTTTGAGACGCTTCACTAGGTTTGTGAAAGAAAAAAAAACATACTTTTAGGCTAACCAAAAGTTTTATCCCGGTTTTGCTAACAAAAGACGAGAACAAAACACAGACCGAAAAACACGACGAGCCCAACGTTTCTTAAACGTGCACACTCGTTTGCGAAACCATGCTTAATATGCGGAGTACCGATTTGTCCAGAATGTTAGACTGACCAAATGATATATTTTTTTTCTTTAAACAGCAACAGTCGTCGCCTTGCACATAATTATTTTCTGGTAGAGCTGATATGAGAACGCACGATGAAGGAAGCCAACACTGCGCCTGATAGGTGCGCATTTGATTCATTCTCTTCAAGAATTTGTTTCCACAGCACAGCTGTTTAGCAATTCGTTGATTCCGGCGTTACACAAAACTCGGTATAACAGTATAGAGAAAAGAAATCACCAGCACCGGCAGAATTCGGTCCTGTGTCTCGTATATTAACACAGTAACAGTTTTCTTAGCCACTCTTCTACGACCGTGAGTTAGTACCGTGGGGACAAACGGCTTTCTCGCTCGGCTGCGACTACGGCTCGCTTTCTTCAAAAAGGCAGTTATTCTAATTTTTCTCAAATATTCAATTCCACCGCTATGCTTCAGTTATTACAAGCGCTTCGCTTTCAAGAGAATTTTGACTGTGTGCCACCATTCGTTCGAATTATGGCTTACTATCGTCAATTCAGCAGTCACGCTTGCCGTCACGCCAGCATCTGCCATCATTGCCCAGCATGCCTGACAATTTTTCGCCAACACCTTTTCAAAAAGGTAGCTTTTGTCATTTTCTCGAAACGTTCAATGCCACTGCTATGTTTCAGTTGCTACAAGCGCTTCGCTCTCGAATAAATTTCGGCTTGCTGCAGTCATTCATTAAGGAAATGCCTTTCAATCATCATTTCAGCAGTCAAGCTTGCCGTCACGCCAGCATATGTTTCGGAAACTATCTTGTTCGCTCCTGTTCTCCGTCTTTACGGTCCACCGGAGCTCCAAGGTATTCTACCTAAACATACAGACGGCATAGACAACGGAGTAAGCAAAGTGTGAAAATGTTTCTCAGTAGAACACAAAGGAAAAAGGAAAAAAAATGCCTGGGGTTAGCTCACCTAACCCTGTATGTGCAGAGCAAACATTTGGCTTAGCCAGTCTTCGATTCACTTCATTAACCTTTCATTTAGCTGTAACTATTAAAATATTTAAAAAAAATTGGGCCCATCTCCCCGCGAGGGGGACTCGAGTAAATGCGTCGCATAGGGGGTGGGTGTATTGCGTTAACGTTTAGTGCTTGGGGAGTTGGTAGTGAATGCGTTCTATCAGCAGCTTCTTGACGTAGTTTGAATGAGTAAAGAATATCAGGTGAGCCATTTGAACCGGTGAGCCATTTGATGCGTTGCCAAGGATACGGCGCAAGTGCGGTTAAATGTATGTAAGATTTGCCGCGACGGCGAAGCAGCTTGACGAAATTAGTACCGCTGTGCTTTAAACCAACTATAAAGGCTAGATAGAACGGGCGTCTAAAATGCGAATTCTCTTCGATGTCCGGGTTGCTGGCTGCAAGGGAAGCGTTTCGGAACGCAAATGGCGGCGGAGAGATAGGGATCGGCTGCTAGTTTTTCGGACGGCAAACGTGTTCCTTCGGGCACAGAGTACATTGCCAGACAGACAACTGATGGACCAACACAGCCCGGATGAATAAACAGTTCATAAACTGTAGGACCAGAGTATAACTCATTTGTTGCATTCCTGAAGTCGACCCATGCAGTTGTCTTCCTGTTGGTTCGAAAACAATGCTTTAAGTGTAGCCGAGCTCACTGCCATCTCTTTTTATGCGTACCATAAATTTGCAGAATTGAGAAGGAGGAAGTAGAATAGGATTATTGCAATTGCGGGATGAGTGGGGGTCTCGACATAGAATATTTTATTTGAAACATATCCATTATTAAATGCTGTTAAACGAAAACCGAAATCAAAATAAAGGTAACACAGATATATAATTATTATGTTTTTTTTAATTACGGTTTAACATAGCGGAAACGTGAACACAAGTGCCGCTGCAACTGGCTATAACGTGCAACTTGCACCTAGTGTTAATAAATGGTCTGGCGTGCGCAACGTCTTCCCTGGCCACATCTGGATGGCGCTACTCGTCCACGCTTGGCGCGGCGGTACCACTTTTCCAAGAAGCGTGTGAGCTAGGCACGAGTGGTTAATTCGATGCCAACATTAGCGGTGCCTCAAAAGGACGTGTTGTTCTTCACAAAGCGTCAATACGGATCCTAGATCTCATTAACGAAGTTTTTCTTGGCGTTCCGGAGCTGCTAAGGACATGGGAGTTCGGAAAAGAGTGAATGATTTGATCGCCACTTACCAAACCACTCGGTACGCGGTATCCTTGCATTCGGCTGCTTCTACACCTCTATACGTCACTGCTGATTCGCGTGCTACCGGTTTATCGTCACGCAAACAGCGTCGCTGTTTGCGTCACGTTTGATTGGCATTTGGTAAGCGATTTCTCAGCAATCAACGCATCTTTCGGCGCCGAATCAACGCTTAAGTGGAAATGGGAACGTCAGACTTTCATTCATTCATTCATTCATTCATTCATTCATTCATTCATTCATTCATTCATTCATTCATTCATTCATTCATTCATGTTTTAGTGCGTGTCCAATACACCACACAGGCTCTTACATTGGTGCACAAGTCAGATAGTAAAATGGAATACAGTAAAAATTAAAAACATCACCAAGTTAATATAGCTACAAGGAAATGCCGATATCGCGAGCACGGATTTATCAGTGAAATAACCGTGCATGGAAGGCAGAACCGCAAGTCATGGCATTAGAAGCAGATTTGTTAAGGTACGAGTAAAAACACTTTGAGGCATGAAGAAAGAAATAAGTATCTGTTGACATACGATTGCACAGAATTTGCAGGCGTTCAGCAGGTGATTTGCTATGTGGCATACTGGGGGCAAACAACGTACACTGGCGCGTGAATCGCTGAGGGACATGTAAATTGACGCTGTGCAGTAAATAGGGAGCGCCAAAATGACCATTTAGTATCATATAGAAAAACATGGCGTCACGATAACATCGGCGACTTTCTAGGTCGGTGATGCCTATTATATTTAAAAGAGAATGGTATTCATAATAAACCTTACGTTGGAAATATCTGTCATAGACAATTCGAACCAGGCGCTTCTGGACTGATTATATTAGATGGGAATACGTTTTTTGAGAGCTGGTTCCAAACAACGGAAGCAAATTCCAAACGCGAACTCACCAAAGAACAAAGTGGATGATGGTATCAGGGCATTTGAAAGTTCGTGTGAGGCGTGAAATTACACCCAGTAGTTCAAAACCGGTGTTAACAAGGGACGCAACATGCGGTTTGAAATTAATATGACTAGGAATAAGTAGTCCTGAATCGTTGATAACGTTTACTCGAAAATAGCTTCGTTACCCACCTTGTAAGAAAAAACACTTGCGGCTTCTGCCTCGATAAAGAAATGATTTTGGTTTTAGACGTGTTTTGAAATAAACAATTTTTCATACACCACTGCGAAATGGCACGAATATCCTTCTGCAGGTTTACACAGTCCTCTGTTGACTGAATTTTTGAAAACAGCTTTCATCCGCGAACAGAAGTACGTTTCCATAATTTACACAATTGACAACCTCATTTATAAAGACAAGAAACAACACTGGGCCCAGTACCGACCCTTGTGGCACTCCGGAGGTCGGAACAAAGGGTATGGACAAAATATCATGAACACGGACATAATTTTACCGCGTAGATGATAAATTTACAGAGCGCGGGACAGAAGCCATAGCCTTTTAGCTTTTGTATGAGTAATTTATGATGGACTCTGTCGAATGCCTTTGATAGATCAAAGTAAATGCAGTCCACCTGACCTCTATTTGAGACCGCAGGGGACACGTGGGTCAGGAAGGAACAGAGGTTAGTTTCAGCAGATCGCGCTCTCACAAAGCCGTGCTGTTGAGTTGTTAACAGTTTGGACAGATGAGCAGATAAGCGCCTGCACACAATTCTTTCAAAAACCTTCGAAAAGCCACAAAGCAAAGAAATCGGGCGGTAGTTAGACGGGTTACAAGCACCACCTGTTTTAAAAAATGGGGCGACTATGCCTTTTTTCTAAAGTTCTGCAAAGACACCAGTGTTGAGCAAAAGATTAAAAAAATAGGCCAATGCAGGGGCGATAAGCGAGCAACATCCTTTGATGAGGAACAGCGGGATTCCATCAGCTCCCGCAGATCGTTAAGGTCTGAGCTTGTTTATCGCCGCTATGATGTCAGAGGCGGTAACAGTGAAAAGGGAGCGGGTATCACTACTGGCGTTTTGATACGTATTTCCTGCACGCAAATCAGGGCAACCTCGTGCGCTAAGTGGCAAATAACATTCGCTAAAAAGGGAGGAAAATGTGTCCGCAACTTCCTTCGGTGAGGACAGATGACGGGTTCCAGAATCAGTGCGCACGCGCAAAGAGATGTCGTGCGAAGATTGGCGCGTGTGGTCGTGCACATATTTCCAAAAAGACTTTGGATCAGAGCGCAAGCTATGCTCCGCTCGGCTTTCGTTCATAGATTTATCACGTTGCGTTAGCTTTTTTACCAGAGAACGAAACCCCCTGAACTTTGTATAACAAACAGTCAACCCAGTTGTCTTGAAACGACGGTGAAACATTTCCTTCTTGCGCAATGCTGTTTTTAATTCTGTATAAAACCATGTGGGAAAACGGCTGGAAATAAATTGCCTATTTGGGACGTGCTGATCAATTGCCTCCTTAATAAGCGTGGAGAGTTCGGTCGCTGCTTTGTCTGCATAGCTAGTAGCATAAACTTCACACCAAGTATACGACTCAACGTGTTTCTGGAGATTAAAATATTTGTCTTTTGTGTAACAATAGAGAAGCTTGGAGGCTAGTACACGTTAATAAAAAGTTGCGTTAAAGGTGGCCACGAAAGTCGGGCGGAACGAATCAATGTTGACAAGAGATTCCGTTACAGCTCCCAAACTCCTGATACAAAAATTTGATAGCATAATGTCAAGGGTGTTACCAGCCACATTTTTTTAAAATATTATATTGAATCAAGCCACTAAAATTGATAGAAGTCAAGACCGAAGAGCCCTTGACGCCCGTCACACGATCACAGTCATCTGTACTACCAAGCAACCAGTCAACCTTGGGAAGGTTGAAATCACCATAGAGTTGCACATGATGTTTAGTGAAGTCAACTTTATCAGATAGTGTGCTAAAATGTGTAATAAAAGATTAGCTGTGGAATTTGGGGGGGAAATAATAGTTACCTATGAGGTAACTGCTCCGGTTAGCCTGGATCTCGATCCAAACACACTCATCATAGGTTTCAAGATCATGCCTACGTGTAGCCTTTACCGCGCCTCAGACGGCTATAAGGACAGCTTAGTTACGATCACGACGAAACACTGTATAGCGATCTGTAAAATATAGGGAGTCGGATAGGTCTTGGCATAGCCATGTCTCCGTTAGGCAAATTATGGCAAAGCAGGAAGCTACAACATCGCCAAACAATTCACTGGCCTTAGTACGTGGGCCTCCGACAGTTTGATAATAGACCAATGTGACTGATCTAGTGTCCATGACTGGCATTTGAGGCTTCTACAACACGGGTCTCATCAAGTATACCGAAGAATTGGTGGAATATAGAGCCCTGGGGCCACACATCGGGGGAGTTCAAAGCGACAAATGCCTAGTCATCACCAGAAAGGTGAATCGAGGCGTAAGAGTCGTACTTCGTACACAGCTTCACGCACTGGACTGTTGTCACCCAGGTGAGGTTTAAACAAGTCTTTAACGTCTTCAATCGATGTTCTGTGATCAAGCCTAGAGACTAAGAGAGCTTTGGAAATGGGTTTTCGTGGTAAAGCCTTTACCTTGGACAACTTGGAAGTTCCAGATGAACCCGTTGCTCGAAGTCGGTACTTCACCACCTTGAAACCGCCTTGGTAATGTCCGTCGGCGAAGTGCCACCACCACAACTGCTGGAAAGAACACTGCTTGCACAACCGTTAGCATTGTCGACGACGACATACAGGCGGTCACTATCGACGCTGGCGTTCTTTGATGATGGTGCTTGACGGTTCTTGTTGACGTTATGTTGGCTTATTCGATTCGAAGCACCAGTGCTGTCTGCGTTGGAGGGGTGTGGTCACGATGCAGTCATCCTAGCAGCCGCAACTACTTTCGATAAGGGGCGTGAAGCCAGTGGAGGCAAAGGTGGAAAGTTACCGCGAAGTTGCAGCAGCTCCGAGCGCTGGTGGCTGTTTTCAGCTTTCAAGCAATTAACTTCAGTTTCCAACAAATACAGCATCTTTAGGATGGTCGAGAGCTCACTGATGTGGTCGCGGGTACTTAGCTTTCCAATTTAAGCCGAGTTGCTTGTTGGGTGCACTTCCGATGAATCAAATTCGGTCCCTTTGTTCGCTGAAGGTGATACGGACGAACGCCTTGCTCACAATGAACACTTGTAAGTACGAGCTTTGGTCGGACTCCATGAAAAAATTATATTCTTCCGGGCGAACGTTTATACATTTGCAGTGAAAGCGTCGTTCGCAAATCAAACACTGTAAGCATTGCCGCTTGGCGTAAAAGCGAGCGCTGCAAGAGCCACACCCATCCTTCGGCAAAGCGTTCCTTGAAGCCGTGTTATCTTCCGCTGTAGCCATCGGTTCTTTAGCCATGATGCCAGGCGAGCCCGTGAGCATGCGTCCGCTCTCATTCAGTGGGCAACCAACCAACCAACCTCCTTTTTGCCTTCAGTGTCGCTTTAAGGGAAACACTTCGTGTGGAATATACTGATGGGCTAGTTGGTGCATATCGCTTCAAATAAAGGAGTGCTACCTTTGCTGAAATTTTTGTTGAGTTTCATTCAAAATTTTGTTGAATTAACTCAACAAATATTCTTGAGTATCCAAACAATTTCTGTTTAAATTATGTTGGGGAATTGCTGAGTTTTTCAGAAAAAGTGGCCAACATGGTTTCATTGATTTTCGGTTGAATTTATTGCGTCGAATTCCCGTTGAGTTCCTGTTGAGATTCAACTGATTTCGAATTGATATTCTGTCGAGGTTTTCACGAGTGCTCACTGTGCTTTTGTTGATTTTATATTGTGTGCCAGTTGCGATTCAACTGAATGTCGTATTGATATTTTGTTGTGGTTTTTACGAGGGCTTGCTGTATTTTTGTTGATGTTTAGTTGAAAGACTTTTGTGCTCAGTTCGGTTGCGGTGAAAACACTTGTTCATTGAAAAAGCCTACCGTTCATAGACTGTGCTATCAATAGTTAAACACCAGAGCTTAATTGAAGGTTCATTATCCTTGTTCTAAGAGATCTTGTAGCAGCACAAAAAAAATGAAAACAATAGTCACGAGACAAACCGAAGCGGCTCTTTCGAGCTATAGGCAGTTGGAATGTAGTCACACATTTATAAAAACGCACCACTTCCTGGAATAAAACAACGTAAGCACTGCGCCATGAACCCACCACAAAAACATTTTGCAAGCCGAACACATATTCCCATAGAAATTTCAATTGTAGAGCTGTTGTCCTGCAGGGTCGAGGTACCTGAATCCTTAAGCACTTGTGCATCACACCTGTCTGCACAAACAATTTGAATTAAATATTTGACGTAGCACAGCAGGCTTCTGATTGTTGATGTATCCATTGCGCATGAGCAGCATTGCTACAGGCACGTCCCCTGTCCCTCTTGGTCCCAAAAGTGCCAAGTGGCCCCAGGAAAAGAGGCATCACAGACATGTAGCTATCCACAAATACTGTAGAAAAAATTGAAGTAGCTACTTGATATTTATGCCTGTATCCATTCCCTCACAAAAGGTTTTAAAAAATGACCCAATCTGTGAGGGTGGTGTGTAATGTAGGCAATAAATGAGAGCTGTGCACCCGGGTCTACTGTTAATGTGCAACGTTGCAAGGGTGCTTGTTGAGCTATCCATTAAACCACGACAGAACAACAAACAGCGACTCCGTGTGTAGACCCTCGGACAGCTGCGAGATGAAATTGTGACCATAAAAACAATCCGACGCTCGGATTCATGGCGGACGCTTCTGTATGGCTGACCGTGTTTAATCACTGCTTTTAAAAACAAAATGAATGGCAGCTCCGTACATCAAAGCATATATCTGGCGCGCAAATTGAAGTGGGATTACATTTAAACACCTTTGTCTATGATGTGTTGGTAAGAAGGGAAATACCCACCGCGGTGGCTCATTCGCTAAGGCGTTGCGCTGCTGAGCACGAGGACGCGGGTTCGATTCCCGCCCGCGGCAGCCGCTTTTCTGATAGAGGCGAAAAGCAAAAACACCCGTGTGTACGAGATTTCGGCGCACGATAAAGATCCCCAGGTGGTCAAAATTAATCCGGAGCCCTCCACTACGGCGCGCCTCATCGCCTGCGTTGCGTTGGCGCGTTAAACCCCACAATCAATCAATCAATCTAAGAAGGGAAATAGAGACAGCCCGCCCTAAAAAACAAGTGTGTACTTTTGGTTGTTGATACTCTCCGGTAATTATCGAGGATAACAGATTGCTGAATCTTGCCTGAGCACGCTGCCTAATTCTAACGTTACGAGGCGAACGAAAGAAAATACAATATATTTAGAGTATTTACAATTATGGATAATGCCAGAGGGACAGCTTGCAGACCAGTAGCTGAGAGCGTTCGTCATCCTCTTCTAAATTCAACTTAGGCAGAACATAGCCGTAGCTGCCCTCATCTTCTTCCCTTCTCCAAACCTCCCCAAACCTTCTCATGACAGCATTATCTGCTAAGCGCCGTGTGACGACGAATATGCTTCAGCGGTTACTATGCATTCCTTCAACCGGAAAGCACGACTCTTGTTTTTGGCTGCTGTCATGTACAACTTATTACTGGCCCTCAGGGCATATATTTGCGATTATGTGTAATGGTCGCTTACTTCAGCGAGCTCTCATTGAGGCGTACAGTATATTTTTGGCATGTTCGTAATTTTTAACGCTCCTTGCGCGAGGCCTGTGCTCCTTTCGTGGCTATCGCGCTGTTCCAATTCCAGTTGCAATTTCAGATCCAGTTTATTATTCGTCAAACATATACAAGGTTGCATGGTCCCACATCATTAATTCAGATACTCACATGCTTGGCGAGTGTTTATCCTGAAAGGATACGAGGATGCAACTTGGCAACACTTTAAAGCAAAACTTTCTTGGTCTCACTTCAGGCAGTGTCGTAACAAAAACGCCCGGCGGGAAAGTCAACTTTACACTATGTAAGGGCATATGGTGATAAAAATGATGACGGTGGTGATGACAAAACAAGAAAAATACGGTTTCTGTGGTCAGAATCGAACCTGTGCTCCTCGCGTTATGACGCTCGCGTGTATCCGACGGTACCACCATCGCATTCTGGTCGATCAGCATTTACTTTGATTTCGTTGCGCTGAGTCGAAGACAATAAAATGCAAGTCATTTAAGACATGCTGCCTCTTCATAAAAACAAGGCCAGGCAATACTCCTCTAGCGCATTCTCTTTTCAAACAAATTTGTTCGAACCCCCACACGTAATGCCGACGACGGTCTACTGATGACGATTGGGGGAAAGGAGAGGCTCATTTTTCTCGTGAGGGATTCGTTTGCTGTAGTCTGGGTTTGGACTTTGACTCCGGCGCACATTGCACTTTGATTGCTGACTTTTGAACTGTGACTTGCACGCTGTTTTCACTTGACCGTTGACACTTTTATTGCAGCGGCGTTAACGGAAGCACTTCGGCATTTGATTATCACAAGCAAGAGAACTTCGCTTTTGAATCATCGTCGTCTTTAGACTGAGGGGTGTTAAACTAGTTTTAGTCAAACCTTATCTTCTAAAAGGGTCATTCTAGTTCAGTTTGTGCACGCTCACATTGAAAATTCTTCTTCCGGTCGAGATACTGAAAAAGAAATGGTCGTTCACGTATCAGACAACCTTATAGAGACCGTATGTTTACAAAGTGCATTATTCAAGCATACCGAAAAGATGCCGCGAAGGAGATAAGAACAAAGTAAAGAAGAAGAAAATGATATTGTTAAGAAATAGACAAAACACTGGACACCATAAAACTACAGTCCGCCAACAACCTAGGACGCTCAATGGCTGCCCAAGTGGTATCATCCAGCAATCCAAACGCTGCCTCCACAGCAGCAACCCTTCGTTAAGGCGATTCGCCAGCTCGGTCACATTTCCCTTTGTCAGTTGATGTTTTTTGCGGCTCATTCCGTAGCTCCATGTGTCCTCACCCGGCGTGTGGGGAAGTAAATGTCCTTGTTGTTCCTTCATGCAGTCTGCTGCGTCAATTTATTTTGTCGAGATCCTTTATTGCTTGGTGACGTTGTCTTATTTTATTTTTTGTATACTGGGTTCTTTTTTCTGCGCCAAAATATCGCTAACTCAGTTTTTCTGGTCTCAGCATCAACGGACGCGTAAAATAAGTGTTGAACGGACTATGACGACGAAACACGGCCTGTTTCAATATGAAATAACTAGCCCTTAGCAACTCACTCAGCCACGAAATACGAATTTTTAATGCTAAAAAACAAAGACGTGTAAAAAAATGTGAATATTTGGCGCTGCGTGACATGAGCACAGGGGCGGTATTCTCGAGTTTTGTCCCTTTTTCGGTCCTTTCAAAAGTGTCCCTTTTGGCAAGCCCTGATTGGCTAAAAGCAAACAACCGGAAGTGACGTAACGCAAGCGCGGCAAACCTACTGACAACGCTCACAGCTTAACCGGAAGTACGTCCCGAGGAGAGTGTAGCCCGAAAGAACCCATTCCCATTTGACCCCTTCCCGTTTGAACCCATTCCCGAAACGCCCTTCCCGCTTGACCCGTCCCGTGTGTGCCCGTTCCCGAAACGACCTTCCCGTTTGGGCACTTCCTGTTTCAGCCCGTTCCCAAAACGCCCTTCTCTTTACAACCCGCTCCCAAAGCAACCTTCTCATTTGAACCCGCATCGTTCCAACCCATTTGAATTTCTGAAAATATGCGTTACCGTCTTCGATACTGTTCTGCAAAGTGTGCTTACAAGCAACGGGTCCTGCACTAAAACCTTGTATGCACCAAATTTTCCGGAATCGACCGATATTTCCGGCCGATAAAAGTTTCCGAATGCCTTAGGCCGATACTGCCCTCTTGACACAAAATTTGTAGTGGCGAAAGTGTACTAGAAAGATACCCAATATCTTGAGTAATGCACGCATTGGATTTTTCGGCAGTTGGTGTTCGTACGTGCGGCTGAAATTTATTCATAAACCGCTTTTATGATGATTGTTTGGAGCGTAGCTTTGTCTTCGGGTTCGAGAGATCTATAGATCACAGATATCCATAGGAGAGACTCTAAAAAAGGCAAAAACATGTGCAGAAATCTGAGAATTGGCTACTAATGCCTTTCCTACGTGAGTAATGAGAAGATTTTTTTATTTACTTACCGATACATTACGTCCTGGTCAGGCTCATGCAGGAGTGAACATAAAAACAAATCAGAATTGGTTGCCGTAGTTTAAAAACGCCCAACACAAATAAGTAAAAGACATAAATATGTAATAGATGCAAATCGGTCCGAACGCAGAGGGGTCCGAACAAGGATGTGCATTCGTAATGTATTCCAATTTTAAAACACGACGATTCAACCAGAACACACATTTCCAATACATGGGGAAAATTTTTCTAACAATACCGAGTTCACTGTTTGTTCAGGTAATTTTTCCAGTAATAAACTGCACGAGGAAACAAAGAGAACTTTCGAATAGTAATTCAGCTGATTGGCTGCCTAATAGTCTTACTATGATGTCTTCTCGCTAAACGTCTGAAAGGCCCTTGGAGGTAGTATTCCCGCGACAATTTTAAGTTTCTGTAGTAAAGAAAATTTAGGCTAGAGACGACCCTGCGCTGCTTAAGTTTCTGAAGGTTTGCTCTATTATGCAATTTGAGTACACTAGAGTGACGGGAATAAACATAATCAATAAAACGCAAAGCTAAGTTTATAGTTTTCGCCGCTTCTCATGACTGCGATTTTTTATAGCCAGATGTGTCATATGTATCCAGATACAGATATGTATCCAGATAAATCCAGATAGGTTACTTTATTTTTATACATCTGTCTATCTTTTATAGTTTTCATCTGTTTTTTTTTCGACATTAATGTACACTTGCGATATTATAACGATTAAATGTGTTAGTCCGCCAAATACGATTTCTTTCAAAGTGAGGATGTTTTTGAGATTTTTTATTTGTGCTTCCGCGGCGCTTTTCTGGGCTTTTTGATTTTATCATTGTTGCTAACGGAGTATCAGACAGTTTTGATATATTTAGTTCACTTTTAACATTCGTTGTCTTTTTTTTTTGGGGGGGGGATTTCAAATATTTCGTTCTGCAAATTATCTCCTTTTGCACTATTACAGGGAATAAATGCGCTAACGCGCCAACTATTATCATTTTTCGAAAGCAGAGTGTTGCGCGGCTGAGGAGTGCGGGCTGAGGAGGGGGGGGGGGTAATTGGCAAAGAGTGCATTGAAAAATCAAAGGGTACTTCATTGTGCCAGTGGGTGGTATGACGTTCATGACATGTTAACCAGCCTTCTGGACTCTTTATTATAATCTGGAAGGGGAGATAATCCGTAAAGGCGGTGAAAGTTGTGCCACTGCGCCAAGTTTCTTCGCGCGAGAGCTTCCCTGAAATGCTGCCTAGCACAAAGGCGCTCCATATTCCACCTTAATTAAGCAGGGTGATGTGGCTGTCTGACAGGCCACAGCAAGGTGTGGCCACTATATAATCCCCAATTAGGTTTCTTAGTAGATATTGCCAAACGCAAATGTAATAAAACTTAAGTGCCTGGTGTTTTGGGGGTGGATCTAAAGTACCTAGAGACCAGGGGTTTCCCGAGGCATCGAATCAAGGGGGGGTGTCTCAATGGCTCTGGGGGGGGTTCATAAACTAGAAAAGCTGTTTTTTTATCCCACTAGTTAAATATTAAACGTCTGTTAACCAAACGCTCATCCTCGTGACGTACGTTTTTCATTTTCCCTACACCCTAGGGGGGTTGTAGGGAAATCACTGCTAGAGACGACAGTCAGTCGACCGAACAAGAGCAAACGAGGGCAGACGCAGGGCGACCCTCACGACCTAAATAGATTTAGTTATGTGCATTTAGGTATTTCGCTGTTTTCGTTTTCATAAGCGACGTGTTTGTTAATTTGTTGTTAATTTGTTAATTGGTTTGCTAATTTAAAAGATTTGTTTTTTAATTTAAAGGTTTTGTTTAATTTGTTAATTGTTAATTTGTTTGTTAGGCATTGCTAATTTAAAAGATTAAAATATTTGTTAATTGGTATGACTTGAATTGTAACCAGATGTTGTCATCTCTAGATTCAGAAAGTGAAGCCCAGGTTTGAAAAACAGTCGAGGACTGTGGATGTACTGAGCATGCTATTGCAGCGGCTGTGAACAAACGGAAATAAATGAAAAACAATATGAAAATGTTTTTTATAACGTTTCATAAACTGAGTACGTTATTCCGGGAACGAGCTTAATAGGAAAATACGAAGCGGGAAGGTTCTTTAGCCCATGGTTGAAATGGGAAGGAACAAACGGGAACGTTGAAATGGGAATGGGTTCAAACGGGAACGGGCCAAGTGCGAAAGGGCGAAAGGGGAAGGTCGTTTTGCGCCGGGTTGAAACGCGAGGGAACAAGCGGGAAGGGTGAAATGGGAATGGGTTCAAACGGGAACCTCCCTGTTGCACTTGTGGCAACTGCAGACTAGAGAGCGCTCGTCAGCAGTAACAAGGATATAACGCGCGTTCGTAGCGTCCCATTCTGTGTCGGCTTTGTGGCGCAGTGGGTAGAGAACCATGTACATTGCGTTCGGCCCGCAGGGTCGAGGGATCGAAACCAGGCGCCTGATAGTATTTTTTTATATAGTGTAGTGGGAGTGGTGCGGACAACGACGGTGCGGACTACGACGGACGTCAACGCGGGTGACATCGTGAGTTACTGAAATGCTCTGCTTTTAAAAAAGTGCCGTACCAAACAACGTTCGCAGTGGCAAAATGTTTTAAGTGCGAATGCACTTTATAAGCGACCCCAAACCATCCACCGCCGGCGGCGTTGGCGTCCGCAGTGCTCCTCTATATTTGAAAAAGAAACAGCATCCAGCGCCAGGTTTCGATCCGAGGACTTTGCTTCCGCAGCGCGACGCTCTACCGACCAAGCCACGGACGCGACGGTGATATCAGTGTTAGACGCGCCTTATATCTTTAACGCATTCAAACTACGTCGTCAGCGGCGTGCGTTGGCGACTCAGCGGCGTTATAGCGGCTTGATAACTGCGTGGTGTACACGTGATACTACAAACCCGATGGAAGAGATGTAAGAGAAGGTGGCGAGGCGGTGGGCTGCGGGGGCCGAGCGCAAGCGCCGCAAGCGGGCCGACAACCGTGCATTCGCACTTTCACATTCTCCCCCTCGGGGAAATGCGGGGGAATTTTTTCGCAGACACGGACATGCTGCGAGTCAACAGAAAAGCCGCCGGCTTCCTGTCGCGGTATTGCACGTTTCCACTGCTCGCGCTTATCGGCGTCACTTGGCAAGCAAAACAACGAGGCCTTTTCGCTCGTACCTCTGTAGCCGGAGCGGCATCCCTGTACGCAACAAGTCTTGGGCCTTCCCGCCCAGTGTCCTCGCATAATATCACCAAAGGCGCCACATCAACTGGTAACTTAAAACACAGAAAACAACGCGCCGAGGAGCAGGAGGAGGAGGAGGAAAAACTTTATTGTGAGCCAGGTGATGTGGGAGTGGCTCCTCAGTCCAGGAGACCATGGGACGACCTTGCTGTCTCAGCCCTGGACACCAGGAGTTGCTGTGCATCCAAGCTGGCGCTGGTCGTCAGGTTCTCCCACAGCTCAGGAAGGAGAAGGGAAGTGGGTAAAGGAGGGAGGGCTGCGTTGTGTGCTCACCCCAAGATCATGTGTATGAGGCTACATGGGTTAGGGCAGAATTTACATGTGGCAGAGTATTGGGTGGGGTACATCCGATGTAGCCAAGTTGGGTGAGGAAAGGTGTTTGTTTGAAGCCTCCGGAGTATTACTTCTTCTGTATTAGTAAGATGTGGGTGAGGAGGGGGAAAATGTTGTCTTGATGTGCGGTAATGTTGGGTGATGTCTTGAAATGTGAGCAGGGGAACGAGACTTGGTGGTTCCTCAGCGGCCTGGGAGGAGAGTTCGCAGGCTTGTCTATGGGCAAAATTAATGCCCGTTAGTGAGGAGTGTCCCGGGGTCCACACAATGTCGATCTTCCTGTTGGGGGCGTGTTGAGCCAGGAGGTTCCACGTAGTTGAGGCCACGTAACCCGATAAAAAGCTGCGACAGACGGCTTGAGAGTCAGTAATTAGAATTGTGGCGGGTGTTTGAGTGATGGCGAGGGCCACAGCAAATTCTTCCGCGGCCCAGGTAGATTTGGTCTTGATTGAGGCGCAGGTGATGATCTTGTCTTTAGTGGTTGCTACGGCTAAGTAATGGGACGGATTGGAGTAAGGGCTGGCATCTGTGTACAAAACGTTAGAATTTTTTCCGTAGATTCGTTCTTGGGCTTGGCTACGGGCGTGTCGACGACCGGAGTGCAAAGTGGGATGCATATTTTTGGGAAGAGGGCGGACACGAATGGATTGACGCAAATTATGGGGAAGAGGTTTTCTGTCTGTGGTTTGAGGAATTGACATTTTGAGCTCTTGTAAAAGTGCCAGTCCTGTTGGTGTTTGAGTTAGACGGAGACGTTGACTGGAAAGATGACCTTCGATGAGTTCCGTGACCGAGTTGTGAATGCCTAATTGGAGCAGTTTAGTTGTCGCGGTGGACATAGGAAGGTTAAGAGCTTTCTTTATAGCTTTGCGGATGAGGCGATCAATGGCTTCCGTGTCACTTTTGCTGAGAGTGAGGTAGGGGGCGATGTAGATGACCCGTGATATGAGGAAGGCGCGAATAAGGCGGAGAAGGTCTTCCTCCTCCATGCCGCGATGCCGATTGGAGATGCGACGAAGCATGTGGGTAATTTGAGTGAATACTGTGTTGAGCTTGAATAATGTCTGATCGTCCCGTGTATTGGCCTGGATTGTAACACCAAGTATCTTGAGTGAAGGTCTGGGACGTATAAGCTGACCATCGAGGGTAATTTGAACTGATTCTTTGTTGGATGCAGGTGGACTTTTCCGTACAATGATGAGGTCAGATTTTTGAGGGGAACACCGAAGGCCAATTGATGAGGCATATTGGTTTACAGTGTCAGTGGCTTTTTGAAGGGTATCTTGAATTTCACCTAAAGAACCCGTGTCAGTCCAAATGGTAATATCATCCGCATACAGTGCGTGATGAACACGGGGGATGGCTTTAAGCTGACGAGGGAGGTCTAGGAGAGCGATATTAAAAAGCAAAGGTGAAAGAACAGAACCTTGAGGAGTGCCTAGATCTCCTAGAGTGATGGGTTCACATTTCACATCGCCTGCTTTGAGGATCGCCTGTCGGTGGGTGAGAAAATCGGCAATGTAGGAGTAGGTACGCAAGCCGCAGCCTGTTTCGTTGAGACGGGAGAGGATGGCAGAATGAGAGACGTTATCGAAGGCTCCCTTTAAGTCCAATGCAAGAATTGCACGAGGTGAATTTCGGGAGGCTGGTATAAGAATTTCTTCCTTTATGCGAAGAAGGATGTCTTGAGTGCACAGATGTTTTCGAAAACCATACATTGTATTTGGGATGAGATCCTCGGCTTCTAGGTAGGGTTGTAGACGTCGGAGTAACATGCGCTCCACTAATTTACCCACACAAGATGTTAAAGAAATAGGACGAAGGTTGTCCAGATGGGGGGACTTGTTAGGCTTCGGGATAAAGCGGATCTCTGCTGTTTTCCATTGTGGGGGAAGTTTTCCAGATTTCCAATGGGCGTTAATATGCTGCAGAAGTTGTTCCATTGAGGCGTCATCCAAGTTGGCTAAAAGACGATAGGTAACATGATCCGGGCCCGGGGTGCTGTTTTTGTTGCATTCGGAAAGAGATGTTCGGAGTTCGTAAAATTGAAAATCTCGATCAAGGTCCGGATTTGGCTGGCCTGTGTAGGGAGGGGGAGTGAAATTTCTGGCTGTGTGGAGGTATTTATTTTCCAAGGAACGCATGAGTGCTTCAGAAGAGCCATTGAAAGAATGAAGAGTTTGGGTCAATGCTCGATGAGCAGCGCTCCTATCGGCGGCATAGCAAACTGCTCCCATAGCGTTACGGCGGAGCTTCGTGACCAGAAAAGCATTGAAGGACTCTGGTACAGGCATCCCGCATGCAGGATTACGAACAGAGGAGAGGCGCTTGGCAGAGGCCATCCGCCCCTTCTACTCCCCAGAGCTCTTACTAATACCGACCGCGTGACGGGTGCCCTTTATGTGTACAGCCGTATTTTTGAATGGCAGGCAGCGCGTCCAGGGAGACCTCTGGCGCTGGTAGGCGCTGCTCATTGTTGCGTCGACGGAGTCCACTGGACCCGATATAGCGCGATGCTACCAACCAGGCTGCGGCTGATGATGATGACGACCATTTTACGGTAATTATGATGGTGATGATAATTACGGTGGTGATTGTGAATATGATGATGATAATAATAATGAAGATGATTATGATGCAGGTGGACCTTTGTTCATGATAATTATTATGATAATGAAGATAACAACGATGATTGTGAATATAATTACGGACATGATGATCATGATGACAACGACGACTACGACGAAGATGACGACACGCATCGCAAAAGACTTCCGTAAAAAGATCCACCCGCGGTCGTAGCTGAGCCACTGTTGATTGTTGTATTCGAACGCATTACAGTTAAACCTCGATTTAACAAAGTTGGCAAAAGGTACCAATTTTTTGCTAGATCTTTTTTTGTTAGATGCACATTACGAGTTACAGCTCGCGTAAATGACACAGGAGCGAAACCATAATGCCAGTCATCAGTCAAGGTAAAATCACCCTTCAAGGATTTATTCAACAGTGAAAAACTGCGTGATTCGGGCGTGCTGCTTAGGCAAGAGTTAAGGCACTACACGTCGCTCTAAAGTTTCAACATCACTTTCTCTTGTATTCACAAACGTAACTTGAGTATAACGTTCGTCCTTTGACACTTTTGGTTCCGAATGCGTTTCAAAAACCAAACTTATGGTGAAACTTGAGGCTCTTCCTCGCACTCAAAATTGTTCAGAGAATGCTAGCTGAGAAATTGTAACTGACGCCACGCCAAAATGAAGCTTGTCTTGAAAAGAGAAAAGTTTTTGTTCCCTGACGGCAGAACAGATCCCCTGCGAACCAACACTACAGATACCAGTGAAGACGCGTGACTACACGTCGGAAGGCAAGCCTAGCACCTCAAAATATGAGTCTCGAACCGGCACCGCACTCACCCCATGAAAACGCACCGCGTTTGGGGTACGGGCGAAAACAAATTCAGGAAATCTTGCAATCACGCGCATGACTTGAATGGCGAAGCTGTTGGTGATGATGGCCGGACACATGGTTAAGTTCCACTATCGTTGTTTATTAGCATTGTTGCGGTGCTAATAATCATCGTCATGTTCATCGAAGAGGCAGTGGTCTTCTTCGGTTCGGGTTGTGAACGCAAACTCATCCTCAGAATTGTAGACTTCCACCAGCTCTTCGTCATCGACCCTAGGCCGAGGTGGTGGGATCTGCAGGTCGTCTCGGGAAGGATTGGCCCACTCGCAGGCAAGTCTGCAATTATCCATAATGGCTTCTAGAGCATGCGGCAGCCGCGTTGACCTCTCGCAACTAGGATGTCTTTTATACACTGCCGCGCGCGAGGGCTCTTCTACAGTCCTGAGCCCATGCACACGACGACACGAGGAGGAACGAACGAGGGGTGTACGCTATTAGGTGCCTTTTTCGCTCCGAGAATTAGTTGCCTTGGTTGCGGCGAATGCTGCAGTTTTTGTTTTGTTTTTTGCTAAAGACACTGCGCGAGCCGGGGACTCGGCGGTAGCCACGAGTGATGCGTTCCTGAGCGCTCGGCATTTTTGGGTATTTTTTTCCCTGCGACACCGAAAAGTGCCAGCCATTGTTTGACTTAACGACGACTGGAGGACGAGGAGGAGGAGAAAACTTTATTGGAAAGATCCATCGAGCTTGTAAGGGGGCGGGGTCGTCAGTCCAGGACTCCGTTGGTGTGGCCTGCCGTCTTCGCCCTTTCAGCAAGCCAGAGCTGCTTACTTGGGTCCGAGCTGGCAAGTTCACTCTCCCACTGCTCGTATGTAGGACTGGGAATTGGTGCAAGGTCTGGGTTTGAAGGGCATGCCCAAACTATATGAAAGAGCGTTGCTGGGTTGCCGCAGTGCCGGCACAGGGGGTAGTATTGTTCCACCACCAAGACAGTGCTACAAGAGAGATAGTGGAACCCTGGAAAATATCGAAATTAAAGGGAACGTGCATAAGTAAGCCTTGTTCGATCAGGAAAATAAGTTGTTAGACGACATGAGATAACGCCGTTTTAAGTGTTTTTTCCTTTCTTTTCTCGTATTTGTGTGTATGACGTGATAGCTACACATTTGATGATGCCGGGTGTTGTGAAAGAGGGTATATATGCCTTGAGTGATGAATAAAAAATCAGTTGTTAGTCTGCGCTGGTCTGTGTGTCTTTTTCGTTCAGTCCTTGGTTTTTGTGCGCTCAGGTTAGTCATTAATTATCACCAACAAGCCCACGTTTTAGTGGTATTGCCATATCATGTGATGAACGGTTGCGGGGGCTTCGCAAGCTTCGCAGTTTGGTAAAGGGTAAAACCAAGGGTGGATGAGGTTGAGTTTGGCTTGGTTCGGAAATTTGTTGGTTTTGGAGGAGTCGCCACGAGTGTTCCTGTGCGGTTGTGATCAGCACGTTAGCTGACGGGAGTTTTCTGCGGAAGAGGCGTTAGAGCATGCTTATTTCTCAATGTGAGACCTTGCCGTCTCTCGCTGATCTGGAACAATGGTAGGAGAACGCATTTGCCCCGGCTCGGATATAAACCCCCGACATAATGTGGGCGGCCTGGTTACCCTCCAGGGCCGCGTGCGCCGGATTACGTATTAGTTCTACAGGGGATTCTGGTGTGTGCAGTTGGATAATTTAGGTTACCCGGCGTGGTGGCCCAGTGGCTAACGCATTGCGCTGCTGAGCGCAAGGACGCGGGTTTGATTCACGGCTGTACGCAGTCCACGGACGCTGGACGCAGTCCAGTGGTGGGATGTGTGGCGTCGTGCGCATTATGGTCCTTCCATAATAACGTCTTGTTTTTTTGCGTACGGTGTGCCGGCTAATTGACGTGACAATTTTGGCGAGCCTGCCAGGATGCAGGCGCGCGTCACGTGACGTCACGCCTCGTCTTGACACGCCAATTGTCCCGTCAATTAGCCGGGCAAAAGGGATAGAGAAAACAAGACGTTGAATATGGAAGGACAAAAATGCGCACGACTCCACACATTACACCACTCCTCACTGCGGTAACATTAAAACGTTCTGGACGTAAACACAATATGCAAGCAGATACTGCTCACTTTCCAATTAATGTCCGTTCATGGTTGTAGCTGTAATCCGTAGGGTCAGGTAATCGATGACCACTTGAGAGGCGTGCAGGACACGCTGCCGGAGCCCAGGGTGTGTATCCCCGGGTACCGTGGGGAACTTGTCTCGTAAGCGCAGACCGAGCGCTCCAGCCAGGCAGTCCCGCTGGTGGTCGTTTCTGGAGCCGCCAAGGGTGCGTTGTCGCGCTCAGGATCGTTGTCGCGCTCAGGAGGCCGGCTGGGCGGCTTTCGAGGTTCGGTGCCTAGAACTTCCGCATAGGCGTCGCCATCACTCCCTCTTGTTAATGTTGTTGTTGTTAGTCCTGTTGTAGTGGCACATACCCACGTGGGGGATTGGCCAAGAACGGGGTGGATTTTGGGGCTAAAGCGCCCACCTCATGGCCCTATATAATCAGCATGTAGAAATCTCCTCGCTTCACGCGCCTATCTTCCTCTTACCCTTGGTACAGTCCCCTCCGTCAAGGGGTTGCCCATGACATTCTCCATGTCTCCTTTTTCCTCCTCTTCTTCTACTAGTCTTCTTCCGGGAGTTGGTCTCATTGGGGGATTGCTCATGACAATGGGATAAAGACATCTGTGTTCAAAGCAAAGCGCGTCTTTCCTTACCTTTCTTTTATATGTGACAAAACAGCCCGTTGTACAATTTCAGCTTGACAAAACAGCCCTGCGACACAAAAGCAAAACGTCAAAACAGAAGCGGCCGAATAGTGAAACGTCAAAGCAGCACAAGGACAAAAACAGCACGCCGCATGTGTAACGGTCTAAATGGAGTCTCATCGTCGCGGACAACTTACATGCTAGCAGTCGGTCTTTGTTTTCGCTCAACCGGCCAAGCCGCTTCTGTTCAGTGACTAGCCAGGGTCCCTCGGTCTAGACAATGGGCAGAAGCGGTCGGCCGCTTGGACAAAGAACATTACAAATGAGCCCATGCAGGATGGCTGCGTCGCTAGCGTCGTTCCGTTGTGAGAGAGCAGTCCCCCTATATTTGACCCATCCGGTGAAACAGTTTTCACTCACGACGTAGCCAGAGTTACAATTATTAACAGTGACTCTCGTTTGTCAGTGAGCGACAGAAATTATCCGGGTGGTAAAATCAAACAAACTAATTTTTAACCTAACCGTCCAAACCGCTCGTCGCCAGAGTCGCTGTTAATCATTGTTAGCACACGTTTTTTCGCTCTGCTTTGTTGTCCCGTGATGTTTTTGTGGCTGCGCTCTTCCATCGCAAAATTTAATGTTGGTGCTGTTTCGCTGCCTGCCCTTTTAACGCCTTGCCCTTATATTGCGCTAATTGTGCATTGGTGCTTTCTACTGATGAGACGTTGACATTTGGTACACGCACTAGACGTGCAACGAGTTCGACGTTACTTTACTTGTCGTTAGGTTGTAGGTTAAGTCAACCACACGATAGGCCTGAACATAAGCTTGAAAAATACCCACTTGAGGAGATTTACTAATATTTGCAACTCAATGGAACGCGCTTCATAGGACGTGAACGGCATTTAATTCCCAAGTTATGAGAAGTACTTAGTGGTCCTCAGACAGTGGGGCGGGCCCTGGCAGGAAAACACATGGCATGCGCATTGGCAGCGACATACTCCATTGCCCGTGAGTCATACCTAGCAATATTCTTCAGCAAGCCAGGTCTCTGAGCACGACGATGCGTATGGTACTGTGGTATTCTTTATAACCCATAGCCTAACACATCCCTCGGAAGTCTAAAGAATCAACATAGAGGGCGGCCGCCACATCGGGTGATACTTGGTTCCAAAATGGGCACAAGTCTGGCAGTTCAGGTGCTATGTAGAACTTTAAGCGTGTTCTTATGCGAGACACACATTAAAGTTATCTAAAAGTACCAAAATACCTTCGTGTACGAATACTATGCCTATAATAGGGCAAAAAACACTTAAACTAAAAATATCAGAAGTATTTCCAAACAAAAACACCACTGCTGGTATCCCAAGCACATGCGCAACATGGCAAAATCCTACACAGCCAAAACCACCATCGCACTACACAATAATAAATGCGATTCCAAGCAACACATTCGAAATCGCGGCCGTATACACCAAATATCAATAGAGGGCACGTGTGGAATTACCTGAATAACTCGGAAACACACCCTGCAGCAATACTCGAAAAATTCCATGCATCTAAAAAACTAAAATGACCCTCACTGGCATTTAGTTTGCATGTAGAACGTTCGCATTTCTATGTCCTTAACAATTCTGAGGTTCCCTTGGATTTGTTATAAGTTTTTAGGCGTCCCTCAAGCAAGTAGTGGTTATTTGGCGAAGAAAGGCATCATCATCATCATCATCATTGTGGTCATCATCACCCAAATGGCGGTCGGTCGCATGGTTTCCGCGTTCCAAGACTTCACCATGAAAAAAGCCGGCAGAAAGTTTTCCCGCATGCGAAATACCGTCTTAATCCTCGTCACGACAGTGAGCGTGTTCGCTTTCTCACAGCTGGGGAATTTCACGGGGTTGAAGGACTTGCTTCAGGACGAGAATCTCAAGCACATCGAATACTGGAGCCACGAATTCGGCCGGGCTGCTCTACGTGAGGGCGAGCAGTATGAAGCGACGCGGCTTCCGCACCGCGGAGGCTGGACCGTGGAAGCGCACTGTCGTGAGGGCATCGATGTTCTGTTCTTTGTGCACGCCTGCTCACGAAAATGGACCCGGCGGGCGGCCCTGCGTGACACCCTCATCGAGGAGGCGGCCGCGAGCCGCTTCAACTGGGCCGCCGTGTTCTTCGTGGGTCGCCGTGCCAATGACCCACTCCTCGACGCCTGGCTCAACCTTGAGGCGGACGCCCTTGGCGACCTGGTGGTGTTCCCGTTCGAAGACGGCTACAGTACCGTAACTCCCAAGTGGGTGAACGGCATGCAATGGGTGGCCGACCACTGTCCCAACGTGCCGGTGATCGTCAAGCTGGACGACGATGTCATCGTTCACCCGTTCAAGGTGAATGTCAATGTGCCTGCGAACATCGACGCTATAGCCTGCAACAAAAGCCACGCTGTTAACTGAAAGTTAAGATCTCAGTTACTGGGACTGTAGTTGCTGCCTAGTCAAAAGGTTCAACGATTGGCACACTGTAACAAGCCAATGAAATTTCGGTTATGAACCTCTTTGTTTGGAGCTGGTAAATTAGGAACTAGTTCAATTCAAATAAAACCTAAAATACATAAAACGAAATATAGATGCAAAAAGGTATGGTTAACGTTCTTACTTGAAGCGTTTTCTGATATGAAGCCTTCGTGGCTTAGTGGTCTTGGCAGTCCATCAAATCGGCCACATAACTCGTTTCAACGTGTTACCGAAGGGAATGGTCGTCGAGCGGATACTTCTCCAGAAAATCACATTCCTAGTGAATTATTTTCAAACGGCTATCACCATCCGGGTTTGTCTGGTTACGTACCAAACAAACGCTGCCTTCCATCTTTTGTATATCTGCCAAAACTCAGTGCGCAAAGCTCAGGCACTGCGAGCACCTCCAAGAAGGGCGTATAAACGCGGAAACCACTGTGTAACAACTATTTGACCATAGAAACGCTTTCGCCTACTCATCTCGTGGTAATATGCTTAGGTATACTCTTACACCTTCTTTGTAAAACTCCCGCCAAAGCGTGACTTCAAGAAATACGTCCGTTGCCTTGTTTTGTGCAGACATGAGTGTTGGGTGTGTGAATGTCTTGCTTAAATTTTGATGGGAAGGCATTAATTTGTCCACAATGCGTAAAACCGCAAAAAAGGAGTCCGCATGAGTGGCCAGCCTCGACACACACGTCACTGCAGAGCGTTGCGAAAAGTGTGCGACGCATTGCAAAACCCAAAAATGGGACAGTAGGATAAACGATGCCAGCCCATGGGCCGAGCCCATTCGAAAGTGGAGAGTCTTTCCAGCACGTGCCCCGCACATCAGTACTGCTGACGCATTGAGTAACTTCCGGTATCTTGTTCTCATACCCATAAATCAGTACTGCTAACGCCTGATGAGTCGCTTCAGGTGTCTTATTCCATATTAAAACTTTCATTGCGACTTTTGTAATATTTCATTTAACGACTGCCATCTAGGGGCTGGCATAGCAGTCGAACCAATAATCAGGTTTCTAGACCAAAAACTGCACTTCAGACCTGATGTCACGTGCTGGAGATACGCACCGCGGGTAGGGAAGGGTTTTCTGCCCTTTGACTCTCCGCATTTCTATATGTCAAGCGCAGATTGGCGAACACTGACCTGAACTCGGCTTTAAGCCGATAATGCTACCCTGAGATGTAGAGGAGCTTCGTTTGATTCATTGCAGGATTTGACGCGCCGACTCAACGCAGGTGAGGATGCGCGCCGTAGTGGAGGGCTCGAGGTTAATTTTGACCAGCTGTGTATCTTTAACGTGCGCCGCAATCTCGTACAGACGGATGTTTTCGCTTTTCGCCTCCATCAGAAAAGCGGCCGCCGCGGTCGGTAATCGAACCCACGTCCTCGGGCTGAGCAGCGCAACGCCTTAGCCATTGAGCCACCGCGACGAGTGGGAGAGGAGCTTCACACATCAAATCTCGAACCTGCCCAATGCAGGCTATCCGAATGCGGTCCTGGTGTCTATCTGGGAGTTGTTGCTTCAAAAGATAAAAGGAAAAGATTGGCGTAGTCCGAGCGATGCTCTTGACCCGAGCGAGCTTGCGGTTGTGCCTTATCTGCACACACAACTATAAGAAGATAGGTGCCAGACAGGGGGTGACAATTGTGTGCTCAGACAATACGAAGGGTATGCCATGTGGCCCCATGTCAATCATCCAATGATAGAGACCATTGCACAACTAAGCACCGTACCAAGTGCGCAGCATGCGTGCAGGGAGTTGTATACAAGCTACCGTTACCGTGCGGGAAAAGCTACATTGTCCAGACCGGCCGTTGTATCAGTGATCGATTTCGAGAGCACATGGCCACAACAAAGAACGTTCCATCAGAACACTTGACCACGCACTTCCGAGATTGCCCCTAGTGTGAAGTGGCCTTCCATGGAATCATGAACATGCATAAAAACATCAATAGGCTCGCGCGCGAAATCATCGAAGCCATGGAAATTGAAGAAAACATCGTCGATTGTGTCAGCAGATCGTCGGTTGCGCTAACGGATAAACTAGTTATGTGCCCTGTTATAATTGGACCACGTGCCTAGAGGAGTGTATAAATGTACAAGGCGAGGCGTAATAAACTTCATTTGGTAGTTTCAGCGCTTGTGCTTCGTGTTTCGTCTTTATTTGTGTCCTGATTTAACTTTAGGCTGACCAGTGTTTTAACACCTGATGAGGTAGCTACGGTTTTTTTATTCTGGTACCCAAATATCAGTACTGCTAACACCTGAAGAGCTGCTTCCAGGTTCTTATTGTCATGCTTGCATATCGGTGCTGCTAACGCCTGATGACTCACTTCCCGTTTCTCATTCCTACGTCTCAGCTCAGCCAGTACCTGAAGACGGAGTTGCCCCGGGAGCCCGCACGCCTGCACTGTTACGTTAGCGTTGGCCAGCCAGTGAACAGGGAACCAGGCAGCCGCTATTTTGTGAGAACGGACGACGCCCCAATGAAGGAGTACTTCACCTATTGTTCCGGAATGGCCGTCATAATGACCTTCAACGTCATGCGAACGCTCCTTAGAGCGTCACCCAAGGTGCATCCCCACCCCACTGTAAGCCCTCTTGTCCCCTTTGGTGCCCTTGTCCCAAATGCGACACTTCTACTCACGAGAATACAGGCTCGAAATTCAGCTATTTTTTGTATGTACGCTCGAATATTTTAGTTTCCGAAAAGTAGACGTGCTTACTTGGGCGGATCCGCAATATTTTCATGCCTGTATAAGCTGTTACGTATGCACTCACTCGGGTGACCTATACATCCCGAGATGCTTTGCATTCAGCTACGAGACAGGAGGAAGACACGAATCGTCAATCGCTCCTAGTGGTGCGTTCATATCTGCGCACCTGTTCTTTAGTGTGCCAGTGGTTTGTGTCGATTAAAGGCAGTCAAAACAAAGTACAAGCTTGGTTCATTAAACGACTGCTTTATCCCGACAACAATGACCCTAATTTTTTCGTAAATTTCCAAAAAATATAAGAGATATGGTAAAATCTTGTGAAGTGGTGGTGCCTCATTAGCCACTTTCCGGCCCCTTTTCTGTAACGTCACGTAATCTTGTTTGTGCAATTATTGGGCGAAGAACTAAGCCATCTCTGAGACCAATGGCAGGAGGACTGTAGCGTGTTCCACAGTTTGGTTCGATTGCATCACTTGAGTGCTAACGTGCCGTTCACACTAAACAGGATACTTCTATTGCTTGGCCATACGACATCACCCCTGCCAATAACACGCCACTGCAGCGCGAAATTTGAAAGTTGTTCTATGCTTCTTGATTTTTTTCGGATAAAACATACATTGTGGCAGCCATCTGGCTGATTAAGGTACTGACGCCTGATTCTTCAAAAATTAAACGAAGTTTTACTCCGTTTTTATGACCTTAAAATGATTCACTCCGCCATTGTTTTCCTTCCCAACGGCACTCTCCATGCTCGGTCCAAATTTGAAAGATTTCACACTCAGGTCATCGCGAAAAGAACAGTGGGAAGAAGGTGGTTAACGCCCATATTGTATTAATTTACGTGCAAATTCGGCGACGTGACGCCCTCTTGTGGGGTAGCCATCTTTCTTTGCAGCTGCTAAAACTTGCAAAGTTATTGGCTGCCCGTGAAATTATTCCTGCGAACGCCGCGGGTCGCCAACACCACCAAACAATGGGTATTCCGCTAGATAAAAGAATCTATTTCATGGTCTGCTTGTTCTGCAGGAAACGCTATTTTTACTGACAGAGCTGGTGCAAGGCCAGGCAGGCGGAATGTCAAGTTGATCTTTATATAAGTACAGTCAAATCATCATCAATATGCCTCTGTTCTGCTACACCTGGTAGATGAATATAGTGGAAAGAAAGGAGCTTAACGTTTGAGTTAATATTTGGGCGCCAGATGTTCGGTTTGTAAGGGGTGAGGGGCGTGCATTTCGCGTTATTCATTGAATATTGGAACGTTGCTCATCAGCAACAGTTGTCTTGAAAACCACCAAGTGTCCGTTATTACCATTCCAGCCACTAAGAGGGTGTCCCATTTGCGGGAAGCCTTCTCTTCAACTGGCAGTACTCGTCGTCGCAACCAAGTTTTCCCGCACCTCGAGACCCGACTAACGGGAAAAATTGGTTCTTTTTCAATTTCGAAGTGTTTATTTTGTGGGCATTGTTGGGGAAGGAAGCCTGGCGGCGTTGAGCCATCCATCGTTTGTCATATACAGCCTACAGAGGCTACGTTGCGGCTACAATATATTTCCTATACAGGACAGAAAAAATGTACTTCTTGCAGTACGCAAAGCATGAATGAAAGGCGATGATGGGCTGCACATTGCGTAACGCTATTTAAAACCTACGTAAACGCCGTTACTTACGGAAAAACACCAGTGCAAACAACTATTCTTTCAGAGAATTTTACGCAAACATTTCTTCATTTGCAAGAAAATTGTCTCTTCACTTCTATGTGCATGTCTTCACAGATCTTCCCCGTCAAGCCTCTACTATCCTCCGCTATCCTGTCAACTCATCCCCTCCCGTGGTGTTCCTAACCGGATAAATACAATAGGGGTTTCTTTTATTGAATTCAGTTTTTCGCGCTTCCACTGTTCGCGCGTGATCATTTGGAACAATTCGATTTTGGTGGACTTGGAATACAGCCTCGAGGTCTAGTCTTGGGTTTCAAGCTCTTTTTTTATGTTTTGCTCCAAGTATGGTTTTTACGCTTATTTTCAATTGATCCCGCGAAGGTAACGCACACTTGCAGTCTCAGTTAAAAGCATGCTGCCATTGCCATCTATGAATTGATGGTTGGCCTTCAATGTGCCTGATGTTTTCTTTTTGATGTACGAACGCGTTTTCCATCTTTAGCGATTTCGAAAGGTTTTGGATATATAAACCTCTCGTTCCAGATTTTGGTTTTACCGTTTCGACTGCGTGGCTGAATCGAAAGTCAGACACTCAGACTTACAGACCGACATTGGTTGAGTTAGGTAGCCCCCCCAAAGAGTATCGTCTTTAAAAGACCGTGCCTTGATGGCGCTGCCATAATGGTAGTTAACTGACACTTTCATGGCTTTAGGCCAGAAAAAAAGATAAATAAGAAAGAAAGGGGAGCTTCAAAATGGCAGCAGTACGGATGCGCTTTCGAAACAGAGACTCCGGTCTTATTCGGCTTCTGCAAAAGGCACCGCTTGGGCACTAAGCTCTTCCTCAATGTACGAACATCGTCTATGTGAAGACTGCAGTTGCAGCCGTCTTGGGCCCAGTTTCCCTGCTTTTGCATACACGAAACGTTCCTTCGTATTGGCCCACGGGGCCTGGTCTTCTGGAGGAGGGAGGAATGTGAGGTGTACATAGCACCTTCTCTGTCAACCAATACGACCCACTATTTTATTGTTTACTGTGTCACGACACGGTTGAGTGTGTGTGGAGAAATAAACAGTTAAAACGACGCACAGCTGACAACAGCGGCGTGGCTGGCGGCCCTGGTCAGCTTAGCCCTTCATAATCAGCGCTCACTGATCCAGAGGGCTAAGGCAGCAGTCATTGCATCTCTAGCCCTGGTCCTCTGGTTCGACCTAGGCATTCTTTTTTAATTGCAGAGCACTTTAAGGGTTCGCCTTATCGTCATAACTCCTCCGGGATCATGGCGTCACGCGCCAAAACAGGGGCTTCGAAAAGATAACTGTTTCCGCTAGTCGCGGTAGAACCTGCGTCTCTCACGTTACTAAGCTCATGTCTGCCCCATCTGGCCGCCGAACCCCACGTTAGTCACATGGTAAGTGTTGCGCGTGGTCTCTGCGCAGCGCCACTATCACGGAGGCTGCTTTTGCTTGGCGACAAAAAGTACACGGAAATATAAAAAAGGAGAAACGCCATGAAATATTGCAATATTGCCCTTGATGAGAAGTCAATGAGACGGCCTCTTCATGGGCCTTTTTCTGGGGCTCCGCCACCTTCTCTTGACGGCTTTCGCTATCAATTCCAGGCTGATACTGAAACTAGTCACAAGATGGTGCCACAGCCCCTCTGGCGAACCACTACTCCGCACTTCGGCAGCTTCCACGTTGAGTGGAACTGCTTTATTTTTGCTCCGCTCTCCATTCCTCACTTTCATTTGCCCCTAATACACGACTATCCATCCATTCAAAGAGTTGAAGCTGAAATTACGCGAACGTGCTACCGTTTCCACAAGTACGTATTTCTTTTTCCGTGCCAACGCAGGACGACGCATATGTGACCGGCGACCTCGCTCTGCTCCAGGGAGTCGGCCAAGTCGAAATTAGTCGCTTGTACATCTATGAACCCCTTCGAGAACCAAACGGAAGCTGCCTTGTCGTCGGCGATTGCATCTTCATGCACTGGCCGGTCATTGTAGGTGGGAAGGCCGTTGAAGAAGTCGCGCGGACCCTGGACGCTCGCTTCTACTGGTCTGTCCTGCTCGCGGACCGAATGGTGCATGCGGGAAAGAGTCTGGACTTAACATCCAGGCTGAAGTCCCGGGACTATGCACTTGCTTTTCAAGAGACTAGGGCAGTGCTGGTCAAACACAACAGCATTGGTAAAATGCAACAAGTGCCTCTCCCGTATCCATAGCTGACGTTGAATTTTCTCGAAAGATTTTCTGAACGCTAAGCGGAAATAGGGCTCTACCAGACTGGCGTAGTCCAATGCTTGAGAGTGCATATGTGTATATGCTCGCCTGCATGTAAAAATAAATCCGACTGTGGTTACGTACATCATGTCGCATTGTTCTCCCCTGGAGCATACCTTGTGGGAAAATGGCATTATGATTGCTACCCATACAAACTTTTGTTGCTAACCGGTGGGTTGATATACGAAAGCGATTTCTGTCTGCTCCATACGAAAGAGCAGATTCTCACCCATGTGCAGTGACATTCCTTGTATAAGCAGTTTACTCATATGGTTTCAGTGACATACGTATCATCGTTTCTTATTCTTATAAAGCGACATACCCAACATTTGACGGTGAAATATTAGGGCGCTAACGCTGGGCCGGGTTTTTTTGTGTTGGTAAGTATTACCCCTGTCTAATGGGCACATTGAATCACGATTGAGGCGGTCCGCATGGGGCCCTGATACACGGACGTTTCAATCGCGATCGAGCGCAATCCCGCTCGAACCAAATCCTGGTTTCCAAAATGCAATTACGGTTTGCAAGCGCGACCAGGCGAAAGCTGTGATACTCTTGTTCCCGCTGAGTAATCGCACAGAAGTGACAACATCAACTAATGCCCCAAATTGTATCTAATACCTTGATCCAAATAATTGTGAAGCAACATTTATATAGTTACGTATGCCTACGACTACGGAAATCTCCCAGACGCCGAGCGCGAAGCCCATTTTTCGGTGCCACATGGCGTACGTGAGTGTAACCGGCGCAACTTCATCGTTATTGAAACGTGCCGTGTAGCATTGGCGGTGCGTCGGGCACTCTCGAAAATTCAATCGCGCTTCTCTTCAATCTCTATAGAAAGTGCCCTTGTGACAGGGGTAGTACAGAAGTAGCCGACTAGGAAAAGGCTCTCAGGGGCATTTTGAAATTAGCAGAACTTTAGTACCACACCTTAGGAATATCGGAAGCACTTTTAGAATACCTGAGTATGTCCTTACAACACGCTCATTGCCCCATGTGTAGAGGTTAACCCTAGGTTTAAAAGTGCGTCAGATCTGAATGGCCCAGCGGATGGCAGGAAAAATTCTATCCTTCGTCCTTGATGCTAGAATGGTAGAAATCGAAGAGCTAGAAAAATTGTGTTATTCCCGTTAAAACAAACAAATTTTGAGTCTTCATGTCTTTTTAAGAACTTGTTCGGTGCCTGCTTTCTCTTGTTTGGGTTTTTCCAACCTACTTAACAGTAGCTGTGTAAAACAGAATCAATTTAAAGTGGCTACGCCCAGTCGTCTTCGGAAGCTTATCTCCGCATGTGTATTTCGGTTCCGATTCCCTCCTTTTATTAGGTGTTAATTAATTTTCTGTGTGTTTTTGGATGAACCAACAAAAAAGAGAAAAAAAACGGGCGCAGTTGGCGTTTCTGGTATTTTCTTAGTGGGGCAGTTAGGGCAATTTAAAAAAGAGAATGTCGAGAAGACCAAAATGCTCCTGGAAAACTTGGTCTCTGCGTAATTGCAGACAAAGCCATTCACTAAAGCCGGGAGAAGAGATAGGACGAAAGGTAACAGAAAGCGCCCATTTCCCTCCGTTGCAAGGAAGAAGTAAAGAAGTGAGGTGAAGGCTGAATTATGAAGGTTCAATCCACGAGTTAAATCGATATCCGGTCGAGGCGCAAATCGGTTGTCACTCGGGGAGCAACTTGGATGTCATCTCGAGTCCCCGTACTCCGCACTATTGCCATCATCCACGTAGTGGAGATGCGGCCATTTTTCTTCAACTGTGAAGTTTTTGAGGAAGTTGTATAGCTTTCCTTTGTACCCGTACGGCTGCATTGAGGTGCATGTCAAACATTCCGTCGCTGATAATCTTTTATAGATGTCCCGCTAGCACGACCTGGTGTACTGGATTTACAACAGAATCACGCACTCACACCTAACAGCTACATCATGAAATGTTGCTAAATACATGATCTCTCTTCGCTTGTGGCCATCATGATATGCCCACTCCACACTTCGCTTAAGAAGCAAATTTATGCCTCGATATTGGATTGGATGGATCGCGCTACTTTGCGTCGTCGTTTTGTCTGGCGAAATGGCTACAGCTTCTGGAGCACCCAAACGCTTTCAGAAAAAAAAGTTTAACCCAAACATGTACCTTATTAAATCAGAAAATATGGCGCTAAAGGTACAGAAAAATGGGCTAAAGATACTCCAAAAAAAGGATGTCTGCTTAAAGAAGGCAATGAATGATTGCAATAGCCCCGAAGTTCTTAAGAAATCTCTAGTAAATAAACTGACCTAACTTGCGGAAAAAAATCTATAGCATGACATCATTCCTAAGGATGCAGTGAAAATCAACAGCATTAGTGGACGTTTTTCATTAACTAGCCCTAGATAGTCTGTGCGCGTTCCAAGGACTGCCCTCGGTCTAGGGGCCCCGTTTAAACACATAAGAAAATCGAGTGCCAGATAACAACCCTGGCAGTCGGTTAGCCTCCAGGGACTAATAATGTAGGAGTTCCAGTGTTGAATTCTCGGACGGGTATGTCGTTGTTCCGCACACGTTGTGTTAGGGATTACGTCCTGGCGGGCCTCATTCGTCTTGTTTTGGTGTCCGCGGGTTTGGGAAAGACCTCTACCCCGGTCTCTAGGCCCCGGCTGGTTCACAGCTCGTGGGCCTGCCTCATGTCCTGGCCACTGCTCGTGGAAGGGCTTCGGAGCAGAGAGAGATAGAGAGAGAGAAACACGTTATTGGTGAGACACCGGGTTCAGGTTGGGGGTGCGGCCTCAGCCCAAATGGCCGAAGCGACCTGTAGTGCCCGTTGCTTCAGGGTCCGTTGATCCACGAGGCAAGAGCTACCCAAGGCCTACTCCCAGTGGGTTGGGGTGGGGAAGGGAGGGTAGGGGTCCACAGGGCACTCGCATAAAGAGTGGTACAGCGTGTCGAGGTTGCGGCATCTCGGACACTCTGCGGAGAGGAAAAGGTGTGGGTGGGAGTGCTGTAATTGCGTGCGATGGGGGAAGGAGTGGGTTTGTAGAGTGCGCCACATCTGTGCTTCCTCTATCGTAAGTTCGGCGTTTGGTGGGGGTAGTGTTCTGCGGGTGAGGCAGTAGTGTTGTGTGATGTCTCGGTATGTGGTGAGGGCGTACCCAGTGACGTCGACTGCTTCACGCGTAATACAAAGAGGAGTGCTCGCCCAGGGTATTAATGCTCGGGCCTGCTGATTACCCACCTCGTTGGTTCCCACGCCAGTGTGAGCCGGGGTCCACAGCAACATCACGGGCTGGTCGGGAGGTTTTTTTAGAAGAACTGTTAGTGCCGAGGCTGAGATGTTGCCCTTCTCATAGTTGCGAAGCACCTGCTGTGAATCCGATAGCACGAAGGTCGGTGTTGGCGTCTTGGTTATGGCGAGAGCCAGGGCTGTTTCTTCTGCAGTGGTGGGGTTTGCCGTACGGACGGAGGCTTAGATTGCTGGTTGCGGTTCTGTGGCGGAGGCAATGCCTGCGATTGCGAAGGCTGCTCTGTCGGGGTACCGTGCCGCATCCACATACACGGTGTGTTTGTCACGTGGATAGTGCTGTGAGTGGTAATGCGCGCGTGCCATTCGGAAGAAGAATAACTGCTGCAGCTCTCCCTGGAAGACACCCTACTCATAAAGAAAGATCTTCGACGCTCCACGCGTGCCCTTCTCCCTCCGCGTGGGTCTGGCCTTCCTGGTGGCTTAACCCGCCGTGAAGAGGTCGTGCTTCGAAGAATCCGCCTGGGCGTCGCTCTAACGCCTTCTGTGCGAGCAACGTAGACTTCTAGTCTTGCAGATCTCTTCTCGACCTGCCCCTACTGCCCTGCTCCTATTGCTGCGGTGACATTGGAACACTTGCTAGGGACGTGCACAGGGCTTCAATCAACCCGAGCTCGACACATGGGGCCCAAAGAGCATCGTGCATGCAGACCTCCCGATATTGAACGGTGGACGCACGGCCCACATTACAAGAAAATGTTGGAATTTATTTGCGAAACTTGACTCTATAGTTTCCTGTTCTGTGCCCGCCTCACATTGTGTGTTTTTTCTTTTGTTTCCTTGCCTTCTGTGTCGTACCCCTGTTCTGTTTTGTATATTGCTTTCCTGTTACCTATGCCCTGTGGCCAAATGGCGCAATAAAAAAAACTTCGGTGACTTTTGTGCACGACCAGATGGTCGGCGCCAATGTGGCCGGTTCTGTGCCGGTTCTGTCCAGAATTTGCACACTGCAGGGGCCAATCAGAAAAACGGTTCTGAATGAACAGTATTAGTTTGGTTCTCACGTAAAGTGGAGGTAATTTCTCGGGACTACTGGCAATAGTGAATTCTCGAGGAAGGAGAGGAGGACAGTTGTCATCATGAAAATAATATACTTGTCCTAAAACAGGTAGTGTTGTGCAAGAGCGCTCAGACCAAATTCACTTCATCTGGCGACGCACGACGGCGGCGCCGATTCGCGCCTCTGTCAGACTGCCCGCGGCAGACGGTCCCCAAATTGCTGCCGCCACAGAATCGCCTCTCCTTTTAACTTCTCAACGGCTGGCCGGAATCATGCCTAGGACAAACTGCCCGCGGCAAACGCGCAGCGACATGTCTGAGGAGGGTGCCGCTATATCGCTTTCCCTTTCCCCGTCGTGGCGGCTCGGCGAAAGCAACCCCTTCGCCTCCATTCGCCAGATTCAAACTTCGGCTAGCGGGAGTCCGGATTGAAGCAATTCAAACTGCTCGCGGCTACAACGGACTTCTGGGGGTATAAAGCCCTCCCGGAAGCACAGCAGGGTTGGCCCTTTTCGGAGGCGCCGAGTTCAGACATGCTGTCGCCTTAATGCGAGCATTGTAACGCTGTTGTTAGCCTTGTATCTACTGTGTATAAATGTGTCTGCGACTTTTCGTCGGCTGAAGAACTTCATCGGTCTGCTCTGCGCCGCGTCGATAGCGGACGGAGCGAGGCAACGTCGCTACACCGGTGACTGCGCTCCGATGGCCAGTCGCAACAGTGGTGGCTGCGGTGGGATGCACCTGTCCCAACTGTAGTCATCTGTGCGATGCCCTAAACACGTTACACGTACGTTTTCTTACAATCTTCGGGCGGTTTTTTTGTGCCCTCATCATTCAAAAAGGCGCAACGTGTCGATTGACAAAACAAGCCCACCTAATCACCGGCTCTCACTGCTACAATACGATGAAACCTGGCGTGGGTAGACACTCTGATGATTCTGCTACAAAAGCAGCTAATTTTTTTGTCATGCTTTAGGCGTTTTGGCGCCACTCGCCACAGTATCTTTTATGTGTTTTGGTAGTATGAAACAAACATTCAATGGCACTTATAGGTTTAGGAACCAGGAAGAAAAGTTTGCCATACGAGGAGCGCGGGTGACTGAACCCAATGAACTCCATGTTATCAGCCATAGAGTACGTAACAGAAAAAAAGACGGCGTAAGAGCAACCCTGCCGGCTTGATTGCTATTCGTTGCCGGTATTCACGTTGCATCCACAAAACTGGTGCGAAGAAATAATTATTGAGTGATGGACTGTAACTGCAACACCGCGACCGTCTCTTAATCGCTGTCTCTTCCTCCCCAGTTCACGCCCTGACTGTTTACGGACCGGGCTACACCTCATCGAAGCGGCGGCGACCGGTTGGCCGATAGGAAGGCCATGCCGTGGACGTCTGGCGGTCAGCGCCCTGTGTGACCTCACGCGTGTGACCCCTCCCCCATTTGCCCTGTCACAGCTGTGATGGCGAAGCCAGCACTGACCAGACGGATAGTCTGTCCCGCACAATTACCGAAATAGCTTTATAACAGGCGGGGGCACGGGTGGCCTGAGACTGGATAGCTGTACGAGACGAGGTCATCGGAAGAGTAGCCGAAATGAAAGAAAAAGTAAAAAGCACCACAAACTCGAAGAAATTGCCTGCGTCTCTCACAGGACTGCGTTGTTCCACCAAGTGTACTCGCGCAGTGTACAGCGAAAGGACTAGGGCCCGTGACCGTATGATTCAATGTGAGGTTACCAGACTCCGATAGCTGCGGCTGTACTGCGAGCTGTTGCACAGGATGGCTCTATCATAACACGGATAATACACCACCTTTAGCTAAGCTTCTCTTGGCCCACGCCATCCGTGCTCAACATATAAACAGCCTGCACCCCACGTGGCCTCTCCAGCCTTCTCGAAGAGCCCAGCTGTTTTGGGTCGAACTGTCCGCTTTTAAGATATCCCAATCTACAAACACCCCACCTTCTGTTTCCAATTCCCTCACTTGGCGTAGAGCCCTCCTGCCACAATAAAATCTACCTCCTTCGCCTCCATGCAGAAATATCACCCGGAGTAAACACCTGAATTGCGCTCTTTGTGTCTGCCAAGATTGCACTGGGTGGAGCACATGCTCGAGCATGGGCATGTGAATTATGACAAGAGCACCTCAACTTTATCCAACTGTCTTAAAATTATCTTACGTGGTAGCGCTGCTAGTTAATTTTCGTGCTACAAACGAACCAATCACAGCGTTCATATCACGTATGTGGCAGCAGCAGGTGATGTTGATCTCAACCTTCCCCGTTCCACCCCTAATTATTATAAAAACTCTGTTTTGAGTGGTCCAAGTAGATGTGTAATAATCATGGGCTGCCCACAGCAAGAACATCTGGAATAATAGAATAAACCTACATTACCTTAGTTTTTTAGAAAGATTTCTTTTGTATTTGGTATACCAAAGCTCCCCTGCTGGTCTGTTTACATGCACAAGTGGATACCTTTTCCCCTCGCCGGGTTTTCGACCATTACCCTCGTTCAGGCCATTACCTTCTTTCAAGATTATTGTACTTACACAACAAGAGCCTTGCGCTCATGTCAGAAGGGGATCGGTCTCAAACGAGCTTCCCAAGCTAGAGGACAAGCAATCGATGAATCTCAAACAATACACGGTATGCTCCGGAGGATGTAAGAAACTTTTCTATCAGGCAACCTCGGGCATCCGTTCTGGAGGAGCCGCAAAGAGGGTTGTGCGCATTAAGGTCGCCTGTTAGTATGTATGGTTCGGGCAGCTGGTCGACCAGCGCCTCGAAATCAGGGCTCAGAAGTGCATGATCAGGGGGTATGTAGATGGAGCATACCGTTATCAACCTATTAAATATTATCGTACGGATCGCTACAGCCTCGAGGACAGTGTTTAAAGAGAGGGTGGCATGCTTGATTGATTGTGGGGTTTAACGCGCCGACGCAACGCAGGCGATGAGGCGCGCCGTAGTGGAGGGCTCCGGATTAATTTTGACCACCTGGGGATCTTTATCGTGCGCCGAAATCTCGTACACACGGGCGTTTTTGCTTTTCGCCTGCATCAGAAAAGCGGCCGCCGCGGCCGGGAATCGAACCCGCGACCTCGTGCTCAGGAGGGTGGCAGGCTAATGATTTTCGGCGATAATGGCCACACCTCCTGAAGAGTGGGTGCAGCCAACCCTGTCCTTTCTGAATACCATGTACCTATTTAAGAAATTTGTTTGTTTAGAATTGAGGTGGGTTTCCTGCAGACACATGATACTTGGCTGACTGTCATGCAGAATCTCATACACATCGTCAAGATTTTTAAAGAGGCCTCTGCAGTTCCATTGAATGATGTTTTCTGTTCCCATTATTTAAATTTAAGAATGACTGGAGTGTGTGTGTTCGTGTGCGTTCATGTGTCGTCTTTCGGGGCTGTTACTCTTGGATTAGGCTTTTTAGGCCTTTATACTGGCTTGGACGTCGGAGGCCGCTGCTTGCGCTGCGTTGCAGGCAGGAACGGCCCGACATCCATTTCGTCGTCGGATGTTCAAGGGGTGCCCGACGGACCGTGCCCCCCGGATTGGCCCCCCCTCGGGAGCCCTTCGTTTGAGCCGCCACCGCCACGAGGGCATCCGGGGCGCCAGAAGTGGCACTGGCGGTGCGGTGGCGGTGGGAGCCGGTGCGGGGTCCGTGGTGTCCATCACCTCGGTACCCTCCAACGCACTGGAGGACGGGGAGACAGAGGCGGGAGCGGCACCGGTCCCGACAGAAGTGGTTTGCACCACAACCGCTGCTGCCTCAGCAAGCGGCGTGGTGCCGGGTTGGGCTGCGTGAGGCAACCCAGCTGGGGGCGGGGGCGGGACCAGGTCAGACTCACTGAACTGGGTCCCTGTGGACACCAGACGCCGCTCCGCCCCCGGCGAGCTGCGTCGGCATAACTCCCCAGAGGGAAAGAGGCGAACCTCTTTCTCGCCTCTGGAAAGGTGACGTTCTCGGTTACCGTAATGTTTATGATCTTTTTTTCTAGTTGGAATTTTTCGGTCTTGCGGGAGTATGCCGCATGCGGCCCCCCGCAGTTTACACAAGTGAGAGTTTCGGATGAGCAGTTCTCGCTCGGATGATAGTGCGCCGCGCACTTTGCCCACGTCGTTCGGCCACGGCAAGAGTTCGTACCAAGCCCGAACCGCTGGCACTTAAAACAGCGCCGCGGGTTCGGGATGTACGGACGTATTGAGCACCGGATAAAACCTGCATATATATGTTGTGGGAGAACTGCGCGGTCAAAGGTCAAGATGATGTGCTTGGTGGGAATCTCCCTGTCGTCTCTACAGATGGTGATGCGTCTCACGGCAGTGACGCCCTGATCTTTCAAGCCGGCAAGGAGATCCCCATCCGTTTCGTTCAGGAGGTCTGTCTCGGATATCACACCCTGCGAGCTGTTGAGGCTCCGATGGGGTGTGACCCTGATGTCTAGATCAGCCAGTCTAGTCTGAGCAAGAACCTTTGCAGACTGCTGCTTGTCATTTATTTCAATTAAGAGTTCACCAGACCTTTGTTTTTTGCACTTCTACGATTTTCCTTCTATGGCTTCAAGATACTTGGCGATCAAGAAGACTGACTGAGATGCAAGCGGGTGGGTGGGATTGAGGGATTCCATGACAAGAAATCGAGAAAAATTATCCGGTTCAGGAAATGTTAAAGATGGCAATGGGGGAAAAGATACTTCGGTGCGGCCCCTTTCTTTTCAGGTACCGATCACGTTTGGGGGGGGTTTGAAAATGCCATATAGCATAGTATAAAAGCAGGGAAACTGGGGTACTTTCTTCTTTGACCTTACCCTGGTAGTCAAAGAGGTCCCGGAGCTCCCTGCCTGGTGAACAGACAGGGAGCCCATCCGCCGGAGCTTGCCCTGGGCTCCGACGGCCACCGTTCGTGGTTTCTAACCCTCCACCTATAAACACATCGCCACGGTTGGATCCAGCTTATGTTTGGGGGCTCGGGGTCCGCGGTATCGCCAGTACCGTCACCAAGATTGCTCAAGGTGCCCCGTGCGGGGGCGCCGGTTAATTGGACCGCAGCTGTTTGAAAGTGCATCGACCGGATGTATGAAGTTGTGTGGTCCACCGGAAACCCAAATTCCGAGGTAGGGAAATACTTCTTTCTTATTTAGAGGACTTTTTTTGTGCCTGCGAGGAGCGCCCGCCGCTAGGCCTAACGTCGACTTCGGCCTCGGCCGGGGGAGTGGTAGGCCCAGCCCAGGCCTCGGCGAAGCCGCCAGCGAAACACCGAACCATCGGTGATTACGCATGTGAGCATTGCCCTAAAATGGCTACAGCTATGCGTGTAGAGGTGTACGGCGTCGAAATTTCGCCGGAACAGTGCACAAGATCGCACGGCTGAAAAACTGTCGGCGAGAGAGTAAGGCAAAATGGCGTGGGCCAGTTAATACTACCGCCCGTACTTCGAGCGAGCCAAGATGGCGCCAAGGCAACGGCTGAAGTCAACATCCGGAGTGACAACGTCGGCAGTGGCGCCACCAGCAGCGATACACGTCACTCAACGGTGAAATGTATAAACAAGGGCAAATGGTTGAAGGGTGCGCGCATGCCAGAATTGCCGCGCGGCGATATGAAGATCTTGTTGCGCCCACGAGGCGGGCTCCGTGTGAGCGATGTGACCTGTGTTGAACTAAGTCGTACACTTGCGGCCGCGGCACAGATCCCCGCAAACGAAGTAAATGAAGACGTCGTGTGCCTGAACCTCCAGCAGAATATAGTTGTGGTGAGCACCACCAAGAGAGAGCACGCCGACCGATATCCTGCCGTGGAAAGGATCGACATACGCGGCACGGCGCACGAAGTAAGTGCACACGAAGCGGCCCCTCACCCCTTAGCGAAAAGATGCCGTATTTTTAATGTATTTTGAATGCATTTAATACATATATTAACTTTGTATTTATTCTGCATTATTTTGTCCGCATTCGAAATGCATTTCGAATACATTTACAATGTATTTAAAATGTACCTCAAAAATACATAACCAGTGCATGAAAAATATATATTTAATGCATTTTAAATGCATTAAAAATGCCCAGAAAATGTAGTTTTAAATACGTGCAAAATGTATTAGTAGTGCATTTTAAATGCACAGAAAATAGTGCTTCGAATACACTAAAAATGTGTTACTAGTGTATACTAAATAAAACCTAAATACAATGAGAGATGCCATGGCAATGTGTATTAGGGGGAATTGTTACCGTTCAACTAGAAACTATCATATTGTGGTTTCAAAAAGTTTAATAGGCACTAGGCTAAAGATATTCTCCATTGTGAAAATGTAAACCGGCCATGCTCGGAATGCGGGCCAGCAAATGACTGAAAAGAGCAGCATGTATGCGCACAAATTGGCAGTTTGAAAGTTGTTTATTGTACACCTCAGTCGAGTGGCCGATTTTGCCATTACTAAGCAGCAGGAATGAATGCCCTTCAGCCACCTCGGTAGCCAGCGCAGATGAAGCGTTGTGCATCAAAGTCTTCGTACTTCGGATTCTCCACGCGGGAAATTTCACCAGCACCTGCAGTGAAAAGAAAATGGGAAAATATTAGTGAAACACTTTTTTAGAGGCAAATACATGTCAAATCAATCAGGCCTTTTCTCTAGCCGTGCCAACGTCCCTCGCGAGCAAGGGTTTTTTTAGTTTCCCGTTCAAAGAAAAAAAAAAAACCCGCCGTGAAATCAATGCCCCTTTGAAGGACGTAAGACAATTTATGTAATGGTAAGCATAGTTTATATTGTCATGCGGCATCGGATCTTCAATACCATTTTTAAGAAAGAATGGTGGGTGGAGGAGGGGGGGGGGGGCGGGAGGCTTATGTTTGGACATTGTCTACGGATAAAAATTAGCGAAAATTAGGGGGGAAAAAAGACAGAGCTTAGATAACAACATTACCAAACATGCAACAGAGTTCTTAGAGTTATGCTACTTCTCTTTCTTAGGCGCTTGGGTTAACTCCAAGTGGTGGCAATTCTAGTTTTTCAACTAATTTGGACAAAACTGGTCTGTGACCTCACAGGACGCTAATAAAATAAGATAAGCAGTAATCTTATGAACTACAATTATTGTTATGTGTTCCATATTTCGGCGTCACCTTCGGAGATTACGTTCTAAAAAAATAGTTCGCAGCGAAACAATTTAAAAATGCATGGGCAGGATTGCAGTAGAAAGCTTACATAAATGTCATTAGATTGGCGTGTGCACTCAACAATGCTTTCAAAGGAACGGCAAAGTAAGGTTAATTCGAAAAACAAGAAAAATTTCACGCCGTCCTTAAAATAACATGCTCTCATATCGTAGGCACCTAACCGAAGCTATTAAAATAAGCAACGCCAGAAAACGTGTATTTGTGCTTGCACACACATGTAATTTTTTTGCTCTCCGCAGCACATCACCGGCAGGTAATTTTATACTTTTTGCTGTACACAGACAACGTCATAATTCAATTAGGGAGAAACGCGGAAAATAATTGTAAATGCTCTCGTCTTTAACATACAAAAAAAAGATAAACACCTGTTAGCATCAGGGACCATCAAGTAAAAAGTAGTTGCTTCATAAATACTCCTGACACCTAAAAGAAGCTCGTTTAAGTACACCCTTTAGACGCAAATGGGCAATTGCGGCTTCTAAACACACACAACCGCCATGCAGCCCACGGTGTTTTCGGTGCCCTTGGGCACATTTTTGAAATTCTCCGGTGGCGTGGTCCAGCGGTAACGCGTCGGGTTCCGCGTGTCTGTCACTCGACCACGAGCGGCCGAAGGGCCTCTCGGAACGCGCACACGTGTTCGTGAATGCGCTACGAAATGAATACAGCAAGGAGGGAAAAAGTTGCTAGGAAACACAAAAGAGGAAGGGTCCAACGTCCTGAAGTTTCGCGAAGTTTTGGGGGAGCAATCAAGGAACAGAAGCGACGAACCCGGCCGGGGGACCCGTTCCGGGAACCGAGGGGTCTCGTGCGGGGAACTGGTTGCCTCCCTCGAAGTCCCCCTCCCCACCCGCCTTCCTTCTCCTTCCTTCCTTTGCTGGTTCTTGGTTCTGGGTGGCGGTAGGAACAGAAACTGATTGTAACTTAGCGGCTACTCTCATACAGTTTGTCTTAGATGGACAAATCATTTGTATTCCCTGGGCATGAAGCACTTTCGCTACTGCCACTTGCACCGAAGATTACGTGGGTCGCTTTTAACACTTTTGGTCACTTCGAAACAGACGGTATAAACTCTTTCATGGCTTTAGTTGACAGAATGGCGACATGCGACAGACAAAAATCGCGAAAGCTGCTCGGATTCTCGCCGTATGGCCCGGCCATGCGCATCAGTCGGATGCATGTATGCCACAAACTGGGTTCCTTCCCCGTACGGCGGCTGCTGCGAACATGCGCAGCTGTGAGCGGCTGCTTCGAACAGAAAACAAAAGAAAGCTGCGTCCCTGGATACACTTCGCAAATTTCTCAAGCGCGTAAACATGGACGGCGGACTTTCTGTGAACACGTTGTGCTAAAAACGTTCCTGGCTGTTATGTGTTTAATGCAAGTGTTAGTCCTCAATAAGTTCAGAACGGAATAACTCGATCTACAAGGAAACTCGTAGCAACAGTCCCCCGTTCACTCAGCAGGGCCCGAGCTAAAAATTAGGCGCAAAAAGGAAAGCACTAAAAATCTTTTTTTTTTTTTTTGCGTCTTCTTGCTGTCGTTCATTTGTGGGTACATTCCCTTGCACGGCGTAGTTACGGTAGGAAATCTTGCTCGCAGGTGGAGGTAAGCTTAACAACTACGTGTGGATTTCATAAAGGGCATTAGCACTCTTCGATTGCAAGGCAAACATACGTCCATTAATTGTAGTGCGACACCGTACGCGCAAATAGCCGGTATATCGTTCTTACCTTGGCTAGATGGCCAACGCCGCTGCAACGCGCCGTCCAAGCAGAGACTGCGTCCACTCGACGACCGCGCGTTGAGGAATCCGTAAACACGACAGGACAGGCAAAAGAATTTAAGAAACGCAGCGAAGGCAGACAAAACGTGAAAGAGGGGCGCGCCGCTCAACTCGCGCCGCAGGTGCCGGGCACAGAGGAGGAGGTAGTGAGCGGCAGTGAGAGGCGCCGAGCTAACTCGCCCTCGCAAGCATAGCCAGGGTTGTCCATCTAAGGGGAATATTTTTCAGAAAAAGAAAATTTTCCAAGCCTCCACAACGATACCGTCGTAACAACGCTGGCAAAGAGCAAATGTTTTCGTACAACTCGTTGAATTCGATGTTTTTGCTTTGCCGAGTGCGTTGGAACACCGCCGCTTACGTATTTGTACACCGAGTTTCTCTCTAATACGCAGGGTTATGTCTGCTTTAGACAGCGCAGTAAGTGAAAGTATCTCCCTCAGTTTCTTTTATTATAAGTAAACTACGAGGAGAAATTCTCAGTACGTTTATTCATTTGAGATGTATTTTATCCGGCACTTCAGATATGCTCTACGTGAATCTTACAATTCAGCAACTGAAGCAGCGCCTGTAGTGTACTCGAAATGTATTTCGGCAAAGCTTTATGAATACATTTAAAATGTATTTTCAGTAAGTATTTTTCATGCATTGAGAGTGTATTTCTACCATGTTCGTTCCGCAAACGTAAGAGGCATTTGAAATATATTTCGAATATATTCGGAGTATATTTCCATGCGTCAGCACACTTTTAAAGCATACTCAGAGTGCTGCTCTAAATGTAGTTAGGTAAGTGTATTTTTATAATATTTACAGTGCATTTACACCATGATCGTTTGGCGGGAAGAAATACATTTTCAATATATTCTGAATGCCTTAAGCGCACATTCGTGAGGTTCAGTGCATTTTTAATCTATTTGGAGGGTACTTAAAAGCACTGTATTTTTCCCGCATTTTTAATAATGTATTTTCAATATTTACTAAAAATTTAGAAAATGCAGTTTTTAATGCACTTAAAATACATTTACAAATACAAAGCATATTTGAAGTGCACTTCAAGCGTACTCGTACGTATTTCAAACGTATTACTTTTCGCTAAGGGACGGCACGGTGAAGGGCGTCATAAGGGGTATGCCGCTCGAGGATACGGGCCAGGAGATTCAGGACAATGTTGTGCACAAGCATAACCCAACAGCCCTACAGGCAAACCGAATCGGTAAGACCCGATCGGTCGTCATCGCTTTCGAAGGGCACAAAGTACCCAATTACGTTAGATACGGCAACCTGCTCACGGAGTGCACGTTGCACAAAAAACAAATTGACGTATGCTATGCGTGCGGAAGAGTAGGCCACAGAATGGACGTCTGCCCGGATTGATTGATTGTAGGGTTTAACGCGCCGACGCAACGCAGGCGATGAGGCGCGCCGTAGTGGAGGGCTCCGGATTAATTTTGACCACCTGGGGATCTTTAACGTGCGCCGAAATCTCGTACACACGGACATTTTTGCTTTTCGCCTCCATCGGAAAAGCGACCGCCGCTGCCGGGAATCGAAGCCGCGACCTCGTGCTCAGTAGCGCAACGCTGTAGCCACTGAGCCACCGCGGCGGGTTGTGTGCCCGGATCCTTCGAACAAGATCTGCCGAGGGTATGGAATCTCCAACCCCGCCGAAGACCACGCATGTGTCCCGAAGTGTGGCCTGTGCGGAGGCAAACACCTGACCGCGGAAAAGACCTGTAAAGCCCGCTTCAAGACGCCCTACGCCGTCCGCCGGCGGCGCTGGGAACGGCGCCGAGCGGAGGAAGAAGACGCTGGGAGAAGGAACCGAGACAAAAGAGGTCCTGCAGGCGGACCCCGCCGTAGCGCCTCCAAACAAGGGGGCCGGTCACAAACGCCGGTCCGCACCAGCAACAACAGTAGCGGCGAAAACGACCGCCAGAGTCGCTCCCGATCGAACGCACGATCCGGGGGTGGCAACGGAGGCGGCAAGCGCTGCTGGGAGACGGTGAACCCCTGCAGAGCGGGAGATCCGGATCGCGGACCACGTCCCGTTCAAAAACCAAGGGCACCTCGGTGTCCCGGGTCAGTTCGAGACATCGGACCAGTTCGAGCTACCGGGCTAGTTCGAAGTTCCGGAACGAGTTAACCGGACGCCGAGGGATGGCCGAGAAAAAGGTGGGCTGGACCAACAGGTCTCTCGTCGCTCGAACCAGCGACACCGCATTCCCACCCCTCCCCGCCTCCCAACACCTTAACTCACAAGCGAGTCCGCAAAAGGACAGTAGCGACGTGGCAGAGCTTAAGAGGATCATAGAGCGCCAAAACGCTCAGATCCTGGAGCAAAATGCCTAAATACGGGCGCTTATGAGCAAGATTGAAACGCTGGCGAGTAACGGCAGCTAGGGAAATGCAAGACCGCAAAACAACACCACGGCGACAAACAATGCCGGAGGCTTGCGCAAGGTGGCGCGGATGGATCCCCCTCTCCCCGCCTAGGGCGGACGGCGGGAGCGGCTGGGTCCACGCAACGTACATACAACAATCAAGAGGCGATGGACGCCGAAGAGGGTCCCGCGAGCGGAGAGGAAGCGGTGGCCGCAGAGGCCGTGACCACGGCAACGATACAGATCCCACGAGGAGGAGAGCTTACGGCAATTTTGTTCGCAATTACCCAAATTAACGAAAGGCTAGGCAAAATGGACGCCCGACTCAAAGCTGCCCAGAGTCAGCTTCACATTCTCTCGGTGAAGCACGAGTGCCTAGAACTTAAAGAAGCCACAACGTCGGTGAGCAACCGTTTCGCGTCTCTGAAAAAGCTGAAAAAGGAGCGGGCTGAAGGAAGAAAAGTAGCCACAAACCGTTTTGCGTCCTGGAAAAAGGAGCGGTCCGAGAGAATCAAAGATGCGATCGCGAAAAGGCGCGGTCGACTCGAGACGTCCGAGGAGGATGACGCAGAGGCCAAGTAAGAAGCACAGGAAGAAGAGCAGGGGAGACACCACCGTAATTTCCCAATGAAACTGCCGCGGAATTCGCAATAAAGAAGCGGAACTGCTGTTACACATTGACGGGCAAGAAAAGAAGCCAGATATAATAGCCCTACATGAAACAAACGGGAAACCAAGACTCCCGGGGTACGTCACTTACACATACCCCACAGAGAACGGAACGGCGGTGCTCGACCGCAGCAACGTGGCGGCAAAAGAACACGTCACGGCGCAGGGCGGGTGCGAGCACACGCTGGCCGAAATTCATGCAAGAGAAATTGGCAACCCAGGCAGTCTATTCGTCATGAGCGCGTACTGCCTGCCGTTACAAAGGAAGTACGAGTTTAACCGCATCGTGAGCCAGGCGAAAGGGTTGGCGGGGACGAGGCCGCTCCTGATCCTCGGCGACTTTAACGCCACTCACACAACGTGGGGCTATAAGTTTCAGTCGAAGAGAGGAAAATCGTTGGCCAAGGCAATGGAGGATCACGAGATGGCCCTCCTGAACGAGCCGGACATACCCACCAGGAGAGGCAACAGTGCCGCAAGGGACACTACGCCAGACCTGTCGTGGTTATCGGGCACTCTAGACGTGACCTGGAGGAGCGAAGAAGCGGACCTGGAGTCTGACCACACCGTGATCCGCATCACGATCCGAGGCTCCCGATATCGTGCTGTGCTGGGGACGGCGCGGATCACGGATTGGGACAAGATGAGGACGTATACCCAAGAACAAGACGCGGCGTCCGAGGAAGAGTCGGCACAAGCCGAAAGAAAACAAACCTACACCGAATGGACGAGGGACCAGAAGATGGTCCTCCAAAAATTCACCCAGGAATTCGCAAAGACGCCGCAGGTACCGTACGTGGACGCCAGACTGAACCACATGTGGGTGCACGGCACTCGTTAACGCGGCGGTGGAAGCGTCAGAGACACAACAGAAAGCTGGTCAAACGCATTGCGGTCTTGAACATACAGATCGCCGAGCACAAAGCCAAGCTATGCAGGGAAAATTGGCTGAAGACTAGCGACAGCCTGCAGGGCAAGCTCTCGGCGCGGAAGACGTGGTGTCTCTTGAGGCATTTGATCGACCCGCTGAGTACCAAAACTGAGACAACTCGCAACCTCACCAAAGTATTGAACACGTACAAGGGAGACGGCTGCAGGCTCATGGAAGACCTGAAGGCGAGGTACCTAAAGGAAGAGCAGGACCAGTACCCGGTGCCCGAGATGTACGAAGGACCCGACAACGATGAGCTGGACAGGCCGTTTACCATGACGGAATTTTGGACAGTGATAGACGAAAGCAATAAGAGAAGTGCCCCGGCATGGACGCCATAACATAGAAACTGCTCGGTAAAATGAGTGGTGCAGCGGCCCGCGGCCTACAAGAGCACATCAATGAAACCTGGGAGAGCTCGTCGTTGCCGAAGGAATGGAAGGAAGCCGAGGTCCACTTCATTCCAAAGCACGGCAAAGCCCTCACGATAGACAACATGCGGCCCATCTCCCTCACGTCCTGCGCGGGGAAGGGGATCGAGCGCATGGTTCTTCGCCGTCTGCAGAAGCACCTCGAAGAAACAGATCAGATGCCAGAGACGATGTACGGCTTCAGACACCATCTCAGCACCCAAGACGTCGTGGTCCAACTCCACGAGCTTGTTGTCAAGTAGGCAACGAGGCACGCGCCGCGCGGGATACTCGCCCTCGACCTGTAAGGATCGTTTGACAACGTGTTCCACGCAAGCGTGTTGCAGAATCTGAACAACACCAGGTGCGGCCGTAAGACATTCGGCTACATAAAAGATTTTCTGTCAAATCGAACAGCGACCATCAGGATAGGGGACGAGAAGTCGGACCCTGTCGAGGTCGGCGATAGGGGAACCACTCAGGGGTCGGTCTTGTCGCCCCTGCTCTTCAATCTGGCCCTGCTGCCCCTGCCCGATCTACGCAAGCAAATCGAAGGCATGGAACACGCGTTCTACGTCGACGACATTACGGTGTGGACGGCCCGAGCCGGGTCCGATGCCTGGATGGAGGAAGCCTTGCAGCGGGCGGCAACGACCGGGCACGAGTACGCTAAGTCACGCTGACTGAACTGTGCTCCCCAGAAATCTGAGCTGCTCATGATCCAACCGGGGAAAACTAAGAAGGAGCCGCTGCCGAACATGACCATCACCATCGACGGAACGGCCATCAAGCCAACTCAGCCGATTCGGATTCTCCGCCTACTACTTCAGAGCGACGGCAAGGCACACGCCGCCGTCAAAAAGATCACGACTACATCCGAACAAATACTCAGTATGATTTGGAGGGTATCTAACAGAAACTGAGTCCTGAAAGAGGACGATGCCATGCGCCTGGTACGCGCGTTCGTCGTGTCGCGGGTTACCTACTCCGCCCGGTATCTCCAGCTGAGGAAGGCAAATAGGGATACCCTAAACACGATGCTTCGCAAGGCAAGGAAGCAAGCACTCGGAATTCCCATATACTCGTCCACGCAAAGGCTGCTAGACATGGACGCGCAGAACACGGTGAAGGAGCTCATCGAAGCCCACCTTTCAAATCAGAGAATCCGGCTCAGTCACACGGAGCACGGACGAGCCGTCCTACGCAAGATAGTTTGGCAGATCGAGCCAATACCCATCAAGGCAGCCCTTCCGGAAGACTGGAAGATGAGCATTCAGATGAAACCCCTTCCCCGGAACATGACGCCGGGCAAGGACGACGAGAGGCGCAGCGCGCGGGCAAGGCAATGGCCCGGAAACTGGAAGACAACCCCAGGGTCCTCTACGCAGACGCCTCGCTCTGAACACACCGCGACCGTGCAGCGGCGGTAGTTACGTCCAGAGACCGGCTGATCGTCAGCGCGTCCCTGAAGACAAAATACCCCGCAGTTGCAGAGGAAGTGGCCGTGGCCCTGGCACTCGCACAGCCGTGCGTGGACACCGTGGTCACCGACTCAATGACAGCGTACGGAAGCTTCCGCAGGGGGGTAATCTCCTCCGCGGCCCAAGCCATTCTATCCAAGTGCAAGCCACCGGGAAGAGCCATAGAGCTCGTGTGGGTCCCGGCTCACTTTCGGGTAGGAGGCAACACCATCGCCGACTACCATGCACGAGAAATGTCAATCCGGGCCGAGCACGAGCCAGAAGAGCTACCGCACCCGGTTACCAGCTTTCGGGACATTACCCGGATGTACCGAGAGGAGAGGTGCAGACTGCCAGAACCACCGCACCCAAAACTGACTAGGCAACAGCAGACGATCCTGCGTTGAGTGCAGGAGGGATCGCTTGCGCATCCCGTACTGATGAACCGCATGTACCCCGCAGAACACGATACGCTCTGTCCGTTTTGCAAAAGAGAGAGGGGCACCCAGCCGCACATCTTCGCAGAGTGTACAGAACTCAAGACCCCCCTCCTCCTTTTCCCCACAACACCCGCAATCCCCAACCCCTTGAGCGATGGGAGGGAACCACCCCCTCTGGTGCCAGCGTGCACCACCGATTTCTTTTTGGGCTCAATAAACGTTGATTCCTCCTCCTCCTTCTTTCGACGTCACTTCCGTGACGAATATGACGAGAGTGAGATCTCGGTGTACTCGGGCACAAAACTCTCGTGTTAAAATACCCACGAAGGGAATTTACTGGGATTTGCAACTCAAACCGACGCGGTTCATAGGGCGTGAGTCGCATTAAATTCTGAACTCATGAGGGGTGCTCAGTGGTCCTCAGACAGCGTGACGAGCACTGGCAGGACAACCCCTGCGCATGTGCATTGGCGGCGACATTATCGATAGCCTGTGTGTCACATTCAGCAATATTCTTCAGCAAGCCAGGCCTCTGTGCCCGGCGATGCGTATCGTACTGTGGTATTCTTTTGACTCCATAGCGTAAAGTATACCTCCCAAGTGTAAACCATCAACATAGTACACGGCCACCTTCTTGGGTGATACTTCGTTCAAACATGCCCACAAGTCCGCCATTTCAGGTGTGATGTCAAACTCTAAGCGCGTTTTTATGGTGCGTGCACGTAAAAGTGAACTAAAAATACCAAAATACCTTTGCTTCCAAATAAAATGCATATAATGAAGAAAAAGAACAGTCCAAGTACAAATATTAGAAGTATTTCGACACAAGCTGGTACTCCAAACACATGCGGAACATGGCAGAATCCGACGCAGCCAAAACCACCATCGCACACAATTACAAATGCGATTCCAAGCAACGAATTCGAAATCGCGCCCGTATGCACCAAAGATCAATAGAGGGCATGTGAGGAATTACCCGAACAACTCGGAAACATACCCGGCAGTGCTCTGCAGCAATACACGAAAAATTCCATGCATCTAAAAAATTAAAATGACCCTCAATGGCATTTAGTTTGCATATACAAAGTTTGCATTCCTATGTCCTTATTGATTGTGAGGTTTCCTTGGATTTGTTATGCGTTTTTGGGCATTCCTCAAGCAAGTAGTGGTTATTTGCCAAAGAAGGCCATCATCATTATCATCATTGTGTTAATCATCACCCAAATGGCGGTCGGTCGCTTGGTTTTCGCATTCCGAGACTTCACCATGAAAAAAGCCTGCAGAAAGTTGTCCCGCAGGCGAAATACCGTCTTCATCCTCACCACGATCGTGAGCGTGTTCGCGTTCTTCCAGCTGGGGAATTTTATAGCGCTGAAGGACTTGCTTCAGGACGAGAATCTGAAGCACATCGAATACTGGAGCCACGAAGTCGGTCAGGCTGCTCTACGTGAGGGCGAGCAGTATGAAGCGACGCGGCTTCCGCACCGCGGAGGCTGGGCCGTGGAAGCGCGCTGTCGTGAGGGCATCGATGTCCTGTTCTTCGTGCACGCCTGCTCACGAGAATGGAGACGGCGGGCGCTCCTGCGCGACACCCTCGTCGAGGAGGCGGCCGCGAGACGCTTCAACTGGGCCGCCGTGTTCTTTGTGGGTCGCCGTGCCAAGGACCCACTCCTCGACGCATGGCTCAACCTTGAGGCGGACGCCCTTGGCGACCTAGTGGTGTTCCCGTTAGAAACAGCTACAGGACCATAACTCCCAAGTGGGTGAGCGGTATGCAATGGGTGGCAGACCGCTGTCCCAACGTGCCGGTGATCGTCAAGCTGGACGACGATGTCACCGTTCACCCGTTCAAGATGAATGGCAATATGCCTGCGAACATCGACGCTATAGCCTTCAATGAAAGCCACGCTGTTAACCGAAAGTTAAGGGCTCAGTTACTGGGGCCGTGGTTGATGTCTAGCCAAGAGTTTGAACGACTGGCACACTGTACCAAGCTAATGAAATTTCGGCTACGAACGCGTTTGTTTGGAGCTCGTAAATCAGGAGCTAGTTCAATTCAAATAAAACCTAAAATGCGTAAATGAAATATGTATGCAGACAGATTTGGGTAACGTTTTTACTTGAAGCGTTTTCTGATCAGAAGCCTTCGTGTCGCAGTGTTCTTGGCAGTCCATCAAATGGGCCGCATCATGTGTTCTAATGTTTTACCGAAGGCAATGATCGTCTAGCTGACACTTCCCCAGAAAATAACATTCGTAGTCAATTATTTTGAAACCGCTATCACCACCCGGGTTTGCCTCGTTACGCACCAATCAAACAAACGCTGCCTTCCATCTTTTGTAGATCGGCCAAAACTCAGTGCGCAAAACTCCGTCACTGCACTCGCCTCCAGTCAGGGCGTAGAAACAGGGAAACCACTTTGTATCAACTATTTAACCAAGAGAAGCGCTTTCGCCTTCTCATCTCGTGGGAATATGCTTAGGCATACTCTTTAACCTTCTTTAACTCTTTAACCTTGAGGTCACGCCAAAGCGTGACCTCAAGAAATACGTCCGTTGCCGTGTTGTGGGCAGACATGGGTGGTACGTGTGTCAAGTTCTTGCTTAAATTTTAATGAGAAGGCATTAATTTGTCCAGAATGCGTAAAACTGCAAATGGAGTCGGAGTCACAGGCAAGCCTCTAAACACACGTCACTACAAAGCATTTCAAAAAGTGTGAATCGCATTGCAAAACCCAAAAATGGGAAGGTAGGCTGAACGATGCCTGCACGTGGGCAGAGCCCCTTCGAAAGTTGAGTGTGCTTATAAGCACGTGCACCAAATATCAGTACTGCTAACGCATCGAGTAACTTCCGGTTTCTATGTCCCAAACCAAATATTAGCCGTGCTAATGCCTGATGAGTCACTTCTGGTTTCTTATTTCATATTAAGGCTTTCATTACGCCTTTTGTAATATTTCATATTACGACTGCCATTTAGGGGCCGACATTGCAGCCCACAAATAATAAGTTTTGTATACCAAAAACTGCACTTAAGACCTGATACCACGTGTTTGAGATATGCACCGCAGGTAGGGAAGGGTTTTTATCCTTTGACTCTGCGCATTCTTAGAATGTCAAGTGAAGATTGCGAACACTGCCCTGGACTCGGCATTAAGAGGATAATGTTACCCTGAGATATAGCGAAGCTTCGATTGATTGATTGCAGGGTTTAACGCGCCAACGCAACAAGGGTGAGGAGGCGCACCGTGGTAGAGGGTTCCAGGTTAATTTTGACCACCTGTGTATCTTTAACGGTCGCCGCAATGTCGTACAGACGGATGTTTGTGCTTTTGACCTCCATCGGAAAAGCGGCCGCCGCGGTCGGGAATGGAGCCCCCGTCCTCGTGCTCAGCTGCGCAACGCCTCAGCCACCGCGGGGAGTTGGAGAGGAGCTTCACAGACCAAATCTCATCTGCCTATCTATCTGTGTCTATCTGCGAGACGTTGCTTCAAAAAATAAAAGGAAAAGTAGGCAGGGGTCCTAGAGAGGCTACTCAATGGAGCAAGATAACGGTTGTGCCTTAGCTGCACAGAATCACACACAACATTAAGAAGATAGCAGCCAGAGAGGGGGAGACAGTTGTGTGCTCATCCCCAAACAAAGGGTATGCCAGGCGCCGCCATGTCAATCTTCCAATTATAGAGGGCCATTGCACAACTAACCACCGTACTTTGTGAGAGCATGTGTGCAGGGGGTTGTATACAAGCTACCGTTATCGTGCAGGAAAAGCTACATTGGCCAGACCTGCCTTTGTATCAACAATAGAATTCGAGAGCACAAGGTCGCAACAAAAAACGTTCCACCAGGTCACTTGGCCAAGCACTGCCGAGATTGCCCCAAGTAATGACGCCATGGAAGTTTGAAGTGGACTTCCATGGCTTCTATTAACGGAAGAACGAGAGAAGCGAGACCGAAGCCATGGCTGCCCTTAGCGGGGATGACAACTTTACTGACAGGGGCAATTTCATGATGATTATGATGAATGGCGCATACCCAGCGGGAGATTTAACATCTTCCCGCGCCCGAGATGATCGATGGGTGAACAATAAATCCGCAGTCCTAACATTTTGGTTCTTCTGTCCATAAGGTAAGTCCTTGCCACGTGGTCGGGGAATGTTATCCCCTCTTTCGTCTCCACCGGTGCTTGCGCCGTCGTGCAGATCTCACGACAGCCAAGGGCCGCCAATGTAATGCGGATGACAACCAAACTCTCTGCCCTGCTTCCAGAAAGATTTCAGGTCCTTCAGTCTTCCGGTGATTGTCCTGAAGGTGATGGCGAGCAACCTGGGCTGTCTTGTCGTCGGGCTGTGTTAGATCGGTGTTGTCGTTTCCTTGGGTTTTCTCTTCTGTAAGGCTCGTTCCTGGCGAGCGCATTTTCTGGACAGGTTTCAGCTCACCATACGGCTCGGCCACTTCTTGATCACATATCTCTGTTTCCTGGCACTGAGCAGAAGAGAACAGCAAGGTTTCTACTGGTTTTCCATTTCCAGTTCGACAGAATGACTGGCATTCGTCCATGACTGCAACCTCAAACATTTCTTCAACGGTTTGAGCTTGTCGGATCTTAAGAAGTTCCGGCAAGGACTCGCCCTTCATGGCGTCTAGAACGATGCACTCTAAACCGTGTTGCGTAGGCTGTACATTTTCTTTAACGTCCTTCATTTCACGTGTTGCGTCGTCTACTCGGACAGGAACCGCTGAGTCGTCCTTCTCTGTGGCAGACGTAGCCTCGTGCTCTTCACGCTTGTCTTTCGTTGGGACGCGCGATGCAACCTCGCTGCTGGCTCCCACGTTGTCAATATCTGGAACTTTCTTGTGGCTATGGTCCGTTGCCTCGACATGGTACCAAAACCCCTTGCACCGACTCGGCTCACCATCCGAAGTTGAGTCCTGGAGCTTCGGCAGGACAGCTGCCGAGGTTGATGGACGCGAGCCGCAGTGAGGGTGGTCGTCTGGATGGGATGCTGGCCGAATACCGTTGTACACGAGGGTCATTGTTCGAGGGTCATTTGGCTTGCCTGCAGTTCCTCTTGTACTGACTCTACTGCCGGGCGCCTGTCGTGAGTTCAAGGCCGAGCGCAGACAGTTAATGGTACAATCTATGGTTTCTCGGTAAGCCAATGCGTCAGAGTAATATCCCTCAACCTCATCATCGTCCAGAAGCTCTATAATTTTCTCTTCAACTTCATAAAGTGCAGTGTCCTTACTTTCCAGGAGGTCAATAGCCTCTTGAAGGTCGCGAGGAGTCGCAGAGACGGCTTCAAGAAGATCGCTTGCTGCCTTTAGCAGTCGGGTACTTGCGTCGCGAAGGATACGTTGATGCCGGCGCAGCTTATCGATCGCACGCATTCGGTCGGTCGTCACTACGTGGTTAGGGCCAGCCATGCTGACCTCCGGCTGAGGGCGGGGCTTATCAGCGGAAGAACAGTCGAAATCACGGGGTTCCACGAACCTCAAGCCGGAGGGGACGTCAGTAGTCTCTTTCGCCGCACGTGTTCATTCTCCCGGGCTTAACGGCACCAGAAATATTAACGGAAGACCGAGAAAAGCGAGACCTGGGCCATGGCTGCCCTTAGCGGGGATGACAACTTTACTGACAGGGGCAATTTCATGATGATTATGATGAATGGCGCATACCCAGCGGGAGATTTAACAGCTTCATTACCATCCATAAAAACAGTGATAGGCTAGCGCGGGAAATCATCGAAGCAATGGAAATCGAAGGAAACATCGACGATTGTGTCAGCACAGTGTCGGTTGCGCTAACGGATAAACTTTTTCTGCGCACGATTGTACTCGTACCAGGTAGCTAGAGGAGAGTATAAATATACAAGGCGAGGCGAAAAAAATTAATTAGGTAGTGTCAAGGTTTGTGCTTCGTCTTTCGTCTTTGTGCCCTGATGTAATTTTAGGCTGCCCAGTATTTAATCAATTATTATCGAACAAGCTAAGATTCTGCCTATGCTAACACCTTAAAATTTGGCTACGGTTTTTTATTCTTTTTTTATACCGACATATCAGTACTGCTACGACCGAAGAGCTGTTTCCGGGTTCTCAGTGTCATACCCGCATATTGGTGCAGCTAACGCCTGACGACTTACTCCGTTTTCTCATTCCTACGTCTCAGCTTAGCCAGTACCTGCAGACGGAGTTATCCCGGGAGCCCGCACGCCTGCACTGCTACGTTTTGGGTGGCCAGCCAGTGGAGAGGGAACCGGGCACCCGTTTTTTTGTGAGAATGGACGACGTCCCAATGGAGGAGTACTTCACCTAGTGTCAAGGCCGGGCCGTCATAATGACCTTCAACGTCATGCGAACACTCCTTAGAGCGTCACCCAAGGTGTATCCCCACCCCACGGTAAGGCCTCTTGTCCCCTTTGCGTGCACTTCCTGCAAAAGCGACACTTCTATCGCGAAAATACGGGCTCAAAATTCACCTTTTTTTTGTGTGTACGCTCGAATATGTACGCTCGAATAAGTTGTCAAAAGTAGATGTGCTTACTTGCGCTGATCTGCAATAATTTCATGCTTCTAGCACCACCAGACACTGGGTATTACGCTAGATAAAAGAATCAATTTCACTCTCTGCTTTTTATGCAGGAAAGGCTATTTTTACTGACAGAGCTGGTACACATCAGGGCAGGCAAATTGTCACGTTGAGCTTTTAATAAGTACAGTCCAATCATCAAAAAAATTCCTCTTCTGCTACAACTACCTGATGAATATAGTGGAAATAAAGGAGCTATATGTTTACGTTAATATCTGGGCGCCAAAGTTTGGTTTGTGAGTGGCGGAGGGCCATGCATAGCGTACCATTTATGGAATATTGGAGCGCGTCTCACTAGCAACAGTCCTCTTTTAAACCACCAAGTGTCAGTTATTACCATTACAGCTACGTAGAGTGTGTCCAATTTGTGGGAAGCCTTCTCTTCAAATGGGAGTACTCGTCGTCGCACCCACGTTTTACCACAGATCGAGACCCGCACTGACGGGAAAAATGGTTTTTTGTTCAGCGTTTCGAAGTATTTATTAGGTAGACATTATTGGGGGAGGGCGCCTGGCGGCGTTGAGCCATCCATCGTTTGTGTTATACAGCCTGCGGAGTTTACACTGCGGCTACTTTATATTTCCTATACAGTAAAGAAAAAAATGATCTTCTTGCAGTACGCAAAGCATGAATGAAAGACGATCATGGCTTGCACATCACGTAATGCTATTTAAAACGTACGTGAACGCCATTACTTACGGAAAAACACGAGTACAAACAACTATTCGCTCAGACAATTTTACGCAAACATTTCTCCATTTGCAAGAAAATATTCTCTTCACTTCGATGCACATGTCTTCACAAAACTTCCCCGTAAAGCCTCTACTCTCCTCCGCTATCCTGTCAACTCATCCCCTCCCGTGTCGTTCCTACCAGGATAAATACAATGGGGCGTTGTTTTAATCAGTTCAGTTTTCCGGGCTTCCACTGTTCAAGCCCCATCAATTGGACCCATTCGATTTTTGTGGGCTTGGAATACCACCTCGAGGTCTAGTCTTGGGTTTCACGCTCTATTAGCATTTTTTGGCCCAAATACTGTGTTTAACACGTATTTTCATTTGATCCCGCAAAGCTAAAGCGCATTTGAGCCTCTGGGTAAAGCACACTGCCAGGGCCATCTATGAATTGATGGTTAGCCTTCAATGTACCGGATGTTTTCTTTTTGATGTACGAATGCGTTTTCCAGGTTTGCGATTTCGAAAGGTTTTGGATGTATAAACTTCCCGTTGCAAAATTTGTTTTACCGTTTCGGCCGCGTGGCTGAATTGAAGGTTAGACACTCAGTCTTACAGACCGACATTGGATGGTTTAGGTAGTTCCCCGAAGAGTATCGTCTTTAAAAGACCCTGCCTTGATAGCATGACTTCTACGAAAACGGTTGGCGCGAACTGATGCCGAGCTGATTGACACTTTCGTGGCTTTAGGCCACAAAAAAACATAAATAAGAAAGAAGAGGGAGCTTCGAAATGGCAGGAAAAGTGAAGGACGCGCTTTCGAAAAAGAGTCTCCGGGCGCATTCGGCTTCTGCAACAGGCACCGCTTGGGCACTAAGCTCCTCTTCCCTTTACGAACATCGTCGATGTGAAGACTGGAGCTGCCTGCAGCCGACGTGGGCCCAGTTTTCCTGCTTTTGCATGGACTAAACGTCCCTTCATATTGGCCCAAGGGGCATGGTCCTCATGGAGGAGGGAGGAATGTGAGGTGTAAATAGGACCCTCTCTGGCAGCCCATACCAGCCACTATTTTATAGTTTACAGTGTCACGACACGGTTGACTGTGTATGGAAACATAAAAAGTTAAAACGACGCACAGCTGACAACCTGGTCAGCTTAGCCCTTCATAATCAGCGCTCACTGATCCAAAGGGCTAAGGCAGTAGTCGTTGCATCTCTAGCCCTGGTCCTCTGGTTCGACCTAGGCATTCTATTTTAAGTGCAGAACACTTTAAGGGTCCGGATTATCGTCGTAATTACTCCAGGATGATGGCGTCACGTGCCAATACAGGGGCTTCGAAAAGATAACCGTTTGCGCTAGTCAGGACAGAATCGGCGTCTCGAGTTACAAAGCTTCTGTCTGCCCCATCGGGCCGTCGAATCTCACGTTACTCACATGCTACGTGTGGGGGGTGGACTCTGCGCTGCGTTACTGCCACGGAGGCTGCTGTTGCTCTGCGTCAAAAAGTACAAGGTAATATAAAACACGAAAGCCAGCATGAAATATAGCACTATTGCCCTTAATGAAAAGTCAATTAGACGGCCACTTCATGGGACTTTTAATGGGGCTCCGCCGCCCTCTCTTGACGGCTTTCGCTATCAACACCAGGCTGATACTGAAACTAGTCACAAGATGGCGCCACAGCCCCTCTGGCGAACCACTACTCCGTACTTCGGCAACTTCCACGTTAGTAGAACTGCTTTCTTATTGCTCCGCTTTCCATTCCCCACTTTCATTTGCACCCTAATAAACGTATTTTCATCCATACAAAGAGTTGAAGCTGCAATTCCGCAAACGTGCTAACGTTTCAACAATTACTTGTTTCTTTTTACGGGCCAACGCAGGACGACGCGTACGTGACCGGCGACCTCGCACTGCTCCAGGGAATCGGCCACGTCGACATTACTCACTTGTACCTTTTTGAAGAACCAAACGCAAGCTGCCTTCTCGTCACCGATTGCATCTTCATGCACTGGCTGGTCGATACAGGCGAGAAGGTCATTGAAGAAGACTTGCGGACCCTGGACGCGCGCTTCTACTGGTCTTTCGTGCTCTTGGACCAAAAGGTTCACGCGGGAGTGAGGCTGGACTTATCATCCAGGCTGAAGTCCCGTGACTATGCACTTGCTTTCCAAGATACGACGGCACAACTGGTCAAGCGCAACTGAATTGATAAAGCGCAACAAGCGCTTCTGCCGTCCCCCTAGGCCATAATGAATTTTCTCGAAATATTTTCTTCTCTTTCTTCTCGGACGCGAAGCGGAAATAGGGCTGTACCAAACGAGCGTAGTTCGGTGCTTGACTGTGTATATGTGTATATGCTGGCCTGCATGTAAAAATAAAGCCAACTGTGGTTACGTACGTAATGCCGCATTGTCATCCCCTGGAACAAACCTTGTGCTAAAATGGCATTATTATTCCTACCCATACAAAATCATGTTGCTAACCGGTTGGTTGATATACGAAAGATATTTCTGTCTGCTCCACGCGAACAAGCAGATTCTCACCCGCGCACAGTGACATTCCTTGTACAAGCACTTTACTCATACGTTTTTAGCAACAAACGTGTCATCGTTCCTATTCTTACAAAGTGACAGACCTAATATTTGATGACAAAATATTAGGGCGCTAACTCTGGGCAGGAGTTTTAGATGCAAAGCATCTCTTGCTCGGGCTATGTCCGGCGTCCGCACTTCTCCCCCTACACTATAAAAAAATAAAATAGTTAGCGGTGCCCGGTTTCGATCCCACGACTCTCTGGCCGCAACGGGACATGCGCGGCACTCTTCCAACTGCGCTACAAAACCGAGACTGGAGCAAGTGCTGCGAACGCGCCTTATGTCCTTGACTCATTCAAACTACGTCAAGAAGCTACTGATACAACGAAGGCACGCGAAGCTAAACGTAAAGGGAAACGGAAACGACGAACTGAAAACTTTAGACGAGGATGTTGAATTTCCCGTGGCAAAGCTGTGGCGCGAAGTTCCACGCGCCTTGCAGCTCAACCAGAGAAGAGGACGAAGAGGGCGGGCAGCGGGGTAGGAGCGTGAGCACGCCATAAAGAAAGACGAGAGCAAAGCCACGAAATATGTTCAGTCGTGCCCTTCAGTCTTTCGGCGTACGCAAACCTGGAACCCTCAAGGAGTGGATGGATCCACCATCTCACGTTGCACCATCGGACGCACTCCGGCTCAGGCGTGCTTCCCTTCAATATTGTAAGGACGAGAGAGGATCCGGCCGTTTCTATCCAGAGCCTACATCGGGGCCACCCCACCTCGAAGGCGTGGACAGCGGCCCTCCTCCCCCTTCACCGTAAAGTCCCCCAGTTCTGTCGCAAGGTTTATAACCTGTACAAAGCAGAAATAAAGGCGTCATAAAAAAAAACTCCCCCACCTCCCCGAAGGGGATCGTGCGGAAATGCGAATGCATTGGGTGCACCGATGAGTGTGCTGCGGCAAGCAGTAATAGAGAGAGGCGTGCGCTCCACTGCATTTATATACATTTTCCGAGCGCAGCAAGCGGAGAGAGGGTACGCGGAGAGGAGAGAGAGACCCGCGCTACACGCCCGCCCCACGCGCGAGCTCTCTCTCCCGCCGAGCTCCGCGATGCGAGCGCCCTCACACGCCCGAGCGCGCTCCTCCTCTCCACTCACTCTCCGCTACTCCGCCCGAGCTCCGCGATGCGAGCGCCCTCACACGCGCGAGAGCGCTCCTCCTCTGCCCTTGCCCTCCGCTTCTCCCGCCCGAGCTACCACCTGCTCCGGTTGCTAGGCGCGCCACAGCTGTTGCTAGGGGCGAGGAGGAGCGCGGAGAGATAACACCTGTGGGCGCACGCCGACGGAGTACGACAACCCCCGACTAAGAAATGCATTCGCATTTACGACGATGACAACGACGAAGGCAGAACTACGAGGCGCGCGCTCACGTGCGCTCGCGCTGGAGGAATGCAGGCGCACGCCGACGGAGCACGACAACCCCCGACTAAGAAATGCATTCGCATTTATAAGAAAGACGAGAACCAGTAGGTGTTCGATCAGGTAACGCCGGTGTCGGTCTCTTCGCTGTCTTCTCCTCGCTTAGAGACATTTCTCTGTCTCTACATGGGGCTTTACACCACGTTCCCATTCGTGCTCTGATGAATGAAACCACATAACGGCAACACAATAGAGCCTACACCGAACAAGCTACGGTTGGGCAATTGGAGATTTTTTTGCAAGGCATCCCTTATTCGACCCTCCGTCGTCCGTCGACACCTCTCCTGCTCGTCCCCCTCTCCATGCCACCTGTGATAACGCCACTGTCCTCCTTGCCGCTCGGCCCGTCCTGTGCCAGCTCAAGAAGACACAGGCCACACTGTCGCTCCAGGAGCCCTAACCAGCTGTGATAACGCCGCTTTCCTCCTCACCGCTCGGCTCGTCTCGTGCCGGCTCAGGAAGACACCGGTAACACTGTCGCTCCAGGAACCCTTAAAGGGGAAGCCCTTAAAGAGACATCACAGTGATGTCCTTTTCTTCTTACTGCGCCGTCCACACCACCTCAACGCATGCGCGTCTCTCCTCCCTTCTCCTCTCCTCCAGCTGTATAAAAACAGGTGCGCGCGCTGCGCCACTTTCAGTCTGCTCCGAGACACCGCCTGCGCTGGTTCTGCTCTGGTGTGGAACCTACACGGAACCCCGTGCTTTGCATCACCACATAGTTCCCTTTGGGGAGATGGAGAAATTTTTAAATGCAGAGCATTTCTTTAACTCGCACTGTCACCCGTCGTCCCTCGGCGTTGTCCGCTCTCAACAACAGGTGCGGGCGCGCATGCGCGTGCTCCGGCGCTGAAAGAGGCATTGCAGCAGCAGGTGCTACCTCCTCTCCCTCTACTGCGCGCGCTAAGGCAGCGGCGAAGCGTCAGCGCCTAGCCGCGGATCCCGAACGTCGAGAACGGGAGGCCGCCGCCAGTCGTCAGCGCCGAGCTGCGGATCCATCGAATTGAGAGCGAGACACGGTTTCGAAACGACAGTGGCTAGCGGCGGACCCCGCGTTACGAGAACGAGATGCCGCCGTCGGCCTTGTTGACGTAGTCCACGACGTACGCCGCGCACTCGTAGTGGTCGAGGATGATCTGCAGGTAAATTTTGGAGTCGAGAACCCTTCCGATCAACGGGTTGAACGTGTTCACTCGCTTCTCGGTGGAGGTCCTCGCGTGAAGCACGCGCGGACGCCACGCGCCAGCCCGCAGAATCTCCGAGTACTCATCCCCAGACCGCACGTCGAAGGCGCGCAGGAACTCGTCCAAGCTCGCAAACTCCCTGTGCTCCAACGCTTCGTGCATTTCGTCATGCTTGGCCTTCAAGCGCCGTCGACGCACCCGTACGACAACAACAACTACAACTACCACCGCCAACTACCACAACCTACGCCACGTGACCACCCCCAATGGTTTGCATGTACTCGTGTCGCTCGCGCAGGGGCATGCGACGGGGGCACTTTTTGTCTTGGTAAGTAATACCCCTGTCATATGGGCACTTTGAATAGCGATTGAGTCGGTCCGCGTCGGGCGCTGCTACACGGCAGTTTCAATCGCGATCAAGCCCGATCCCGCTCGAACCAAATCCTGGTTTCCAAAATGCGATTACGGTTTCCAAGCGCGAACAGGCGTAAGCGGTGATACTCTTGTTCCCGCTGAGTAATCGCACAGAAGTTGACAACTTCAAACTAATGCCACAAATTGTATCTAATAACTTGATCCAAATAACTTTGAGGCAACATTTATATAGTTACGTATGCCTACGACTACGGAAAGCTCCCAGACGCCGGACGCAAAGCCCATTATTCGGCGCCACATGGAGTACGAGAGTTTAACTGGTACAACTTCATCGTGATTGAAACGTGCCGTGTAGCTTTGGCGTTGCGTCGAGCGCGCTCGTAAATTCAATCGCGCTTCCCTTCAATCCGGATAGCAATTGCCCCTCTGACAAGGGTAGTACCGAAGTTGCCGACTAGGAAAAGGTGCTCAGGAGCCTTTTGCACTTAGCAGAACTTTAGTACCACACCTTAGGAATATCGGAAGCACTTTTAGAATCCCTCAGTATGTCCTCACAACGCGCTCATTGCCCCATGTGTTCATATTAACCGTAGGTTTAACAGTGCCTCGGATCTGAATGGCCCAGCGACGATGACAGGAAGAATTCTATCCTTTGTCCTTGATGCTAGCACGTTAGTACTCGAAGAGCTAGGAAAATTGTGATATTTCTGTTAAGACAAACAAATGTTGAAACTTGATGTCTTTTAAGGAACTTGTTCAGTGCCTGCGCTCTCTTGTTTCGGTTTTTACAACCTACTTAGGAATAGCTGTGTCAAACAAACTACATTTCAAGTGGCTACATGCAAACGTCAGCAAAGCTTAGCACGGCATGTGTATATCGTTTCCGAGTTTCCTCCTTTTAATAAGTGCTAAATAATTTTGAGTGTTTTTTTATGAATAAAAACAAGGAGAGAAACACGGGCGCAGTTGGTGTTTCTTGTTCTTCTCTCAGTGGGGTAAGTGGGGCAATTTAAAAAAGAGAATGTCGAGAAGAACAAATGCTACTGAAAACTTGGTAGCGGCGTAATGACGGACAAAGCCATTCACTCAAGCGGGGAGAAGAGATAGAACGAAAGGTAACAGAAAGCGCCCATTCCCCCTCCGTTGCCTGGAAGAAGTAAAGAAATTCGGCGAAGGCTGATTTATGAATTATGACAATTGCGGTAAACTGACAAACAGAGGAAGGAAGACAGACAGAGGAAGGAAGACCGACAGTATGCGTATTGACTGTCTTCCTCCCTCTGTTGGTCAATTTAGCGCAATTTTCGTAATTCATAGTGCACCAACTAATCGAACAACAAATTTGACTGAAGGCTGAATTCCGGGTCTCGGTGCTCTACTGGTTGTTTCTCTAGGCGTCGTATAATTACGGCAACGTTTCTCGTTCTTAGCACTTAAAGAGAATGAAGTGTTCTCTAATGTCGATGGTGCCGGAACCTGGTTGGAAGCCTCATACAAAAATAAAACTCTATTTTGGTATCAGGGAGTCTCATGTTAATTACGGAAGTAGATGGGAAACAAAGTGTACGCAGAAATTTTGCTTCTACTTGGAACGCGAACAAATAAAAATTTTTCCCTCTGTACTGAGTAGCAATCATTGTGAACAGTCTGCTAAAATGTGAGTCTGCATTCACTTGTTTTTTCGGAGTTTTTGATTTAATTTGTTCAAAGGTCTCTGATTTATAAATTCTCTTTAATATCGAATGAGAAGGCGGAAAATAAACATTTGCTTTCGGATGCTAACATTAGGCTTTAAAAGTGGCGTGCGACACATGCTCTATAGTTGAGACTCCGATAACACTGACCACACCTCCCAATTCCAATCACGCTCAAGTTCGCAGATAATGGTCCCGCTTTCCTTTCATTTCTTAAACTTGGTAGCAAGCAAAACTGTCGCACGTGCAAGTCTCTTTCTTTTTTACGGTAGTAATAACAAACCTGTGATGCCTGTGTTATTTCCCGTAGCACTGGAGAATGACAAATTTCCAAATCAATTTTATTCAATGCGCACCCTTTCTCTTTTTTTCTTTGTTTGCTCGCCTCAAACTTGAAGGGAAATCTTGTTTCTCACCTTTCTCTCTCCCCATTAAGACTGAATCTTCGTTCGGGGCCCAAACGTTCGTAATGTAATCCATGGCAGTACTCCTTCCTTTGGTTTTGTTTAATATAATTATACCCAAAACACTTCTACAGTCACGCTTCATAATCGCGCTTGCGCCACTGAAGCTACATGCTAAAAGAACTGTATACTCCACAACATTTTTTTGAAGAACATCAAAAACATCCCGAACAATAATTCGAAATAACAGCGTAGCTTTGCTAATCCTGCGAAGGCGCTTTTTGAATTGAATGGAATTCAGTGTAATGGAACTATGTTTGCTGTGTGCAGAAAAACGGAGATAAGGCAAAAGACGACTACCCTGACAGAAGCCTCTCCTCGGAGCACACTTTACACACGGGTACATTTTTATACAAAAAACAAAACATGGCTATTAAATCACAAAGCAGAATATACCAAGAAAATGTTTTAAAGGAACTCTATTTTTACACAAACCGTCTTAACAAAATACAAGTACACCGCTGTGTATTGAAAATAAAAGCACATAGCACATCATTTAAATTAAGTCATATCAGGATAAGCACAGGATAAAATGGCAACAAAATACCAGTTGTACTTGTGAGCAGAGAACCTAGTCGGCCAATGTCAAGTAAATACAATGCACAGAAACAAATTAGGAACCCTGAACGTTACCTTTCATTATTAGAGTTTTAAATGTGTGATTCGATATCTTCTTTTTAGAATGAACTTGCATCACTACCATATTTAGAGGAAGGGAATTTCGTATTCTAAATGTTGTTTGCTGTAATGGGTTCTTTTCTGTAACACCTTAAGCTGTTGGCGTTAACACTAGAAAAATCTGATATCAGTTCATGGCTCGATGCTTTTTTGCATTCGCAGCTACACCGGTGCAGTTGGGAACGCGCTGTTTCTGGGGGCCACTTTTAGCGTCTTTGCAAGACTGAGGAGGATGGCGATACGAGAGTCTTCGGTGTACACTCTTCCAATGCTCCCCCCTCACTCTTACTCAATGCGTAGCCGGAAAAGAGCGCCCTCGCACTCTCCAAACGCTGAACGCAAACCACCGTCTACCCTCTCGGTCGCCACATGTGGGCGTAGCTTGGTCAGAAAGACGGCGGGCTCTTGGTCCGCTTCTTTATGAGGACCCAGGTTCGAACTCTGGTGGGGCCAGCAGTTTGTTTATGCAGCGAGGGGTGTAGCCAGAAGCCAGTGACCGCCTGGGATGATTGTTTGGGTAGCCAGTGGTAGCCTTGTAGTTGTCTGCTCACGCAGACACGAGAATCCCCTTGGTTGGTTAGAGATATACTGCTTCGCACCCGCCGTGGTGGCTCAGTGGCTAAGGCATTGCGCTGCATAGATTGGTTGCATGTTCGACTCCCGGCCGTGGCGGCCACATTTCTGATGGAGGCGAAAAGCAAAAACGCCCGTGTGTACGAGATTTCGGCGCACATTAAAGATCTCGGGGTGGTGAAAATTATTCATAGCCCTCCACTACGGCTACCCTCATTGCCTGCATTGCGTCGGCGCGTTGAACCCCACACTCAAATCGGTGCACTGCTTCATAGTAAAGCGTGAAAGAATTAAAATTTGTTTCAGAATGCACGGCGTGCTGCAATATGCGCAGGACTGATATCAAATTGGCCAGCACGAAAACATAATTCTTAGCGTGTTAACTCAACGTAGCATGGAAGTGATGCAATGAAATGGAACTAGAGGTCCCACCAATTACGCCCAGTCATGTGTCTTAGTGAGTGTTCTGGTCGGTGGTCGCCATTCGTACAAATAAGATTTTGTGACTTCATAACAAAAATTGCCCGAAAGGGGCTAGGCAGTCACCATTGCGTCATGTGTTCTCTTTCATATCGCCATTCTTTTTCCGAAGTTTGCGATAAATTTGGTATCACTGCTATCGGGACAAAGCAGTTTTTTTGATAAACCAAACTTGCATTTTGCCTTATGGCCACTTGAAAGCATTCTGTGAGCCTATTCGTCTGGGTATGACAGGCTGCAGAGAGCTCCTAGTTCGTTTTGCAAGGCTGCAGGATGTTGTCGATAACTTTTGGCGAAATGTTGCAGGCTAGGTCGGTGGGCAGTTGGTGAAGAGTGCCATCAAGGTAAATGTAACAGGTAGTGAAGCTTCTATAGAAGCCCATAGGTTCAGAAAATAGCGGCTCTCAAGCTGCTCATGGGCTTAGCACCATCTGTGTGAGGAGGGAACCCTTCCGGTGGAACAAAAAATAAACCGTATTTGACGCAAGTCCCGGTCAAAAACTGACGTCATTTTGGTAGCATTAGCGCAAAAATTTGACATAAAATATCTTCAACACGCCTCTGATCGCTGATCGCTCATTGCATTGCCATCTGACGCAAGTTGGCGAGCCCTTGGCGTGTGTGCTTTAAGCCAATGACAGCATATCTAGTACAGACTCGTGACTACAGAAACGTGTTTGAGCATACTGTCGTATGCTTGGACTCGGTGTTTAGAAAAACATATTTCATTTTCTCTGAAACTTTATTTTTATTCATGCCTTCCACTGCTGTACAAAAGCAATCAGTAGTTTATTTTGATTGCAGTGGGTGGAAAACCGGAAACCGGGCACGTACCCAGCCCCCCCCCGAAAAGAATTTGTTTGTGCCATGGGCTGCAGAGCCCAAAATGACACTCGAACACTCTCCCCGACCCCACCTTTTTATCAAAAACGTGTGCACTCCTCACCCCGACACAAATTTCTATCAACGCCTCCACTGGGCTGTTTAATTGCGTCGCACATACGCAGGTTGCGTGCGTGCCTTAAGTATAGATCAATGTTATATTATGCTTGCTCGGTTTTTGTGCTTCAGTTATACCAGAAGAAATAACGCACAGTCATGCTATAATCAAGACATTTGAATTTTATTCCAGCATAAACAATACGACAACTTTACCACACTGTACAAACTCCGCACGTATACAATAAGTACAAAGTGTTCCTGGGCACTATATGCATTATGATTTTTCTTACGAGCCGAAAAATTTACTTTAGCCGTATCACATAACATAACGAGCAATGAAAGCCTCAACAGCAGAGCTACTTCGAAGCAAGAGAAAAGAACTAGGCACTGCATCTAGACGCAGAAAATCGGGCTGTAGGAATTGATTGATTGATTGATTGATTGATTGATTGATTGATTGATTGATTGATTGATTGATTGATTGGCTGTTTATTGGAGGAGGTCATAAGACCTGTGAAGGGGATGGGGGAGAGTGGGAAAAGGGGAAAATTATTACAATAAGAGTCTTCAAATACACATATGTTCTTGTCACAATAGAAAGTCCGTTCGGACTTGTCACAGAATCACTGACCCATACAGGGCTTAGTCAATCACGAATCAAATTGCTTTATCGAGACCATTCCTGAGGGAGAATATTTCAAGTGTCTCTAATAAAGTGGGACTAGCGCGCATTTGACGTATATGGTCCTGTTCATCACACGGGATGGAGCTTAGTCTTAAAACTTCCGATCGGTCTTGTGAAAAGTCATAGCACGTCCGGATAAGGTGATGAAGATTGGAGACGGGTAATTCCCCACAAAATATGCACTTTGAATTATAAGCTGTATCATGATGGGTCCATTTAAAAGAACGCCAGGAGTATATGCAGAGTTTGCGTAGATCTTTTTTGCAATAACTGCTCTTTTTCTGGGGAGACGTTTTAGAGCTGAGAGGAAACCCACAGGGGAGGATTCCTGGAGGCGCTGATGACTGAGAATCTTTGACTTGCGGTAGTTTTCAGGCCAGGTCGCGTCCTGTGGGTGTGGGTCCGAGGAAACCATGGGAGGGTTGAGACACTCTTCCGGGCAGCCATGTGGGCTAACTGGTTCCCTGCGTCTTCCTCGGTGTGCGGCGGGGTCCAAACCGAACGAGCGGATACGAATTCTTGTCGTAGCTCCCGAATCTTTCTCAGTATAGTAGTGGCAGGTGCGTTTGGGGTGAAAGAACGATTTAATTCACGAAGTGCCACGTGGGAGTCTGTGATTACGCGTAGTTTGGTTTGAGGAAGTGACGGGCTGTTCTCTTGGATGCTTTGAAGGGCACCTAGAATTCCAAAAAAGCTCGGCTTCTGCTACTAGGCCATGGATATGTGAAATATTGCAGGACTAATCCAGGGGTAGAAATTCCGGGCAAGTCCAAGCTACGGCTGCGGCATTGTTCGCCCCTGCTGCGTCTGTGAAAACATCTATTTCGTCAGTGGCTTTGTCTTGTTGCATACGCCTAACGAGATGCTCCCTAGCCACCGGGTTGGAAAGCCGCATAGGCCGTCGTCTGATTAGTCCAAGTGGTGGACGTTCCAATGTGGGGATGGGGCCTTGAAAGGGTGCCCCCTCAAAGACGCTGTTCAACGTGTCGCATTTTAAGATTGCTCGTCCTTGCGGTGAGAATTCCAGGCGCGTTTGAAAACGTTGCCGAGTTTCCTCGATGAGTTGTCATAGCGGGGGAAGAGGAACTGCCAACACTAGAATATCATTTCTGGTGTGTCGAGGGAGACCCGTGATGGTGCGGATAAAAGAACGATTTAGTATTTCCAAATCGCGCAGAAGACGAGGGATATAGTTGAATATTGGAAAAACGTATGTTAGCCGGCCTTGGGCCACTCCTATGGCGGGAGTTTGGCATGAGGCTTGGTGTGAACCACCCTACTTGCTTCAGATGAGAGTAATAAGATGCATCGTAGCACGCCAAGTGGTACAAAGGCTCCGAATCCATGCTTGAGGGCTAGTGCAACTACACAGTTGGAGACCGAGAAGTCAGACGGTTCCGTTTTGGGATGAGATTGATGTAGCGCCAAAATGAAGGGTAAATATACGAGAAAGATCAGCTTTGCGTTTGCCGTTGATTCTGACAAATTCCGTTTTGTGTGGTGTGAGTTCCAGGTTGAAGGCAGACAAAGAGCGTTCTAGGCGAAAAACGGCACCCTGAAGTTCTGAGTGCATGGCTTCCTTGCCGTCGTAGTCTGCCGCTTCGGTCCAGACGACGACATCGCCGGCGTACAGGGCGAATCGAGCTGAGGTGTCATTTTCAAGCTGTCGGGCGACACGGTTCATACCAAGGTTGAACAGCAATGGTACAAATGCTAAGATTAGTACAAATGCTAAATACAAATGCTAAGATTTACACACAGGTAAAATCGATTGAGTCGATGCATAATTTCAAAAAAAGGATAATTATATACAAGCAAATGTTTCATAACTAAGGCTTGCAGTAACTAAGAATAAAAAACAAATTTCTCAACAAAAAGTTTTGCAAGGCATCCGGCATCTTTCCCAGCCACATCTCTAATAGTACGCAAAAGTCAGGTCAATTTTTCTGGTGGCAATTCTATAGTTGCAATTTCGCAGTAGCAATTTGTTTCGTATAAGGAAAGCTTGGGTTCATCCCTGATGAAGGTCGTCTTAAGAGACATATTTAAAAATGATGTTGACCAGGGCTATATATCCCACTCTATACCGCTTTTCTTGGCACGCATTATATTGTCGCAGAAAATATCGTGTGCCAGTGATGCGGCTTTGCATTCGTAACTAGAGAGAAACAATGGTGGGCGCCCGGACCCAACGGGTTGGGTGGGCATTTGTTCTGCAGGATGGTCGCCTGTGCCTCGCCGAGCATTCGTTTCTGCTGAGAGGCGTCCTCCGCGCAATCTCCGCGTCCACATGCGCATTTGTGTCATGGTAACCTGCTACCCAGGCGTTCGCGTCCGCTAGCCGCTGAGCAAAAACTTTTTATTGCTCTCATCGTATTTGCTTAGGCGCAGTGGGTTAAAAAAGGTAGGTAAAGTCGAAAGCCTTCTTAAGTGCCCCATTCTGCGAAAAACCGTCGTTGCGGCTGTCGATTCAAGGAAATGGCCAACGCTGTGATTGGCACATAATGGGAATGTAAACGATGGAATTTGAACCTCGGTTTTCCGAATAGCCGCAGAATGCACTACTGCCTCCCCACGCTGCAATCAGTGCAGCAGGAGTGCTTGTTGCGGCTATTGTTCCTTTTTACGGAGAGCGTACCCACTTAAAGGATTGGCCACCAACCGGGATCTTTCAGGGTGTAATTGTAGGTAAAGCTGTGGGCACCAGTGAAAAACGTCAGCCTCAAAGCAAAGCACTAGGCCTAAACTGCAACATACCCAACTGTTTCTGCCATTAGCCTGGCAAACTACAACATACGCAGACAGTATGGCACTTCCCATGGCGGAACAGTATTGGGGAGAACAGTGCATATTCTGTGGGCCAGGGCACAGGACAATGTGCACTATAATTGGGTGTACCTGATCACAAGGTAATGTTCATTTTTTTTTGGGATGCTACCCAATAATTGAGACGTAATTATAAAAAACGATTTACAAAATACGCAATCACCCCTGTTTACTCAAAAATGCGTAGAAAGTACTCGACGCACATTTTCAAGAAATGAATTGACTTCAGAAAAACGAACTGAACAACTCAAGAGAACTGAGAAAAGCATGAAAAAGTTCTTACCTAAAACCTGCTTTTAAGTAAGCCCGACCTTCGCCGAAACTGTGGCAAATCCATTGTTAAACTTTTTAAAAGCCAAATTACAAACAACAAAACCATGCGCTGATTTTTTGCGCACTAGTTAAACGCATCTACAAAGGATCTCAATGTATATCGATGCGCGGTTTGTGAAAATCTTATCAAAAAAAACATGTGTGGTCAAAACAACACGCGTCTTTCCTTCCCTTTCTGCAGTATGAACAAAACAGCAAGGCATCCAATAGCATGGGACAAAACAGCACTGCGACACAACAAAAATGTCAAAACATCAGAGCGCAAATAGCAAAACGCCACAACTCTGCAAAGACAAAACAGCATGCCCAAAGTGCAAGGCTCGTATTGCGGCAAGATGGCTGCACTCGCTGGCGTCGTTCCACATGGAAGGGACCAGTCTGCTAGGTTTTAACGATCCGGTGAAACACTCTGCGATCACTGACTAGGCAGAGTCACTATTATTAATTGACAGTTACTCTGGCCTGACAGTGAGCTATTGCAATTTAGCCACTTGGTTACCATCAGACTGCCTTTCCTTGCCAAAGTACAGTCTGATTGGATTTTATCTAATCAGTCAAACCGCTTCTAGCCGTAGCCACTGTTCATCACTGTTAGCACATACGTTTTGTATATTTTATTTGTTGTCACGTGATTATTTTTTAATGCGATACTGTCTTACGGAAAAACAGGGAGGTTTATAGGTACAACACTGCACCATGTGATGATTTGTGGCTAGGCACTTTCTTCGCTAACTGTTTGTTGATGCGGTTTTGCGGCGTTACAGTGTACTAGAAGACAAGTGTGACGTTAGGAGCCGATTAGGGGCTCAATATCACGATGAAAATTTCTGCTGAGGAACTCCTCTTGTAAGCAGCCCCCGTTGCGGCCGCTGCTTACCAGTTGGTTTGAGAAGTTTTGTTCGTTAAATTAATCCCCATTGATCGCAATAGTCTTATTTCTTCATTTTATGGCAGAAAGTTTTATCAAATCCGTCAAATAATTGTTTAGTTTGATTATAAAACCTATAGGTGGCGATGGCTGTAACAGGAGTTCCATGGCAAACGAATATGCTCCATACCATTTTTTTATCGCAAAAGAACCCACAATCTCCATTGGTTTTCCCCCCGAATGACACACCTCTTTCTTCCACTACAGTGCCTTCGCGGGCTGTTTTGACGCTGTGAAGTTTTACCTTGCAGAGTTTTCAAGTGCTGTTTTTTGGCGTCCTTTTTTGATGCTGCCCTCGTATAGTGACGGCCTTGGGGCTTTCTACTTAAAAGACGTTTGCAGTAGGCACACACTTGATGTGCAACGATTATTACGTTAATTCACTTGTCGTAAGGTTTCAGGTTAAGTTAGGCAGACATTAGGGCTGAACGTAAGCCTGAAATATACCCACTGAGGTGGATTTACTGGGATTTGCAACACGATGCGACGCGGTTCATTGGACGTGAATCGCATTATATTCCCAACTCATGAGAAGTGCTTAGTGCACAGCGGGCCGCGCACTGGCAGGATGAATCTTAGGCATGCGCATGGGCAGCGGCATTTTCAATATCCTGTACGTCATACTAGGCCATATTCTGCAGCAAGCCAAGCCTCTTTGCACGGCGATGCGTATTTTACGGTGGTATCATTGAGCCTCCATAGCCTCACGTATTCCTCGGAAGTCTAAACCATCACCACAGTCGGTGGACACCACCTCGGGTGATATATTGTTACTGGACTAAGGTGGGCAATGCCTCACAGGTCCTTCAACCAAAAACGATGACGACGAGGACTTACTGGCTGGCGCGAACCATGAGCGAGCTCTGTCATGGCCACTATGCACATAATGTAAATAGATCGCTTCACCCAATCTCATCGTTCGTCTCATCTTCATCCTGCTGCCACGTAACATTTTGGTGGATTGTGAGGGATCATCCCCATCCTTTCCTCCACATCGCATCGCCTCGGCCTGGGTGAAATCATCGAGGGAATGTGGGCCGTGTCGGGCCGCCCCAGCCCACTGCGACGAGCATTCGACCACGTCCACCACCCCGTGTCCCCAGCCCGTGAGCAGCCGATCAAGACCTGCCGTCACAAGTCGAGACAAGACGAACAGAAAATGCCGCGTCGTCAGCCCTCTCGTCCGTCGGGTTCGAGTTCCTCCGACGGTTCGCATCTGCCTTCAAGTCATCGCTGTTGTGGGGCCAGGCAGCGTATACCCAAACCATATCCCGTAGGGGCCCCAGGCCGACCACAGCCCCTTGAAACAGCGACGTCACAGCGTGACGTCACTTTCTCTTCGAGCGCGACTTCATGCGCCGTGGATTTTTTTTACATGCGACTGAATCTCATTCACTCGCCTTGTCCATGCAGCGTCGTCGGCGTTGTCGTCCGCCCCTCCCCAATTCCCCTCGCCGCGCAAGCTGCGCTCTCCACTCCGCCGCTCACCCCCTCTGCTCTCCGATGCCCCTCTCTCGCAAGGGGCTTTGCATTGGATTCGAATGGATTAGCTTGGGCTTGGCTTGGCATGGATTGGATTGGATTTGGATTGGATTGGAATAAAGTGGATTGTGTTGGATGGTGTTGGGTCATAGCCGCGGCAGACGCACTGGCGCCGGTGCATGTGCAGTACTCTCTCTTCCGCGGTGTCCTCTCCTTCGGGCGCGCTGCGCATATAACCGGTGTGCCACTCTCCGACGGCCTTTCGGTCGACGGTTGCTCTTCGCTTGCGCTTGAACCCCCTCAGCGTCGCATCACACGAGGGTTCCCGTGAGGGGAGGTGGGCATAATTTTTTCTCTCGTTTTGGGCGGCGGCCGATGGCTTCACTCCGTGCGCGAAGCTGGGGCTGCGGCGCTGGGGAGCTGACGCACATTTAGTAGAAGTTAAAGGCCCAACCACATGCAGCGTACTTTCTCTGTTTTCTCGTGTGGTGACTCGAGCTGACACGCGAGCAACGCCGAATGTATACGCTCGCCAGATATCGGCGTCGACGCAGCGCGAGAAAGCAGCGGAAAGCGGGCCATCTGACGCCATCTGGCTTACACGAATGCAACCGGTGCAACTTCTCGATCGCAATTGAAACGTGCCGTGTAGCAGAGGCAGTGCGTCGAGCGCGTTCGAAACCTCGATCGCGATTCACTTCAATCCCGATTGAAAGTGCCCGTGTCTGCGCATTGCCGCCGAACGAGGCAGACACTCGCGCGACGCGTGATTTCGCGTCCAATTGGGTAATACTTTAACCTTTTCGTACCTATACGTTCCGGAAAGCACTCTCATTAAAGTAAAGACAAAATTTGTTTTGGTCTTTTGTGATCGCGCTGCGTCCCGGCAGTCGATGGTTTCGCTCCGCGCGCGAGCATGACGTACGCGAAGGGATGCATCAAACACGAAGTATATCTTTGCATACTTGTTCTCACTTCTCACTCTCCGCACTCTCTTGCGAGCCTGCAGACACTTGTCTTCCATCCTGTTCCTAGTTAATCTAGCGCTGGGCGTGATGCTTTAAGTGCGGGCGCAGGCGGACGCTTTTTTACCGACATGTGGTCATTGTTTACGTTCCTGAAAGCGAACACTCTCGATCGTTTCAGTGAAGACAAAAATGGTTTTTAAGTGCGAATGCACTTTATAAGCGACCCCAAACCTTCCACCGCCGGCGGCGGCGGCGGCGGCGGCGGCGGCGTCCGCAGCCCTCCTCTCCCTAGCAACGGCGTGGAGCGGAGAGGAGCGTCGGTAGCCACGGCGCGGTGACGTCACTTCACCACGTGACCGCGCTCGCTCCGCCTCCTCGCCGTGGCTGCGCGGGTGCGCGCCGCTCCCCGCACCGCTCCTCGCGCCGTGACGTCATGGTATGACGTCACAGCGCGCCTCCTCTCCCCAGCAGCTGCCGCGCGCTCTCTCTCCACCGTGACGTCACACTCTCTCCTCCTCCCTCTCTCGGCTGCAGCTGCCGTGCGCCGCTGTCCCTCTCCCCTTGCGCTCGCCTCCTCTCTCAGCCACCTGGCTCGGCGCGCTCGGCGCGGCGTACCCCCCTATATATGCAGCGATAAACTGCCAGACCTCCGTGGGTCGGCTCGCGCGCGCTCACGGGCGAATGCCAACGGATTTTAACTTTACTCCCCCTCATAGCATCACCCCGTGCATTCGCACTTAACCATGTTCACCCTCGGGGAAATGCTTGGGAGTTTTTTGATCTTGGGTGGTCTTTTGGATTCCGTACCGGAGCGCAGAACGTTTGCTTCCAATCGGTCGAAAGCACACGCGTACGTCGGTCGCTCATCTGCGGTTGATATCAGCGAGCGTGTTGATCCGTTTTTATAATTGTGTTATTACCGTCAAATCTGAACAAGGTAAGTAAGGATGATGAACGAAGACGCACTTAGCACAACCTTACTTGCAACTTTATTTACCCTTGATGTTATGTACCGACTGCAGCTTCATAGGTATTCAAAGTGTGAGCAAATCAAATTTCGGGGCTGCCTTGATAATGAGGGTACCGTCGAACGTCACTTGTAGGTTAAACGGCAAGGAACTCTGGCCCCCTTTGTTTAGCATGAAAAAGAAAAGAAAAGCCGGTGAAACCCTCATAGCAGAAAAAACGAGGTTTCGCCGAGATTCGAACCACGGACTCTCAAAACAAAACGCCAGCACACAAGCGCGCAACCGCTCGAGCACGCCAGGGGAAGACGCGGGCCCCAAGAATTTGGTACCTTAACAGAGGCTTCCAACGAATATTGTCGAGTGATTTGCTTTGGTCATGTTTGAGCTTTGAGCCGTGCTAATGCTTGTTTCTTACGGCCCCCTCTTGGATCCGAGGGCAGTTATGCTATTACCACAAGCGATGTGGCCACGGCCCCCTTATTTGAGTCAAGATAAGGCATCGCAGATAAGGCATCGCATAAGCCGTGGTAGCAACGAATATAATGGCATGCGTCGCTAGCATTCTGGCGTTGATAAAGCTTGGTCGTCCCGCACCAATCTTGCAGCCAAGCCCAATCATGCTAATACTACAATCGACGTAGCCAGAGCTACCCTATTTAACTCGAAAAAAGCTATCGCAAATACCCGATCTCCCTGATGAAAAACAAACAAGCCGCAAATGAATGAGCGCTTTTGAACAGAAATAGCTTGCAATTTGTCTCAAGGCAGCCGATAACCGCAAGGTATGAAGAAATTGATTCTCTTCTGCTTAAACGAATGACCCCAAATCACGAGAAGGATGTGAAACCCGACCGTTGCTGCCAGCTTTCCGCTGCTTTCTCGCGCTGCGTCGACGCCGATATCTGGCGAGCGTAGACATCAGCGTTGCTTGCGCGTTAGCTCGCGTCGCCACGCGAGAAAACGCCGAAAGTACGCTGCATGTGGTTGGGCCTTTAACTTTTACTAAATGTACGTCAGCTCCGCAGCGCTACAGCCGCAGCCTCGCGCACGGAGCGAAACCAGCGGCCGCTGTCCAAAACGAGAGAAAAAAAAACGTCACATGAAGTCGCGCACAAGGAGAAAGTGACGTAACGCTGTGACGTCGCCGTTTGAAGGGGGTGTGGTCGGCCTGGGCCCCTACGCGATGTTTTTAGGGAATACGCGGCCAGGCATCATCAAGGACATCATCGTCATCTGTGGTGGCAGGCACATCGTCAATGAAGGTTTTCATCGCAATTCTCATCCCCATCCCAACTAACGTCGCCTCGGCCTCGACCGGGACCGTCGTCTTCGACCCGGGGGGTGATGTTACGGGACTAAGGTGGGCAATCCCTCACAGCTCCTTCAACCGAGTACGATGACGACGACGACGACTTAGTGCCTGGCGCGAACCTTGCGCGAGCTCTAGCATGGCCGCTATTTGCATAATGTAAATGGATCTCTTCACGCCATCACACGGTTCGTCTCATTTTTGTCCTGCCGCCACGTAACAATATTGTTCCAGCATGGGCAGAAATCCGGCGCTTCGTATGCTAGGCGCACATTAATCTTACCCAAAAGCATCAAATTACCTTCGTTTACAAATGCAATAAATATAGCAGAGCAAAGAGAATACCCAAGAAAAAAATATCAGGAGTATTTCGAAACAAAATCAGCACTCCTAACGCTCGCAACAGAGGCGCAACATGGCAAAATAGCACGCCGCCAAACCCATCATCACACTACACTAGTATTAAGCGATTCCAAGCAACACATTCGAATTCCCTACTGTATACACCAAACAGCAACATAGGGCGCGTGAGAAATTAACCGAATAACTTGGAAGCACACCCAGCACGAACACTTAAAAAATATCATGCATCAAAAAAAAAATAAAATTACCCTCAGCGGCATGTAGTTTGCATATAAAGCGTTCGCACTCCTATGTCCTGAGAAATTCTGAGATATCCTTGATTTCTTATCAGTTGCTGGGTATTGATTATTCGCCGAAGAAGGTTATCATAATCATCATGATCGTCGTCGTCGTCGTCGTCGTCATCATCATGATTGTGGTCAACATCGCCCAAACGGCGCTCAGTCGCATGGTTTGCGCATTTTGAGACTTCAACATGGAAAAAGCCGGCACAAATTTGTCCTGCATGCGGAATACCGTGTTAATCCTCGTCACGACAGTGAGCGTATTCGCATTCTCCCAGTTAGGGAATTTTTCAGCGCTGAAGGACTTGCTTCAGGACGAGAACCTGAAGCACATCGAATACTGGAGCCACGAAGTCGGTCAGGCTGCTCTACGTGAGGGCGAGCAGTATGAAGCGACGCGGCTTCCGCACCGCGGAGGCTGGGCCGTGGAAGCGCGCGGTCGTGAGGGCATCGATGTCCTGTTCTTCGTGCACGCCTGCTCACGAGAATGGAGACGGCGGGCGGTCCTGCGCGACACCCTCGTCGAGGAGGCGGCCGCAAGACGCTTCAACTGGGCCGCCGTGTTCTTCGTGGGTCGCCGTGCCAAGGACCCACTCCTCGACGCATGGCTCAACCTTGAGGCGGACGCCCTTGGCGACCTGGTGGTGTTCCCGTTCGAAGACGGCTACAGGACCGTGACTCCCAAGTGGGTGAACGGCATGCAATGGGTGGCCGACAGCTGTCCCAACGTGCCGGTGATCGTCAAGCTGGACGACGATGTCACCGTTCACCCGTTCAAGGTGAATGGCAATATGCCTGCGAACATCGACGCTATAGCCTTCAATGAAAGCCACGCTGTTAACCGAATGTTAAGGGCTCAGTTACTGGGGCCGTAGTTGATGTCTAGTCAAGAGTTTGTACGACTGGCACACTGTACCAAGCTAATGAAATTTCGGCTACGAACGCGTTTATTTGGAGCTGGTAAATGAGGAGCTAGTTCAATTCAAATAAAACCTAAAATACATAAATGAAATATGTATGCAAACAGGTTTGGGTAACGTTTTTACTTGAAGCGTTTTCTGATCAGAAGCCTTCGTGTCCCAGTGTTCTTGGCAGTCCATCAAATGGGCCGCATCATGTGTTCTAATGTTTTACCGAAGGCAATTATCGTCTAGCTGACACTTCCCCAGAAAATAACATTCGTAGTCAATTATTTTGAAACCGCTATCACCACCCGGGTTTGCCTCGTTACGTACCAATCAAACAAACGCTGCCTTCCATCTTTTGTAGATCGGCCAAAACTCAGTGCGCAAAACTCCGTCACTGCACTCACCTCCAGTCAGGGCGTACAAACAGGGAAACCACTGTGTATCAACTATTTAACCAAGAGAAGCGCTTTCGCCTGCTCATCTCGTGGGAATATGCTTAGGCATACTCTTTAACCTTCTTTAACTCTTTAACCTTGAGGTCACGCCAGAGCGTGACCTCAAGAAATACGTCCGTTGCCGTGTTGTGGGCAGACATGGGTGGTACGTGTGTCAAGTTCTTGCTTAAATTTTAATGAGAAGGCATTAATTTGTCCAGAATGCGTAAAACTGCAAATGGAGTCGGAGTCACAGGCAATCCACTAAACACACGTCACTACAGAGCGTTTCAAAAAGTGTGAATCGCATTGCAAAACCCAAAAATGGGAAGGTAGGCTGAACGATGCCCGCACGTGGGCAGAGCCCCTTCGAAAGTTGAGTGTGCTTATAAGCACGTGCACCAAATATCAGTACTGCTAACGCATCGAGTAACTTCCGGTTTCTATGTCCCAAACCAAATATTAGCCGTGCTAATTCCTGATGAGTCACTTCTGGTTTCTTATTTCATATTAAGGCTTTCATTACGCCTTTTGTAATATTTCATATTACGACTGCCATTTAGGGGTCGACATTGCAGCCCACAAATAATAAGTTTTGTATACCAAAAACTGCACTTCAGACCTGATACCACGTGTTCGAGATATGCACCGCAGGTAGGGAAGGGTTTTCTGCCCTTTGACTATGCGCATTCTGAGAATGTCAAGTGCAGATTGCGAACACTGCCCCGGACTCGGCATTAACAGGATAATGTTACCCTGAGATATAGCGAAGCTTCGATTGATTGATTGCAGGGTTTAACGCGCCGACGCAACAAGGGTGAGGAGGCGCACCGTGGTAGAGGGTTCCAGGTTAATTTTGACCACCTGTGTATCTTTAACGGTCGCCGCAATGTCGTACAGACGGATGTTTGTGCTTTTCACCTCCATCGGAAAAGCGGCCGCCGCGGTCGGGAATGGAGCCCCCGTCCTCGTGCTCAGCTGCGCAACGCCTCAGCCACCGCGGGGAGTTGGAGAGGAGCTTCACAGACCAAATCTCATCTGCCTATCTATCTGTGTCTATCTGCGAGACGTTGCTTCAAAAAATAAAAGGAAAAGTAGGCAGGGGTCCTAGAGAGGCTACTCAATGGAGCAAGATAACGGTTGTGCCTTAGCTGCACAGAATCACACACAACATTAAGAAGATAGCAGCCAGAGAGGGGGAGACAGTTGTGTGCTCATCCCCAAACAAAGGGTATGCCAGGCGCCGCCATGTCAATCTTCCAATTATAGAGGGCCATTGCACAACCAACCACCGTACTTCGTGAGAGAATGTGTGCAGGGGGTTGTATACAAGCTACCGTTATCGTGCAGGAAAAGCTACATTGGCCAGACCTGCCTTTGTATCAACAATAGAATTCGAGAGCACAAGGTCGCAACAAAGAACGTTCCGCCAGGTCCCTTGGCCAAGCACTGCCGAGATTGCCCCAAGTAATGACGCCATGGAAGTTTGAAGTGGACTTCCATGGCTTCATTACCATCCATAAAAACAGTGATAGGCTAGCACGGGAAATCATCGAAGCAATGGAAATCGAAGGAAACATCGACGATTGTGTCAGCACAGTGTCGGTTGCGCTAACGGATAAACTATTTCTGCGCACGATTGTACTCGTACCAGGTAGCTAGAGGAGAGTATAAATATACAAGGCGAGGCGAAAAAAAATAATTAGGTAGTGTCAAGGTTTGTGCTTCGTCTTTCGTCTTTGTGCCCTGATTTAATTTTAGGCTGCCCAGTATTTAATCAATTATTATCGAACAAGCTAAGATTCTGCCTATGCTAACACCTTACAATTTGGCTACGGTTTTTTATTCTTTTTTTATACCGACATATCAGTACTGCTAATGACCGAAGAGCTGTTTCCGGGTTCTCAGTGTCATACCCGCGTATTGGTGCAGCTAACGCCTGACGACTTACTCCGTTTTCTCATTCCTACGTCTCAGCTTAGCCAGTACCTGCAGACGGAGTTATCCCGGGAGCCCGCACGCCTGCACTGCTACGTTTTGGGTGGCCAGCCAGTGGAGAGGGAACCGGGCATCCGCTATTTTGTGAGAACGGAAGACGCCCCAATGGAGGAGTACTTCACCTACTGTCAAGGCCGGGCCGTCATAATGACCTTCAACGTCATGCGAACGCTCCTTAGAGCGTCACCCAAGGTGTATCCTCACCCCACGGTAAGGCCTTTTGTCCCCTTTGCGTGCACTTCCTGCAAAAGCGACACTTCTATCGCGAAAATACGTGCTCAAAATTCACCTTTTTTTTGTGTGTACGCTCGAATATGTACGCTCGAATAAGTTGTCACGAAGTAGATGTGCTTACTTGCGCTGATCTGCAATAATTTCATGCTTCTAGCACCACCAGACAGTGGGTATTCCACTAGATAAAAGAATCAATTTCACTCTCTGCTTTTTCTGCAGGAAAGGCTATTTTTACTGACAGAGCTGGTACACATCAGGGCAGGCAAATTGTCATGTTGAGCTTTTAATAAGTACAGTCCAATCATCATAAAAATTCCTCTTCTGCTACAACTACCTGATGAATATAGTGGAAAGAAAGGAGCTATATGTTTACGTTAATATCTGGGCGCCAAAGTTCGGTTTGTGAGTGGCGGAGGGCCGTGCATAGCGTATCATTTATGGAATATTGGAGCGCGTCTCACTAGCAACAGTCCTGTTTAAAACCACCAAGTGTCAGTTATTACCATTACAGCTACGTAGAGTGTGTCTAATTTGTGGGAAGCCTTCTCTTCAAATGGGAGTACTCGTCGTCGCACCCACGTTTTACCACAGATCGAGACCCGCACTGACGGAAAAAATGGTTTTTTGTTCAGCGTTTCGATGTATTTATTAGGTAGACATTATTGGGGGAGGGCGCCTGGCGGCGTTGAGCCATCCATCGTTTGTGTTATACAGCCTGCGGAGTTTACACTGCGGCTACTTTATATTTCCTATACAGTAAAGAAAAAAATGATCTTCTTGCAGTACGCAAAGCATGAATGAAAGACGATCATGGCTTACACATCACGTAATGCTATTTAAAACGTACGTAAACGCCATTACTTACGGAAAAACACGAGTACAAACAACTATTCGCTCAGACAATTTTACGCAAACATTTCTCCATTTGCAAGAAAATATTCTGTTCACTTCGATGCACATGTCTTCACAAAACTTCCCCGTAAAGCCTCTACTCTCCTCCGCTATCCTGTCAACTCATCCCCTCCCATGTCGTTCCTACCAGGATAAATACAATGGGGCTTTGTTTTAATCAGTTCAGTTTTCCGGGCTTCCACTGTTCAAGCCCCATCAATTGGGCCCATTCGATTTTGGTGGGCTTGGAATACCACCTCGAGGTCTAGTCTTGGGTTTCACGCTCTTTTAGCATTTTTAGGCCCAAATACTGTGTTTAACACGTATTTTCATTTGATCCCGGAAAGCTAAAGCGCATTTGAGCCTCTGTTAAAAGCACACTGCCAGGGCCATCTATGAATTGATGGTTAGCCTTCAATGTACCGGATGTTTTCTTTTTGATGTACGAATGCGTTTTCCAGGTTTGCGATTTCGAAAGGTTTTGGTTGTATAAACTTCCCGTTGCAAAATTTGTTTTACCGTTTCGGCCGCGTGGCTGAATTGAAGGTTAGACACTTAGTCTTACAGACCGACATTGGATGGTTTAGGTAGTTCCCCGAAGAGTATCGTCTTTAAAAGACCCTGCCTTGATGGCACGACTTCTACGAAAACGGTTGGCGCGAACTGATGCCGAGCTGATTGACACTTTCGTGGCTTTAGGCCACAAAAAAACATAAATAAGAAAGAAGAGGGAGCTTCGAAATGGCAGGAAAAGTGAAGGACGCGCTTTCGAAAAAGAGTCTCCGGGCGCATTCGGCTTCTGCAACAGGCACCGCTTGGGCACTAAGCTCCTCTTCCCTTTACGAACATCGTCGATGTGAAGACTGGAGCTGCCTGCAGCCGTCGTGGGCCCAGTTTTCCTGCTTTTGCATGGACTAAACGTTCCTTCATATTGGCCCAAGGGGCATGGTCCTCATGGAGGAGGGAGGAATGTGAGGTGTAAATAGGACCCTCTCTGGCAGCCCATACCAGCCACTATTTTATAGTTTACTGTGTCACGACACGGTTGAGTGTGTATGGAAACATAAAAAGTTAAAACGACGCACAGCTGACAACCTGGTCAGCTTAGCCCTTCATAATCAGCGCTCACTGATCCAAAGGGCTAAGGCAGTAGTCGTTGCATCTCTAGCCCTGGTCCTCTGGTTCGACCTAGGCATTCTATTTTAAGTGCAGAACACTTTAAGGGTCCGGATTATCGTCGTAATTACTCCAGGATGATGGCGTCACGTGCCAATACAGGGGCTTCGAAAAGATAACCGTTTCCGCTAGTCAGGACGGAATCGGCGTCTCGAGTTACAAAGCTTCTGTCTGCCCCATCGGGCCGACGAACCTCACGTTACTCACATGCTACGTGTGGGGGGTGGACTCTGCGCTGCGTTACTGCCACGGAGGCTGCTGTTGCTCTGCGTCAAAAGTACAAGGTAATATAAAACCCGAAAGCCAGCATGAAATAATGCACTATTGCCCTTAATGAAAAGTCAATTAGACGGCCTCTTCATGGGACTTTTAATGGGGCTCCGCCGCCCTCTCTTGACGGCTTTCGCTATCAACACCAGGCTGATACTGAAACTAGTCACAAGATCGCGCCACAGCCCCTCTGGCGAACCACTACTCCGCACTTCGGCAGCTTCCACGTTAGTAGAACTGCTTTCTTATTGCTCCGCTTTCCATTCCCCACTTTCATTTGCACCCTAATAAACGTATTTTCATCCATACAAAGAGTTGAAGCTGCAATTCCGGAAACGTGCTAACGTTTCAACAATTACTTGTTTCTTTTTACGGGCCAACGCAGGACGACGCGTACGTGTCCGGCGACCTCGCACTCCTCCAGGGAATCGGTCACGTCGACATTACCCACTTGTACCTTTTTGAAGAACCAAACGCAAGCTGCCTTCTCGTCACCGATTGCATCTTCATGCACTGGCTGGTCGATACAGGCGAGAAGGTCATTGAAGAAGACGTGCGGACCCTGGACGCTCGCTTCTACTGGTCTTTCGTGCTCTTGAACCAAAAGGTTCACGCGGGAGTGAGGCTGGACTTATCATCCAGGCTGAAGTCCCGTGACTATGCACTTGCTTTCCAAGATACGAGGGCACAACTGGTCAAGCGCAACTGAATTGATAAAGCGCAACAGGCGCTTCTGCCGTCCCCGTAGGCCATAATGAATTTTCTCGAAATATTTTCTTCTCTTTCTTCTCGAACGCTAAGCGGAAATAGGGCTGTACCAAACGAGCGTAGTTCGGTGCTTGACTGTGTATATGTGTATATGCTGGCCTGCATGTAAAAATAAAGCCAACTGTGGTTACGTACGTCATGCCGCATTGTCATCCCCTGGAACAAACCTTGTGCTAAAATGGCATTATTATTCCTACCCATACAAAATCATGTTGCTAACCGGTTGGTTGATATACGAAAGAGATTTCTGTCGGCTCCACGCGAACAAGCAGATTCTCACCCGCGCACAGTGACATTCCTTGTACAAGCACTTTACTCATACGTTTTTAGCAACAAACGTGTCATCATTCCTTATTCTTACAAAGTGAAAGACCTAATATTTGATGACAAAATATTAGGGCGCTAACTCTGGGCAGGAGTTTTAGATGCAAAGCATCTCTTGCTCGGGCTATGTCCGGCGTCCGCACCTCTCCCCCTACACTATAAAAAAATAAAATAGTTAGCGGTGCCCGGTTTCGATCCCACGACTCTCTGGCCGCAACGGGACATGCGCGGCACTCTTCCAACTGCGCTACAAAACCGAGACTGGAGCAAGTGCTGCGAACGCGCCTTATGTCCTTGACTCATTCAAACTACGTCACGAAGCTACTGATACAACGAAGGCACGCGAAGCTAAACGTAAAGGGAAACGGAAACGACGAACTGAAAACCTTAGACGAGGATGTTGAATTTACCGTGGCAAAGCTGTGGCGCGAAGTTCCACGCGCCTTGCAGCTCAACCAGAGAAGAGGGCGAAGAGGGCGGGCAGTGGGGTAGGAGCGTGAGCACCCCATAAAGACAGACGAGAGCAAAGCCACCAAATATGTTCAGTCGTGCCCTTCAGTCTTTCGGCGTACGCCAACCTGGAACCCTCAAGGAGTGGATGGATCCACCATCTCACGTTGCACCATCGGACGCACTCCGGCTCAGGCGTGCTTCTCTTCAATATTGTAAGGACGAGAGAGGATCCGGCCGTTTCTATCCAGAGCCGACGTCGGGGCCACCCCACCTCGAAGGCGTGGACAGCGGCCCTCCTCCCCCTTCACCGTAAAGTCCCCCAGTTCTGTCGCAAGGTTTATAACCTGTACAAAGCAGAAATGAAGGCGTCATAAAAAAAACTCCCCCTGCTCCCCGAAGGGGATCGTGCGGAAATGCGAATGCATTGGGTGCACCGATGAGTGTGCTGCGGCAAGCAGTAATGGAGAGAGGCGTGCGCTCCACTGCATTTATATACATTTTCCGAGCGCAGCGAGCGGAGAGAGGGTACGCGGAGAGGAGAGAGAGACCCGCGCAACACGCCCGCCCCGCGCGCGAGCTCTCTCCCCCGCCGAGCTCCGCGATGCGAGCGCCCTCACACGCCCGAGCGCGCTCCTCCTCTCCACTCACTCTCCGCTACTCCGCCCGAGCTCCGCGATGCGAGCGCCCTCACACGCCCGAGAGCGCTCCTCCACTGCCCTTGCCCTCCGCTACTCCCGCCCGAGCTACCACCTGCTCCGGTTGCTAGGCGCGCCACAGCTGTTGCTAGGGGCGAGGAGGAGCGCGGAGAGATAACACCTGTGGGCGCACGCCGACGGAGTACGACAACCCCCGACTAAGAAATGCATTCGCATTTACGACGACGACGACGACGAAGGCAGAACTACGAGGCGCGCGCTCACGTGCGCTCGCGCTGGAGGAATGCAGGCGCACGCCGACGGAGCACGACAACCCCCGACTAAGAAATGCATTCGCATTTAAAAGAAAGACAAGAACCAGTAGGTGTTCGATCAGGTAACGCCGGGGTCGGTCTCTTCGCTGTCTTCTCCTCGCTTAGAGACATTTCTCTGTCTCTACATGGGGCTTTACACTACGTTCCCATTCGTGCTCTGATGAATGAAACCACATAACGGCAACACAATAGAGCCTACACCGAACAAGCTACGGTTGGGCAATTGGAGATATTTTTGCAAGGCATCCCTTATTTGAACCTCCGTCGTCCGTCGACACGTCTCCTGCTCGTCCCCCTCTCCATGCCACCTGTGATAACGCCACTGTCCTCCTTGCCGCTCGGCCCGTCCCGTGCCAGCTCAAGAAGACACAGGCCACACTGTCGCTCCAGGAGCCCTAACCAGCTGTGATAACGCCGCTTTCCTCCTCACCGCTCGGCTCGTCTCGTGCCGGCTCAGGAAGACACCGGTAACACTGTCGCTCCAGGAACCCTTAAAGGGGAAGCCCTTAAAGAGACATCACAGTGATGTCCTTCTCTTCTTACTGCGCCGTCCACACCACCTCTACGCATGCGCGTCTCTCCTCCCTTCTCCTCTCCTCCAGCTTTATAAAAGCAGGTGCGCGCGCTGCGCCACTTTCAGTCTGCTGGTACAACTTCATCGTGATTGAAACGTGCCGTGTAGCTTTGGCGTTGCGTCGAGTGCGCTCGTAAATTCAAACGCGCTTCCCTTCAATCCGGATAGAAAGTGCCCCTCTGACAGGGTCAGTACCGAAGTTGCCGACTAGGAAAAGGCGCTCAGCAGCCTTTTGAAATTAGCAGAACTTTAGTACCACACCTTAGGAATATCGGAAGCACTTTTAAAATCCCTCAGTATGTCCTCACAACGCGCTCATTGCCCCATGTGTTCATATTACGGTAGGTTTAACAGTGCCTCAGATCTGAATGGCCCAGCGACGATGACAGGAAGAATTCTATCCTTTGTCCTTGATGCTAGCACGTTAGTACTCGAAGAGCTAGGAAAATTGTGATATTTCTGTTAAGACAAACAAATGTTGAAACTTGATGTCTTTTAAGGAACTTGTTCGGTGCCTGCGCTCTCTTGTTTCGATTTTTACAACATACTTAGGAATAGCTGTGTCAAACAAACTACATTTCAAGTGGCTACATGCAAACGTCAGCAAAGCTTAGCACGGCATGTGTATATCGGTTCCGAGTTTCCTCCTTTTAATAAGAGCTAAATAACTTTGAGTGTTTTTTTTATGAATGAAAACAAGGAGAGAAACACGGGCGCAGTTGGTGTTTCTGGTCTTTTCTCAGTGGGGCAAGTGGGGCAATTTAAAAAAGAGAATGTCGAGAAGAACAAATGCTACTGAAAACTTGGTCGCGGCGTAATGACGGACAAAGCCATTCACTCAAGCGGGGAGAAGAGATAGGATGAAAGGTAACAGAAAGCGCCCATTCCCCTCCGTTGCCTGGAAGAAGTGAAGAAATTAGGCGAAGGCTGATTTTTGAATTATGACAATTGCACTAAACTGACAAACAGAGGAAGAAAGACCGACAGAGGGAGGGAGACAGACAGTACGCGCATTGTCTGCCTGCCTTCCTCTGTTGGCAAATTTAGCGCAATTTTCGTAATTCATAGTGCACCAACTAATCGAACAACAAATTTGACTGAAGGCTGAATTCCGGATCTCGGTGCTCTACTGGTCGTTTCTCTAGGCGTCGTATAATTGCGGCAACGTTTCTCGTTCTTAGCACCTAAAGAGAATGAAGTGTTCTCTAATGTCGATGGTGCCGGAACCTGGATGGAAGCCTCATACAAAAATAAAACTCTATTTTGGTATCAGGGAGTCTCATTTTAATTACTGAAGTAGATGGGAAACGAAGTGTACGCAGAAATTTTGCTTCTACTTGGAACGCGAACAAATAAAAAATTTTCCCTCTGTACTGAGTAGCAATCATTGTGAACAGTCTGCTAAAATGTGAGTCTGCATTCACTTGTTTTTTCGGAGTTTTTGATTTAATTTGTTCAAAGGTCTCTGATTTATAAATTCTCTTTAATATCGAATGAGAAGGCGGAAAACTAAACATTTGCTTTCGGATGCTAACATTAGGCTTTAAAAGTGGCGTGCGACACATGCTCTACAGTTCAGACTCCGATAACACTGACGACACCTCCCAATTCCAATCACGCTCAAGTTTGCAGATAACGGTCCCGCTTCCCTTTCATTTGTTAAACTTGGTAGCAAGCAAAACTGTCGCATGTGCAAGTCTTTTTCCTTTCTATGGTAGCAATAACAGACCTGTGTTGTCTGTATTATTTCCAACAGCACTGTAGAAGGACAAACCTCTAAATCAATGTTATTCAACGCCCACCCTTTCTACTTTTTTTTTCTTTGTTTGCTTGCTTCAAACTAGAAGGGAAATCTTGTTTCTCACCTTTCTCTCTCGCCATGGAGACTGAATCTTCGTACGGGGCTCAAACGTTCGTAATGTAATTCATGGCAGTACTTCTTCCTTTGATTTTCTTTAGTGTAATTCTACGCAAAAAAAACTACAATTATGCTTCATAATAGCGCTTGCGCCACTGATGCTACACGCTACGAAAACTGTATACTCCACAACTTTTTTTACGAATAATAAAAACATCCCGAACAATAATTTGAAATAACAGCGTGGCTGAACGTTTACAGTTGGTAGACGCACTTCACGTGCAGCGAGTTTGACGTTACTTCAAGTGTCGCTTGGTTTCAGTTTTAGCCAACCACACGTTAGGGCTGAAAAAAGGCTTGAAAACAAATTATGGTAGATCCCTCTATCATAGGAATCGGCAAAACATGAAAGTGAAAAGGGCCTTCACAGGAGAAGTTGAATGTAAAGGAACATTGTTCACGTGCGAATGGTTCGCGAGCCTCACCCCGCCAGACGAAGCGACGCCCACACGGAAGAAACAAAAAAATTACCGGTTTATTCAGGGACAACAAAACAAACAATGACATGCACAGAAATAGCAGCTTGAAACACAGCGGTCAAGGGAACAACGCCAGCACGGAGGGCGCCTCAATTGACACGCGTCCCCCTAACACAAAGGCCCTGGAATAGAGAAGCAAACTGACGGCGCTCATTAGCATCATGATGCGCTACTTCGCTTCGCATCTCCTAAACTGCAGCACCATTTGAATGAGTCATCAGGGAAAGACGTAAGGCGCGTTAGTAGAGCAGTTCACGCCGCTGCTCATCGCACAGTGGGTAGAGCGCCACGAACGTCTCGTTACGGCGACAGGGCTCGAGAGGGCATGGGCTCGAATACAGGCACCGCAGAGCCAATGTCACTTTTAAGTGCGAATGCACTTCTTAAGCGAGCCTGAAGCGTCCGCCGCCGTCCGGATAGCAACAGCTGCGGGTGCGCGCGCTCCTCGTCTTCCTTGGCAACGGGGGGAGATGGGCGCGCGCTGCCTGGCCGCTGACATGGCACATACCCACGTGGGGGATTGGCCAGGAATCTCCTCGTCTTCCTTAGCAACGGGGGGAGATGGGCGCGCGCTGCCTTGCCGCTGACATGGCACATACCCACGTGGGGGATTGGCCAGGAATAGGGCGTGAGAAGGGCTAAAGTACTGACACGAAATTTCAAAGCTGAGATCCGCTCTAGCAATCAAGTACAACGACAACACAAATAGGTGTCTGTGAATAAATGCATCTTTCTTTCTTTGTAGTTGTGTGTGTGTGTGATCTCTCTTTCGCGAACATTACCGAACCGCGCAAATTCAACTCGTGCATTCGCACTTTCACATTCTTCCCCTCGGGGAAATGCGGGGAATTTTTTTTCTTTCGACTTACTTCCGTGACGGATATGACGAGAGTGGTTGGTTGGTTGGTTGGTTCCTTATGTCATGGCGCGTACCCACGCGGGGGATTGGCCAAGAAGCTGCCTGTAATAATTAGGCTGTGACCCGGTTTATTTTAGAGAAAAAAAAGAAGTACGAGAAAAAACATTGAGAGCAGAAAAAAAAATCTTTGAATAGAACAGGATTGTCAGGAAAAAAAAAACTTGCGAATGAAGGCATAGCTATCTAGCAGGGCATCCGGCCTGTCGCCGCAACAAAGGAATGAAAGGCGATCACGACATCTCTGTGGCAATATCCTATGACGGAAGCACCCAGGGAAAGATTAACGGTTAAAGATAAAGGGAGATTCAGCCGATTAAACGTGTATTCAAGGTGCGTGCGTCGCATCGAGGAAAAGCTGCGGCAATTTAAAAGAAAGTGTTCTATTGTTTCAGGGGCCTTGCAGAAAGGGCATTGAGGAGATAACGCCTGACCAGCTTTGTGTAGATAGAAATTTGAAGGGAGGATTCTGCAACGAAATCATGTGATTGCGACCTCACATTTACGAGATTCGCGGAATTTAGGCTTCCATAAGTGAGAGAGGTGAATATAGTCGGAGCATGAACGAAGGGCATCTTGCCGATTAATTTGTAAAACTTGAAGGCGCCTAAACCTCGCCCCCAAAAGAAAACTGTCAGTTGGGCAATTCACGACGGCAGGACCCCCAAGAGCCAAATTGGCTAATTGGTCTGCCAGTTCATTGAAGATTATCCCTGCGTGACCAGGGACCCACACTAACCGGATCTCGCGAAGCTGGTAAGGAATGAATGAACGAAATGACCTGAGAATGGAAGGATCTTTATCATTTGTTAGAGCAGTGCACACGGAGAGAGAATCCGAAAGGATAACCACCCCCGCAAATCTGTGCTGTAGTTTATTAAGGGCTAAGATTATCGCCAATAATTCTGCCTGAAAGATCGGGGTATAGTCTGGCAGCCTGATTGAGAAGGACCAATCTAGAGACTAAGAATATATTCCTACCCCAGCCTTCTCCTCACTTTGCGAGGCATCTCTGGCAATGACGACATCAGTATGAAGAGTAGCCAAGTGATCTTTAAGTAAATGATTCAGTAATCGGACCGGCAATAATTTCGCATGCGAAGGAAAAATGTTGTCCACGCTTATGTCGACAGGCGACAAATTATCAGAACAGGGCTGGAGTAGAAAAAGATCTGCGCGAAGAGGCTGCAGCTATGCCTGAACGCAATTCAATTGAGGACGCTGAAATGGGGGCCACGTAAATCCTCGAAAAAGGTCAGGCCTCAAGAGGAAAATGGGTTGAGCCTCGTATAATGGAGATTCAAACAGTTTTAGAAATGTTACAACAGTTAACAATTTAAATCGATCCAGGAGTGAAGGCAACCGTGCCTCAAGGTACAATACAGAGTTAGCTACATACTTTGGCAACCCTAAACATAAACGCAACGCCAATCTCTCAATAAGAAATAGGGGATGGAGTTTGTACGTCGCGCAGCCAGAAAATAACACGCAACCAAATTCCAATACTGGGCGAACATAGCAACGATAAATCATTAGCAGGGCGTCTCTACGCATACCGAATTTATGATTGCATAGCCTACGCAGCACTCCCGCAGCTTTTTCGCCTTTGGCAGCAATGTGCGAAATATGAGGACGCCATGTGAGGTGGTCGTCATAAATTATACCCAAATACTTAATTTCCGTGACCTGAGGGATGGACTGCAACCGGTATGTTAGACGTAATGATATAGGGTTATTGCTGGGAAATACTATAACGGCACATTTACTGACATTTAGCGAGAGGTGTAACGTGCTAAGCCAATTATCCAGGACAACCACATAGTCCTGCAGTCGCTGAACTAACGCTTGGATGCCCCTATCAGCCGAGAAAAAAGCAATATCATCGGCATACACATCGGTAGATATGCCGTTGTGAAATCTTGGTGTACCCGGGCATAAAACACTATCGTGTTAAAATACCCACAAAGGGGGATTTTCTGGGATTTACAACTCGATGCGACGCGGTTCATAGGACGTGAATCGCATTAAATTCCCAACTCATGAGAAGGGCTCAGTGGTCCTCGGACAGCGTGGCACGCACTGGCAGGACAACCCCTGCGCATGTGCATTGGCGGCGACATTAGCGATAGCCCGTGTGTCACATTCAGCAATATTCTTCAGCAAGCCAGGCCTCTGTGCCCGGCGATGCGTATCGTACTGTGGTATTCTTTTGACTCCATAGCGTAAAGTATACCTCGGAAGTCTAAACCATCAACATAGTACGCGGCCACCTCCTTGGGTGATACTTCGTTCAAACATGGCCACAAGTCCGCCATTTCAGGTGTGATGTCAAACTCTAAGCGCGTTTTTATGCTGCGTGCACGTAAAAGTGATCTAAAAATACCAAAATACCTTTGCTTCCAAATAAAATGCATATAATGAAGAAAAAGAACAGTCCAAGTACAAATATTAGAAGTATTTTGACACAAGCACAGCACTGCTGGTACTCCAAACAAAGGCGGAACATGGCAAAATCCTGTTGTGTCGTGGGCGACGGCGAGCGGCCTCGGCGGCGACGGGAGCGAAGGCTCAGCGCGCCGGGCCCACGCACAAGCCCAAGAAGAAAGAGTGCGGCCTGCTCGTACCAAGACCAGAACCCAAAGAGAACGTTTGTTGTTCAACAAGACGACACCGAGACGCATACGCACGTGACCCGTCACGTGCGTCCACAGCAACGACATCTAGTTACAATTTATACAACCAAGCGTACACAGTGAGCGGGCGCTCCACTAGAGGGCGCCACTACACCACATCATCTCCCCGTGCAAAAGAAGTTCGCACACTCTGCGAAATACCTACAGCATCTTAAATGTACTACACCACATCATCTCCCCGTGCAAAAAGAATGTCTGCATCTTCCTTTCACTTGACTCACACAACAGGCTATCAGTCGCTCACGACAGTTCTATAAGTCCCAAAAAAAAAACCCGTCCAAAACACTTTCAATGATGATATACGATTCAACACAGACATGGCACGTCCAACATGACGCAAAGCATGAACCGTACGTATACCTTCTACCGCACATAGTCGCGAAGCCACTGAGGCTGCTTAGTCTTACGGCGTGGACGCGTAGACGATGAACTTGAATTATCTGACGACCCAGACGCCCCCTCATTTTCCCTTGTTTTGTCTACATGGTTATTTGGATCTATTTGTTCACTATTTTCTTCCTGACATTCTAATGGTTCCCGAGGGACAACAGATTCAGACCTCGCACTGGTAGAAACCTCCGACAGATCAGGGTCTTTCTGAACCCTGGGGCTTGTCCCTTCTGACAACTGTAGACTAGGGGACTGACTGTCACAAATGTCCAAGTTAGACAAAGAGTATAAAAACTCTTTATGCCTCGACGAGAGTTCAACATTGTCAAAGGAATACGGTGCTGAGCCAACCTCGATTCCCTTCGGAACGACTGTGAGTTTTGAAGCGTTCCAGATCTTTCCATCACTGAGCTTAAAGGTGAAAGGTGCAACCTGAGCTTGCACTGTCAACGGCTTACTATACTTCAGAAATCCTTGCTTACGGAATTTTACCTTCACGACATCTCCCACCTTTATGCCGGTCTGCTGCGCACCTTTCCTTCTGTCAAAGTACTGTTTAGCTTTATGCTGCTTCGTGAAGACCTGATTCCGAACATGAGGCAGGAAATTGTCCGATTCTGCTGCCTTTTTACGTATCCTGAAGTTGCTAATATCCACTTTGGAACGAGGCTGACGTCCATGCAGCAAAAAAGCTGGAGAAAGACCTGTCACTGAATGTGGTGTGACCCTATACGACCCAATAAATTGTGTAATGCTTTTCGAAGCATCCTTGCCTTCAAGTCTGGCTACCTGCAAATGTTCTTTGAGAACTCTGTTAAACCGTTCAATCTGGCCGTTAGCCTGAGGGTAATAATTCTACGAGAACACGTGGCGGATACCTTTTTCCTTTAGATACTCTTGCATTTGTTTGGAGACAAACTGGGGTCCATTATCCGTCACTAAAACCTCAGGGAGCCCTTCCCGACTGAAAGACCAGTCCAACAACTTAATGACATCCTCAGTTGAAATGGAATTTGTGCCCAGAACCTCAGGCCACTTAGAGTAGTAATCGACTAGTGTAACAAGAAATCGGGGGTACGACACATCTAACGGACCGACGATGTCCATTCCCAACTTTTGCCAAGGCCCTTCAGGCCATTCCACTGGCTGCAACGGAGCTACATTAGGCTTAGCAGACTTGTCTGCCAGCTGACAAACGTGACAATGCTTTACATGTTCTTCAACATTGCGATCCATTTGAGGCCACCAGTAACGTTCCCGGAGAAGTTGCTTCGTTTGTACTATTCCTTGATGATTTTCATGTGCTAACTCGAGAAACGTAGGTACCAGTACACAAGGAATGACTACACGGTCATCACGCATGAGTAATCCGTCCACAACAGAAAGTTCATCCCTTACATGAAAGTAAGCAGTTAAATCACTGTGTACCTTTTTCTTATCAGGCCAACCCTTTGACACATACTCTGCTACCTTCTGCAACGTCACATCGGCCTTCGTTGCCAGCTGCACGGTTTCTTTATCGACTACTGATGTTACTAATGACACTATCTCTTCCTCCTTAACAAGTTCTTGACCGGTCTGAATGGGTAATCTCGATAGAGCGTCAGCCACCAGATTTTCTGACCCTTTGCAATACTCGATGTCAAAATTGTAGTACAGCAGACGAGCTGACCACCGTGAAATCCTTAAAGGTCTCCGACCTGAGTCTCCTGCGGCTAACAAAGCAACTACAGCCTGATGGTCAGTTCTAAGTGTGAACCGTCTGCCCCAAAGAAAAATGTGCCACTTTTCGCACGCGAACAAACAAGCCAGCGCTTCGCGCTCTCCCACAGAGTATTTTCTCTCAGTCTCCGACAAAGTTCTAGATGCAAAGGCTATGGTTTCAAGCCGAGAACCATACCGCTGCTGTAGTACCGCGCCAATTCCCACATCAGATGCGTCGGTAGTTACTACTACAGGCAAGTCAGGATTAAAGACTTTCACAACCGGAGAACATGTGAGGCGCGCTTTCAACTGATCGAAACTGCGCTGAGCATCATCAGACCAACAAAACGTCTGACCCTTCCTGAGCATGAGGCGAAGTGGTTCAACTATCTCTGCATAGTTCTTTATGAACTTAGCATAGTATCCTGCAAGACCTAAAAATGATTGCAGTGACTTTATGTCCGTAGGAGCGGGAGCATGAACTATAGCTTTTACTTTGCTCTCCAAAGGTGAGATGCCCTCAGCCGAAATCTTGTGACCCAAAAAATCAAGTTCCTTGACCGAAAAAAGACATTTGTCGTTCAACTTCATGCCACTGTTTGCTATACATGTTAAGACTTCTACCAGGCTCGCGTCATGCTCAGCTTGAGTCTTTCCCCACACAAGAATATCATCAAGATAGCAAACAACATTTTTGCAATTTTTTAAGATCTGAGACATCATTTTTTGAAAAACCGCAGGCGCCGACGCCAGACCAAAACACACCCTCTTAAACCTGAATAAACCTTCATGAGTCACGAAAGTAGTTAAGTCCCTACTGCCCTCTTCCAGCAACAACTGATGATAAGCCGACGCCAAGTCAAGCTTAGAAAAACAAACAGCACCATGAAACATCTGCAACAGCTCTTCAACATGCGGTAAAGGATACCCATCAATGATAATTGCCTTATTCGGTTCCCGGAGGTCCACACACAGCCGAATGTCCCCGTTCTTTTTCCGGACGACGACGAGTGGCGAAACCCACTCCGAGGCGTCGACACGCTCAATGACATCATTGTCCTCGAGGCGTCGCAGCTCGCTGGACACTGGATCACGGAGAGCAAGAGGCAATCTTCGTAGCTTAGATGCAACTGGAGTCACACCTGGCCGCCGTTGGATCTTATGCGAGACGTCCTTGACAAGACCCAACTCGCCGTTGAAGAGATGTTCGAAACCCGGGGGCACGTTCACGGGACACTGCACTGCACACACCGATGCTAGTCGACACGTAAGAGACGCACCGTCGATCTGAATGCCCAGTTGCTGGATGGCGTCGAGCCCCAAAAGAGATGTCCCTTTGTCGGTGACGTAGAATGTGACGGAGCAAGACCGTTGCAAGACTTGAACAGGAGCTTGGAATGAGCCGCGGATGCCGATACGTTGTTTGGAAAAATTCCACAAGTTGACGGAAGCCTTGGACAGCGCATGCTGCTTACTGAAGTGACGCTTGAAATCTTCGACAGTCATCAACGACACGGATGCTCCGGTATCGACTAAGAGTTGCATGGTCACTCCGCTGACTTCGGCTTGAACGACTAAGTCCTTTCTTGGAGGATTGTTGACGCTGACTTCCGCTTGGACGACTAAGTCCTTTCTAGAAGAAGTGCTGACTGTTAAGACGGAAGATCTTGCGGGTGCGATGATCTCCGTGGATGCTGGATGCTCTACAGGTTCCGGTGTCGAAGCGGATCCCGTAGCTTCCTTCGAAGAAACTCGATGCACTGGTGCCGGCTTACGGCACATCGAAGCGAAATATCCCCACTTATTACAAGAGTTGCAGCGCCGATTTCGGGCTGGACAATTTTGAAATGCTGAATTATGCCATTTATTTCCGCATCGTTCGCATAACTGAAGCTTGCCTGCAAACTACTTCTGCTGAACTGTACCGCGGAACTCTACAGCTGACTGCGGATGGAAACGTCCATCTTGGAGGCCACCATCTTGCCTTCCCGAACCCGGTGGAATGACGTCACGGCCTCCCCGGCTGGCCAGGCCATCTTGAATTCCTGAGCCGCCATCTTGAGCGCGCCGGCCTCCCCGGCGGCCCATGCCATCTTGATTCTCCACGCCGCCATCTTGAGCGCGGCGGCTTCCCCGACTGTCATCTTCCGCGACGCCACCTTCTCCTCGTCGTCCTACTGCTTGTACTTGATGATGCGAACCGAAGGCTTGGTTCGCCAACGACAAAGATTCAAAACTCCGACCAATCTCTTCAGCTTTCTCCAAAGACAACTTTTCGCCATGTGCGAGCAGCTTTTCTCTAACCTGGGGATTAGACATTCCATGTATGATTTGATCTCGGACGCGCTCCGCGTACGTCAGCCCGAACTTGCAACGTACGGCTTTCTCCTTTAGAGCGGTCACGTATTCTAAAAAACTTTCCCCCCGAAATTGACGACGGCTTGTGAACTCATGTCGTTCAACAAGCGTATTTGTGGACGCAGCGAAGAGCCGGTCCAGCTGCTCCAAAAGTTGGTCGAATTTCGAAATGGCCGGAGCCGAGGATGCGGTCACACTACAGTCGGTCGCGGAGTCGGTCACGATAGGGCTGGTTACATTAGCGTCGGTCACGTTACTGGCGGCGTCCCTCCTTGCTTCGTCCTGCTCCGCCTCAGCAAAATACCTTCGTTGCCCCTCCCTACCCAAAACACTGACGAGCGCCGACGCGCGTCGTCCGTCATTCCAGTCGCTGCCGCCAGCCGCCTCGAGATGGGCCTGAAACAATTTTTTCCAGTTATGCCACGGAATCGGAGGTGGCCCCGGCAATTCGAGGAAAACGGGCAGGTTATCGAAGAGGCCCATGCTGCCAAGCAGGAAGGAGAGAGACGCAGGAGTAGAAGCAGAAGAACGAAGTAGGGCGAGGCCTAAACGACGGTTCGACAAGCGTCAGCACAAAGAACGCTAGGCCTCGCGACGCCAGACGCGCCGGACAGTCACACTCGAGCGAGGTCAAACGCACTCACGTTTTCATTCTGCCGGACCCGTCGACGATGTCGTCGCAGCAGAAGAAAAGCATCCCATCCTCGTCGCCAAAAAGATGTTGTGTCGTGGGCGACGGCGAGCGGCCTCGGCAGCGACGGGAGCGAAGGCCGGCCGCCGGGCCCACCCACAAGCCCAAGAAGAAAGAGTGCGGCCTGCTCGCACCAAGACCAGAACCCAAAGAGAACGTTTATTGTTCAACAAGACGACACCGAGACGCATACGCACGTGACCCGTCACGTGCGTCCACAGCAACGACATCTAGTTACAATTTATACAACCACGCGTACACAGTGAGCGGGCGCTCCACTAGAGGGCGCCACTACACCACAAATCCGACGCAGCCAAAACCACCATCGCACTAAACACTTATAAATGCGATTCCAAGCGACACATTCGAAATCGCGCCCGTATGCACCAAAGATCAATAGAGGGCACGGGAGAAATTACCCGAACAACTCGGAAACATACCCTGCAGCAATACTCGAAAACTTCCATGCATCTAAAAAATTAAAATGACCCTCAATGGCATTTAGTTTGCATATACAAAGTTCGCATTCCTATCTACTTATCGATTCTGAGGTTTCCGTGGATTTGTTATAAGTTTTTGGGCATTCCTCAAGCAAGTAGTGGTTATTTGCCAAAGAAGGCCATCATCATCATCATCAGTGTGGTCATCATCACCCAAATGGAGGTCGGTCGCTTCGTTTTCGCATTCCGAGACTTCACCATGAAAAAAGCCTGCAGAAAGTTGTCCCGCAGGCGAAATACCGTCTTCATCGTCGTCACGATCGTGAGCGTGTTCGCGTTCTTCCAGCTGGGGAATTTTACAGCGCTGAAGGACTTGCTTCAGGACGAGAATCTGAAGCACATCGAATACTGGAGCCACGAAGTCGGTCAGGCTGCTCTACGTGAGGGCGAGCAGTATGAAGCGACGCGGCTTCCGCACCGCGGAGGCTGGGCCGTGGAAGCGCGCTGTCGTGAGGGCATCGATGTCCTGTTCTTCGTGCACGCCTGCTCACGAGAATGGAGACGGCGGGCGGTCCTGCGCGACACCCTCGTCGAGGAGGCGGCCGCGAGACGCTTCAACTGGGCCGCCGTGTTCTTCGTGGGTCGCAGTGCCAAGGACCCACTTCTCGACGCCTGGCTCAACCTTGAGGCGGACGCCCTTGGCGACCTGGTCGTGTTCCCGTTCGAAGACGGCTACAGGACCGTAACTCCCAAGTGGGTGAACGGCATGCAATGGGTGGCCGACCACTGTCCTAACGTGCCGGTGATCGTAAAGCTGGACGACGATGTCGCCGTTCACCCGTTCAAGGTGAATGCCAATGCGCCTGCGAACATCGACGCTATAGTCTTCAACGAAACCCACGCTGTTAACCTAAAGTTAAGAGCTTAGTTACTGGGGCTGTAGTTGATGTCTAGTGTAGAGGTTCAACGACTGGCACACTGTACCAAGCTAATGAAATTTCGGTTACGAATGCATTTTTTGTTTGGAGCTGGTAAATTAGGAACTAGTTCAATTCAAATAAAAACTAAAATGCATACAATGAAATATGCATGCAAACAGGCATGGTTAACGTTTATACTTAAATCGTTTTCTTATCAGGAGCTCTCGTGACCCCGTAGTCTTGGAGGTCCATCAAATCGGCCACATAATTTATTCGAACGTTTTAGCGAAGGGAATGGTCGTCAAGCTGATAGTTCTCCAGAAAATAACATTCCTAGTTATTATTTTAAAACCGCTATCAACATCCGGATTTGAATGGTTACGTGCCAATCAAACAAACGCTGCCTTTCATCTTTTGTAGATCTGCCAAAACTCAGTGCGCAAAGCTCCGCCACTGCGTGCGCCTCCAAGAAGGGCGTATAAACGGGGAGACCACTATGTAACATTTATTTAACCAAGAGAAACGCTTTCGCCTTCTCATCTCGTGGGAATATGCTTAGGCATACTCTTACACCTTCTTTGTAAAACTCCCGCCAAAGGTGACCTCAAGAAATACGTCCGTTGCCGTGTTGTGGACAGACATGAGTGGTACGTGTGTCAAGTTCTTGCTTAAATTTTATTGTGAAGGCATTAATTTTTTCCATATTGTGTAAAACTGCAAATGGAGTAGGTGTCAGAGGCAAGCCTCTAAACACACGTCACTACAGAGCGTTTCAAAAAGTGTGAATCGCATTGCAAAACCCAAAAATGGGAAGGTAGGCTGAACGATGCCCGCACATGGGCAGAGCCCCTTCGAAAGTGGCGAGTGTTTCAAGCTAGTGCCCCAAATATCAGAACTGCGAACGCATCGAGTAACTTCAGGTTTCTAAGTCCCATACTTACTATCAGGCCTGCTAACGCCTGATGAGTCATTTCCGGGATCTTGTTCTCATGCTCATAAATCAGGAGTGCTAACACCTGATGAGTCGCTTCTGGGTTGTTATTCCATATTAAGGCTTTCATTACGAATTTGTAATATTTCATATTACGACTGCAATCTAGGGGCCGACATAGCAGTCACACAAATATTAAGGTTTCTATACCAAAAACTGCACTTCAGACCCGATGTCACGTGCTGGAGATACGCATGGCAGGTAGGGAAGGGTTTTCTGCCATTTGACTCTGCGCATTCCAAGAATGTCAAGCGGAGATTGTCAAACACTGCCCTGACCTTGGCATTAAGCCGATAATACTACCCTGGGATGTAGAGGAGCTTCGATTGATTGTTTGCAGGTTTTAACGAGCCGGTGCAACGAGGGTGCGAAGGCGCGCCGTAGTGTAGGGCTCCAGGTTTATTTTGACCACCTGAGGATCTTTAACGTTCACCGCAATTTCGTACAGAAGGATGTTTGTGCTTTTCGCCTCCATCAGAAAAGCGGCCGCCGCGGTCGGGAATCGAACCCGCGTCCTCCTGCTCAGCAGCGCAAGCCCTCAGCCACTGAGCCAACCCGACGAGTTGGAGAGGAGCTTCACAGAGAAAATTCCGAAACTGCCCAATTCTGGCTATCCGAATGTGGTCCTGGTGTCGATCTGGGAGTCGTTGCTTGAAAAGATAAAAAGAAAAAGAATTTGTTTTAGTTGAGGAAACCAATTAGGCAAAACAAAGTAGGGGAGCAGAAGAAATGATTTAGTTAGTAAGTTCGAGAGAGATAGAAATGCCAGCACCTTCGCCCCGAATGATAAGATTAGAGCGGAGAAGACAGTGGGAGGGCGAATTGATTAAACCTGTTTTCCAAGTACCTTTTTCGTATAAAGGAGCACCGTCGGCAGGAGAGGAAAACAAGCACATATGCTGCACGCACGTCCGAGTTCATTGTTCAGAAACTGACGCTTGAACTTTGCGTCGGCCCCATTGAAGTTCTGCATTTTTGCAGCTAGACACCTGCGTCTGTCGGCAGAGTTGCCCGCTTCGCAGAGCGCGATCGTCGTACTTTTGCCAGCAAGTCGCTTACGCTCAGCTTCGATGACGCGAACGGATTCGTCAGCAGCCCTTTCTTTCTCACGGAAGGCGTCGCGTGAGCTCCTGGGTCGTGTGCATTCCTTTGTCGGCCTGGTTTTATTTACAGCAAAGCTTTATATGGCCTCGGATTCTACAGAAACAGCTGGCTAGGGCCGCATCTTTTCAAAGTGCTACGAGTTGTGCCGCGCCTCCGCCAGATGGCGCCACGGGTCCCGCGACCGAGAGAAGACGCAGTGAAACATCCCCCTCGCGAGGGGCACGATCAAATGCAGAGCATTTCCGGGGGCGCACGACGTTAAGTAGTTTGCGTTACGTTAATGTTGTTGCACTTGTGGCAACTGCTGACAAGAGAGCGCTCGTCAGCAGTAATTTGAATGAGTCAACGATATAAGGCGCGTTCATAGCGTCCCATTCTGTGTCGGCTTTGTGGCGCAGTGGGTAGAGCACCATGTACATTGGGTTCCGCCCGCAGGGTCGATGGATCGAAACCGGGCGCCGGATAGTATGTTTTTTATATAGTAGGGAGGGGTGCTGACAACGACGTTGCGGACTACGGACGTCAACGCGGGTGACATCGTGAGTCTGAAATGCTCTGCATTTAAAAGTACGCAGGGGTCCTAGAGAGGCAACTTACAGGAGCAAAATTATGGTTGTGCCCTATCTGCACGGAATCACAAACATTAAGAAGATAGCAGCCAGAGAGGGGGAGACAGTTGTGTGCTCAGCTCCAAACAAAGGGTATGCCAGGCGCCGCCATGTCAATCTTCCAATTATAGAGAGCCATTTCATTGCACAACTAACCACCGTAACAACTGTGCAGCATGCGTGCAGGGGGTTGTATACAAGCTACCTTTATCGTGCGGGAAACGCTACACTGGCCAGACCTGCCGTTGTATCAACAATAGAGTTCGAGAGCACAAGGGCGCAACAAAGAACGTTCTGCCAGGTCACTTGGCCACGCACTTCCAACCATAAAAACAGTGATATGCTCGCGCGCGAAATAATCGGAGCAATGAAAATTGAAGAAAACATCGGCGATTGTGTCAGCAATGTGTCGGTTGCGCTAACGCATAAACTATTTCTGCGCACTGTTGGACTCGGACCACGTAGCTAGAGGAGGCTATAAATGTACAGGGCGAGGCGTAATAAAATTCATTTGGTAGTGTCAGCGCTTGTGCTTCGTCTTTCGTCTTTGTCTATGTCCTGAGTTAACTTGAGGCTGACCAGTATTTAATCAATTGTTATCGGACAAGCTCAGATTCTGCCCATGCTAACACCTGAAGAGGTAGCTACGGTTTTTTTTTATTCTGGTACCCGCATATCTCGGCTGCTAACGCCTGACGACTGACTTCCACTTTCCCATTCCTACACCTCAGCTTAGCCAGTACCTACAGACGGAATTGCCCCGGGAGCCCGCACGCCTGCACTGCTGGGTTAGCGGTGGCCAGCCAGTGGACAGAGAAATAGGCACCCGCTTTTTTGTGAGAACGGACGACGCCCCAATGAACGAGTACTTCACTTACTGTTCCGGCCAGGCCGTCATAATGGCCTTCAACGTCATGCGAACGCTCCTTAGAGGGTCATCCAAGGTGTATCCCCACCCCACGGTAAGGCCTCTTGTCGTCTTGGCGTGCACGTACCCCAAAAGCGACACTTCTACTCGCGAACATACACGCTCGAAATTCAGACTTTTTTCGTGTGTACGCTCGAATATGTACGCTCGAATAAGTTGCCGAAAAGTAGATGTGCTTACTTGGGCTGATCTATTCCGCTAGATAAAAGAATCAATTTCACTCTCGGCTTCTTCTGCATGTACTGACAGAGCTGCTACATGACAAGGCAGGAAGAATGTAACGTTGAGCTTTTAATAAGTACTGTCAAATCACCATAAACATGCCTCTGTTCTCTTAAAACCACCAGATGAATATAGTGGCAAGAAAGGAGCTTAACGTTTGAGGTAATATTTGGGTGCCAGACGTTCGGTTTGGGAGAGGGGGAGGGGCGTACATAGCGAGTCATTTTTTGAATATTGGAGCGTTGCTCAGTAGCAACAGTCCTGTTTGAAGCCACCAAGTGTAAGTTATTACCATTACAGCCACGGAGAGTGTGTCCAATTTGCGGTAAGCCTTCTCTTCAGGTGGGAGTACTCGTCGTTGCACCCACGTTTTACCACACATTGACACCCGCACCAACGGGAAAAATGTTTTTTTTCAGCGTTTCAAAGTCTTTATTCTGTGAGAATTGTTGGGGGAGGGCACCTGACGACGTTGAGCCATCCAGCGTTTGTCATATACAGCCTACGGAGCTTACACTGCGCCTACTTTATATTTCCTATACCGTACAGAAAAAATGTACTTCTTGCAGTATGCAAAGCATGAATGAAAGACGATGATGGGTTGCACATTACGTAACGCTGTTTAAAACGTACGTAAGCGCCGTTACTTACGGGAAAACACGAGTGCAAACAACTATTCCTTCAGACAATTTTACGCAAACATTTCTCCATTTGCAAGAAAATTGTCTCTTCACTTCGATGCACATGTCTTCACAGAACTTCCCCGTAAATCCTCTACTCTCCCCCGCTATCCTGTCAACTCATCCCCTCCCGTGTCGTTCCTACCAGGATAAATACAATGAGGGTTTTTTTAATTCAATTCATTTTTCCTGGCTTCCACAGTTCGCGCTGGATCAATTGGAACCATTCAATTTTGGTGGACTTGCAATACCGCCTCGAGGTGTAGTCTTGGGTTTAAAGCTCTTTTTGTATTTTTTCGTCTAAATATGGTTTTTAACGCGTATTTTCATTTGATCCCGCAAAGATAAAGCACATTTGCAGTCTCTGTTAAAAGCCCGCTCCCAGGGCCATCTATCAATTTATGGTTGGCCTTCAATGTGCCTGATGTTTTCTTTTTTGATGTACGAATGCGTTTTCTAGATTTAGCGATTTCGAAAGGTTTTGGATGTGCAAACTTCCCGCTCCAAAATTTGGTTTTACCGTTTCGGCAGCGTGGCTGAATTGAAGGTTAGACACTCAGACATAGGGACCGACATTTGATCGTTTAGGTAGGCCCCCGAAGAGTATCTTCTTTAAAAGACCTGCCTTGATGGCACGACTTCTACGAAAACGGTTGGCGCGAATTGATGCCGAGCTGACTGACACTTTCGTGGTTTTAGGCCAGAAAAAAACATACATAAGAAAGAAGGGTGAGCTTCAAAATGGCAGCAGAAGTGACGGATGCGCTTTCGAAACAGAGACTCCAGTCGCATTCGGCTCATGCAAGAGGCACCGTTTGGGCACTAAGCTCATCCTCTCTGTACAAACATCGTCGGTGTGAAGACTGGAGCTGCAGCCGTCTTGGGCCCAGTTTCCCTCCTTTTACATGGACGAAACGTTATTTCATATTGGCCCAAGGGGCCTGTCTTCTTGAGGAGGGAGGAATGTGAGGTGTACATAGCATCCTCTCTGGCAACCCATACCAACCCCTTTTTTTATAGTTTACTGTGTCACGACACGGTTGAGTATGTGTCGAGCCATAAAAAGTTAAAACGACGCCGTCCACATGACAACAACAGCGGCATAGCTGGCGGCCCTGGTCAGCTTATCCCTTCATAATCAGCGCTCACTGATCCAGAGGGTTAAGGCAGCAGTCGTTGCATCTCTAGACCTGGTCCTCTGGTTCGACCTAGGCATCCTGTTTTAAGTGCAGAATACTTTAAGGGCCCGGGTTATCGTAATAACTACTACAGGATAATGGTGTCATGCGCCAATACAGGGGCTTCGAAAAGATAACCGTTTGCGCTAGTCAGGACAGAATCGGCGTCTCGAGTTACAAAGCTTCTGTCTGCCCCATCGGGCCGACGAACCTCACGTTACTCACATGGTAAGTGTCGTGGGTGGTCTCTGTGCTGCGCCACTGCCGCGGAGGTTGCTTTTGCTTTACGACAAAAAGTACACGCTAATATAAAATAGGAAAAACGCCATGAAATATCGCATTATTGCCCTTAATGAAAAATCAATCACACGGCCTCTTGATGGGCCTTTTTCTGGGGCTTCGCCGCCCTCTCTTGACAGCTTTCGCTATCAACGCTAGGCTGATACTGAAACTAGTCCCCTGATGGCGCCACAGCCCGTCTGGCGAACGACTACTCCGCACTTCGGCAGCTTCCACGTTCAGTGGAACTGCTTTCTCTTTGCGCCGCTTTCCATTCCACACTTTCCCTTTCCCCATAAAAACGTCTTTTCATCCATACAAATAGTTGAAGCTGGAATTACGCAAACGTGCTAACGTTTCCACAATTTCGCGTTTCTTCTTCCCGGTCAACGCAGGACGACGCGTACGTGACCGGCGACCTCGCGCTGCTCCAGGGAATCGGCCACGTCAATATTGGTCGCTTGTACTTCTACGAACCCTCTCGAGAATCAAACGGAAGCTGCCTTTTCGTCGGCGATTGCATCTTCATGCACTGGCAGGTTGTTGCAGGTGGGAAGGCCATTGAAGAAGTCGCGAGGACCCTGGACGCTCGCTTCTACTGGTCTGTCCTGCTCTCGGACCGAAAGGTGCACGCGGGAGTGAGGCTGGACTTATCGTCCAGGCTGAAGTCCCGCGACTATGCACTTGCTTTCCAAGAGACGAGGGCAGTGCTCATCAAACGCAACAGAATTGATAAAGCGCAACAAGCGCCTCTGCCGTCTCCCTAGAGCACCTTGAATTTTTTCGAAAGATTTTCTTCTTAGACGCTAACCGGAAATAGGGCTCTACCAAACAAGCGTAGTTCGGTGCTTGACAGTGCATTTGTGTATCTGCTGGCCTGCACGTAAAAATAAATCCGACTGTGTTTACGTACGTCATGCCTCATTTTCATGCCCTGGAGCATGCCTTGTGGGAAAATGGCATTATTATTCCTACCCATACAAACTCCTGTTGCTCACCGGTGGGTTGATATGCGAAAGAGATTTCTGTATGCTCCATACGAAAGAGAAGATTCTCACCAGCGCACAGTGACATTCCTTGTACAAGCACTTTACTCATATGGTTTCAGCAACAAAGGTAACATCGTTCCTTATTCTTATAAAGTGACAGGCCTAATATTTGACGGCAAAACATTAGTGCGCCTACTCTGTGTAGGAGTGTTTTGCCTTGGTAACTGCTACACGGAACTTTTAATCGCGATCGAGCCCGATCCCTCTCGAACCAAATCCTGGTTTCCAAAATGCGATTAAGGTTTCCAAGCGCGAACAGGCGAAAGCGGTGATACTCTTGTTCCCGCTGAGTAATCGCACAGAAGTTGACAACTTAAACTAATGCCACAAATTGTATCTAATGACTTGATCCAAATAATCAAAAGGCAACATTTATATAGTTACGTATGCCTACGTTTACGGAAAGCTCCCAGACGCTATTATATATTTAACGGTATTATATATTTACCTAACATGGTCGCTTCCTCCTTCTGTAGTTCGTCCTTTGTTGACCCGAAAAAGCAATCTTACTCGCTTTCTACTGGGTCTGCCTCCTACGTGTTCTGGAAGAAAGAAAAAATCGGGAATTAACAACAAAGCGCGTAGGCCTCTTTCTCACTCCGTCTGTAGATCACGTGGTGAAGGTAGTCGGTCATCTGCTCCGTTCACCATTCGTTATAAAGACCCAAATTGTCTGTATTTGTTCTGGGTATTTTACTTAAAAGCAAAGGTACTGATCTCCTTGTAGGAAAGTCTCGAATGAACAGGATTTTTACTCTGCGATTTCATTTTTGCCTAACTATTAAGACTTAGTTGCTGCTCGTTAGTTACTTGAATTCGTGGTTTTAAGCGTTTTAATACTGACGAGTTTCTAACTTTTTTAATATTCCTATTGGGTTTTCGCGCGACGTTTCTGATAATAAGCACTGGTCGCACTTTTAGTTGGTGACCTCAAAGCTTGTGATTCAAGGTATATTAATAATTAAGCCCACGTTTAACAAACGTCCTTTCGAAGGCAGTTGTTCCGGTTTGACTTTAATTTTTACGCTCCCAAGGCAAATTCCGCCAAACAAGGAACTTGTTTTAATGCCACGTTGTGCTTGCCTAATTATGGCCATAATGGTTTGTGCGGCATGAACGAACAGAGCCCGGAGGAACGCAGAAAGAACATTGACTGGCGTTCTTTCTTGTGTTTGTTCGTTTACCGTTAAACCTTACATCCGACCAATTTTTAAATTTTTTAAGAGTACTGACTGTTCGCGAAAGCATAGCAGCTTGGTTCAGCGAGCGCAAACTATAACTCCTGGATGCATGCCGAACTAGGCACTGCTTTTGTTCATGTGCAAGAATCCGCATACACGGACAGGACGCTCAACAATCTGAAGTGCGGCTGCTCTCATTGCTTACAATAAGCTTCCAAGCCTCTCTAAACCCCGAACTTAACTGACTCAGATCAAATTAAAAGCATTAATATTAACAAATGCCGAGACAAGCTTTTAGGGGCGAAGAACTTCAAGACCGAGGCTTGTCCGGTGCTGTGCTCACGGCACAGCACCTTGTAAATCGAAACATCTGTGAACAAACGGTTCATAAAAGGTTAACAAGAACAAAATAAAACGTTCACAAAAGGTTAGAGAGAGAGAGAGAGAGAGAGAGAGAGAGACGCAGAGCACCGTGTAAATCAAAACATCTGGGGACAAAACGTTCACAAAAGATGAGAGTGTAAATTTGGGCTTGTTGGTGATGCATTCTTGCAGGCTAAGCGCGAGGCAGACACAGGACGAGACAAGAGATGTGACGAGGACAAGCGCTCGTCCTCGTCTCAACCCTTGTCTCGTCCTGTGTCTGCCTCGCGCTTAGCCTACAAGAGTTCACAAAAGGTTAACAAGAACAAAATGAAAGGTTCACAAAAGGTTAGAGGGAGGGAGGGAGGGAGGGAGGGAGGGAGGGAGGGAGGGAGGGAGGGAGGGACGCACAGCACCGTGTAAATCAAACATCTGTGAACAAAAGGTTCGCGAAAGGTTAACAAGAACAAAATAAAAGGTTCACAAAAGGTTAGAGAGAGACAGATAGAAAGTCTGCTTCTGGACAGCCGTGCTTTATATGCGCGAGGAGCATTGAATTAGATTGGGTTGGATTTGGATTTGGATTGGATTTGATTGGATTTGATTGGATTATATTGGATTGGATTGGATAGGTTTAGATTGGATTCAAATGGATTGCATTGGATTAAATTGAACTGTATTGTATTGGATTGGATTGGAAATGATTTTAGCAGCAGTAAGAACTTTCACGGATGATTTACGGTAAGTACGATCCCCAGTGCTTCGCCCACTCGTCATAATTCACTTCGTCGAGATGCGTGAACTTTTTTCCTTTCCTTGACTTCATCATAACGAACTGTCTTCATCTTATATATCATCACCAGCCTATCTACGCCCACTGCAGGGCAAAGGCATCTCCCATTATTCTCCAATTACCCCGGTCCTGTGCCAACTGTGACCAATTTATCCCCGAAAACTTCTTGATCTCATCTGCCCATCTAACTTTCTGCCGCCCCCTGCAACGCTTGCCTTCTCTATGGATCCACTCTGTTACCCTTAATGACCAGCGGTTATCTTGCCTTCGCATTACATGCCCTGCCCACGTCCATTTCTTCTTCTTAATTTCTACTAATATGTCTTTAACACCAGTTTGCTCCCTGACCCTCTCCGCTCTCTTCTTGTCCCTTAATGTTACACCTATCATTTTCCGCTCCATTGCCCGCTGAGTCGTTCTCAATTTAAGTTGAACCCTCTTAGTGAGCCTCCAAGTTTCTGCCCCGTAGGTGAGTACCGGTAAGATGCAGCTGTCATACACTTTCTTCTTCAGCGACATTGGTAGGCTGCTATTCAGTATCTGAGAATGTCTGCCATATGCACCCCACCCCATTCCGATCCTTCTAATTATCTCTGCCTCATGATTGGGATCTGGGGTCACAACTTGGCCTAAGTAGATATATTCGGTCACCACTTCCACTGCCTCGCCACCTATCTCAAACTGCTGTGCTGTCCCGAGGTTATTGACCATTACTTTAGTTTTCTGCATATTAATTTTCAGGCCCACGGTTCTACTCTGCTCGCCCAGTACGGAAAGCATGCTTTGCAATTCGTCCCCCGAGTTACTTAGCAAGGCAACGTCATCAGAAAATCTGAGGTTACTGAGGTATTCTCCATTAACCCTTACTCCCACCTGTTCCCAATTCAACGTTCTGAATACTTCTTGTAAGCATGCTGTGAATAACATTGGATAGATTGTGTCTCCTTGTCTGACACCCTTCCTTATACGTATTTTACTGCTCTCCCTATGGAGGATGATGGTAGCTGTAGACCCATTGTAGATATCCTCTAGTATTCTTACATAATGCTCATCTGCCCCCTGGTTCCGTAATGTCTGAATGACTGCTAGGGTTTCGACCGAGTCAGATGCTTTCTTATAATCTATGAAGGCTATATATAGGGGTTCAGTATACTCAGCGCACTTCTCTGTCACCTGATTGATCGTGTGAATATGGTCCATTGTTGAATAACTTTTACGGAACCCTGCTTGTTCTTTAGGTTGACTGAAATCTAAGGTTGCAGAGATTCGGTTAGCGATTACCTTGGTAAATACCTTGTAGACGACTGACAGTAAGCTGATCGGCCTGTAACTTTTCAAGTCCTTCATGTCGCCTTTCTTATGGATTAGGATGATGTTCGCGTTCTTCCAAGATTCCGGTACCATTGCGGTCATTAGGCATTGCGTATACAGGTTTGCCAGTTTTTCAAGTACAATTTCTCCGCCATCCTTCAAGAGGTCTGCTGTTATCTGATCCTCACCAGGTGCTTTGCCCCCTTTCATTTCTTTCAAAGCCTTCCTTACTTCTTCGGTCGTTACTGGTGGGATGTCTATCTCCTCTGAACTACTGTCTCGTTCGGCATTACCCTGTATGTCCCGGCTGCTGTACAGATCCCTATAGAACAACTCGGCCACTGTGACTATTTATTCCTATTTGTGATGACATTGCCTTGCTTATCCTTGGGAGCATACATCTGATTTTTACCCCGGTGGGTGTGCTGGGCCCGCTCAAGACGCTCACACGCTCGGGCGAGGTGGTAGCTAATAAAAATTTATGCTAACACGGCCCTAACCCCTAATGTACTACATAAATGGACCCACGGCGCCAGCTCGCACATCCAACGCTGCCCGTATTGTGACGAGAAGTGTATCCCTAACCTGTACCATTTGATATGGCACTGTGAGCACTTCAAGACCGATCGCGAGCCACTATTGGACCTTGGTTCACCACCCGGAGATGAAGAAGCGCACCTGCAACGCGTTCGAGAGGACCCCTCAGTACTTGAGAAAATTACCAGTGGTCTTTACAAGCTGGTGTAATAACCTGGACCGACACCTCTAAAAATCGTCGCACCTATCTCTTCACGGTTTCTGCGAACTATATGTTCACGGACTTTACAATGCTATCCACCATTTAAGGTGATTGAACCTTGAACATTGTTCTTTTTTTTCGATTATTCCCTCCCTTCCTTCATGTCCGTTTCCTTCCCCAAAAGGGCATTCATGCCCCCTCTGATAATAAAGGCATTCCTCCTCCTCCCCACGCCAAGACGTCTCTTCACTGCTTTCAGGCTACCTCCGTTCTTTACAGCGTATTCGATCCTCTCCATATTATACTTCCGTATGTCAGCTGTCTCACGCTTATTGATTAACTTCGAGAGCTCGGCTAGTTCTATTCTGTCAGATGCGGTAGAGAGTCTCATGGTTTGCCGTTTCCTGATTAGACAGCTGTCTTACGCTTATTGATTAACTTCGAGAGCTCGGCTAGTTCTATTCTGTCAGATGCGGTAGAGATTCTCATGCTTTGCCGTTTCCTGATTAGATCTTTCGTCTCCTGGGAACGTTTACCACTATCCTGTCTAGCCATAGTGCCCCCGACTTCTACTGCACACTCCGTGATAATGCGTGTAAGGTTGTCGCTGGCTTCCTGTGTCGTAAGTTCGGCTTCCTCGTTAAGGGCGGAATATCGGTTGTGCAGCGCGATCCTGAATTCTTCTACTTTACGCCTTACTGTTAGCTCATTTATCGGCTTCTTTCGTACTAGCTTGTTGCGGTCCCTCCTCAAATCTAGCCTAATTCGAGATCTTACCATACGGTGGTCACGACACCTTACCCTACCTAGCACTTCCACATCCTGCACAACGCCAGGGTTATCGCATAATATGAAGTCTATTTCATTTTTGTGCTCCCCATTCGGGCTCCTCCAGGTCCACTTCCGACTCTCCCGTTTACAGAAGAAGGTATTCATTATGCGTAGGTCATTCCGTCCTGCAAACTCAACTAGTAGGTCCCCCCTGCTATTTCTACAGCCCAGACCATAGTTCCCAACTGCCTTGTCTCCAGCCTGATTCTTGCCTACTTTAGCATTGAAGTCCCCCATAACTACGGTATATATCATCTTATATATATATATATATATATATATATATATATATATATATATATATATATATATATATATATATATATATATATATATATATATAAGACAGAAAATAAGGGTTGGCAGTCAAGAAAACCTCGGAAAGCAAAGGGGAGGTTGTGGTGGGTCATAGAAAGAGATGAATTTTTTTAGTCGAAAAGAAAGTGGTGAAAAAATGCCCGCCGGGTGGGATCCGAACCCACGACCTCCAGAATACCGATATAGATAGATAGATATATAAGCAGTAAAAAAAACTTCTCGAGGAGCCAGAAAAAATACTTGAGAAAATGGTAGACGCACGATTAAAAACAAAAAAATACCCGCGCCTTCTCGCAGGGGGAACACGAGTAAATGCAGAGCATTGGTGGTCGTTAACGCCGTGTAATGTCGCGTTAGGGTGGGTAGTTGGGTCGTAGTTGCGTTGTTGTTGGTTTGGGGTAGAGAGAGGAGAGTAAAGTCGCGTTAGGGTGGAGCGAGCGTCAACCAAGGAAGGAAGGAGCAACGCAGTGACTGAAACACGAGCGACCGCTAGCCGCTTTATACAGCGCGCACAGTAGAGGGAGAGCAGTACGGGGGGGGGAGAGCGCGCATGCGCAAGCAGCGCGCGCCCTTCCTCGCCCCACCGCGCTGCTATCACGAACCTGTTACGCCGAGACCGCGACGGAGCGAACGGGCTGACTACGAGGCATGCGTGCGCCAGCTGCTGTTGAGAGAGAGGAGGGAATGAGGAGAGGCGCACCCGTTGCGGACGCGGAGCTGTGGACGCCGTCCGACGCAGGAAGAGGAGAGGCTAAGAAATGCTCTGCATTTAAAACAGTGGTTTACTGACGTTCCGACTGCGGGACCAGTCTTCATATTGAGTAACCTCAAGATGAAGACTGGTCCCGCAGTCGAAACGTCAGTAAACCACTGTTTTCTCAAGTGTGTGTGCGTGTGCGTGTGCGTGCGCGCGCGCGCGCGCGCGCGCGCGCGCGTGCGTGCGTGCGTGCGTGCGTGCGTGCGTGCGTGCGTGCGTGCGTGCGTGCGTGCGTGCGTGCGTGCGTGCGTGCGTGCGTGCGTGCGTGCGTGCGTGCGTGCGTGTGTGCGTGTGTGCGTGTGTGCGTGTGTGTGTGTGTGTGTGTGTGTGTGTGTGTGTGTGTGTGTGTGTGTGTGTGTGTGTGTGTGTGTGTGTGTGTGTGTGTGTGTGTGTGTGTGTGTGTGTGTGTGTGTGTGTGTGTGTGTGTGTGTGTGTGTGTGTGTGTGTGTGTGTGTGTGTGTGTGTGTGTGTGTGTGTGTGTGTGTGTGTGTGTGTGTGTGTGTGTGTGTGTGTGTGTGTGTGTGTGTGTGTGTGTGTGTGTGTGTGTGTGTGTGTGTGTGTGTGTGTGTGTGTGTGTGTGTGTGTGTGTGTGTGTGTGTGTGTGTGTGTGTGTGTGTGTGTGTGTGTGTGTGTGTGTGTGTGTGTGTGTGTGTGTGTGTGTGTGTGTGTGTGTGTGTGTGTGTGTGTGTGTGTGTGTGTGTGTGTGTGTGTGTGTGTGTGTGTGTGTGTGTGTGTGTGTGTGTGTGTGTGTGTGTGTGTGTGTGTGTGTGTGTGTGTGTGTGTGTGTGTGTGTGTGTGTGTGTGTGTGTGTGTGTGTGTGTGTGTGTGTGTGTGTGTGTGTGTGTGTGTGTGTGTGTGTGTGTGTGTGTGTGTGTGTGTGTGTGTGTGTGTGTGTGTGTGTGTGTGTGTGTGTGTGTGTGTGTGTGTGTGTGTGTGTGTGTGTGTGTGTGTGTGTGTGTGTGTGTGTGTGTGTGTGTGTGTGTGTGTGTGTGTGTGTGTGTGTGTGTGTGTGTGTGTGTGTGTGTGTGTGTGTGTGTGTGTGTGTGTGTGTGTGTGTGTGTGTGTGTGTGTGTGTGTGTGTGTGTGTGTGTGTGTGTGTGTGTGTGTGTGTGTGTGTGTGTGTGTGTGTGTGTGTGTGTGTGTGTGTGTGTGTGTGTGTGTGTGTGTGTGTGTGTGTGTGTGTGTGTGTGTGTGTGTGTGTGTGTGTGTGTGTGTGTGTCGAATCAGAATAGGAAATGAGGCGCTCGTTGAAAATAGCACAGAAATAAGAGTTGGCAGTCAAGGAAACCTCGGACAGCAAAGGGGAGGACATGGTAGGCCATTGAAACAGATACAGAATTTGGAAAGAAAGTGAAAAAAAATGCCCTCCATGTGGGATCCCAACCCACGTCCTCCAGAATACCGGTCTGGTGCGATAACCACTACGCTACCGGCGGGGCGACTCTCTGGAGACCGGAATTCTGGAGGTCGTGGGTAGGGATCCCATTCCCACCTGGCGGGCATTTTTTCTCCACTTTCTTTCTTTCCAAATTCTTTATCTGTTTCAATGACCTATCGCATCCTCCCTGACTGCCAACTCTTATGTCTGTGTTATATATATATATATATATCTATATATATATATATATATATATATAGTCGTGAAGTGGAGTCCGTCCTTAGTTGCTGCAGGACTACGCACAAAGTAGAAGTACGCTCTTCGGAGACTTTATTTCCAAAGTTTCGACCTGAGACAGGTCTTCCTCAGGAATGAAAGCTTTGGGTAAAATCGTACGGACTCAGAGTGGGGGCGGCGCCCCGAAACACAAGCCACATGGGAAACAAACACACAAACGACCACAAACAGCATACAGAGCTTATTCTGCCAAAGGCAGGCGAAACGTTGGAAATAAAGTCTCCGAAGAGCGTACTTCTACTTTATATATATATATATATATATATATATATATACAGCAAGAAATTCGGGCAGTCTACAACGCCAAAGAAGGCATAGGGGAATGGTTGGACTATATAATTTTTTACCGTTAGTGAAATTATATATATTTTTTTCCATAATAATTGAAGCGAGAAAGAAAAAAAGAAAGAAAAACACGCACCCAGCGTGGGTTCGGTCCCCACTCTGGGTGCGTGTTTTTCTTTCTTTCTTTCTCGCTTCAATTAATATGGAAAAATATATATATATAATTTCACTAACGGTAAAAAAATATATAGTCCAACCATTCCCCTATGCCTTCTTTGGCGTTGTAGACTGCCCGCATTTCTTTCTGTATTTCCTAACAAGCCCCTCATTTCCTAACCACATATATATATATATATATATATATATATATATATATATATATATATATATATATATATATATATATATATATATATATATATATATATATATGTGGTGACGTCCCGCAGGAGGATGGTGCAGGGCAGTTGGCCGGAATGGGAGATTAGCCACCAAGAGACGGTGCGGTGCGATAGTGGTGGACGAGAAAGAAGAAGTTGTTAATAAAGGTGTTGGTTCGACGGACGCCATGTCTCCTGCGTTACATATATATATATATATATATATATATATATATATATATATATATATATATATATTGTAGAGCGCATGCCACGGAGGCGTTGAAAGAGAGACGACCAGACCACGTAGCAAGGCGGTTTATTCGGAACGCCGTGGGGTCTCGTTCTCCTGATGCCAGGGGCGCGCGAGACCTCTGGCGGGTTAGCGCGCTCGTGGGCGTGCGTCACGCTGCTGCCGCTACAGGGCTCCCCCCCCCCTAAGAGGAGCTGGTGTGACGCTTTGATGAACCCAACGTACATGGTGGTCGCGGTGGTGTGCAGCCACAGTGGGAAGACTCGTAGGATTTATGTCGGCGGCGGTGACGTATGCCGGCTTCAGGCGCTTTAGGGCTATGTTGTCGTGAGAGCCATTGTTGTGAGAGCTATTGTAGGGCTATGTTGTCGTGAGATGACATATGTTGACGAGTAACGTTCTACCACAGGGAAAGAGCCAACGTAGTGTGGTTGCAAAGGGAGGCGCATGAGTCCGTACCGCACAAACACATGTGTTGCCTGTTCAAGGTCCGGAAGCACATAAGGTCCTCTGGGTTTTCGTTGCCGTGTAGGCTGCGGTCGAAGGTCAGCGAGGATCAATCTCAGGGATTTCACGTACTCCGCAGCGAAGATACTTGAGAAAGTACCTCGGACAGCTCGGCTGATAGTCGAAGCTGGGTTCCAAATAGAAGAAGACATGTCGAAACATTTCTTCGTCATCCCACCTGTTAAAGATCCGAACACGCTCAACTTTCTCCAACCAGTCGTCAGGATCTTCCGTGGGTGATCCATGAAATGATGGTACTTCCCGGGGTTGCTGCAGAACTACAGGATGGCTCGATGCGTTGGTCATCGTGGATGCGTTGTTCATGGAAACGGTCGTGACGTCTTCCGCCTTCAGTTTATCTGGCAGTAGTCCAAACTCCTGCTCTAGGCTTGCTGTCGGCGGCTGGAACGAGTTGGGCTTGCTTGACGACTTGAAGAGGGTTGAGTGTGCATGTACCCAGCACCTGCACCAGATGTCACGAAGCCAAGGACGACGCAATTATCTTCAAGAAAAGAACAGCGTTCTTTTATTAAAGCGCAGTTTGTATTTCGCGCGTTCGGTTTTCTGACTGCCTTCACGGCCTCCGCGATCGGCTGCCGGCGGCGCGCCGTTGCGGCGTGCCGCCGGCAGCCGATCGCGGAGGCCGTGCTGCCTTGATGGTAGTTCGCGTCACAGCTGACAGATGGCGCCACCAGTCCACGGCGCGCGCGCCGCTCGTGGGACCTTGTTCTCGGCGGTTGCACTCTGTCTTGCAAGAGGTAGCGGCAAAAATCCCCCTCGCGAGGGGCACGATCAAATGCAGAGCATTTCCGGGGGCGCACGACGTTAAGTAGTTTGCGTTACGTTAATGTTGTTGCACTTGTGGCAACTGCTGACGGGAGAGCGCTCGTCAGCAGTAATTTGAATGAGTCAACGATATAAGGCGCGTTCATAGCGTCCCATTCTGTGTCGGCTCTGTGGCGCAGTGGGTCGAGCACCATGTACATTGCGCTCCGCCCGCAGGGTCGAGGGATCGAAACCTGGCGCCGGATAGTATTTTCTTTTATATAGTGTAGGGGGAGGGGTGCGGACAACGACGGTGCGGACTACGACGGGACAACGCGGGTGACATCGTGAGTTACTGAAAGGCTCTGCATTTAAAACGAGTTCAGCCGAAGAACACGTCAGGTCAGTCTTGAAGGCGGTGCGTATGCCAAGAAGTGTGAGGAGCAAGCGCTGAACCCACTGAGTTGGGCAGTCATGTGCTGTGAGCGCGGCCTTAAAGGGACACTGAAGTGATTTGTAAACAATGCGGGATTACGAGCGCAAATTGTAGTCCGGAGTCCCTAGGCCCTGTTTCGACCACTCTGAGCACGTTTACGCGAATTTTTTTAGTAGAAAAATCAATTCGAAAATGCTGTCCTCCTCTCTGCACTCTCGCCCATTTTCTTTGGCGGTTTCGTGTGACGTCAGCAGGCGAGGAGCTGGCAATTGGCTGCGCTACTGCACGGCTCGCCGACCTTCCGCGACCGAGTCAGTCGACCCAACGTTTAGTCCGCCTGCCGCCGACGGGTCATGGCAATTCGCTCGATCAGTTGAAACTAAGCCACAGCCCGTTTGTGAATGGAAGAATGTGCCTTTCTTTACTTCCTTAGTTTGTACTCTGTGTATAGCTCCAAGTCAAGGTCGCTTCACACAAGCGCTGCACAAGCGCAAATGCGACGCTTCGCTGACTGGTACGCCAGTAGGAAAATATAAGGCCTCCTGAAGGGGTAGAAGAGTCAGCGAAGTCAATATAGGTACTAAGGAAATAAAATCAACTGATATTTTTACCGTACAGCGTAAACTAGGGTGCGAGAAGCACTTTTTTGCGCTGGGCGAACAAGCACAGCGGTCAGCAGCACGACTACGCATCTGCGAACGCTTTTCCGTCTAAGAAATGCAATTGCTAGACGCGGGCTATTCTGGAAACTTGGGGGACGCTTACTGCACGAGCGCAATACAACAAATAGTAGTCCGCTAAGCTGCTTGAAATACTAAAACTAAATAAATGTGTAAACTGGTTATACATTATATACCTTATATTTCCATTCCCGGCAGCGTCCTCGTCCGTGGCCGTGTGGTCTGAGGCGCTGGCTATGTCATCGGAAGTATTTTGCCCGTCACAAGTTCGAATCCCCGCGGGTACAAGTTGTTTTTTTTTAAGGTAACTTTTTCGTTTTTCGCCGATGTTTTCTATTCTGAGTTCACCTTTTTTTGAGCCGCAACGTTCACTGCTCCACGAGCAGTGGGCTCGGCAACAGCGTATCGATGGCGAACGCTCACCTGCGATGCCTGTTTTTCATGCAGATTGTCGTCTGGGCAGGTGTTCCGACAGTCTTCCGCACGGAGCCTCACGGTACCGACGGAAGCTTGGTCTCACTGCACCGGTGACCACAGCGCCCAATCGACTTGCCACTACCGCCCATCACTGACAGCCCCCTTCATGACCGCTGCATCGCCAAACTGCCTCCTGTTCTGCCCCGCCTACTGCACTCCCTGAAGTCACGTGGTTCCCACGTCACCGACCCGACACCGGCGCCACACCGTTACCATAAAAGCACCAGCGTCACCCGTGGCCCCTCCAGTGGGCTCGGCAACAGCGTATCGATGGCGAACGCTCACCTGCGATGCCTGTTTTTCATGCAGATTGTCGTCTGGGCAGGTGTTCCGACAGTCTTCCGCACGGAGCCTCACGGTACCGACGGAAGCTTGGTCTCACTGCACCGGCGACCACAGCGCCCAATCGACTTGCCACTACCGCCCATCACTGACAGCCCCCTTCATGACCGCTGCATCGCCAAACTGCCTCCTGTTCTGCCCCGCCTACTGCACTCCCTGAAGTCACGTGGTTCCCACGTCACCGACCCGACACCGGCGCCACACCGTTACCATAAAAGCACCAGCGTCACCCGTGGCCCCTCCAGTGGGCTCGGCAACAGCGTATCGATGGCGAACGCTCACCTGCGATGCCTGTTTTTCATGCAGGTAACAAACCGCTTCTCCTTATTTGCCAAGCCTACAGGGCATTATGCGTTGATAGTGTTGCCGAGCCCACGGTATTGCATTGGTGCCCTTTATCATTACTGCTACTGCTTACTAAACCTGTTGTTGCTCTCCGGAGACATAGAAGAAAACCCAGGCCCTACTACCCGTTCATTCTCCACCCAAACAGCTGGCGACGTACTGTCAGCCCTTGATGAAGTTCGATCCTCCCTCCTAAAAGAAATGAAAAGCATTCAAACTACACTGTCCCAGTATGATAAAACTTTTGAAAACATGACCGAAAGGCTTGCTAAAATTGAAGCAGACTGTGCGAACGTAGCCACATTTAAAACAGACGTCGAGGAAATCCGTTCCATCGCTGTACAAAATTCCGAACAAATCGCTGAACTAGCTTGCAGTATGGACGATTTTAACGATAGATCCCGACGAAATAACCTTATCTTTTATGGACACAAAGATTCCGGACGCGAAACGTGGGCCCAATCCGAGGCTTTAAACATAGATCACTGCAAGGCTGCCCTCAATCTGACTGTTAACCCACGCGATATTGAACGCGCACACCGACTGGGAACTTTCCATCCTAGCAAAGATAGGCCCATAATTGTAAAGTTCACGCATTTCAAAGATAAAGATCTTATTTTAGCGAACGCAAAAAAACTAAAAAATACTACATACAGCATTTCACAAGATTACTCCCCCAACACCCGTCTGATACACAAACGACTGATCGAATTTGGGAAAGCCCAGTCCCGACCTTATAAGCTCGCATACCGTAAATTAACCATCGATGAGGTGACTTAGATTTTTGACCCGACTACACAAACTGTGCTCCCACGTGCATCATAGCTACCCACTAAAGCCCATGTTCAATCGAAAAACTTTCTTTCAGTTATTTATACTAACATTAGGAGCCTATTGCTTAAACGCGATTCCCTGCACAATCTGATCCAGGCTACCGAATGTAAATTAGTAGTACTAACCGAAACATGGTTGAATTCATCTATCTTCGACTCAGAGTTGCTTCCTATGGTTACTGATTTTGATATTTTCCGCTGTGATCACCAAAACAAATGGGGGGGTGGGTTCTTAATCGCTGCTCACCACAGTTTGCAATGCTGCGCGGTAGACTTTCCTTCTTGCCTTGAAATTATCTTCATCCGCTGCAAAGCTGCAGCCCCACCCATTATAATTGCCGTCTGCTACCGCCCCCCTGACTCCGATTCCTCTTTTATTGGCAACTTTAATGATGCTCTCCAAATGGCAACTTCAGATTCGGACGGTTCCCCTCTCCTGCTATTCGGAGACTTCAACTTTCCCTGAATAAATTGGTCCAACTTAGCATTAACAACTTCAAAAAATAATATTGAAAGTGACTTTGTAGATACTTGCCTAATGTTCAATTTATCCCAAGTTATAACATTCCCTACACGAACAACCGATAATTCCACAAGCTTGCTAGATTTACTCCTAACGTCCGAACCTGATAAAATTTCGTCGGTTTCTAATCTAACCGGTCTAAGCGATCACTCAGTCATTCATGCGAGTTTCCAATACAACTTACCGAACCCCCCCAAAATCAAGAAAAGAATAACCCTATACGACAAAGCCGATTATGAAAGTATGAATAACGAACTTTCCTCTTTCTGCGATTGGTTTCTTATTGATTTCTGGAAACGGTCTGTTGACGAAAACTGGGAGCTTTTTAAAGAGAAAATGCAGCATTTAATAAACACCTATATTCCCATCATCACCATTACAGAACGCCCTACTTCTCCGTGGTACAACAACGCATTAAAACGCCTTAACAGCAAAAAGAAGAGACATTTCCGCTCGGCTAAGGCGTCGAATTCCAAGCAAGCATGGGAAAAGTATCGTAATACTGAAAAACTTTACGAATCCATGATTTCAAATGCTAAACGAACGTTCTTCTCGTCTACCCTCCCAGACATGATACGCACTAACCCCAAACAGTTCTGGAAGGCCATTAACCCCACTCATACGAAACCTATCTCGTTATGCGATCCACAAAATGTTACAATACCGGAGTCCTATGCCGCAGAAACACTAAATTCTACATTTTGTTGTCTTTACTGATGAACCCGAAGATATACTTCCTTGTGCTTCCACCCATGATTTCCCTGTTATGCCTAACGTCATCTTCGAACCTCACGGTATCATTAAAGTGATCGAGTCATTAAGAGTGACGTCATAAGCTGGTATTGACTGCATAAATTCTAAAGTTCTGATAAACACTAAACATTTTTCTGCTGTTATATTGTCTCATATCTTTCAGCAATCACTGTCATCTGGAGTGGTGCCACGAGACTGGAAGGTCGGCAAGATCATTCCAATTCCCAAGAAAGGTCCATCATCCTCACCCTCCAGCTACCGTCCAATATCACTAATATGCATATGCTGTAAACTTATGGAACATATTATCTACTCTCAAACCGTCAAATTTCTTTCGTCTGTAAATTTTTTCCACCCCAGTCAGCACGGTTTTCAGAAAGGCCTCTCATGTGACACCCAACTCGCGCTTTTTATTAACGATATCAGCTCATGTCTTGATCATAATATTCCTGTTGACGCTCTCTTTCTAGATTTCGAAAAAGCTTTTGATAAGGTACCCCATAAACGTCTCTTTCTAAAACTTTCGCGCTTAAACCTTGACCCTGCCGTCTTAAATTGGATCCAAATTTTTCTTTCAAACCATGAACAGTTCGTTTGTGCCAACCAGACATCATCATCCCGTTGTCAAGTAGTCTCAGGCGTGCCCCAGGGTACGGTCCTTGGTCCCCTCCTGTTCTTAATTTATATAAACGACCTGCCTAATAATTTATCGTCAAGTATCCGTTTATTCGCAGATGACTGCGTCATTTATCGCCCAATTAATGACCCTAATGACTCCTGCATTGTCCAAAACGATCTAATAACAATTGAAACATGGTGCAGAAATTGGCTAATTACTCTAAACATTAACAAAACGTCTGTCGTTTCTTTTCATCGTAGGAAACATTACCCGGCTCCAACATACTTTATTTTCGGCTCTACGTTATCCCCCGTGGACTCCTATAGGTATTTAGGTATAAACATAACTCCCGATCTTAATTGGACACCCCACATAATAAATATCTGTAACGAAGCAAATAAAGTTCTTGGCTACCTCAGACGAAACTTGCGCCTTTTCCCTCCTCCTGTAAAACGTTTAGCCTACCTAACATTATAACGCCCGAAACTCGAATACGCTTGCGCCGTCTGGGACCCGCACCAATCCAATCTATCTAAAATGTTGGAATCTATTCAGAATAGGGCGGCAAGGTTTATTTACTCTGATTATGCATATCACTCAAGTGTCACTAATCTGAAAAGCCAAGCACAACTTCAGAATCTAGAATTGCGACGCAAGGCCGCTAGACTAACCCTTTTTCACAAATTATTTCATTCATCCTCTGACGCATCCAGTATCATGCCCGCACATCGAATCTCTTCTCGTACTAGCCACCGCAACACTGTTTATCCTACGCATGCCCGTACAACTGCCCACCTTCGCTCGTTTTTTGTTCAAACAGCAAAGGATTGGAATGATCTTCCACCCGACGTCGTGCACCACTCAAGCCCGCTTCTGTTCAAAACCCACATTGAAAGAAATTTGTACCACAGCCCACCCCTCATGTAACACCCCGTACTGGGGCATTTGAGGTATAATAAATAAATAAATAAATAAACTAGTCCGCAGAACTCGCGAAGCCTGGCACTGGCGCGCTAGCGAATTATCGTTGGCGTGCTGTTGCAATAACAAGCGACACTCAAAGCAGCCAACAACCCGTTTGTCATTACGGGGGATTTCAACGCTGCTCACCCTCTGTGGGGATACGCATACACCAACCCAAGAGGCACTAGACTACACTCGCTGATAGAATCTCAAGACCTCACGATTGTCACAGACCACAGTAGGCCTACACGCATTGGCACAAGCGTCACCAGAGACACAGCTCCCGATCTGACTTTTACGAAAAACATTCCTCAAGTTCAATGGATCCACACGGGTGAATATCAAGGCAGCGATCACGCCATTCTATCTACCACTGTAATAGGATCGGACTGCAAAGCAGTAATAGGTCGGGCTCGCCTCACAGACTGGACGAAGCTCAGAGAGGAACGAAGAAACCGCTCACCAGCCGAAGAAACCCAAGTCGAAATCTCTTTACACGACTGGATCAAACAACTTCATCAGGATTTCCTTGCACACACCAAAATAATAAAGACCACCACAGCCACGCCGTGCATCGACTCTCATTTACTGCACATCTGGGAAGCGAGGACTAGTTTGCAGCGGAGATGGAAGCGGCAGAGACATAATCGAAGGCTACGAAAACGGATCGCACAGCTAACACAAGAAGCTGCGAAGTACGCCAACTCTCTCTGCAGGGAAAACTGGCTTTCTCTATGCGATGGCCTGCGCGGCACCCTCACCACTGCAAAAACATGGAAGCTCCTCCGCTTCTTGATCAACTCCTCAGTTAGCAAAACAGAGTCCCATCACAACATGGCTAAAATCATACACCAATTTCCTGGAGACATGAAAGACCTGCTCACAGCCCTCAAGAACAGGTACCTCCAGACACACCCAACAGAACCTCTACCACCATATTCAGGAGCACCAAACCCGGCGCTTGACGAAGACATCCAACTGCACGAAGTGACCGCAGCCATACAGACTTTGAGAAGACACACAGCTCCAGGAATGGATCACATTTCTAATTGGATGCTTGTTAACCTTGACGAGCCGTCGCTCTTGGAGCTCACCAATTACTTCAATAATATCTGGAAGGAAGGAACAATACCTGAGGACTGGAAGACCGCGGAAGTTCGGCTGATCCCGAAACCAGGAAAACCACCCAGTATAGAGAACCTCCGGCCCATATCTCTTACTTCATGCATAGGAAAACTCCTGGAGCATATCATCCTCAAAAGACTTCAATCCTTCCTCGAAGACACGGGAAAACTGCCCCCAGAAATGGTGGGTTTCCGACCCCATTTATCAACGCAGGATATACTGCTCCAGCTCAAAGAAGAAGCAATGAGACCCGCAACTCGTAACTCCCCGACGGCTATATTGGCACTGGATTTAAAGGGCGCTTTCGATAATGTAAAACACACGGCCATCCTGGAGAAGCTGAACACCCTGGACTGCGGAGTCAAGACCTACCAGTATGTCAAGTCTTTCCTCACAGATCGGAAAGCCATACTCAAAGTAGGGGACCGCACCACGGACCCCTTTCCAATAGGACGACGTGGAACTCCCCAGGGAGCTGTACTATCTCCCCTCCTCTTTAACATTGCTCTCATCGGACTCCCTGCACTACTTAATTCTATTCAGGGTATAAATCATGGTCTCTACGCGGACGACATTACCATCTCGTCCACCACGGGTTCAGTGGAAGCAATGGAGGAGCGCCTACAGGAAGCAGCGGACGTAGTAAATGGCTACGCAAGGTCATGCGGGCTGAGCTGCGCTCCTCAAAAATGCGAACTATTGCTCGTGTCTCCAACTAAACAGAAAGCTTCAGGGACACCCACCATCGCCATACACATAGATGGGCACATTATCACCCCTGCTCAAAGCATCAAGATACTGGGCGTCACCTTTCAGGCGGACAAGAAAAATATCATAACAATCAACAAGCTCAAGACCATGACCGAGCAAGTCACACACATGCTCAAGCGCATAACAACTAAGGCAAGGGGCATGGGTGAATCCGATACACTCCGACTCGTGCAGGCGTTCGTCATCTCGCGGATCACTTACGCAATACCCTATGCTCTGCTCTCAACAACGGAATTGAAGAAACTGGACACCATTATACGAAAAGCCTACAAGCAGGCTCTGAGCCTACCAGTCAGCACCTCGACAGACAAACTGCTTCGTCTCGGACTCAACAATACAGCTGATGAACTCATAGAGGCACATCTATCCCATCAGAGGGCAAGATTAGGTACTACAGAAACCGGCAGATCCATCCTTTCGAGACTTGGACTGTCGATTCCGCTTCAACACCCAACACCCCAAGTCACAGACATCCCGCATGATATCAGGCGCCACATTACAGTACCTGTGCTACCGCGAAACATGCACCCAGTGCATCACGCCGACCGCAGAGAAGCAAGAGCCCGTGCTATCTCAAAGCGGTATGGAAGCCATCCTGCCGTGGCGTACACGGACGCGGCCCTCTATCCCGGAAGGCGGGCCTCAGTAGCAACAGTTATTATAGGCCAAGAGCACCGCACCAGCGTATCACTGGACCGAGCTAACCCTCTACTCGCCGAGGAAGCGGCCATTGCCTTAGCGCTTACCCAAACTCAGGTTGAGACCGTAATTACTGACTCTCAACAGGCTTGTCGCAACTTTTCCAGCGGGAGAATACACAAAACTGCACTTAAAATACTTCAACAGAAGCCACTAAGAAGACCCGCCAAGATAATCTGGGCGCCTGCGCACATTGGACTCTCAGGGAACGAGATTGCCCATCTCACAGCTCGAGAATTGACCGGCCGAGCACCTGAAGAAGAAGATCTGCGTCCGCTTCCTCTAGTCTCGTTTCATGAGATTACAACGCACTATCGGCTCCAAAGACAAACGTACGCCCCACCGCACAAACAACTACCCAAGGGTCACGATAGAATACTTCGTGCCCTGCAAACTAATACTTACCCCCACCCTACCAGAAACCACCACATAGCCCCCACCCTGTATCCCCGTTTGTGCCGCTTCTGCGGGGAGTTTGGAACACTTTTTCACATGGTCGGCGGCTGTACACAAAGCCCACTTGACCCGCCCAATCCCTTCCACACCCATGAGCTTTGGGAGAGCGCCTTGGCCAGCTCTTCCCTCGACGTCCAGCGCAAGTTGGTGGAGAGGGCAGAAGACGCGGCCCGTGCCAATGGACTCCTGGAATGAGGAGGCCACCCTAAGGACTCTTTAATAAGAAACAATAAACATGTTTAGTCTCTCTTGCAATAAGCACCGACTGCTTGCGGGCAGTGGGCACAGGCCAGAATCAACAGACCCTTGGCCTGGTGTGAACACGCTTTTTACGATACAGGCATGAGTAAGGCAAGCTCCAAATATGGGGGAAAAGCGCATGCATTTATGCGTCTGCGGGGACGCGGAGGGCGTTCATGCACTGTGTAGGCCTCGGCTAGTGAATGCTACGATTCCAAGCCGTCCTGGGAGGCTTGTCTTATGCATTTTACAGCCGACAACATGGCAGAAGCGCGGTACTACGATTACTGGGATATTGAGAATGCCCATCCAACGACGCCATCGGATGTCAAACATGTTGTTTTACAGAACCGACACCGAAACCGAAACTTGTTTGATTGCTAACCTTGGGCATCGTCCAATCACGGTGCCCCCTCCTCCCAACGTCACAACTTAGTTGGTGCGGCCGCCGCAAACCGCGCATGGTAGTATTTCTTCTTTCGCGCTTTGTAAAATAATTACCGATTTGTCAACCGGATAAACGATGAAAAGTGTGCTAATTTGAGCCAGTCTACGCAGTGCAAGCAAAAACGGGAGCTTGCCAAATTCACTTCAGTGTCCCTTTAAGTTGGCGGTGAAAGCGCTCGACGAGTTCATTTATTTGTGACCGGTACGCTGCCGTGCGCAAATGATTCGAGCCGTGGAGGTGAAGGAGCTCGGCGAACGAAGTAGACTCGAACTGCCGTCCGCTGTCGGTGACGATGGATGATGGGCATCCGAAGCCCGCGACCCACGTCGACACGAATGCTGACGCTACCGTGGGCGTGGAGATGTCGTGTAGCGGCGTGGCTTCAGGCCAGCGTGTGAATCGGTCCACACAAGTCAGTAGGTAGCGGTAACCTTGGCAAGGGGGCAAGGGACCGACGAGGTTGATGTGCACGACTGCAAAGCGCTCATCAGGTTCTAGGAACGTCTTTGCCGGGCGGAACTGGGTACCGGTGAACCTTTGCGCGTGGGGGGGGGGAGCCCTGTAGCGGCAAGCCACAGTGCCAGCGGCAGCAGCGTGACGCAGGCCCACGAGCGCGCTCACCCGCCGGAGGGCTCACGCGTCCCTGGGATCAGGAGATAGAGACCCCACGGTGTTCCGAATAAACCGCCTTGCTACGTGGTCTGGTCGTCTCTCTTTCAACGCCTCCGTGGCATGCGCTCTACAGTTCCGCTGGGAGGGATATCACGTCCGGGTTACCAACTGTAAAGCGCAATATATATATCTATATATATATATATATCTATATATATGACAGAAATAAGAATTGGCAGAATTTCTGTCTTATTTTCAACGAGACCCTCTCATTTCCTATTCTGATTCGCTATATATATATATATAGCAAAATCATGTAACTTTACTCTGATGAAGGCAAGTCCCGTTGCCGCTACGTAAGTAAACATTGTTTGTTATTGTTCTTGCTGTGTATCCGACTCTTTACTTATGCTATTTCTGCGCGCTTTGTGAGTTTATCTTTCTCTAGATTTATATATATATATATATATATATATATATATATATATATATATATATATATATATATATATATATATATATATATATATATATATATATATATATATATATATATATATATATATATATATATATATATATATATATATATATATATATATATTGCTGCCCAAAAAATGTTACATTTTAAACCAAGTTGCCAAGTTGCCTCATGGCTAGCGCTCCCCTCTCACGATACATGGCGTGCGTAGCGATAGTTTCGGTCGTCAAAATCGTATGCCAAAGCGTATGATATGCCACCGAGAAAGTTGTCGCTGACGAAAAAAACAAAATGTACTCCAACAAAGACAACACACGACAGATACGGGCGCCTGTATCTGTCCTACCTTGTCTTCGTCCAGCACCATGGAGTAAGTCCACGACTGTTTAACGCCACGTTTCCTTTTTTTCTTGTTAAACTGTTGCTGAAGGTCGGTGCACCGGTTCACCACGAAGGCGACGTTTTCATAAGCACGCTCAAAGCAGCTCAAGGCGCTGTGCTGCTGAGCACGACGACACGGGTTCGATTCCCGGCCGCTGCGATAGTTGAGGGCTACCTCTATCTCAGTGTTTCACCGCGCAAAACACACCCTCCTGGTTCGCCCACTATCACCCTACGCCTAGAGGGCCATATCATTGCGCAATCGCCAAGCGTGAAAATCCTGGGCATGATATTTCAGGCGGACCGCTCGAACACCCTTCTGATCAACGAGCTTAAAACGACAACCGACCAGGTTACTCATATGATACGACGGGTCTTGACCAAAACCTGGGGCATGGGGGAAGCGGACACGCTTCGCCTTGTCCATGCCTTCGTCATGTCTAGGATTACGTACGCTATGCCTTACGCCTTTCTTAAAGCCACAGAGCTCGAGAAAATAAACATCGTGATCAGAAACGTGTACAAGGAAGCCATGAGTCTCTTGGCAAGTACCTGAACCCAACGGCTACTCCGACTTGGCATCCACAACTCGGCCGAGGAGTTAATAGAGGCGCACCTGTCTCGCCAACGATTAAGGTTTGGAGCAACCGAAGCAGGGATTTTCATCTTTTCACGCCTGGCGCTGTCGACCCCACTCAGTCACCCACCTCTCTTTACTGGAAACGTAGCCCACTCCATTAGAAAACGCATAATTGTACCCGTTCTACTGCGCAATATGCACCCTGTGCATCACGAGCCCAGACAATATTTATGTTGTACGGAGATGCATCACCTACCGCCTACACGGGCGCAGTCTTTTACCCCGGAACAGCAGCCATGGCAGCCACCGTCGTTTTAAATAAGCAGAACAGGTGCAGCCCCTCGATTCCCGTACACAGCCCTCTCCGAACCGAGGAAGCGGCGACAGCACTTGCGTTTAGCCAAAACGACGCCAAAGTTATAATCTCAGACTCCCAGCAGGCGTGCCCCAACTGTTCCAACGGTCGATTCCACGTCACAACACTTGGACTAACCATACAGAGACCACCAACGAGACCAGTCAGGATTGTATGGGCACCAGCTCACAGAGGCATCCCCGGCAACGAGATCGCCAAACTCGTGGCTCGAGATTTGACCCACAGACCCAGCGCTGGTGAAGCCGAAGCCGAGCCCAAGGGCATGCAACTCCTTGTCAAATACCCGGAAATTACACAGCACTTACTAAAGGCTGTCCCTTAAAACCTATTCTTGACCCCACAAATCGCTACCGATGGATCAGGAAATATTATTGCGCGCCCTGCAGGTCAACACCTTCCCACATCCCACGAGACTTCCCCTCTTTGACCGAACACACCTTTCTCCACTTTGCCGCTTCTTTTGAAAGCCTGGGACTCTCACACACAAAGTGGGTGGCTGCGACAAGTCTACCCTAGATCCCCCTACCCTCCACCTTTCCACAGAGCTTTCTTGGCCAGCTGAGGCCTCGAAGATCAGCTGCGCCTGATCGAAAGGGCTGTCGACGCGGCCCGAGCTCAAGGCATCCTGGAATAAGTATGCCTCTCTGAAGCATTTCCTTGATTTAATTAAAGTTTATTCTCTCTCTCTGTCTCAGTGCTCCCCGCTATGGGGCATTCTCCCATTTTCTCTTCTCGTTAAAGGTAGTTTGCTGTGTACTTAAGGCCCAGCGGCCCTTCCTGACACTTTCCGCTTGCGCTCCCTAACCTGCTGTTTATCTAGCATTTGTCTGTGCCATTTAGTTTTTTTTTTCTTTTCTGGTCCACTGTTGTTATAAGACTTTTATCTAAAATACATCTCCCAACACATCCCGCAACACGTGTTTGGCGACCGGCCTTTCTGCAGCGGAATTCGAATTAGAGGGAGCTCACCGCTTCTTCCCGCAACCAAGCACAGCCCCACCACCGGAGACAAGAGTGGCAACCTCGAGTCCGCCCATTTCCTGGCCAAGCCTGCACCACCCGCCGACGGTTCGTTCTCAGCACTGCGCTTCTTGCCGTTACCAATTACACGCCCAACGCCTATTACGCAACCTGTACCCTCCCCTTAGTTCCCGTCTAACTAATGAGGCTGCGTGCCTCATTCGGCAGGCTCAGACCTCTCCACTCCCCTTCCATCACATTCTTCACCGCATCTATCGGTGCCCTGGCCATCCTTCCTGTCCCACCTGTTCTTCCTAACCATCAATCCCTTGGTCTTTTTGGGACTGCACACCCCCATCTCTTGCCCCATCCCTCCCCTCCATCACTTCCTGGGGGCTCTGGTTGTCTCACCCGTCCACATTAAACATCCAGGCTGCCCTCTAATAACATGTGCACCGGAGCAGCACGGCCATCCTGCCGTACTACTTGGACCCAGTGAATTGAACACTGAAATTAGGACCTCGACTTAGGTCCGGCGTTAAAGGTTTTTTCTCTCCCTCCAGCTACCGCGTCAAGCTTGTGGTACCTCACCCCCCCGAGAGACATTCTTCAGGGAGCGGTCCTCTCTCCTACTTTATTTAACCTCGCCATGCGCCGTATCCACCGCGCTGTAGAATCTTTCCCGAAATTAATTACTCACTTTATGCCGACGATATCACTATCTCGATCTATCGCGGCAGTCCAGGATTCATTCAAGACACCCCTCAAACAGCTGTCAGAACTGTTCATCAAGCAGCTCGCACTATCGGTCTAGCTTGCTCGGCTGAGAAAACTTCATTGCTTAAACCCACACTGCTTAAAGCCTCCCGTCATTGCAACCCACCTCAAGTTGTCCATCATTACAACACCATTCACCCACAAACTTTGAAAGTTCTTATTCTCCACATGAAATCTGACGGAGGAAGAGGTTCGGCCGTACGACACATTCTCCATTTAGCCGAACCCATCCTTAACATGATGCGCCATGTCACTATACACACTCCACGGGACTCAAAGAACAGGACCTTCTGCAACTCCGCGATGATCTTATCTCCCGCATTTTTTATCAAGCGCCGTATGTCGTTCTCACGCGCACCTTAAAAGGGAAGCTTGACGCTGTTATCCTCCAAGCGACAAAGATAACTCTGGGTCTTCCGATAACAACTACCACCACCCGACTTGCGCCACATGGTGTTCTCCGGACGGTTTCTGATATAATTGAGATCCATCGTAGCCACCAATGTCAACGACTCTCCGAAACTGAAACAGGTCGTCATATCTTACGCACATTAGGATACCCGACCAGTCCCCCCCCCCCCGACGTCAACCGACTCCTCTAGACAGCAAAATACTCCAAAATATTACCGCAACCATTTCCCGCCACATTGATAAGGAACGCAATCCCAAATGCCTTCTTATTCGTGCCGCATAGTTCAAGAATATACACCATGGTACCGACAGCAGTCACGAATTCACAGACGTGGCATTTGAAGATAACCTCGATGCGACCGCCTTCATCACTTCACGAGGTATTCACCACTCCATCACTCGACGCTGCACCTCCCCAGAAGAAGCCGAACTTCTTGCCATCGTTTTTGCCGCTGCTGACACCACATCCCCCGCCGGCACAACCAACATCTACACCGATTCCAAGTCAGCATACTACCACCTGGCCCAGGGTCTCGCCTTCCCCTCTGCCTTATCATTTCTCAACAACTTTGAAGGACCATTTCACGGGCACTGGATCCCTGGTCACGCAGGCGTTGAAGGGAACTAACACGCTCATCAGCTTGCCCGCGATGCTCTCCTCCGGGACCCTGTCGACGCGCGCGGCACAAATCATGGTCCTCCCCCTCTCCTCCCCACATGAGCAGACTTTCGAAGCATCCGTCGCAAGTTCCCTCTCCTCCACTCAGGGCTTATCCGTCGTGACCAAGTAACCATTCGGCAGGCACAAACACATTCACTTCGCACACTCACTCAGTAACATCTATTCCAACGCATACCAGCACCCCTGTCCCACTCTGTACCCACTGCCTTATTCCCCATACGGGAGCGCCGTTACAATCCTACCCAACCACGCAATTACACCGGAAACTGGCTGGCTGTTGTGGCGAGTCTCCAAGAGTAACGGGAACGGGCGGCCCACATCATCAGGGCCCTCAGCGGCTGCCTGGACAGAGGCGGCTGAATCATCCCCACCATCCCGCTACCAATAAGGTTTCCATCCATCCATCCATCCATCCATCCATTCCTTCATCCATCCGTCCATCCATCCATCCATCCGTCCACCCATCCATCCATCCATCCATCCATCCAACCGTCCGTCCGTCCGTCCGTCCGTCCGTCCGTCCGTCCATCCGTCCGTCCATCCATCCATCCATCGATGACGACGCCAGCATACAGATGTTGTCGGAACTGAACACTGTACGGATGTCTGGTCAATTACCGGTTGAATGGAAGAACTCCGTAGTTCATCCCATTCCGAAGGCCGGAAAGATGATGACCAGTATCAACACGTGCGACCTATCTCACTCACTTCTACGCTTTCCAAGCTCCTCGCGCGCAACTTGAGCACGCCGGCTAAAAGCCGTACTGTGACGTTGCGCAAACTGGATTTCGACCGGGGCTTTGTACCCATGACACTGCAAGGATTTCGTTTCATTTCATTTCATTCACGTACTCTTAGAGGTGTGAGGCTCTTTAGAAGGAGGGATACAATGAAAAAAACAAGAGAAAAGAGCAGGGCAGTTACAGTAAGTGATCGCTGACGAAGACGATTGGGGCTGTAAGGTGATTCCACTGCAAGCTGGTCATTGGAAAAAACGAGTTCCGGTAGAGGTTTGTTCGGGAGTTCGGCACAGCAACTTTTAACAGATAATCATTGCGTGGTGATACGTATGGTGAAACTGGAAAAAGGATCGTTTTAAGGTCTGATTGTTGTAAAATATTTTATGGAAAACACATAGCGGGATATCATACGACGGATTGCAAGATCAGGCAGTTGAAATTTTTGTTTCATGTTAGTGGCATTGTATGACCGAGAATAACCAAAGAATATAAAATGAACCGCCCGATTTTGCATAGCTTCAAGGGTAGAGACAAGATTGGCGGAATTCGTATTCCATGCGAAAGAGACGTATTTAATCTTCGGACGGACAAGGGTCTTGTAAAGCTACTGTTTTAATGAAGTAGGAGCTCGATAGAAATTACGTCGAAGGAACCCGAGCATGCGGTTCACATTAGTGACAACCCATATATTCAATGTGGGGTGTCACTAAAGGTTACCGGCAGCAGGAGACGGCGCAGAAGCAAGATCCCCCCGTGCTTCTTGGAGTGGACTTTAAGACGCCTTTCGATACCGGTCGGCATACCACTGTTATAGCTGCTCTGGAACACTGCGGTGGTGTTACGCGCGTGATTAACTTCGTGACGAGCATTTTGAATGTCCGGACATTTTAAGTAAGAACGCATGTGCAGAATCCCCGCGTGTTCACGAACACTACCGGCGTTCCCCAAGGCGCAATCCTCCTACCCTCCCTATTTAATTTGGTAATGAGAAAGGTAGCCAAAGAACTTCGAGATATCCTGCACCTGCAGCACACCATGCATGCGGATGATATTACCATCCGGGTGGACCTCACAAAACGGCGTTCGACGTGGGTTACATGGTTTCAACAGCCCAACGTGGTCTGAATGTTATTGAGGCACGTCGTCCTGCCACCGGAATGAGGCCGTTGCCTCATAAAACGAAATTCCTCGCCATTGGGGGCCTCGACCCCCTGCAAGCGCATTTACCATTGAATGGTCAACCAATCGAACGGACTGCCGACAGATGGGTACGCATACTTGGCGTGCCGCTGCGCAAAATAGGAGGGGCAACTGAGGTGCTCAGACTGCTGAAAATTGTTCGGAAGTACCAGGTTGAGATTCTTAAGAGAATAGGAAGCCGCTTCGGAAGCGCGATGACAAAGGTACTACGTACCCTCATTCAGGTTGTGCTCATATCTAAGGCCTGTTATGGGGCAGTATGCTTCACTCTAGCGAAGGCCCAACTCTAACAGTTGGAAGTTCTGAACCACGAAAGCCTCAGATTTATTACCTGCCTACCGAAGCACACACGCGAAGAGGAACTTTATCGTTACGCGCGCCTGCCCTCACTTGAAGATATTATCAAGGAGAGGTTTGAAGCACACGATAGGAGAAGTGAAGCCACCCGCGCGGGAAACCTACAGAATTTTGCTGTCGATCACCTCGACCGAGTTCCCACGCAACTACCTTCAGTCGTTGCCACATGGGACGACGTCTCAGTTCAAGGCCCAAAGCCGCTGTCACTCTCCGGTAGCCCACAATATCACCAGCCAGCGGGTGCATCCGTAGCCGCACGTGCCGATCTTCAAGAAAGGACAGTCTTCATTTCACTTCTTTCGGCACATTTAACTGTTCGTCACGTGACCCAGACACTCTCATAGTCAGAACCTTGTCCTGTCACTCCCCTTAGATTGTACTGGACCTATGTGCACTCTTAACCCTTTCCAGAGGTGTGCTATTTTGGCAACGATGATCCTGCTATCTGCAAGGCAGTGTTCACGTTCAGAAAATGCCGTAAACAATACAGTAGGCATGAAGACTGGCTTCTTTAAGCACAGGTAATTTACGCAAGAAGATTATCACAACCATTGTTGTGGCCACAGCGGCCGCTTTTCTAATAGAGGCGAAAAGCAAAAACGCCGCCCGTGTGTTCGATATTTTGGCGCACATTACAGATTCCCCAGGTGGTCAAAATGAATTCAGAAACCTCCACTACGGCGCGACTCATACCCTGTGTGGTTTGGGCGCGTTAAACCCCATAATAAATCTTTAAAAAACCAATGTTGGCGCTTTTCAATTCTTGGTTGAAACCAGCGACTGTTACAAAATGTGTTCTGCTTGGTTGGAGGATGACACTGAAGTTGAGACGAGCAGCGGGGCTCCTGACATCTTTATCAAGCGAATAACGCTAGCCGGTCGAACGTCGCCAATAAAGCGGTGTCCTCTAACCCTCGCCTGCTTCATCGTTTTTACAATTTGATGCCGTGACCAGAATGGAAGGATTACACCGTTGAAGGCCCCTACCGATGAAGCAAGCTCATTGAAGAGGATACACCGGCCAAGAAGCACGCATCGCATCATCTCCCACCGGAACGTCATTTCTGCCTACCGGGCCCCATCATGGACCGTCTGAAACGAAAACGGGGTGTGGTCAGCGCCTCGACTACAAATATCATCAGCGAAATGAAGGCCATGATGGAGGTGGCCCCACTGCCGATCCGTGGGCTGGCTGAACAGCTTAATATGCTTAAGCGGAAAGAGTTTGCCTTAACCGAAATAGACAAACAGATGGAGCACCTCGTCCCCGATAAAGAACTAGATGATGAACGGAGAACTGCAGAAGATTACCGGGATTCCATCGCACCCATGGCCTTCAGCGCTGAAAGACATCTTCCAGCAGCATGACCTTTAATGACAACTGGTGTGGTACAGGCCGCAACTTCACCTCAAGAACGAGTTTAACTAAGATTGCCCAAACTTGATATCCACATTTTTGACGGAGAATTCATACGGTGGCCTGCGTTTTGGGACCAGTTTGAGTCGATGAGACATAAGAACCAATGGCCGACCGACGTTAACAAATTCAAGTACCTACATAGCTATATGAAGGGGAAAGCAGAAGGCGTCATTGGCGGATTACGATCAACTAACGACCGCTACCCCATAGTTATCGAACTGTGGCAGCAACGTTTTGGAGACAAAACAGTGATCATCAATGACCACATGAGCAAACTGCTAAACCTCCCAAAATTAACCTCCTGCGACAACTTGAACGACCTTCAGACGCACTACGAACGTGTTGAAACTCACTTTAAATCACTTAAGAACCTGGGAGTACACATCGAGTCCTACGCAATCATGTTGAAGACTTTACAAAGTGTACTGTTGGGTGAGTTGGTAGTTCATTGTAAAAGATGATACATCGCGAAATAAAACGCGGACACAGAAAGACGACGCTCGTCCCATCGCCTTTCTGTGTCCGTGTTTTATTTCGCGCTGTAGCATCTTTTATAATGTTGAAGGCTGCACTATCGCAGAAGTTGCCCTATGAGCTCGAGCTTAGATTCAACCAGTAAACGTTAACAAGGCCACAAGCACAGGGAAGAGAACAACCTGCTTAAGTATCGACGTTACTTGAACTTTGGGTCCAGGTAGTGCAAAGTTGAGAGAAGATCACTTCACTAATGCCTGGATCATACATGCCTACCACAACAAAACCACACCGGAACCAAGTCAAGGAAAACATGCACGTTACTTCTTCCACACTTAAGGTAACGATATCGCGCCATGCATGTCTTCTCTGTGCATCCAACGACCACCTCACCAACGACTGCCGCGCTCAGCTCACATGCCGAAAAGAAACCAAATTGCGAAAACAAGGTTGTTCTTTTGCTATGCTAGGCCCTTCTACTGCGCCAAGGATTGCAAGAAGGCAAGAAGACTCTCATGTCGGAATTTCAAAGGATTTCTCATCACATCTTTGTGCGATCCCAAATGGAAACGACAACTTTATAAAAACTGTCGACTGTGTCCACATCGACAGCTATAACGGAGACGCCCCGAAAACGTTTTTTGGGTGGGCACTGCCCAGAGACGCGACACTTACCTCACCAATCATAGGATCCCAAGTGGGTTCAAGCTCGCCCGTGTCAACTGAAGGACCAGAGTTCGATCGGGAAAAGTCCTCTTTGGACGCGGACCAACCACGAGCTACAGACAAAGAATGCGGAAAAGTACATGGGTCTTAAAAGTCCTCGCCGAAACCGAAGCAAAAGCCGATACGAAAGAAACCGCTGAATGTTCATTCTCGACTTCATCGCCTGAAGCTTCATCGGCCGGGACACTCTGGAAACGTTGGAAGCACGGAGAACAACACCTTCTGGAGAGACCATGGAAACTAGGGCGGCGGAACAAAAACCTGCACGCGTTGCGCCCCGAGCACACGACTCCAGGGAAGTCTCCAGTTCTTCTCATCCTCGGAAATTCCAATCATTCGCCAAGTGCTTTCCAGGTTCAAGATATTAGTCATCTGAAGCCAACCAGATCCATATTATTGCGCCGGCTCGTAACCAGGTACAAAATGAGATCTGGTTGGTTGGAAGACGGCGACACCGAAGCGAAGACGAGCAGCCACCGCATGAGCAGCGGGGCTCGTGACACCTTTATCAAGCGAATAACGCTAGCCGCTCGAACGCCTAAATAAAGCGGTCTCCTCTAACCCTCGCCTGCTTGCTGGTACTCAACAAAAACAAAGGAAGAGGAACACAAGGACAGCCGCTGTCTAACAAATTAAGTTTAATATCAGGAAGGCGGTATGTAAACACTTAACAAAAAACAAGAAAAAACCTTGCGCATGAGTAAAACAATTAAGGTTGTAAAGAAGCGGGGAAGACAGGAATTGGCTGTGCTGTTAACCACAAGAAACGCTACGTCGCCTGTGCAACGGGGGTTGTGTAGAGCATTTCTTTATCCTGTGGACGAACATTTGCTGTACAAACTGTTCGTTGTATCAACGTGCGTTTGAGAGAGAATGAATTGTCATTAATGGCCCTCCCCCAATCACCCAATCTTTCTTCACATTGCCCTAAGTGCAGGGGATGTAAACCTGATTTCCCTACCAGTGACATTTTATTTAAGCACTGTGAACAAATGTCCCGCGTTATTATGGAAGCGTTTCACATATCTAAACGAGGAGACAAGTGTATCAGCCAAGCAAGTGTGTGTCTTCATCCCAAAGAGATTGCATATCTGCGCGGACCTTGACTGTAGCCGGTGTCTATCTAGTTACCTTATCACCGTGGCGTTTGTAAACTTCTTTCGCTCACGCGCAGTGTTTTTTTTTTGTTGTTTTTGCGTTATGTGTTTATATTCCCCCTTCTTGATATTAAACAGTCATTAGACTGGCGGCTGTGGTGATATTCCTTCGCTTTTGTTTACGTTTGCGCTGGTTTCATCCAAAAATACCTCTTTCCAACTAGCCCAGCTTCCAACCCTTCTTCTTCTCAGGTATTTATTTTTGAGGCTTACTTAGAGCTGAAATTTGGGGCACGCTTCATTTTTGGATAAAACCTTCAGTGTGAAAGATTAAGAGCTCGCCTTAAGCAATATTAACTCGGGAAAAATTTTATCTGTCACGTAAAGATGAATTCGGGACCAATTTTCTCCGTCATGTAAACACGGACAGCGTGCACGAATTGAAGGTCTGTAGAAAGCTAAGCGGTAAGATGGCACAAATGTTAATGCGTTTCAACTAATAAGAACCGTGACACTACTTCCGCCTCTCTTCATTTAAAAAGTTATAATAAACAAAAAATATGCGAAAATTTATGGCACTAATTACTTCAAACGACCTTCGCCTGTGTCTGCGATGGCAGCACTAACAGCGTTCACGCCGAACTACGCGCGCCTATGGCTCCACGAATGAGGCTCTTCTATTCGCGCCGCTTGAGAGACTTGTAGGACGGACGCCGGATGTCGTCTGTGGGAAGGCGGACGTAGCGCTCTTCCATGGCAATGCGCCTCAGCAAAATCTTCCCAATGAGTGCCAGGACCAGCACGACCGTGGAAAGGGCGGCCAGCGCCTGGTGGAAGAGCATCGGCTGCCGCTCCAGCTTGGCCCCGACGCAGAGCGGCGGAAAGGCGGAACTGGCGCAGGCCACCAGCATCGCCAAGGCAAAGCGCGAGGTCGAGACGCCCGAGTAGTCGTGCAGCAGCAGCAGTGTCGACGGCATGCTGGGGGCCATGCAGGCGCCGACGACGGCCGTGCCGATCCACAAGAGCCGCGTCTGGTGGCCGAAGAAGGCGCTCAACCCGGTGGCCGCCACGAGCAGTGTGTTGCAGAAGAGCAGGGCGTCGAAGGAGCCCCGCTGCGGGAAGCAGGCGATGGAGACGCCGCGGACGGCGGTGAAGGCGGCCCAGAAGAGGCTGGTCACGTACGTGGCAGCCGTCTTGTTGTGGCCAAGCAGGAGCGCGAAGGGGGCCACGAGCTGACTGCACAGCGTCTCCACGGCCAGGCACGCGGCCAGGTAGAAGAAGAGCAGCACCACGAAGCCGCTGCAGGGGAGCACGGGGCATTGGCTCTCCATGTCCCGCAGGTCCTGGTGCCCGGGGTCCACGAACATGGCTACCAGCGCGAGGAAGGCGACGCAGAAGGCGTACACGCTGATGAGCCAGTACGCGTACCCCACGTAGATGAAGTCCTTGTCCTCGAGGTTGTTCAGATCGCTCAGCGGTGCCGGGATCGCCGAGTCTCCGGTGACGATGCTGCGGTCCGTGATGAAGGGCTCGCTCAGCAGCGGCCCCAGGACGCAGCCCAGGCAGAAGGTGAACGTCAGCGTCCGCACCAAGAACCCGCTCGCCTCTCGCCACAGCGCCGATGTCCACAGGACCCCGACTGCACGAGCACAGTATTGACTTGCACCGAAAGTGCGACTGCGCAGAAGCGCACACAATTGCGCCGTTGCGTGTACCTGACCGTATCGTGGCGAAAATAACGGCCCTGTTCTAGTGGAAATGGCTGAAATGACAGAGGCGTGGTTAGACAGGTTACAGCAGACTATGAAGACGATGCTCGAAAACTGATGCTAACAAATGTCCGATCAGCCCGGATAGAAATTTATAGTAGGGGCAGCATTTTGAATACAAAGCATTTGTGCGTTTCCTCATTTCAGTAAAACACCTTGGTAGGGGGCGTGAACGCGCGCGCCACGCTGAAGATATCGAATGATTAGCACTATCCATTGCGCAAGCGAACCGGCCGTAAGCTGTTAGGTTGACCAATCGAGATATTTTCCACACCTTCCAAACCGCATCACCACACGGGCTCAATCGGTTTGCTCAGTGCGCGGTCGCATGTGGTCGGCAGTTGATCGGCTCACTTTGTGACGTGCTCTTTTACATCATGACTCAAATTAACGGTTGGAAGGAAAGAGAGACGCCAGCTTCTCATTACTTATTTCTAATCAAACAGTGTTCTTTGGGCAAAACAGACAACCCCCGCTTTGCTCGTGGCGCTGGGCCCTTTCACACTTAGCGCTACCGTAACGACGAAACCCTCAGCAGCGACCACGGCTTTTCTGAGAAGAGTTGCGAGGAACTCGCGGCCTTGGTCGGCTCCGAGGTGGCACATAAGGCTGGAGTGTACCAATAACCGCACTCTGATTTTATCCGCACTCCCACACAATTTTCTCCTCACTCTTTGGCGGCAGTTTCATTCGCTCTCCTCCTCGCGCTCTTTTCGCTGCAACCGTCGTTCATCATCCGCTGCTCATTTTTATCCTCGCCTGTACATCTTTCACCTTTCAGGTCACCTTGAACCTTTTCAGGTATACCTGCGCTCCTAGCGTTTGCTCAATTTCGCCGCGGCAATGCCACGCGCAGGACAAAGACTGCACTTTTCTATAAAAAAGGGATTCAGAAGAAATATTTCAAGAAAATGCCGGATTCAGGTTATCGAATCGAATACCGAATATCATTCCTCAGTATTATTGTATTTTTCAAACCACGCAGTGTTATTTGCGGGCTCCGGTACTATCGGGAGGCAACAAATGTGAACTAGGAATAAAAAAATCTGAAGAAATTCAGAGAATTGTCTAGTAATGTGGTGCATTGTTATGCCGCTTGTCTATATACTGTGAGTCCTTTACACCCCATTATGGCTATAAGTAGCGAAAGACCATAGATTATCTTGTTCTTTTCAAATTTTCATTTGTTTCTTTCTGCCAATGATTTAAATGTATACCATTATAGCAATGAAGTGTCTTTACTTCGCAAATTATATTTTTTATTCTTCCGGAGATGCAAAGCGTAGCGCAGGGTATGTCCATTCACGATATCTTCTATTCGAATTTCAGAAGTTCTTTTGCGGAACTTTTTCGTTTATTCTTCGGTTTGGGGGGAAGATGTAAAGACGGATATTTTTTATTTTGTCCGATCGTTTTTTTGGGTTTTATTTTTCTTTTTCTATTATTTTTTGCTTTTTAAAATCCTGTCACACTAATTATCTTCATTTAGGCCATTCTAAACATTACAGGTTTTACCTTTGCCAACTCGGCATTTCTGTGGAATGCAGGGCGTTACATGGTTCTGGCTGTGGGGATACTCGGCGAAGAATACTACGCATCAAAAAGCAAGGCGTATTTGGGTTTCCACATTCACATTGTGCAACCCTGGCGTGATTTATTCTCGGACGCTTAATTTTACGGCTGCCGCTTATTTAGCAGTCGATGCAAGTTTCAACATTTACAGTACCGCCCGAATATTTTGTCGGAACCGAGTGTTCTACTGTTCTAGAATATCAAATTCTCGTCCCGAATACGAAGAAAAAAATAAAAATCATTGCATTAGTACTGTAAGTTGCTTTTGTACTGTAAATTTTGTTCATTCGTACGCGCATGGTTATATGCAGCGCCCAAGCGCAACATGAACGTGTTTTCAAACAAACAATCCGCCCCATCAGAGCTGCAACTGAAAGCATGCTTTTCCACGTGGGTAGTGTGTGCGTGAGAAAGTGCTCTTTACAGGGAGGTGACCACGCGCACACACTACGCACCCACGATACGAAAAAACAACGAAAAAGTCGCGGACCCGGTAGGGCTGCGACGCAGTCAATAGGAAAACATGCTTAGTAACGTCACATACAGATCGGCACACACAAAACGCCACGCTAGCCACATTACGTAATTGACTGGCTGTCGTAAGAGGGCTGCCACATGACTCGTCCCAGCTGTGTCAGTTTGGCGCCAATTAAGTAAAAACCTATTTTTGTTGATTGCGGCATCGTTGCATGGGGAGGCAGGCCTGGATGTCCTTCTCAAACCTGACGGTTTCTGTGCAGCTTCACGCTTGCTAAATGCTGGGTATTTCTGCACCAGGCGTTGCCGTCGTGTTTAAAATTGAGTGCCTCTGTACGCTTCGCTGAGTTGCGCGTCCGATTTCTGCGAGCCGCCGCGCCACCGGTTCTTCCGTGACAGGAAAGCCCACTTTAAGTGCTCAATACCGAATCGCTTTTCCAGGTGTGAACAGATCAGCGGCTGTGGTTGACCCGCCGCTGCAACGGGCGAGGCTGCTCCCCCATGCGTGACAGGTGGCTTTATCGCACGACTTTGGAACTCACGATGGCGGATGGACGCGCAAGTCTGCTCCGCTAGGGGAACCATATACTGAAACTCTAGTTTATGGCACGAACATTTGAGTCACGCAGCCCTTTTTCGGGGAGTTGGTTTCCCCGAGTCCAGCCACATGACTATCTTGCTGTTATGAAGTAGCATTCGCCGGGGGATCTCAGAGACTAGCAGCAAAAGAACCGCGCGCCGAATTCTGTACAGCTATTTATAGATTACTACAAATTACTGCACAGCACGAGAAAACGAAGTTCAAAAAGAGCGGAGGGATAGAGGTGTACAGGTTGCTGCGTTAACTTCTTGGTGGTAAAAAAAATACGATTATATTTCCATTTCGCCCAAACCGGATTTGCCCCCAAAACCCCCTATTTAGGTAGTCCCGGCTGTAGAAAAAACACTAATGAGCCGCGGTGAGCAATGTTCTTCAGTGGTGCGGTCAGAAGCCTTTCATGAACCACACAATAGCCTATGAGCTGTCTGTGCTACGTAGTTCAGCACTGACAAAAAATAAAAGCTGGCAGCCGCTGCAAATGCAGAAGGCGGACAGCGCTTGCGTATGGTAAGTGCGTTCCATGTGCGAGATCAGCTTTCGCGCTGTTAAGCCTTGTAAGTATCGGTTTCTTTCATTTGAATAACTGTTGGGTGACAGCTTTACCAGTGTCTTCCCGTTAGAGCTCCTGAAGAGGCTTGGCAATGTACACGTCGGGACTATCGCCTTCACGTCTCTCAGGCTGTAGCTAAGGACACTTTTGAACTCTCTATTGTCCACACAGCTTTCGCTTGCAAGTTTGTCTCATTACGTATCCGTGGGCATTGTTTGGGGGGTCTGGCGTCACGCTATCTTGAACTCCGAGTAAACGAAGCCACGGCGCATGCGTGAGACGGCCCATCAGCACTCACGGACGCTGATGGCGCCGAGCGCGAATCCTCCAAGGCCGAAGAGCAGCTGGTAGGGGAGGAGCGTGTCGATGTAGGAGACCCCGAGGCAGGCCATGGCCAGCAAGAAGTTGAGCAGCACGAACGCCACCTGCGGGTTGACGGGACGCAGGACGACAGCGCCTGCGGGCACGCGCAGGTCCATCAGGTATGAAATTCTCCGGCAGTGAAACTCTCAGGCCCGCCATCGGCCCTGCGCACTGGCGTCCCAGAACTCGCAGGAGTAAACTCTTGTTAGATTGCCCATGCTAGATTCATTCGAAATATTCTAGATCCGAGTTTTGGGGTGCATGACGAATGCAGTAAAAATTGTTTGCTAACAAACGCCATATTGAATATGAAAACAGCCGCACATTTGTGGCGGATATTTTTACAGCAGGCGGGTCGGGGATGCGGCGGCATAACCCAGCTCCCAATGCGCTCTTCCCAAACTGTGGTCACAAAGCGGCAGAGTTGACGGGCAGCAGCGTTTCCTCACAGAGCTTTCCGAGTGTGGACCAGTAAAGGTTTTTTCGCAAATGGTAAATATCCTCGGGTTGGGACATGAAGAGAGGAGTCAGAAACAGGATGATTTTATGGGGCAAGCATGGCCCTCCTTTAAGACCCGTTCACACTAGCGACGAAAGCAAGCGAAAGCGACGGGAATTCCGTCGCTTTGTCGCGCGACGATCGTTTTTGGCGAATGGTCGGGACCTATTCTTGTCGTCGCGTGACAAAGCGACAGAATTTTCTTTCGTCGCAGTGTGAATGGGCCTTTAAACGCAAGCGGTGCGCGGCCAGTACCAGTACAAGCACGTTGTTAGAGAGTTTTGGCTATATGTGTGTTCCGTACGTTCCGTCTGTTCCGTGCGTACCAGGACCCGATAACATCCACGCGAAGGCACGTCGTGGAGGGCCGCACCCCACCGGAACGAATGCGTGCGCATGGCGCGCTGGGAATGGCCAGCCAGCTGAACTAAGCCACCATACCGAAACAAATACGCGCAGCGCATTTGGCGCGGCGGGGACGGCCCGCCAGCGGAATAAAGCGACCCTACCAAAACATGTGCGCGCGCGTGGCGCGGCGAGGACGGCCCATTAGGAAAACTTACCCACCCCACCAAAACAAATTTGCGCGCATGACGCCGCGGGAACAGCCCACCAGCGGAACTAAGTCATTTTCTCCGGAACGAATGCACGATGATGGGGCGGCGGAGACGGCCCACCAGCGGAATTAATTCACCCTACCGGAACGAATGCACGCTTGCCTAGTCGGGTCCCGGTACATGCAGTACACACGAAACGTAAAAAAAAACCACGGTATGCTAAAGCTCTCTATTGTCCTCCATTTGTAGGTCACATCGAGGAGTAAAAGCAAATAAAAATACGTGCGGGATTAACCACTCAATAAAGAGAATTTCTTGCCTGTGAGTTTCAAAGAATAAACACTGATATAACGCTGTCTTCTAAGTGTTCTAGTATAATCTGTCTCGCCATTTTGCGCGCCCAAAGTTTGTGCTGCCACGAGTTACGACTGTAACAGTTTTTTAGGGGGCACTGCAGCCAGCAAGACGGCCGCTGTTTAAAGAGTATAGAGAGCTCCCCTTATGAAAATATTTATTGCCTTTGAACTCACAGTCAATTGCCCATCAATATCCCAGAGGCAGTACAAGGGAAATTTCCTTTGAGTTGCCTCTGAATTGAGAATTGGCCACTGCTATTTAATAGACTTTGAATGTCCTTCCTTTGAATTGCCTCTGAATGTCCTTCCTTTGAACTGCCTCTCAATGTCCATCCTTTGAATTGCCTCTGAATGTACTTCCTTTGAATTGCCTCTGAACGTACTTCCTTTAAATTGCCTCCGAACGTACTACCTTTGAATTGCCTCCGAATATACTACCTTTGAATTTACTCTGAATGTACTATCCTTAAAATTTGAAGGAGCAAACAGTGTGCAGAAAATGCCTCGGCCCATAATGCCTGGGTCCTTACTCAGAGGGATCCAGGCATGATTGTGACACTGAAGGGCAAATTTCCAGAATTTCGCCCCATACTTAGATGTTTTTCTGAGCACCAAGCCACAGTTCGGACGAGCACACCAGCACAAATAGGTAGGGAAGCATGCTTCAGTTTGAAAGCATGAAACTTTTAAAAAAGGAACTAGAAATTGAGTTTAGATAATAGGGAACATACTCTATGAAGTGATTGTAAGGCAACTGTACGATTAAGAGCATCAAAAAGTTTACATAATTTTTTGTGCACTAATTGGTAGATGTGGCAGGAAACGACGTACCAGCATAGCACACTGACAGTCTAGTGCCTTACAAACCCTCAAATGAAGTGTTTTGCTCCATGGATGCAATGTCACAAGGAACAATGCGCTGTATGTTGCTTGTTACGAAATTATCATAATTTAACTTTCCATAAACTGAAGAAAAAACAGGCAGTTCATGAGTTAAGGCCTGTCCAACAGTCTATATAGTCTACACTGCGCTCCTAGGAGCGCAGTGTTCCGTGTTCGTGTCATCTATGCATCTTTCGGCTTGGCCATGGCCCAGCCGTACGTGGTTTCGGTGTAATGACATCGAAGCCACGCACAACACGAGTAATGCGCGCCCCACCACGCACTGACCGGTCACGGCTCCAACGAAGAAGCCGACGGCCCTGGCTGCAAGTAGGAACAGAACTCGGAACAGGCCGACGTCCATGATCACCGCGAGGTCCTGCACCGTCGGCCCAAAGATTGCGTAGTACATCCCCTGGGTAAAGTATAGGGAAAGACACCCACGCATGCTTCTGTGAAGGAGTGCCCTGTTTATCTGACCCTTTTCTGCACGTTTTGTGCATAACGTTCTTTTCTGCTGCTGATCGTGTCGCCACTTGGACTGTAAACGTGACATGTCATGCATAATGGGTGTGGCGCTTCGCTGCCAGAAAGACGGGAGAATGGCCTACCAAAAATGGTAACAATTTCAAAAGTATTTCCCTCTTTTCACTGTCAAAAGAAGATGGGCATACGTGTGCCTGTTCCGGGGGCAGTACGCTGCGGAATGTTAATTTCGCAAAAAAAAAACGCCTCCGTAGCGTAATTCGGGAATGCTCCTCCATGTTGGGGCAGCCACCCGTCCCCCTTTCCCGTGCCTCCTCTTTTAGAGAGCATAAATGTTGAATGTCACCTTTCCCACTGACAACCCAGCCTGGAATAGTCGACCGGGCGCATACGGACAGGACGTCCGTATACACCGGCTGCTGAACACACACACTTAACGTCCGCTGTTAACCGGTTAACAACTCCCGATGGGCCACAGGCCCCATTAGGCTCAATATAAGCGTCAAGATCATCATTATCATCGACATCATAAAGTTGCGTAGAGAGCGAGCTCACCGCTCCGAAGAAGCTGGCGTGGACGACGATCGTCTGCACCGCCTTGAAGAGCCTGTCCCTCCTCCTGGCGTGGTGAGCTGTGCCTTCCGCAGCAGCGAAGGGGGGATCCCAGTGCGAGTCCAGGTGTTCGTGCTCCCACTTGCGGTGCAGCGCCTGCGCTTCCGCCGTGTCCGTCATGTCGGCCACCGTCACCGCCTTCCAGGGCGCAGGTTGCAGAGAAGTGGGAGGAGGCGCCACGGCGGCCGCTGTAGTGGATGCCGCCTCCGCCTTCAGGCTCGGTCTCCGCTGCTCTGCATCCGCAAGAGCAGGAGCGGCACTGATGTAGGAATGCAGCCTTGGGTCTGCCGTCAACCTAATCCCTAATGTTTTTTTCGGCTCAAGCAGCGAAGGAGGAAGTTGCTGTGGACGCACCCACCAACCCTGCCTGTCATGAATAACGACTACACTCGGTTACAACTCAAGAACGGCACCACCTTATGTAGTGTATCACTCCGCCAAAGCGCCGGACCCGTGACGTCAGTGCGCGCGCGTTTTGAAAGGGTTTGCTATGAATGCGTGATATCGTCTGCCTTGTCTCACGCCGTTTGTTTGTCGTCACTGGAGTCGTTTATCAGCATAGTAAGCCCAAAAAATCACTGGAACGTCTACCGCCATGTTCAAAATATTCCCAGTAACGCCCCACTTGCGATGCGCGGAGAAACATCCGGCTACGGTGATACGGCACAGCGGCAACTTCCGGCAACTTGAAACGATTAGTGAGAAGTTTAGGACAATAGTGGTAGGGAAACCTGCACCGATAATATCAGCGCCACAAAAGACTGCGGAAAGGGAAATAAGTTTGAGCAACCTTGATTGGAAAAAAGCAGAGCAAAAGGTTTCCCCCCAGACAGCAGTGGGCCCAGACGGAATACCAATGCAACTGGTAAACCTACTTGGACCTAAAAGTAAGGAATCGTTTATGAGGGCAATAGATAAGGTGATAGAAACCAAGCAAATACCAGAGGACTGGTTAGAAAGTAGGATGAATTTAATATATAAAGGCAGAGGAGACAAAGCCAGTATTGATTCATACAGACCACTCACAGTAACGTCAGTGGTGTATAGATTCGTAATGCAGGCGATAAAATCAGAAATTCAAGCATGGATGGAAGAAAATGAAATACTTGGGGAACTGCAGAATGGATTTAGACAAGACAGGCGACTGGATGACAATCTGTTCGTGATAACGCAATGCATTGAAATTGCGAAAGCACAGAATAGACCACTATGGATTACGTTCTTGGACATTAAAGGGGCATATGACAACGTAAACAGAGAACGGCTGTGGAGGATGCTGAAACTCCAGGGATTAGATGACGAGTTAGTACAGTTCCTTATAGCAATCTATAAAGACAATAGAGTGCACCTGACTTGGGAAGGACAGAAATGCGCCCAGCAGGTCAACATCCATCGGGGACTGAAACAGGGATGCCCTTTGAGCCCAATACTGTTCATGCTTGACATGGCAGGGTTAGAAAAGAAAATGAAAGAAAGTCAAGTAGGGTGTAGCCTAACCCATATGCTGCAAGGCGAAGTGGTACAACAGCATATTCCGGGAATGTTATACGCAGACGACATTGTTCTTTTAGCTGATAACCAAACTGATATGCAGCGGCTAATAAATATTTGCGGCCAGGAAGCCACTGACCTCGGATTAAATTTCAGTGCAGAAAAATCAGGAATAATGGTTTTCAATGACGCTACCACTGACGTAGTGTCTATCCAGCAAGGCGAATTACCTAGAGTGAAGGAATATAAATATTTGGGAATGTGGATAAACAAAGGGGATAACTACTTAAGTACTCACGAGGAGCAACTTAAGGTTAAGGGAAAGCGAAACGCAGCTATAATGAAGCATAGAGCTCTGTGGGGGTATAACAAATATGAAGTAGTAAGAGGAATGTGGAAAGGAGTAATGGTTCCGGGTCTCACGTTTGCGAATGCTGTACTCTGCTTAAAATCAGACGTTCTATCAGGCCTTGAAGTAAACCAGAGAACGGTAGGACGTTTGGCCTTAGGCGCGCATGGAAAAACAACTAACGAAGCAGTTCAGGGAGATATGGGTTGGGCGTCGTTTGAAGTTAGAGAAGCTCAGAGTAAAATATGCTTTGAGATGAGGTTGAGGGCAATGGATCAACGAAGGTGGGCAGCTAAGGTTTTTAGGTACCTATACTTGAAAAGCGTGGACACGCAGTGGTTAAGAAAGAATAGAAGGCTAACGATGAAATACGGAAAGAACAGTGGGGAATCCAAAACAGCCAAGGAAACCAAAAAAGAGGCAAGGCAGATTGAAACGAATAAATGGAGGGAAAAAATGGAAGCTAAAACGTCGTTAGAGATGTACAGGGCTGAGAAGATGAACATCATAAAGTAAAATTTCTACGATAATTCCCAGGGCAGTGCTTTGCTTTTTGAGGCTAGAGCAGGTTGCCTGCGAACTAAGAGTTTTGTGAGGAAGTATTCACAAAATGATGGGGTATGCGTGGTCTGCGGAAAAGAAACAGAAACTATGCGGCACATCGTGTTAGAATGTGAGGGTATCCATCCAAATCTACATGAAGGGAATATTGGGCTTTCAGAAGCCCTAGGATTTAAGGGTATCACAGAGGAAGTTACCTTCAAGGCTGTCGAGGGGACGAAAAGAAGATTAGAATGCTGGTGGACGAAAAGCAGAGAGGGGAATATTGCCTAGGACAGTTACCACCTGTAACAGGAAATAAAAAGTATTTTGTGCCTAATGAGCTTTTTGTGCCTGCCCTAAGCAGCGCTAGTATTGAACCAAAAGTGTAAAACATATGTATATTAGTCCTTTTTGGTTAGATGACATGTCATCACCCCGATACAAAGGGGAAACCAATAGAAATCATCACCATCATCATCATCGGTGCCGTTCTTTAGTTGTCACCGAGTGTACCCGTAATATTTTTAGAGCGAAGCTTTCGGAGCCTCACTGATGGCGCTCGATGTTGCGCAAAAACGCACTGCGGAAAGCCAACTTTATACAGAATGGGTATCACACACAAAATACCTTCCCGCGGTCGGCATCTAACCTGGTTCCCTGGCGTTATGAAGCCGACGTCCATCCAATTGCGTGATTTGGACATCTTTGAAGCAGTTTGGATTTTGCACTTTGTCTGACTGTGGTTGCATGAGAGAATGCTGCGCGATTTAACCGTCTTTCTCATACGAATAGGGCTTTGAGTTTTTTTGTTTTTTTTTTGTCACAGGCCATAACCACGTGGCTTCGAGGTCTGCTCTCAACGCGGCCATCACCTGTATTGCATACACCTGAAGGAAGATAAAAATGAAAAAAATTACGCCCACCTCCCCTCGCGGGAACCCTGGTGTGATGCGACGCTGAGGGGGTTCAAGCGCACGCGGAGAGCAACCGTCGACCGAAAGGCCGCCGGAGAGCGGCACACCGGGACCCTGGCACTATATATGCGCAGCGCGCCAGAAGGAGAGGAAACCGCGGAGAGAGAGAGAGTACTGCACATGCGCAGCACCGCGTGCAGCGTCGCCCACCGGCGGAGTGAGAGCGTGCTGGGCCGCACACGCTCTCACCTGGGCACGCGCCGGCGCCAGTGCGTCTGCCGCGGCTATGACGCAACACAATCCAATACAATCCACTTTAATCCAATCCAATCCAAATCCAAGCCCAGCCAAGCCAATCCAATCGAATCCAATCCAATGCCCCTCGCGAGAGAGTGTTCGCTATGGGAGAGGAGAGCGGGAAAGTGGCTGCGGACAACGGACGCACGCGGACAATAACAGACGCACGCAGGAAGGACAGGGCCGCCGACAAGAGATGCTCTGAGCGTCGCATGTAAAAAGGAACTTTAATAAATACGCCCACGGAATCTTAACGCTCTTCTTTTTCATTTGAACTGATTTATTCAGTAAGCCTTTTCGTTTTTTTATTGTTTCCGTTATGCCTTTGTCTTGTTGCCTTTCACTTTATTCTTTACTTTACTACTCTCTCCCTCCTTAGCTCTCCCTCTCTGTCTCTCCCTCCGAAATAGCGACACACCCGCAGGCTTAACTATAACTGGAGAAGCCATATATAGGAAACAAATCTACAAACCACTGGCCTGCTTCCACCGTTCACTCGGTCCGCTTACATTCAGAAAATCTATTGCGCTAAGACTGAAGGGCCCGATTGCAGACCACTCTGCGAGTGCACGCTACGACTCCAGGAACCCAATCCAATCCAGGAGCCCACAGTTGCCCCCGAAAAGGGCGATTAAGGTTTCATCCCCGCCTGGCCCATTCACAACAGAAATCGGTCAGAGGCATCTGCAGACCGGCATTTTCCCAATAGCCAACATCCCCACATCCACATAACAGTTTGAACGCGACATACTTTTAACTACAGCGGGTGTCTCGGTCTGTCCTTACTTCCAGTGTATCCGTTCGAAGGCATATTTCCCGGCTTAAAAGGATTTATGTTCGCCCTTTCTGTCCGAAAGGACGACACGAGCAGCCCAGAAATTGATGACAATGCAAGCCGACAACGCCGTTGGTGTACCTTGCACCAGAGGGCTCCGTGATGGCGTCGAAAGCCGAGGTGCCTGTGACTCGGAGGCCGGCGAATACAACGCCGGCTGCGGCAACGCCTGGGGACGCGGCGGTAGAAACGGAGCGGCGTGCTGCAGCCTCGGCGGCGTACTCAGCTTCAAGTCCACGTTCGGAGACGTGGAAGACCTCCTCCTGTACTGCCGCTGAGGTTCCGCCTCCCCCTTCAAGAACGGAGCTTCCTCCGTCGGCTGCTGGGGCGACGCGGTTCCGGAGGCCGGGGCCGGCTGGTATTCCGCAATGGCTCCCTGTTGCTCCACTTTGCTGAGAGCGGCTGGGGTCACCTGCTCCGCAGGAAGATTATAAACGTCGCCCTCCTCGTAAGAGTGATTAAATCCTCCATTTCACGCGTCGAAGTTACACCAGGCTGGGCTGTGAGGCGCGCCGGAGTAGGGGGCTCCGTATTAACTTTCTAGTGTTCTCTAACGTGCGCCGAAATCTCGACAAACGGGCGGTCTCGCTTTTCGCCTGCATCAGAAAAGCTGCCATCGCGGCCGGGATCGAACGCGCGTCCTTTGGATTAGTAGCACAACGCCTTAGCCACTGAGCCACCGCGGCGGGTTCCTCGTAAGAGTGCCTTCTAATTCTGGAAATGTGTCCCCATGACCTCGCACGACATTCAACTTCTTCCCTACTGTTTTCGCGTGAGGTTGACGTTAACTTGACCCGCGAAAACGTGTTGCACACTCACATCTTCCGAAGACCATTTGTCCGGAGGGGACTACTTGCACGCGACTGTTTGCGCCACGGAACATCTCTGTACGCACGGGAGCCACTCGATTCAGTTCGCTCTTTTGTCATTTGCTTATAAATATCGTAACATGAAATATCGTAATTCTCTGCAAACCCTATCATAATCAGTGTTCTGCTTATTGGACCTTTGCAGGCAGTGATTTTCCTACACACCTCTCAGGTGTTTATAGACTCTGTAATTATTCTGGACACCTCCTCTTCCCCCCCGCCCCCCTTGAATCTCGAAATTTTAGTCATATCAATTCTGCATTAAACGTATGGACAGATTGGTCAAGCCCCAGTAAAAGGGGGAAAGAAACACCGCGTTATCTAAAGCGAGACAAAAGGGAAAATACGCACCTGTCATCTTCAATCGAAGGGGCTTTACATTAAACCTATGACCAAACTTCTCCGAAAATAAGAAGCCTCACAGGAAGCTATAGCTGAGTGGACTTGAAGTGGAAAGAAAAAGGAAGGGATGTCGTTTGAGGCACATGGAGAATGTTTATAAATACAAACAACGCAATCAATGTTCGATACAACTGATGGAACCTAAAGAAAATTTTATAAAGAATCTAAAATAAAAAAAAACTTACGTCACGGGGATGAAATTTGGTTATACGACGTCTAATATTTATCCAGTGCACTAAAAAAGAAACAGTTTGCGTAGTTTAGCCTCCCGCTACCACTGCCCCCCTCTTCATCTCCCCCTCCCAAAGCCATTGAGACAACCCCCCTTGATTCGAATCCTGCGGAAACCCCTGGAGGCAAGTCTTTGTTTCAAGTCACCTCTGGCCGTGATTTGGTCACTGTTTTGACAACATCTCGCAAGTCGTTTCTCCAACCGCGTGAAGCATACTGAATACACAGAAATAACCATTGAGATAATATACTGACTCTAGAGGGAAAGCGCACTGCTGAACGAATGCATTGGAACAGTACGACACACAGTGGCTGACATGATACAATGATTTGAAGGTTGCCAGCTGAGTATTTGCCCACTAAAAACGGCAAAAGTGATGGGTATTAATCTGGCAACGTGCTGCTGTGGCATTTTCGCTTCCGGCTAGCAAAGCATGCCGGGATTAATTGTAAAATGGCGGCCCGCTGGCCAGGCGGATTTTGTGTAGGCGGTCTCGACAGCATTGCGCGGTTTATTTCCTTTGGGTAGGTAACGAACGTGTTTTCGGTTTACCGTGTGACTTATCTGTAGTGAGACCCTGAGAAATTCGTGGCAACGCTCACACAACACTTGCGCACCAGCGCTCGAATCCTACTGATCGCATGCGCGCGGACGCCAAGGAATCAGCTTATCCGTACTGAGTCTCCGTCGTGATCTCCGTGCATTTTTTCGCTGTGTCGCTTTATTTGCCATTCTCTGACATTTTGCCCGGCGTTCAATGCTTTGCAAACGAAGTGAAGTGAACTGCGGCTTTAGCTGAATGTGAATATTAACACCAAAAAAAACATTAATGCATGGTCCAATGGTGATATTTCCGGTGAGTCCTGGTCCTTTGAAGCACAAAAACGAAAGGGCGCGGTCAATCGCAGGGCGACGGAGTGACAGAATGCACTATGGCAGGGCACTATGCGAAATACAGTCAGTGGCGTGCCGTGTTTTCTTTTCTGTCTGTATTTGTCAAGTTCTAGCTGCTTTCAACCACTTCCCAGGAAAAGCTTGCGCTACTGAATGGGGCAGTAATTTTCCGCACAAAGCGAGTAGAGAACATTCGCTTATTGTCACTGTTTACAACAAACAAACTGCATTTCGTTGCATATTTTTTCGTTCTACCTTCACGAACGTTAGCGCGAATATTTGAAAAACAGAGAGCTGTACGAAGTTTCATGAATAAAAGAACTTAAATGGAACGATTATAAAAGCTGTTTTTATTTCTTTTCCCATGTGAACGACCGCTGGCTGCAACTCTATTGGCAACTTCAAGGTGCGCGACGCAGTCTGGCAACACTTGTCAAAACAATAAATGTGGAGTCGCAAAACAGGTCCTCCATCGCAGTTTCGTTTGCGACCGTACTAAGATTCTTAAACTTCAGCGTTGATTCGCGTTGTTTTTGGCGAGGGAGAGCGCATGACTTCAGCCGACAGCCTTATTTTGATCGGGGTCGATGATCGGAGCGATGAAAACGACGAGATCGTCGCTATGTACGTGCAAACGTTGGTTGCGACCAAAGCACCGCATCGCATTTCGCTCATGATTAGCTGCCACTCTAACGGCGCCAGAAATCGAGGAAGGGCGGCGCTCGTGGGCACGAAGGCTCTCAGAAAAGTGCAAGCACCCTACTGCGGCTTTCATCAACTGCTACAAGTAAGACGTACAGTTTTAATTACCACTGTTCGGGCTGTGATAGAGCTTCGCAGTAGCCTTATAAATGAACCTTCCTTTTCGATTCGTAGCATGAAAACCCACTTCAGGATATCATTATCCCCGACAACACGCAAATTTGAATGCAAAGCATTGCCCGTATCTGCTCAGTACTAAAAAAAAGGTCGGTTTATGACAACTGAGCTGATATCAAATTGCTGTAAACGTTTTTTCCAAAATATTGTGTCAACGATTACACCACGCTGCTTACAAATTCTGGATAAACTACCGAACATCTTACGCTGTGGCGTAATTGCCTAGGGCGTTGGGTAGCTGGTGGTGAAGTCAGATTCTATGCAACAAGGCTGTGCTTTAAATTGCTCGGCATTCGGGGCACACGTTAAATTTCCGGCATATTTTTTTTTCTCTCGCTAGTTCGTAATTTTTCGCTTTGAGACCCAAGTTCGACTATTTTGATTTGCAGGCCCCCACGATGTTCGTAATAAGTAAGTACAAATTCGTACTAGTTGGTTTACAGGCGCACGGATAACTGCTGGCGTTTGGAGCATACACAACTTCCTCCCGGAAAACGACTAAAGTTGAAGCTCACGTGCGATAAGAGTAAACAAAAAGCCGACAAAGCGTGTGCCGATGGGATAACCTCGTCCGCTCGCTGCTTGGAACTCCCGAAGCTGCGGGAGTCCTGCCACTAACTGACTTGAGCGTCAAGTACGTCGAGTGGCGCGCGGGGAATCTGCGCAAATGCGGATTTGAGGCCCGCTTCAAGTGCGGATTTAACCCGCCGCGGTGGCTCAGTGGCTAAGGCGTTGCGCTGCTGAGCACGAGGTCGCGGGTTCGATTCCCGGCCGCGGCGGCCGCTTTTCTGATGGAGGCGAAAAGCAAAAACGCCCGTGTGTACGAGATTTCGGCGCACGTTAAAGATCCCCAGGTGGTCAAAATTAATCCGGAGCCCTCCACTACGGCGCGCCTCATCGCCTGCGTCGCGTCGGCGCGTTAAACCCTACAATCAATCAATCAATCAAGTGCGGATTTAAAAACGATGTTCCCAGCTAATTGACATCGAGGCTTCATTTCAAACAAGTATCTTGACATAATTACCACCTAATAGATATCTTTAGCGCCTAATATATCTGTAAAGGGTAGGTGCACGCTTGCGCAGAGCACACGGGGAAGCGAGCCGACAAAAAGTACGCCGCACGCATGCAATGTGGCTCCGTTACTAAGAAAAGGCTAGTGGATGCTGACCTGGAAGGTAGTAGTCGTCTTGAGCGAAGTGCTTTGAGCAAACATGCATGGCGTACGTCACTTTTTTTCCGATGCGTAGGTTCCGTCCCCCCAACGCCTCGCGACACGCGTCGTCTGTTTCTCGCGGGAAACGGTAAAAGTATCCACTGCTGCACTTCCATCGTGCCGACAGATCGAAGGAGACGCAAGAGAACTCCTTACACGTCCGCTTTATCGCCTTCCGGACTTCTTTCGGCGGTATCACGCCAACTACGCCGTTATGAGGACAAACAAGTGCGGTGCGGCATGGGTAAGTCCGGAACCTGACCTGATTTGGGCGATTCTCGCGACGGCCGCTAGGTGGCGCGCACAAACACGAAGTCACCAATAGCCTGCAGTGAACTTGCAGCAGTCATGTTCCGATTGGAATCGCTGTTCCGGCGTCAGTACAGGGGCGACAGATAAGGTGCTTAACGTGAAGGAACGAATGACGGCCTCGAAAGCGCCCGGGGAGGCAGTTGCTCAGCGAGTGCACAGCGTGCATCCGAGTTGCGCACGTTTTGCACGCACGAACATCTGAGCTGGAGACTGCACGCACGCACTGCGCAAGTCAGGTGCAGGGGCAGTGAACTAACCAAACCAAAAATGAACTACAAATGTACCCGTTGTCGGAAAATTACAGTTTAAATACACAGGAAGTTCTTTACAGAGTTAGTATTGGTTACCCAGGCAATTATATGTAACTATATTGCATCAGTTCTTTGTTTTAGCTAAATACTCAGTGAAAAACTTTTCAGCAGGCTGAATACGATTGCTCTGGCAACCATGGGAATTGTATCATATCCGCGCCAACGATCCGTAAGGTTTTCGAGCTCGCTTTATCCCCCTGGAAATAACTCACCGGGGCGGGCTGTGCGGCCAGCGAGGCGACAGAGGCCGGCTTGGTGTCCGTTGGGGCCACGATCGGCTCGTAGGTGAGCATGGGGCGCTCTTTGCGGCTGCTGCCATGCTGTTCCGGCTCCGGCGGCTTGTCCGTGCCCTCCATGGCCTGGCCGTCGTCGAAACCGGGGGATGTCCGCCAAGTGTGCCCCGCAAGCAACCTCACGTTCGCGCCCAGCTCGCCTGATCGGGGACCAGAACATGCCAAACTAATGGGCAATTGGCAAAGAAGCACTAGGGGTAATCAAAATGAAACACCCGCGTGTCGAGATTTAGATCCCAGGTAATCTAAGTTTATCCCTAGCAACGCAGAAATTTGGGCTAGTTGGTTATAAGACTTCGACATGGCAAAAAGCGCACTAGACGGGGACAGGAAAGGACAGTGGCACGGGACGAGCGCTAAACATCAAATGGGCTTTATTAACAAGAAAGGCTATATACACACAAATTCGCAGAAACACTAAAAAAGATGCGTAAGGCGCAGCTTTCACAGAGAAAGTGACTGACGCTGTAGATAGGCTTTTTTTTGTGTGTGCAAAGCCAAAGGCGGAGTGCTAACGCATTCTTCATTTTTCTTGATAATACAGAACGCCTTGAAGATCTCTCTTTGTTCCGGCGCCACGGAAACTGACGCCGGAACCGCGATTCAAATCGGAATATGGCTGCTGCAAGTTCACTACACTACGTCCTGCGCAGCTTTAGGACGCGACTACAAAGAGAGATCTTCGAAGCGTTCTATATTATCAAAGAAAATGACGAATGCGTAAGCACTCCGTCTCTGGCTTTGCACACAAAAGAAAAAGCCTATCTACAGCGTCAATCACTTTCTCTGTGAAAGCTGCGCCTTACGTAGCTTTTTCGGTGTTTCTGCGCATTTGTGTGTATGTAGCCTTTCTTGTCAATAAAGCCTCAGTTGATATTTAGCGCTCATCCCGTGTCACTGCCTTTTCTTCTGTCCTTTCCCTAGCCCTCCACTAGCGCGTATAGCCGCGATCTACGGCTATGGACAGGAAAACTAAACATCCCGTTGCCATGGGGCAAATGCTATGTATAGTGCAGACTGGCCACGTTGCGCAAATGACCGGAGGGGGTGGGGGTTGTAACACGCATTTTTATTTAGAGAGGGTACAAAGAGCCATGTTACGCTTTTGCGAATTTCGATGTATACAGGGAAAAGGAGACCGGTTAAGGGAGCACCGAGCAGCGATTTCGTTGCTTGACAGGCAGACCAAGTTGACGCCATCCATGTGCTGGAATGTGGACCCGCCCAATCAAATCGAGGAATTCGTGGGACTTATCACATTCACACGGAAGCAAACAAGGAAGCATAAGCACGTTTCGATCTCCCTTACAGTAATATAGTTACGCTTCTTGCAAGGGCGCCTGGCGCGAGACATAGCTTAGCATGTGCTAGGTTGTTCGTAGCTGGGTTGGTACATTAGTCACTATTTTTAAAGACGATAATATTTTTAAAGACGATATCTTTTTTTGAACTACCAAAAAGCAGGAATTTTGGTTTGTCTGTATATCTGTCTGTCTGTCTGTGTCTGACTCGATTGAGCCAACCGACCAAATGAAACAGGAGCTGAGTAAGAGTCTTATATACCCGCATACAAATCTAAACAACTAAGCCTGGTGTCAGTGTTCATACATGTCAAAACTGTTGATCAAACAAGACATTACGCAAATATAAGGAAGAAAACCAATACATAAGGTATGTTGGCAGTGTTCCTTTTTTCAAAAATTCATGGATGCTTGGTTTTTGCGATAGCAAACGAAATACTACCCCAACTGCAGAAAACCATCGCCTGCTGTTGCCAGGGCTGCTATATCTCCTGGCGGCATTTAAGAAATAAAACGGCAAAAGCAACGAAAGGTTCCCCTAGATAGGCTCCACCTGCCGCTTGGCACGCTCGTGGAGTAGGGCAACGTGGTTCTATAAACGTTGCAGTAGGGTGACTCGATTCACGCAAGTCTCCGCCATACGGCAGCGCTGGCATCGAGCCGCCCGAATTTGAGCAGTGGAATGCGGTAAATTTAAATTGACTTGAGCATACCTCTAGTGTGTTGTCTTGGGAGTAACGCGACGGGACAGGAACAGCATGAGAGGTGAGTTGGAAAGTGAAGGGAGGCATTTACTTGCAGCGACGCCAGTGGGTTATCGTCTTTCGTCGACATTTCCAACAAGAGGAGCAGAAACGCTGCCATTTTTAAATTTTATCGTTTTGTGTTTGGCGTGTCCCAAGTAATTACCTCTGTTGAAGTCTTCCACGCGTCCTGTGGGGCGTTCTTCTCTGTTCTGGTCTTAGTTTCGTTAATGAAATGTATCAATGTGAAGCAGAAACTAGCCGGCGGATGCCAATCAAAACAAGCCTAAACTAGCTTTATGTGCAGTTATCCGTAACTACGTAGTCTTTGAAGGTCGGCACACAATGTCCAGCCGTACCCTAACCCCAAAATTCCCAAACTTAAGTATCGCTTTTGCCTTCCGACACTTTTCGGCGCCTTAGCGTGTTTTCACAAACCAAAATTTGGTGAGCGCGCATATTTTCGCAACCAACATCGGGGACTATACTACGGTACTTTGCTTGAGTTCGCAGATTTCGCCCGTCATGCTAACGAAATCGATAAATTGAAGCAGTAAAGAATGAAATGTTTTCGGCACGCAAAAACGATTTACGCGCTTATGCCGAGTATACGCCTCGACAGCTGCCTATAGGGGTGCCCCTGAAAGCCCCCTAGCGGCCCGTTTCGAAAGTAGTCGCGGCAGGCTCCGGCCCGCTCACCACTGTCGCCGCTGCTTTTGCGACACGTTCACGACTGAGGTTTACCGTTTGTATGGGTTGGAAACACATATGTCGAGCAGTCATTCTCTCAAATGTGCTGTATTTACGAGAGTGTAAATGATTCTGACGCGATGTGAGTGCAGTGCATTGGGTCTGTATAATCGCCAGGGATGTGTCACAGGCCGGCGTCGCGAAAACGGCGTATGCATGAAGCTGACTGTAATTACACTGCTCTGAAATTTACCATCAGTATCTCCGTAAGCAGGGTTTCTTCAGATGGTCATGCTACGTATATACACTACGATGTAAATCAGTATTGTGAGCTTACATAGTCTAAATTTTAACTCATACCAGAACACTCCAGTTACGCTTCATACCTCAGGTATTGATCACTACCCTGGACGAACCAATGCGGCACAAATTTCAAGAAAATTCTACGAAATAAGTACGATGGATAATGGAAAATCGCACGTGGAAATCAGCACACGACAAAAAAATTATTGCTGGGTCGTCTAGTGGCGAGGTAAACGCGGAGAAGGGCTAATAGAGTAATCCGCGTCCGCAACTAAAGGTTTCTTCGAAACATCGTCATTTCACACAAGGAGCCTACAGAATCTAGCACAAACTGATAAAAAGGGGCCTTATCAGATACCACACTCTTCCAACGACACCGTTTATCGCTTGTAAACTTACTGTATACTTCCTTACTTACTGCATACTCCAAATAATGCGTCCGCCGAGTGATCAGATGTTCGTTGGACTCGAGAAACAAAAGGAAAGTGAACGCCCCGCTTGTGTGTGTGTGTGTGTGATTACTAAAACGGTAATTCTTTGATTTCGCTCCGCATTTGTAAACAACAATAGTGAAGTGTCCTGCCCGCGATGTCTTGCGAAATATCGGTGCATTTCGCATCTAGGTGGCCTGGTGAGTACTACCTTGCTTAATTTTCGACAAACGTTTTTAGTATTTCCGAAGATGCACTGGGTTTTTTCATCTCCGTATGAGCTGTTCTGTTTCTTCACGACTTGGCAGACCATTTATTTTTCGGTGGTACCATTAACCTTCCTTGGTCCTTGGTATCAGGCGTCAGTGGGCGCATATTTAACGAACCACTGCCTTGGGATATACTTAACATTTTCGCGTGGCATATATTCCCATAAGAGGAACAAGTTATTGACAGGTATTGGGTAATGACATCCCCGAATCTTATTTTTCTACAACGAATCTATCCAAAACAAAGCCGCATTCGTTGTCCGTGCTGAAAACGAAACCAACCGCTCACTGTACCAGTATCAGGTCTAAAATAGGTAACAATAGAATTCACCTGCTCCTGATACATCCCGAGGTGACAGTGGTGATATGCTGCTGCCGTCGCCGACACCAAGAGCAGCCTAAAAGCGCGAAGAACCGCGTCCCTGGTCAGCTCTTGTTGGCCTTCAAAAATTCTACCAAGACGCAGCTATTTTTTGTAGCGTGAGCTACACTGGCCGAAGATAAGCAGTTTCGCGTGGACCTTGAAGGACGGTGCTGCGCAATCGCGAGAAGCATTGGATTGTATTGGATTTGGCTTGGATTGAATTGGATGATTGGATTAAATTGTATTGTATTGAATTGGATTGGAAGTCCAGTCCAATTGGAGTACGGGAATGCAGAGAATTGGGTCTCCACATTCGCTGGCTTGCACATTCCAGAGGAGTGACGTCGTAGCCACGGCAGACGCACTGGCGCCGGCGCGTACGTGCCCAGCTGTGCGCCTCCGTTGCAGAGTAGCCAAGTCTGACGGTGCGCCGGAGCCGCTTGATAGCCGTTTCGCGTGGCTCCTGGAGAGCCGTGCTGTGCATTCGCGAGGAGCAGCGACTGGATTGGTCTGGACTGGACCGGCCTGGATTGGACTTGACTGGACTGGACTGGACTGCACTGGACTGGAATGGACTGGACTGAACTGAACTGAACTGGATTGGATTGGAAATCGTTTAGCATCAGAAAGAATGATAATAAGCTAATCCTAGACAACCAGGAAACCTAAGAAGCTGAACCTTAGCCCACGCTACGTATATCCTGGCATAACCGAGCTAAGCCACTGCTAATTTTTTTGAACTGCCCTAAACCTACTGTTTGCTTACAGACATCACCATTACAAGTTGATAGGGTGCAGAATGGCAAAAAGAAGCGAATGAAAACTAAAACACTGCATGAGCCCCTGTCAGGCACGCAGCGCTAATCTGGTCTGCGCAACGGAGAAGCGGTGGCAGGCGGCGCAGCGATCGCGAAGCGCAACGCGTATACACTTGTACACTGCTCCAGGGCCCCTAGACATCCGGCTTCAGTCAGAGACAGAAGAGAGAAAGAATTCTTAATTGGCTCAGGGCTTCTTGAGTCACGCTGGTCCGGCCCTCTAGTCTGGGGATTCCGTTCACCGAAGTGTAGCTCTCTCTGTACGGTCCGTGAGCCGTTTCTGGCGAGCTGGATGGGGTTGAGCAGGGCGGCCTCCCACTGTGTCGGGGATCTGTTGTTTGATGTCATGTTCTTCATGTCGGGATTTTGTGTACAGTGCCACATCATGTGGAGTAATTCTCCCGCCTGATCGCAGTGCGGGCATTGTGGTGTTCGGTAGATGGCCAGGTAGTACTTATGTATGGCTGCGGGAATTAGAAGCAGTCGTGTGAAGCTGTCGGAGCAGCACCTCCTCCATTCTTGTGAGCGAGGGATGAGGAACCGGAAATCTCCTTCTACCGAACCTCTTTTCAAGGAGCATCTCCTTGCAAGTGGTACTTCTTTTTTAATTTCGACTGATTCCTTGAGTAGGCTTTTTCGTTTGTGGTTGTGTTTTGATTATGCTTTTGTCTTGTTGCCTTTATTTTTATTCTTTACTTTCGTATTCTTTCTCTCTTGATATCTCTTTCTCTCTCTCCCGAAATTGTGACCCACCAGAAGGCCTCAATGCCCTGTAGAACCATATACAGGAAACATATCTACAAGCCGGTGGCCTGCTGCGCCGCTCACTCGGTCCACTGACTGTTCACAAAATACTGTTGCGCTAAAACTGAAGGGTTCGACCATTAGTTCACTGTACGAGTGGGCACGCTACGACTCCAGGAACCCAATCTCCCACCATTTTTGCCTCGACAGTTGCCGCTGAAAAGGGGCGAGTTAGCTTTCATTCTCGTCTGGCCCATTCACACCAGAAATTGGTCAGAGGCGTCTGCAGACCGGCATTTCACCACAGCCACTATCCCCACATCCACATAACATTTTGAACGCGAGATACTTTTAACTACAGGGGGTCTCTAGGTCTCTCCGTACTTTCGGTGTATCCGTTCCAATGTATAATTCAGGATAAATGTTCGACCTTTCTGTCCAAGATCCCGACACCAGTGACCCAGTTATTGATGAGAATGTAAGGCGACAACGCCGTCGGTGTACCTGGCGCCTGAGGGCTCCGTGATGGCGTCGAAAGCCGAGGTGTATGCGACTCGGAGGCCGGCGAATACGGCGCCGTTTGCGGGAATGCCTGGGGTCGCGGCGGTGGCGGCAGAAACGGGGCGGCGTGCTGCGGCCTCGGCGGCGTACTCAGCTCCAAGTCCGCGGTCGGAGACCTGGAAGACTCCGCCTCCCCCTTCAAGAACAGGGCTTCCTCTGGCGGCTGCTGCGGCGAAGCGGTACCGGATGCCGGGGCCGGCTGGTATTCCACAATGGCGCCCCGTTGTTCCACATGGCTGAGATCGGCTGGGGTCACCTGCTCCGTAGGAAGATTATAAACGTTGCCCTTCTCGTAACAGTGATTAAATCCTCGATTTCACGCGTCGAAGATACACCAGGCTGGGATGGGAGGCGCGCCGGAGTAGGGAGCTCCGTATTAACTTTCTGGTGTTCTCCAACGTGCGCCAAAATCTCGACACACGAGCGGTTTCGCTTTTCGCCTCCATCAGAAAAGCTGCCATCATGGCCGGAGTGGAACCGGCGTCCTTGGGATTAGCAGCCCAACGCCTTAGCCACTGAGCCACCACGGCGGGTTCCTCGTAAGTGTGACTTCTAATTCCAGAAATGTGGCCTCCCGACCTCGTGCGACATCTAACTTCTTCCCAACTGTTTTTTGTGTTAGGTTGACGCTAAATTCAACCGCTAAAAAGTGTGGCACGCTCACGTCTTCCGAAGACCATTTGGTTACAGGATTCTACTTGCAAGGGACAGTTTGCGCCATTTTATATCTCTGTACGCACGAAAGCCACTCGCTGGCTTTAATTTCTCTCTTTTACCGTTTACTTACAAGTATTGTAGCATCAAATATCGTAACTCTCTGCAAACCATATCATACGAAGGAAAGTTTGGCATTCACCTCGATGCAGCCGTACGGCTACAAAGGAAAGCTGTCCAGCTAAATCAGAAACTTCGCAGTTGAAGATAAATTTGTCCTGGTCCAGGTTTCGAACCCGGGACCAACGGTTAACTCAAGCAGTCGCTCTACCAACTGAGCTAACTCTCTGCAAACGATATCATACGAAGGAAAGTTTGGCATTCACCTCGATGCAGCCGTACGGCTACAAAGGAAAGCTGTCCAGCTTAATCAGAAACTTCGCAGTTGAAGATAAATTTGTCCTGGTCCAGGCTTCGAACCCGGGACCAACGGTTAACTCAAGCAGTCGCTCTACCAACTGAGCTAAGCAGGAGGCTAGCAGTTTGTAGCGCGAGAGCGAATTGATCAACTCGAAATGATGGGCAGGTGCTAATCGACCAGATTTAGGGGAACTCCCCAAGCTGGAGTACTCTGTCGATTAACACCTGTCCATCACTTCGAGTTGTGATCATTTAGCTCTGGCGCTACAAACTGCTAGCCTCCTGGCTAGCTCAGTTGATAGAGCGCTTGCTCCGGTTAAGCGGTGGTCCCTGGTTCGAATCCTCGACCAGGGTCAATTTTTCTTCGACTGCGAAGTTTCTGAAAAAGCTGTACAGCTTTCCTTTGCAGCCGTACGGCTACATTGAGGTGGATGCCAAACTTTCCGTCGTTTGGCATCCACCTCGTTTGGCATCCACCACCAACCTAATTCACCTCGAATATTTCTTCTAAATCTGGTCCATTAAAACCATATCTTATATGGCGCCAGAAGACCACGAGGATGTGAGCGCGAGAAAGGCACTGGTTGTGGGGCACGAGCACGCGTCACGCGTCGAACGCTGGCCACTGCTCTCTCCGACCCCCGAGATACTGACTATGTTTGGATATCTTGAGCTTTATTAAGTCGTCAGCAGCCATCCACGGCTGTGCAGACGCAACAATACCATAATAATTAGAGTGTTCTACAGATTGGACCGTAGCAGGTCATTGTTTACAGTCAAATTCGGCCGAGATTTGGTCACTGCTTTGACAACATCACGCAGGTCGTTTCTCCAGCCGTGTGAAGCATACGGAATAGACAGAAATAACTCACCGGCGCAGGCTGTGCGGCCAACGGGGTGGCAGAGGCCGGCTTGGTGTCCGCTGGGGCCACGATCGGCTCGTAGGTGAGGCTGGGGCGCTCTTGGCTGCTGCTGCCATGCTGCTCCGGCTCCGGCGGCTTGTCCCTGCCCTCCATGGCCTGGTGGTGGTCGAAACCGGCTGCCGCCGGCCAAGTGCGCCCCGCCACCGATCTCACGTGCGCGCCGAGCTGATCTGATGAAGATGAGGACGCAGAACATGCCCAGCCAATGGGGGATTGGCAAAAAAACCACTATGGGTAATCAAAATGAAACACCAGCGTATCGAGATTTAGGTCCAAGGTAATCTACGTTTATCCCTAGCCCTCCATTAGCGCGTCTAGCCGCGATCTACGGCTGTGGAAAGGAAAACTGAAGATTCTGTTGCCATGGGGCAAATGCTATGTATAGTGCAGACTGGCGACGTTGCTTAAATGACCGGAGGGCGTGGTGGTTCTTATACGCCTTTTTATTTACAGAGGGTATAAAGGGCCATGTCACGGTTTGGCGAATTTCAATTTACAGGAAAAAGAAGACCGGTTGAGGGAGCCCCGAGCACAAACGTCGTCGCTTGCCTGGCCGACGAAGCGGTGTGGGTGCGCTCCAGCATTTGACGCCATTCATGTGTTGGGACGAGCCTAAGCCAGTCGAGAGATACGCGGGACTTATTACATTCACACGGAAGCAGAAAAGGAGGCACGTTCTGATCACCCTCACAGAAAAATAGTTACGCTTGTTTCAATTGGGCGCATGCGCGAAACAGCTTGGCATGTGCTGGGTTGTGCGTAGCTGTCTTTGTACAATAGTGTTCATTTTTAGATGCGACGCATCTCTTTGACTCGCCTTGTCCCTCCATCCATCCGTAGTCCGCACGCCTCTCCCCATTCTCCTCGCCACGCCAGCTGCGCGGTAACGCCGCTCTCACCACAGCGCCATCTTGCGTTAGCGCTCGCTCCCCTCGCCATGCCAGCTGTGCGTCAGCGCGCGTTAGCGCTCGGTTAACACTTGCGCACGCGCTGCTCTCTCTCATTCCCCTCACCGTTGACGCGCGGTACATATAAACGCGATAACTGCGCCGCTCCGCTCAGTCGCTCCACCGCCGCCGCTCCGATGACATCCGATGACCACCGATGATTTGAAAGGAGACTAACAGGTCTGCTACCGCGATGGTCGGCGCAACCGTAACAAACACCGCCCAGATGCGTCACATCACCCCATGATTTCCCCCAGCGGAAAGAAGTAATCATTTTTTTTCTATAGAGAGCGACATAATAGATATTTTTATTTATGGAGCAGAGGCTCATAAATAAAAATATTTATTCTCCCTCTCTCTCTTTCTGTCTCTACAAAAATAGAGACTATTGTACCAATACAGCTACGCACAACCCAGTAAATGTTTTCGTTTTATGCTGCACGTGTCCCAAGTAATTTCTTCTGTTTAAGCCTAGCGAGAGATCTGTGTGCGTTCTTCTTCGTTCTTGTCTTGTTTTCTGTAAGTGAAACGTATCCATGTGAAGGAGAAACTAGGCGGTGGACGGCAATCGAAAAAGCGTTTAAACTAGCTTTATGTGCAGTTTTTCGTAACTGAGTAGTCTCTGAAGGTCGGCACACAATATCCAGTCGTACACTAACGTGCATATTCCCAAAGCTAACTTCAGTACCGCTTTTTCCTTCCTACATTTCTCGGTGCCTTGGCGCGTTTCCAATAACCAAACATCGATAAAAGGGTACCTTTTCGCGGCCAACATCGGGGTCTACTAAGATAGTTTGCTTGAGTTAGCAGATTTCGCCCGTCGGTAATTGTAGCAAAAAGAATGAAGTGTTTTCTGCATATTTGGTGTATTCATGGGAGGTTGTGGCCGTTGTGGTTGTGGGTGGCCAATCCTGCTCTGGTGAGGGAGTGCGTTACTGGCAATAGTCGCCGGGGTCAGGCCGCACCCCAAACCCCATTCTGCAATTCCATCAATACGCGGATTTTTGTTCATTCCGGTGGGAATTGTCTGGCACCGGGATTCGAACCATGATCCTTCTGCACGCGAGGCGGATGCTCTACCTCTACGCCATCGCTGCACGTTTTCTTTTTTTTTACTTTTTAGCGCAATTTTATTTCTTTCGGGAAAAGTGCACTAGTTTTCATGCGAGAATCATGTGTTCACCGCTATCAAACATCTCCGTCGTGAGGGAAGAAATCCCACAAATAACAACACTAACAAGAAGCATGGCCCGGGAGCCGGTGTACGAGTGTATACTTGGCGTACGCTCGTAAATAGTTTTTGGTTGCACAAAACATCATCACTATCATCATCACCAGCCTATCTACGCCCAATGCTGGACGAAGGCCTCTCCCGTTATTCTCCAATTACCCCGGTCCTGTGCCACCCTGAAGGGTGCAGCGATGGCGACCGCCACTTCGCCCTGCATTGGGCGTAGATAGGCTGGTGATGATGATAGTGATGATGTTTTCTGCATCCAAAAATGATTTACGCGCGTACGCCAAGTATACACTCGTACACCGGCTCCCGGGCCCCGAGGCATCCGCGGAGAGTCCAAGACAGAAGACAGAGAGATGGTGGTGGTGGTAAAACGTTTATTGAGCCAAAGGGAAGGGGTAGAAGGGCGTGGTTAGCCTCCTAGGTCCAGGAAGCCTCTTGTCCGGGCTGCCTCCAGTGCGCGCCGCACCAGGGCGACCTGGCGCTCCAGTGCGAGCTGGTCAGCTCGGACTCCCACTGCTCAGGTAAGGGCAGGGGTGCGGATGTGGGTGTTGGGGGCAGGAGAAGACAAGGTGGTAGGTGTTGAGAGGAATGTGACAATGTGGGCAGTCGGGTGAAAAGAGAGAAGGAGAAATGTGGGATAGGTTGATGTGGTTAAAGTAGGTTTCGGTCTTGTTACGAATGAGCCTGCCGCTGTGCTTCCTTCAATACTCCTCGGCTGTGCGGCGAAGCCTCCACCTCGTGCGCCTTTCAAGCAGGCCCTCCCTGTCGGTGACTCACACTTGCAGCCGACAATTCAAACAAGCTGCGACTTGTCTGGATCAGGCGCCTCGCTACCGGCGCGGTCAAACCTCGATGGCGGCCGACGCAATACGCGAGACTTGTTCCAAGGACGCAGAAGCTGTTGCGGAGACCTCCTCTCTCCCCTCTCTCGGACTCAGCGTGCGCCGCTACTACCAACTGCTCACGAACTCTGGAAAGAGCGTTGTGTATGTCTGTGCCGATAGTGTTGGGTGCATAATTTAGAGGGAACGCTTGTTTTGACCGTTGGCGCTTTGTGTAAAAATAAGACCCCCCAAGCGCTGTAGTTCATTCCTGTTGGAGCACTGAATCAATGCCGTTATTCTGCTCGAGTCTTGTACTGTAACCTCGCCCGTCGGGGCATTTTTCTTTGGCTTCGGCTCATCTTTCGCTATGAAGTAAACAAGTTACGTTAGCCTTCGGTTTCTGGTCTTCTTCGAGGCAGCAAAATTGGCTGGCCGCTCGCTTTAAACCACGCTACCACACGCATGTCGGAGGCGACGGAGCTCGGCTCGGGTCGGCCTTATCGGATGCAGCAACGGGTTGTCAGGGGTGGATTGCACCATCTTGGTGCAATTTGCTTAGCGAGAGTATCAGTAATGCACGAGTGCCAGTCGTTTCATATTATCACCACGCGTCTCCGGTTTGAGCCATGCATTGAAAGCAGGCAGGAGCTCCTGAATGTGTACTACTTCACGATGTTATGTCAAAGCGGGTGATATGCCGCCGCGAAAGTTGTAGCTGACGAAAAAAAAATGTACTTCAACAAAGACTGACAACATACGACAGATACGTGCGCCTGTATCTGTTCTATCTTGTCTTCGTCCACATCCATGGAGTAAGTCCACTACTGTTTAACGCCACGTTTGAGGGGAGCAGTGAGACATACCGAGCCGTGGTGACGCGCTGGAAGGTGACACCTTAGAAGCGCGTGCCGCCCTCCACCTCACACTTTCGCCAAACGGTTCTCGTGTTTTCTTTCTGCTAGGGTGGCTCGTTTGCTCACTCGGTTACGCAGACACCACCGCCGACGCCGTCACAGCGAAACGCCTTTACCGCGCGCCAAAGTACTGCGCACTAAAACGTTTGGACGTGTGTTTGCCTTTGCCATAAATGTCGCGCGCGCGTTTGCGTTGCATAGAGGGGAATTGTTCGTAAACTAAATTTGCGAGTCGGACGAATGAGGCCGACTTGCTGTTACGTTGCCAATTTACGGCTTGAGTGCAACGGGGAACATGCCTGGTAGCACTGCTTTTAAAGTCCCTTTAAAGGCTAGATTAAATGAATGAAAGAAAGTCAATGTTATGAACGAACTTCATGGGTGCCCGTGTGATGGCTGCGGTAGTTGAGGGCTACCTCTGTCTCAGTGTTCCACCGCGGAAAACACACCCTCCAGCTTCGACCAATATCATCCTGCGCCGAGAGAGCCATATCATTCCACCATCTCCAAGCGTAAAGATACTGGGCATGATATTCCACGCGGACCGCTCCAACGCCCTTCTGATCAACAAGCTTAAAACAACAACCGACCAGGATACTCATATGGTACGACGGGTCACGACCAAAACCAGGTGCATGGCGGAAGCGGACAAGCTTCGCCTCGGCCAGGCCTTTGTCGCGTCCAGGATTACATACGCTATGCCTTACGCTCTGCGTAAAGCCACAGATCTCGAGAAAATAAACATCCTGATCAGAAATTCGTACAATCAAGCCGTGGGCCTCTGGGCACGCACTTGAACCGAACGGATACTCCGACTTGGCATCTACAACTCGGCCGAGGAGTTAATAGAGGCGCACCTATCTCGCAAACGATTAAGGTTAGGAGCAACCAAAACAGGGACGTTCATCCTCTCACGCCTGGCGCTGTCGGCCCTGCTCAGCCACCCACCTCTCTTTGCTGGAAACTCCATTAAGTTTCCTTTCCAACCCCACTCCATTAAGAAACACTCAATTGTGCCCGTCTTACCACGCAATATGCACCCGGTGCATCACGATCCCGGACAATATTTCGGTTGTACTGAGATGCATCATCTACCGCCTACACGGACGCAGCCTACTACCCCGGAAGAGCAGCCATAAAAGCCACCGTCGTTTTAAATAAGCAGCACAGATGCAGCATCACAATCACCGGACACAGCCCTCTAAAAGCCGACGAAGCGGCGATAGCACTTGCGCTTAGCCAAAGCGAGGCCAAAGTAATATTCCCGCAACTTTGTCAACGGTCGATTGCACGTCACAACACTTCGACTAATCAATCAGAGACTACAAACGAAACCAGTCAGAATTGTATGGACACAAGCCAGAGAGGCATCCCCGGCGACGAGATCGCCATCCTCGTGGCTCGAGATTTGGCCCGCCTAGACAGCGCTGATGAAGTCGAAGCCGAGCCTGAGCGCATGCAACCTCTTGTCAAGCACTAAGAGGCTGTCCCTTAAAACCTACTCTTCACCCCAAAAACCGCTGCCGAGGGATCAGCAAAGATTATTGAGTGCCCTGTGGGTCCACATTTTCCCACATCCCACGAGGCTTCACCTCTTTGACCGGACACACTTTGCTCCACTTTGCCGCTTCTGTGGACAGCCTGAAACTCTCAGACACAAAGTGGACGGCTCCGACAAGTCTACCCTAGACCCCCCTAACATCCACCTTTCCACGGAGCATTGGGAGAGAGCCTTGGCCAGCTCCGGCCTCGAAGATCAGCTGCGCCTGATCGAAAGGGCTGTCGACGCGGCCCGAGCTTAAGGCATACTGGAATGAGAATGCCTCTCTGAAGCATTTCCTTGATTTGATTAAAGTTTATTCTCTCTATATATCTCAGTGCTCCACGCTATGGGGCATCTTCCTATTTTGTCTCTTCGGTCAAGGTAGTTTGCTGCGTCCTTAAGGCCCCGCGGCCCTTCCAGACACTTTCTTCTTTCGTTCCCTAACCATCTGTTTATCTTTCATTTGTCTGCGCCATTTCGTTTTTTTTTCCTTTACTGGTCCACTTTTGTAAGACCTTTATCCACAATACATCTCCCAATACATTCCGCAACACGTGTTTGGCGACCGGCTTTTCTGCCGTAGAATTGAAAAAAAGAGGGAGCTCGCAGCTTCTTTCAGCAACCAAGCACAGCCCCATCACCGGACACGTACCAGTGGCAATCTCCAGTCCGCCCATGTCCTGGCCAACCCCGCACCACCCGCCGACGGTTCGTACCCAGCACCGCGCTTCTCGCCGTTACCAATTACACACCCAACGCCTATTACGCACCCTGTACCCTTAGTTCCCATTTAACTCGTGAAGCTGCATGCCTCATTCGTCAGGCTCAAAACTCTTCACTCCCCTCCCATCACATTCTTCACCGCATCTGCCGGCGCCCTGGCCATCCTTCTTGTCCCACCTGTTCTTCCTACCCACAAATCCCTCTTTCTTTTTGGGACTGCACCCCGCCATTTCTTGCCCCATCGCTCGCCTCCATCACTTCCTGGGAGCTCTGGTTGTCTCCCCCATCGACAGTGAACATCCAGGCTGCCCAGGAAGCCCTCTATAAACATGTGCACCGGATCAGCACGGGCATCCTGCAGCCCTACGTGGACCCGGTGAATTGAACACTGAAATTAGGACCTCGACTTAGGTCCGGCGTTCAATAAAAGTTTCTCTCTCTCCATATACCGTGTCAAGCTTGTGGCACCTCACCCACAGAGAGGCATTCTTCAGGGAGCCGTCCTCTCTCCTACATTATTTAACCTCGCCATGCGCCGTATCCAGCGTGCTGTAGAATCTTTCCCGAAATAATTACTCTCTGTATGCTGACAATATCACTGTCTGGATCTATCGCGGCAGTCAAGACGCCCTTCAAGACAGCCTTCAAGCAGCTCTCAGGACTGTTGATCAAGCAGCTCGCACTATCGGTCTAGCTTGCTCGGCTGAGAAAACCTCATTACTTAAAGCCACGTTGCTTAAAGCCTCCCGTCATTCCAACCCACCTCAAGTTGCCCATCATTACGACAACACCATTCACCCACAAAAATCTTTGAAAGTTTTCGGCCTTAACGTAAAATCTGATGGAGGAGGATGTTCTGCCGTAAAACACATTCTCCATTTAGCCGAACCCATCCTTAACAAGATGCGCCGTGTCACTACACACTCCACAGGACTCAAAGAACGGGACCTACTGCTACTCCGTGATGATGTTATCTCCCGAATTCTTTATCAAGCGCCGTACGTCGTCCTCACACGCACCTTAGAAGGGAAGCTTGACGCTCTTATCCGCAAAGCGACAAAGATATCTCGGGGTCTTCCGATAACAACTAGCACCACCCGACTTGCGCAACTTGTTGTTCTCCCGACGGTTTCTGTTATAATTGAGATCCATCGAAGCCACCAACGTCAACAACTCTCCGAAACTGCAACAGGTCGTCATATCTTACACATATTAGGATACCCGTTCCCCCCCCTCCCCCGACGTCAACAGACTCCCCTAGACAGCAGAATACTTCAACAAATTACCGCACCAATTCCCCGCCACATTCACAAGGAACGCAATACCAAACGCCCGTCCGTCCGTCCGTCCGTCCGTCCGTCCGTCCGTCCGTCCATCCATCCATCCATTCATCGGTCCGTCCGTCCGTCTATTCATTCATCCAATCATCGACGGCGACGCCAGCATACAGATGTTGTCGGAACTGAACACTGTACGGATGTCTGGCCAATTACCGGTTGAATGGAAGCACTCCGTCGTTCATCCCATTCCGAAGGCAGGAAAGATGATGAGCAGTATCAAAACATGGGACCTCTTCTATGCTTTGCAAGCTCCTCGCGCGCAACTTGAGCACGCCGGCTAAAAGCCGTACTGTGACGTTCCGCAAACTGGGTTTCAACCAGGGCTTCGTACCCATGACCCTTTATGCTCCCACGGATTTCATTTAACTTCATTTGATTAATTTACTCTAAGAGGCGTGAGGCTCGCAGAGAGGAGGGATACAATAAAATACAACAAGAGAAAAGAGCAGGGCAGTTACAGTAAGTGATTGCTGACTGAGGACTTCAAGTGTGCAGCGTCGCTGACGCAGACGATTGTTGCTGGAACGTGATTCCACTGCAAGCTGGTCATTGGAAAAAACGATTTCGGGTAGAGGTTTGTTTGGGAGTTCGGCACAGCAACTTTTAACGGGTGATCATTGCGTGGTGATACGTAAGGTGGGACTGGAAACAAGGATCGTTTTAAGGTCTGATTGTTGTAAAATATTTGATGGAAAACACATAGGCGGGGTATCCTACGACGGGTTGCAAGATCAGGCAGTTGTAATTTCTGTTCCATGCTAGTGCACTGGATGACCACGAATAACCAAAGAATATAAAACGAACGGCCCGATTTTGGATAGCTTCAAGGGTAGAGACGAGACTGGCGGAATTCGGATCCCATACAGAAGAGGCGTATTCAATCTTCGGACGGACAAGGGTTTTGTAAAGCTGCTGTTTTAATGAAGTAGGAGCTTGAGAGAAATTACGTCAAAGGACGCGGAGCATGCGGTTGACATTATTGGCAATATATTCAATGTGCGATGTCACTAAAGGTTACCGGCAGCAGGAGACGGCGCAGACGCAAGTACCCCCCCCCCCTCCATCCGCCTTGTGCTTCTTGCAGTGGACTTTAAGAAGCCTTTCGATACCGTTCGGCATACCGCTGTTATAGCTGCTCTGGAACACTGCGGTGTTGGTACGCGCGTGATTAACTTCGTGACGAGCATTTTGAATGGCCGGACATTTGAAATAAGAACGATGTGCAGAATCCCCACGTGTTCACGAATACTATCGGCGTTCCCCAAGGCGCAATCCTCCCACCAACCCTGTTCAATTTTGTAATGAGAAAGGTAGCCAAAGAACTTTGAGATATCCCGTACCTGCAGCACACCATGTATGCGGATGATGATACCTGATATTACCATCCGGGTGGACCTCGCAAAACGGGGCTCGACGCGGGTGACGTGGTTTTCACAGTCCAACGTGATTTGAATGTTATTGAAGCATGTCTTCCTGTCACCGCAATGAGCCCGTTACTTGATAAAATTAAATTCCTCGTCATTGGGGGCCTCGACCACCTGCAAGCGCAAGTGTATTTAACATTGAATGGTCAACCAATCGAACGGGCTGCCGACAGACGCATAGTTGGCGTGCCGCTGCTCGAAATACGAGGGGCAACCGAGTGGCTCAAACTGCTGAGAATTTTTTGGAAGTAGCAGCTTCAGATTATTAAGAGAATCGGAAGCCGCTTTGGAGGTGCGACGACAAAGGTACTACGTACCCTCATGAAGGTTGTGCTTATATCAAAGGCCTGTTATGAAGCAGTATGCTTCGCTCTAGCGAAGGCCCAACTCTAACAGTTGGAAGTTATGAACCGTGAAAGCCTCAGAGTTATTACCTGCTTACCGAAGCCCACACGCGAAGAGGAACTTTATCGTTACGCGCGCCTGCCCTCACTTGAATATATTATCACGGAAAGGCCTGAAGCACACGACAGGAGACAGAAGACGTGAAGCCACCCGCGAGGGAAACCTGCAGAATTTGGCTGTCAGTCACCTCGACCGGCTTCACACGCAACAACTGGCAGTCGTTGCCACATGGGACGACGTCCCAGTTCGAGGCCGAAAGCCATGTCACTCTCCCGTGGCCCAGAATATCACCAGCAAGCGGGTGCAGCCACACGTGCCGATCTTCAAGAAGGGACAGTCTTCAATTCCAGTTCTTTCGGCTCATTTCATTGTTCGTCACGTGACCCAGACACTCTCATAGTCAGCACCTCGTGCTGTCACTCCTCTTTGATTGTACTGGACCTACGTGCGCTCTTAACCCTTTCAAAAGATATGCTTTTTTGACAATGATGAGCCTGCTATCTGCACGGCAGTGTTCACGTTCAGAACATGCCGTAAACAATACTGTAGACGCGAAGACTGGCTTCTTTAGGCACGAGTAATTTACGCAAGAAGATTATCACAACCATTGTTGTGGCCACGGTGGCCGCTTTTCTAAATGAGGCGAAAAGCAAAAACGCCGCCCGTGTGTTCGAAATTTTGGCGCACCATAAAGATTCCCCATGTGGTTAAAATGAATTCAGAGACCTCCACTACAGCACGTCTCATAAGCTTTGTAGTTTGGGCGCGTTAAACCCCATAATTAATCATTAGACAACCAAGGTTGGCTCTTTTTAGTTCTTGGATGTAACCAGCGACTGTTACAAAATGTGATCTGGTTGGTTAGAGGACGACACCGAAGCGCAGGCGAGCAGCCACCGGACGAGCAGCGGGACTTGTGACATATTTATCAAGCGAATAACGCTGGCCGCTCGAACACCGCCAATAAAGCGGTGTCCTATAACCCTCGCCTGCTTCATGGTTTTTACAATTTGGTGCCGTGACCAGGATGGTAGGATTACACCGTTGAAGGCCCCTACCGAAGAAACAAGCCAATTGAAGAGGTCACACCGGCCAAGAACGACGCATAGCATTATATCCCACCAGAACGTCATCTCTGCCTACCTAGCCCCACCATGTACCGTCTGAAACGGAAACGGGGTATGCTCCGCGCCTCGACTACAAAGTTCATCTGCGAAGTGAAGACCAGGATGGAGGTAGCCCCACTATCGATCCATGAGCTGGCTGAACAGCTGAATATGCTTAAGCGGAAAGAGTTTGCATTACCTAAATAGACGAAGAGATAGAGCCCCTCGTCCCCGATGAAGAACTAGGTAATGAACTGATAACTGGAGAGGATTACCGGGATTCTATCGCACGCATGGTCTTCCGCGCTGAAAGACATCCTCCAGCCGCATGCCAGTTTAACAACTCATGTGGTAAAGGCCTCAACTTCACCTCAAGAACGAGTTCAAGTAAGATTCCCCAAACTTGAGATACGCTTTTTGACGGAGAATTCATACGGTGGCCTGAATTTTGGGACCAGTTCGAGTCGACGAGACATAAGAACGCATGGCTGAGACGTTGACAAATTCAAGTACCTGCATAGCTATCTGAAGGGGGAAGCACAAGGCGTCATCAGCGGATTACCATCAAGCTGCCCCATAGCTATCAAACTTTTCCAGCAAATGTTTGGAGACAAAACCGTGATTATCAATGACCACATGATCAAACTACTAAATCCCCCAAAAGTAACCTCCTGCGACAACTTGAACGACCTTCAGACGCTCCACGAACGTGTTCAAACTCACGTTATATTCCTTAAGAACCTGAGAGTACACATCGAGTCTTACGGAATCATGTTGCAGACTGCACTATTGCAGAAGTTACCCTATGAGCTGGTGCTGAGGTTCAACCACTTAAGGTTAACAACGCCACAAGCACAGGAAAGAGAAGAGCCTGGTGAAGTATCGACGTTACTTGAACTTTTGGACCTGGAAGTGCGGAGTCGGGAGACCACTCGGGATCAGACATTCCTACAACAAGAGGACCACACCCGAACGAAGTCAAGGAAAACATGCAAGTTTCTTTTTCCACGCTAACAGTAACTATATCCCGCCATTGATGTCTTCTCGTTGAATCTAACGACCACCTCACAGAACACTGCCGCGCTTCAACTTATATGACGAAAAGAAACCCAAATTGCGAAAATGAGGTGGTTTCGTTCGCTGCACCAGGCCCTTCCACTGCGCCATAGATTGCAAGAAAGCAAGACGACTCTCATGTCGGAATTGCAAAGGATTCCTAATCACATCCTTGTGTGATCCCAATTGGAAACGACCACCACCAGAAAAACTGACGACTGTGTCCACATCGACCGCTATATCAGAGACGCCCCCGAAGGCGGTTTTTGGGTGGACAGTGCCTCGAGACGCGACACTTACCTCACCAATCATAGAATCAGAAGTGGTTTCAACCTCTCGCGTATCAACTGAAGGACCAGAGTTTAATCGGGAAAAGGCCTCTTTGGACGCGGCCCAACCACGAGCTACAGACAAAGAATCTGGAAAAGTCCATGGGTCTTAAAAGTCCTCGCTTAAACCGAAGCAAAAGCCGATACGAAAGAAACCGCCGAATGTTCATTATCGATTTCATCGCCTGAAGCTTCATCGGCCGGGACACTCTGGAAACGTTGGAAGCACGGAGAACACCTTCTCGACAAATCATGGAAATTAGGGTGGCGGAACAAATAACTGCACGCGTTGCGCCCCGAGCACACGACTCCAAGGAAGTATCCAGTTCTTCTCTACCCCGGAAATTCCAATCATTCGCCAAGCGCTTTCCAGGTTCAAAATATTATTCATCTGAAGCCAACCAGATTCATATTATTGCGCCGGCCCGTAGCCAGGTACAAAATGGTATCTGGTTGGTTGGAAGACGGCGACACCGAAGCGAAGGCGAGCAGCCACCGCATGAGCAGCGGGGCTCGTGACACCTTTATCAAGCGAATAACGCTAGCCGCTCGAACGTCTAAATAAAGCGATCTCCTCTAACCCTCGCCTGCTTGCTGGTACTCAACAAAAACAAAGGAAGAGGAACACAAGGACAGCCACTGTCTAACAAATTAAGTTTAATATCAGGAAGGCAGAATGTAAGCACTTAACAAAAAACAAGAAAAAACCTTGCGCATGAGTAAAACAATTAAGGTTGCAAAGAAGCGGGGAAGTGATAAGACAGGGGTTGGCTGTGCTGTTAACCACAAGAAACGCTACGTCGCCTGTGCAACGGGGGTTGCGTAGAGCATTTCTTTATCCTGTGGACGAACATATGCTGTACAAACTGTTCGTTGTATCAACGTGCGTTTGAGAGAGAATGAATTGTCATTAAAGGCCCTCCCCCAATCACCCAATCTTTCTTCACATTGCCCTAAGTGCAGGGGATGTAAACCTGATTTCCCTACCACTGACATTTTATTTAAGTACCGTGAACAAATGTCCCGCGTTATTATGGAAGCGTTCCACATAGCTGAAAGAGGAGACAAGCGTATCATCCAAGCAAGTGTGTGTCTTCATCCCAAAGAGATTGCATATCTGCGCGGACCTTGACTGTAGCCGGTGTCTATCTAGTTTCCTTATCACCGTGGCGTATGGAAACTTCTTTCGCTCATGCGCAATGTTTTTTTCTTATTTTGCGTTATGTGTTTATATTCACCCTTCTTGATATTAAACAGTCATTGTACTGGCGGCTGTGGTTATATTACTTTGTCTTTGTTTAAACTTGCGCTGGTTTCATCCAAAAATCCCTCTTTCCAACTAGCCCAGCTTGCAACCCTTCTTCTTCTCAGGTATTTATTTTTGAGGCTTACTTATAGCTGAAATTTGGGGCACGTTTCTTTTTGGATAAAACCTTCAGTGTAAAATATTAAGAGCTCGCCTTACGCAATATTAACTCGGGACAAATTTTATCTGTCACGTTAAAAGAAACTCGGGACTAAGTTTATCCGTAATGTAAGTACGGACAGTTTGCACGAATTGAAGGTCTGTGAAAATCAAAGCGGTAAGATGGCCCAAATGCTAATGCGTTTCAACTAATAAGAATCGTGACACTACTTCCGTCTCTTTTCATTTAAAAAGTTATAATAAAAAAAAATATGCGAAAATTTATGGCACTAATTACTTCAAACGGCCTTCGCCTGTGTCTTCTATGGCAGCACTAACAGCGTTCACGTCGAACTACGCGCGCCTATGGCTCCACGAGTGAGGCTCTTCTATTCGCGCCGCTTGAGAGCCTTGTAGGACGGACGCCGGATGTCGTCGGTGGGAAGGCGGACGTAGCGCTCTTCGATGGCAATGCGCCTCAGCAAAATCTTCCCAATGAGCGCCAGGACCAGCGCGACCGTGGAGAGGGCGGCCAGCGCCTGGTGGAAGAGCATCGGCTGCCGCTCAAGCTTGGCCCCGACGCAGAGCGGCGGAAAGGAGGAACTGGCGCAGGCGACCAGCATCGCCAAGGCAAAGCGCGAGATCGAGACGCCCGAGTAGTCGTGCAGCAGCAGCAGTGCCGACGGCATGCTGGGGGCCATGCAGGCGCCGACGACGGCCGTGCCGATCCACAAGAGCCGCGTCTGGGGGCCGAAGAAGGCGCTGAACCCGGTGGCCGCCACGAGCACTGCGTTGCAGAAGAGCAGGGCGTCGAAGGAGCCCCGCTGCGGGAAGCAGGCGATGGCGACGCCGCGGACGGCGGTGAAGGCGGCCCAAAAGAGGCTGGTCATGTACGTGGCGGCCGTCTTGTTGTGGCCAAGCAGGAGCGCGAAGGGGGCCACGAGCTGACTGCTCAGCGTCTCCACGGCCAGACACGCGGCCAGGTAGAAGAAGAGCAGCACCACGAAGCCGCTGCAGGGGAGCACGGGGCATTGGCTCTCCATGTCCCGCAGGTCCTGGTGCCCGGGGTCCACGAACATGGCTACCAGCGCGAGGAAGGCGACGCAGAAGGCGTACACGCTGATGAGCCAGTACGCGTACCCCACGTAGATGAAGTCCTTGTCCTCGAGGTTGTTCAGATCGCTCAGCGGTGCCGGGATCGCCGAGTCTCCGGTGACGATGCTGCGGTCCGTGATGAAGGGCTCGCTAAGCAGCGGCCCCAGGACGCAGCCCAGGCAGAAGGTGAATGTGAGCGTCCGCACCAGGAACCCGCTCGCCTCTCGCCACAGCGCCGATGTCCACAGGACCCCGACTGCACGCGCACAGGACGCGCTATTCACTTGCACGGAAAGTGCGACTGCGAAGAGGCGCTCACAATTGCGCCGTTGCGTGTACCTGATCGTATCGTAGCGAAAATAACGGCCCTGTTCTTGTGGAAATGGCTGAAATGACAGAGGCGTGGTTAGACAGGTTACAGCAGACTATGAAGACGATGCTCGAAAACTGATGCTAACAAATGTCCGATCAGCCCGGATAGAAATTTATAGAAGGGGCAGCATTTTAAATACAAAGCATTTCTGCGTTTCCTCATTTCAGTAAAACACCTTGGTAGGGGGCGTGAACGCGCGCGCCACGCTGAAGATATCGAATGATTAGCACTGTCCATTTCGCAAGCGAACCGGCAGTAAGCTGTTAGGTTGACCAATCGAAATATTTTCCACACCTTCCAAACCGCATCACCACACGGGCTCAATCGGTTTGCTCAGTGCGCGGTCGCATGTGGTCGGCAGTTGATCGGCTCACTTCGTGACGTGCTCTTTTACATCACGACTCAAATTAACGGCTGGAAGGAAAGAGATACGCCAGCTTCTCGTTACTTATTTCTAATCAAACAGAGTGTTCTTTGGGTAAAACAGACAACCCCCGCTTCGCTCGTGGTGCTGGGCCCTTTCACACTTTGCGCTACTGTAACGACGAAACCCTCAGCAGCGCCCGCGGCTTTTCTGAGAAGAGTTGCAGGGAACTCGCGGCCTTGGTCGGCTCCGAGGTGGCACATAAGGGTGGAGTGTACCAATAACCGCACTCTGATTTTATCCGCACTCGCATGCAATTTCCTCCTGACTTTTTGGCGGCAGTTTAATTCGCTCACCTCCTCGCGCTCTTTTCGCTGCAACCGTCGTTCATCATCCGCTGCTCATTTTTATCCTCGCCTCTATATCTTTCACCTTTCACGTCACCTTGCATCTTTTCAGGTATACCTGCCCTCCTAGCGTTTGCTCAATTTCGCCGCGGCAACGCCACGCGTAGGTCAAAGACAGGCACTTTTCTATATAAAAGGAATTCTGAAGAAATATTTCAATAAAATGCCGGTTTCAGGATATTGAATCGAATACCGAACACCTTTCCTCAGTATTACTGTATTTTTCAAATCACGCAGTGTTATTTGCGGGCTCCGGTACTATCGTGAGGCAACAAATGTGAGCTAGGAATACAAAAATCTGAAGAAATTCACAGAATTGTCCAATAATGCGGTGCATTGTTATGCCGCTTTACTATATACTGTGAGTTATTTACACCCCATTATGGCTGTTAGTAGCGAAAGACCATAGATTATCTTGTTCTTTTCAAATTTTCATTTGTTTCTTTCTGCCAATGATGTATAAATGTATACCGTTATAGCAATGAAGTGTCTTTACTTCGCAAATTATGTGTTTTATTCTTCCGAAGATTCAAAGTTTAGCGCAGGGTTTGTCTATTCACGATATTTTCTATTCGAATTTCAGAAGTTCTTTTGCGGAAATTTTTCGTTTATTCTTCGGTTTTGGGGGAAGATGTATAAGACGCATATTTTTGATTTTGTCAGATCGTTTTTGTGAGTTTTATTTTTTATTTTTCTCTTACTTTTTGGTTTTTAAAATCCTGTCACACTAGTCGTCTTCATTTAGGCCATTATAAACATGACAGGTTTTACCTTTGCCAAATCTGCATTTTTGTGAGAATGCAGGACGTTGCATGGTTCTGGCTGGGGGGATACCCGGTGAAGAGTACTACGCATCAAAAAGCAATGCGTCTTTGTGTTTCCACCTTCACATTGTGCAACCCTGGCGTGATTTATTCTCGGACGCTTAATTTTACGGCTGCCGCTTATTTAGCAGTCGAAGCAAGTTTCAACATTTACAGTACCGCCCGAATATTTTGTCGGAACCGAGTATTCTATTGTAGAATATCAAATTCTCGTCCCGAATACGAAGATAAAAATAAAAATCATAGCATTAGTACTGTAAGTTGCTTTTGTACTGTAAATTTTGTTCATTCGTACGCTCCTGGTTATATGCAGCGCCCAAGCGCAACATGAACGTGTTTTCAAACAAACAATCCACCCCATCAGAGCTGCAACTGTAAGCATGTTTTTCCACGTGGGTAGTGTGTGCGTAAGAAAGTGCTCTTACAGGGAGGTGACCGCGCGGTCACCCCCTGTAAGGGAGGTGACCGCGCGCACACACTACGCACCCACGATACGAAAAAACAACGAAAAAGTCGCGGACCCGGTAGGGCTGCGACGCAGTCAATAGGAAAACATGCTTAGTGACGTCACATACAGATCGGCACACACAAAACGCCAAGCTAGCCACACTACGTAATTGACTGGCTGTCGAAAGAGAGCTGCCAAGTGGCTCATCCCAGCCGTCCCAGCTGTGTCAGTTTGGCGCCAATTAATAAGTAAAAACCTATTTTTGTTGATTGCGGCATCGTTGCATGGGGAGGCAGGCCTGGATTTCCTCCTCAAACCTGACGGTTTCTGTGCAGCTTCACGCTTGCTAACTGCTGGGTATTTCCGCCCCCGGCGTTGCCGTCTTGATTAAAATGGAGGGCCTGTGTACGCTTCGCAGAGTTGCGCGTCCGATTTCTGCGAGCCGCCGCGCCACCGGTTCGTCCGTGACAGGAAAGCCCGCTTTAAGTGATGCGTACCGAATCGCTATTCCCGTTGTGCACAAGTCAGCGGCTGCGGTTGACCCGCCGCCGCAACGGGCGCGGCGGCTCCCACAAGCGTGACGGGTGGCTTTCCCGCACGACTTTGAAACTCACGATGGCGGATGGACGCGCAAGTCTGCTCCGCTAGGGGAACCATATACTGAAACTCTAGTTTCAGGGGCACGAACATTTGGGTCACTCAGCCCTTTTTCGGGGAGTTGATTTCTGTGATTCCAGCCACGTGACTATCTTGCTCTTATGAAGTAGCGATCTCCTGGGGATCTCAGATAGTAGCAGCAAAAGAACCGCGGGCCGAATTCTGTACAGCCACTTCTATTACTACAAATTACTGCACACTACGAGAAAACGAAGTTCAACAAGAGCAGAGGATAGAGGTGTAGACGTTGCTGCGTTAACTTCTTGGTAGTAAAAAAAATACGATTATATTTCATTTCACTCGAACCGGATTTGCCCCAAAAACATCCTATTTAGGTAGGCTCGGCTGTAACAAAAGTATTAATTAGCTCCAGTGAGCAATTTCCGTCAGCGGTGCGGTCAGAAACCTTTCATAAACCGCACAATAGCCTATGAGTTGTGTGTACTACGTAGTTCTGCACTCTCAAAAAATAAAAACTGACAGCCACTGCGATCGCAGAAGGCGGACAGCGCTTACGTATAGTAAGTGCCTTCCGTGTGCGGGATCAGTTTTCGCGCTGTTAAGCGGAAATCTGTGTAAGTATCGGCTTCTATCTTTTGAAGAACTGTTGGATGACAGCTTTACCAGTGTCTTCCCGTTAGAGCTCCTAAAGAGGCTTGGCAATGTACACGTCGGGACTATCGCCTTCACGTCTCTCAGGCTGTAGCTTAGGACACCTTTGAGCTCTTTATTGTCCATGCAGCTTTCGCTTGCAAGTTTCTCTCATTCCATATGCGTGGGCATTGTTTGGGAGTCTGGCGTCACGCAATCTTGTACTCCGAGTAATCAAAGCCACGGCGCATGCGTGAGACGGCACATCAGCACTCACGGACGCTGATGGCGCCGAGCGCGAATCCTCCAAGGCCGAAGAGCAGCTGGTAGGGGAGGAGCGTGTCGATGTAGGAGACCCCGAGGCAGGCCATGGTCAGCAAGAAGTTGAGCAACACGAACGCCACCTGCGGGTTGACGGGACGCAGGACGACAGCGCCTGCGGGCACGCGCAGGTTCATCAGGTATGAAATTCGCCGGCAGTGAAGCTCTCAGGCACGCCATCGGGCCTTTGCACTGGCGTCTCAGAACTCGCAGGAGTAAACTCTTGTTAGATTGCCCATGCTAGATTCATTCGAAATATTCTAGATCCGAGTTTTGGAGTGCATGACGAATGTGGTAAAAATTTTTGTTTGCTAACAAACACCACATTGAATATGGAAACAGCCGTACATTTGTGGCGGCTATTTGTACAGCAGGCGGGTCGGTGATGCGGCGGCATAACCCAGCTCCCAATGCGCTCTTCACAAACTGTGGTCAGAAAGCGGCAGAGTTGACGGGCAGCAGCGTTTCCTCACAGAGCTGTCCGAGTGTGGACCAGTAAAGGTTTTTTCGCAAATGGGAAAAATCCTCGGGTTGGGATATGAAGAGAGGAGTCAGAAACAGGATGATTTTATGGGGCAAGCATGGCCCTCCCTTAAGGCCCGTTCACACTAACGATGAAAGCGAGCGAAAGCGACGGGAATTCCGTCGCTTTGTCGCGCGACGATCGTTTTTTGGCGAATGGTCGGGACCTATTCTTGTCGTCGCGCGACAAAGCGACAGAATTCCCGTCTCTTTTGTCGCAGTGTGAATGGGCCTTTAAACGCAAGCGGTGCGCGGCCAGTACCAATACAAACATGTTGTTAGAGAGAGTTTTGGCTTTCTGTGTGTTCCGTACGTTCCGTCTGTACCGTGCGTACCAGGACCCGATAACATCCGCGCGAAGGCACGTCTTGGAGGGCCGCACCCCACCGGAACGAATGCGTGCGCATGGCGCGGCGGAAATGGCCGGCCAGCGGAACTAAGCCACCATACCGGAACAAATACGCGCATTTGGCGCGGCGGGGACGGCCCGCCAGCGGAACAAAGCGACCCTACCAAAACATGTGCGCACGCGTGGCGCGGCGGGGACGGCCCATTAGCAAAACTTAGCCACCCCACCAAAACGATTGTGCGCGTGTGGCGCCGCAGGAACAGCCCACCAGCGGAACTAAGTCATTTTCTCCGGAACGAATGGACGATGATGGGGCGGCGGAGACGGCCCACCAGCGGAATTATCCACCCTACCGGAACGAATGCACGCTTGCCTAGTAGGGTCCCGGTACATGCGGTACACACGAAACGTAAAAAAAACCCACGGTATGCTAAAGCTCTCTATTGTCCTCCATTTGTAGGTCACATCGAGGAGTAAAAGCAAATAAAAATACGTGCGGGATTAACCACTCAATAAAGATAATTTCTTGCCTTTGAAGTTCTAAGATTAAACACTGATATAACGCTGTCTTCTAACGGTCCTCGTATAAACTGTCTCGCCATTTTTCGCGCCCAAAGTTTGTGCTGCCACGAGTTACGACTGCAATACCAGCAAGACGGGCGCTGTCTAAAGAGTATAGAGGGGACCGCAGTGTTCCGTGTTCGTGTCATCTGTGCATCCTTCGGCTTGGCCATGGCCCAGCCGTATCTGGTTTCGGTGTAATGACATAGAAGCCACGCACAACACGAGTAATGCGTGCCCCTCCACGCACTGACCGGTCACGGCTCCAACGAAGAAGCCGACGGCCCTGGCTGCGAGTAGGAACAGAACTCGGAACAGGCCGACGTCCATCACCACCGCGAGGTCCTGCACCGTCGGCCCAAAGATTGCGTAGTACATCCCCTGGGGAAAGTTTAGGGAAAGACACCCACGCATGCTTCTGTGAAGGAGTGCCCTGTTTATCCGACCCTTTTCTGGACGTTTTACCCCCAATACCGTTCTTTTCTGCTGCTGATCATGTCGCCACTTGGACTGTACTCGTGACATGTCATGCATAATTGGTGTGGCGCTTCGCTGCCAGAAAGACGGTAGAATGGCTTACCAAAAATGGAAACTCTTTCAAAAGTGTTTCCTCTTTTCACTGTCAAAAGAAGACGGGCATACGTGTGCCTGTCCCGGGGCAGTACGCTGCGGATTGTTAATTTCGCAAAAAAAAAAAAGACCCGTCCGTAGCATAATTCGGGAATGCACCTCCAAGTTGGACCAGCCACCCGTCCCCCTTTCCCGTACCTCCTCTTTTAGAGAGCAGAAATGTTGATGTCCGCTTCCCGCTGACGACCCAACCTGGGCTAGTCGACAGGGCGCATACGGACAGGACATACGTATACACCCGCTGTTAAACACAGTGTTAACGTCCGCTGTTAACCGGTTAACCACTCCGGATGGGCCCCATTAGGCTTAATATATACGTCACCAGCATCATCATCATCACCATTTATAACCGTTATCAAAGACACGATTCCCCTACCACTCTAATGCAGAACAACGGAATTCTAACGCTAGAATCCCGAAGAAGAATCAATCGATTAAAATTTAATGACGACCTTCTGAACCGCAAATTTCGCATTGAACCATCAATATCTCTGACCTGTCTCTTCCCGGCCAAGCAGGCAATACCACCCCTTTAAATTTACCCCACTGTTCGCCCGCACAAACACTCATAAATATTCATTTTTCCCACAAAAAATATCCGATTGGAACAGCCTTCCTGCCTCTGTCTTTACTTCGCCTATTCTGCATGCATCAATTGATCAGCTTTTTCACATGTAGAATTTTTTTTGTCGTTTGCCATTCTCTGTTGGTGTTTTCTAAGATAGAGATTGTATAATTACATTTGCCTGATATGCTATGTTTTTATCTTTCCACTCCTGCTTGGGCCTAATTCTGGCCTCCAGCATTGTCTAAATAAATAAAAATAAATCATCGACATCATAAGGTGCGCGCGGATAGCGAGCTCACCGCTCCGAAGAAGCTGGCGTGGACGACGATCGTCTGCACCGCCTTGAAGAGCCTGTCCCTCCTGCTGGCGTGGTGAGCTGTGCCTCCCGCAGCAGCGAAGAGGGAATCCGAGTGCCAGTCCAGGTGTTCGTGCTCCCACTTGCGGTGCAGCGCCTGCGCTTCCGTCCTGTCCGTCATGTCGGCCACCGTCACCGCCTTCCAGGGCGCAGGTTGCAGAGAAGTGGGAGGAGGAGGCGCGGCGGTCGCTGTAGTGGGCGCCGCCGCCGCCGTCAGACTCGGTCTCCGCTGCTCTGCATCCGCAAGAGCAGGAGCGGCACTGATAGGAATGCAGCCTTGGGTCTGCCGTCAACGTTACCTCTTGTCCCGAATGTTTTCTACAGAATGGGTATTACACACAAAAAACCTTTCGACGGTCGGCATCGAACCCAGGTCCCTGGTGTTATGAAGCCGGAGTCTATCCAATTGCGGGATTTGGACATCTTCGAAGCAGTTGGGATTTTGCACTTTTTTCTGACTGTGGTTGCCTCAGAGAATGCTGCACGATTTAACCGTCTTTCTCAAAAGAATGGGGGTTTGAATTTTTTTGTCACAGGCCATAATCACGCGGCTTCAAGGTCTGCTCTCAACGCGATGATCACCTGTATTCCATACACCTGAAGGAAGATAAAAATGGAAAAAAGGAAGTTTATAAATACGCCCACGGCATCTTGACGCTCTTCTTTTTAATTTGAACTGATTTATTGAGTAAGCCTTTTCGTTTTTGATCGTTTCCGTTATACCTTTGTCTTGTTCCCTTTCACTTTATTCTTTACTTTAGTACTCTCTCCCTCCTTAGCTCTCCCTCTCTGTCTCTCCCTCCGAAATAGCAACAGACAGGCAGGCCTAAGTATAACCGGAGGAGCCATATACAGCAAACAAATCTACAAACCACTGACCTGCTCCCACCGTTCACTCGGTCCGCTGACCATTCATACAATTCATTGCGCTAAGACTGAAGGTTCCGATTGCGAGACCACTCTGTGAGTGTGCCGTACGACTCCAGAAACCCAATCTCCCACAATTTTTACCTCGGCAGTTGCCCCCGAAAAGGGGCGAGTAAGGTTTCATCCTCGTGCGGCCTATTCACACCAGAAATTCCTCAGAGGCGTCTGCAGACCGGCATTTTCACCACAGCCACCATCCCCACATCCACATAACAGTTTGAAAGCGACCTACTTTTCACTACAGGGGGCCTCTCGGTCTTTCCTTATTTCCAGTGTATCCGTTCCAAGGTATATTTCCCGGCTCAGAAGGATTAATGTACGCCACTTCTGTCCGAAATGCCGGCACGAGCGGCACAGCAATTAATGAAAATGTAAGCCGAACACGCCATTGGTGTACCTGGTGCCAGAGGGCTCCGTGATGGCGTCGAAAGCCGAGGTGCCCGTGACTCGGAGGCCGGCGTATACAACGCCGGCTGCGGGAACGCCTGGGGACGCGGGGGTAGAAACGGAGCGGCGTGCTGCAGCCTCGGCGGCCTACTCAGCTCCAAGTCCACGCTCGGAGACGTGGAAGGCCTCCTCCTGTACTGCCGCGGAGGCTCCGCCTCCCCCTTCAAGAACGGAGCTTCCTCCGTCGGCTGCTGCGGCGAAGCGGTTCCGGAGGCCGGGGCCGGCTGATATTCCGCAATGGCTCGCTGTTGCTCCACTTTGCTGAGAGCGGCTGGGCTCACCTGCTCCGTAGGAAGATTTTAAACGTCGTCCTCCTCGTAAGAGTGATTAAACCCTCGGTTTCACGCGTCGAAGTTACACCAGGCTGGTCTGTGAGGAGCTCCGGAGAAGGGGGTCCGTATTAACTTTCTGGAGTTCTCTAACGGGCGTCAAAATCTCGACACACGGGCGGTTTCGCTTTTCGCCTTCATAAGAAATGCTGTCATCGCGGCCTGGATCGAACCCACGTCCTTGGGCTCAGCAGCACAACGCCTTAGCCACTGGGCCACCGCGGCGGGTTCCGCGTAAAAGTTCCTTCTCATTCTGAAAATGTGGCCCCATGACCTCGCACGAAATTCAGCTTCTTTCCTACTGTTTTCGAGTGAGGTTGACGCTAACTTGACCCACGAAAACGTGTGGCACGCTCACGTCTTTCGAAGACCATTTGTCCAGAGCAGACTACTTGTGAGGGATAGTTTGCCCCACTTTATATCTCTGAATGCACGGAAGCTGGCCTCGCTCTTTTGTCATTTGCGCATAAATATCGTAACATAAAATACCGTAATTTTCTGCAAGCCATATCATAATCAGAGTGTTCTACAAATAAAACCGTGGCAGGCAGTGATTCTCCTACACACCCCTCAAGTGTTCATAGACACCCTAGTTATTCTGGACACCCCTCTCTCCACCCCTCTTAAATCTCTCAATTTTAGTCATATCAATTCTGCACTAAATGTCTGGGCAGTTTGGTCAAGCCCCAGTAAAAGGAGGAGTGAAAAAGCACGTTATCTTAAGCGACACAGAAGAGAAAATACGCACCTGTCTTCTTTAATCTAAGGGGCTTTACATTCAACCTATGACCAAATTTTTTCTGAAAATAAGCCTCACAGGAAACTATAGCTGAGTGGAAGTGAAGTGAAAAGAAAAAGGGAGGGATGCAGTTCGAGGCACGGTACTGTAAATGGAGAATGTTTATAGATACAAACAACGTTAATCAATGTTAGAAACTGATAGACCCTAAAGAAAAGTTTATAAAGAATCTAAAATAAAAAAAACGTACTTCACGGGGATGATCTATTTGGTTAATAGACGTCTAGTATTTATCTAGTGAACTACAAAAGAAACAGCTTGCGTAGTTTAGCCTCCCGCTACCACTGCCCCCTCCCTCCTACTCCTCCCTCCTCCCCCCTTCCAAAGCCTTTGAGACAACCCCCCTTGATTGGAATCCTGGGGAAACCCCTGGTGGTAAGTCAACGTTTCGAGTCACCTCTGCCCGTGATTTGGTCACTGTTTTGACAAGATCGCGCAAGCCGTTTCTCCAGCCGTGTGAAGCATACTGAATACACAGAAATAACCATAGAGATAGTATACTGACTCTAGAGGGAAAGCCCACTGCTGCGCGAATGCATTGGAACCGTACGACACACAGTGGCTGACATCATGCAACGATTTGAAGGTTGCCAGCTGAGTTTTTGCTCAATAAAAACGCTAAAAGGGATGGGTAATATTTTGTCACCGTGCTGCTGTGGCGTTTCCGCATCCGGCTAGCCAAGCATTCCGGGATTACTTGTAAAATGACGGCCCGCTGGCCAGGCGAATTTTGTGTAGGTGGCGTTGACAGCATTGCCTTCGTCATTTCCTTTGGGTTGGTAACCAACGTGTTTTCGGTTTTGCGTGTGACTTATATGTAGTGAGACTATTTTAGCATTTCGTGGCAACGCTCATACAAGGCTTGCTCACCAGCGCTCAAATCCGACTGATCGCATGCGCGCGCGCGTCAAGTAATCTGTTTACCCGTTCTGAGGCGCAGAGAAAATGCATCTCCGTCATGATATCCGTGCATTTTTTACTGTGTGGCTTCATTTGCCATTCTGTGACATTTTGCACAGCGTCATATGCTTTTCAAACGAACTGAAGTGAACGGCGGCTTTAGCTGAATGTGAACCCTTATTAACACCAAAAAAAAATGTTATCGCATGGTCCAACGGTGATATTTCCAGTGAGTCGCGTTCCTTTGAAGCACAAAAACAAAAGGGCGCGGTCAATCGCAGGGGACGGAGTGTCAGAATGCATGCCAAGGGCACTATTCGAAATACAGTCAGTGGCATGTCGTGTTTTCTTTTCTGTCTGCATTCGTCAAGTTCTCGCTACTTTCCACCACTTCCAGGGAAAAGCTTGCGGGACTGACTGAGGCAGTAATTTTCCGCACAAAGCGAGTAGAGAACAATCGCTTAATGTTACTGTTTAAAACAAACAAACCGCATTTCGTTACATATTTTTTCGTTGTACCTTCACGAATGTTTGCGCGAAATTTTGAAGCACCGAGAGCTGTACGAAGTTCTATGTATAAACTTAAACGGAATGATTATGAAATCTGTTTTTTATTTCTTTTCACACGGGAACGACCGCTGGCGGCCACTCTATTTGCAACTGCAAGGTCCGCGACGCAGTCTGGCAACACTTGTCAAAACAATCAATGTGGAGTCCCAAAACAGGTCCTCCATCGCAGTTTCGTTTGCGGCCGTACTAAGATTCGTAATCTTCAGCGTTGATCCGCATTGTTTTTGGCGAGGGAGATCGCATGATATCAGCCGACGGCCTTATTTTGATCGGGGTGGATGATCGGAGCGATGAAAACGACGAGATCGTCGCTATGTACGTGCAAACGTTGGTTGCGACCAAAGCACCGCATCGCATTTCGCTCATGATTAGCTGCCACTCTAACGGCGCCAGAAATCGAGGAAGGGCGGCGCTCGTGGGCACGAAGGCTCTCAGAAAAGTGCAAGCGCCCTGCTGCGGCTTTCATCAACTGCTACAAGTAAGACGTACACTTTTAATTACCACTGTTCGGGCTGTGATAGAGCTTCGCAGTAGCCTTATAAATGAACCTTCCTTTTCGATTCGTAGCATGAAAACCCACTTCAGGATATCATTATCCCTGACAACACGCAAATGTGAATGCAAAGCATTGCCCGTATCTGCTCAGTACTAAAAAAAGGTCGGTTTATGACAACTGAGCTAGCTGATATCGAATTGCTGTAAACTTTTTCCCAAAAATATTGTGCCAACGACTACACCACGCAGCTTACAAATTCTGGATAAACTTATGAACCGATCATCTTACGCCGGGCCGTCATTGCCTAGGGCGTTGGGTAGCTGGCGGTGAAGTCAGATTCTATGCAACAAGGCTGTGCTTTAAATTGCTCGACATTCGGGGCACACGTTAAATTTCGGGCGCATTTTTTTTTTTCTCTCGCTAGTTAGTAATTTTTCGCTTTGAGACCCAAGTTCGACTATTTTGATTTGCAGGCCCCCACGACGTTCGTAATTAGTAAGTACAAATTCGTACTAGTTGGTTTACAGGCGCACGGATAACTGCTGGCGTTTGGAGCATACACAACTTCCTCCCGGAAAACGACTAAAGTTGAAGCTCACGTGCGATAAGAGTAAACAAAAAGCCGACACAGCGTGCGCCGATGGGATAACCTCGTCCGCTCGCTGCTTGGAACTCTCGAAGCTGCGGGAGTCCTGCCACTAACTGACTTGAGCGTCAAGTACGTCGAGTGGCGCGCGGGGAATCTGCGCAAATGCGGATTTGAGGCCCGCTTCAAGTGCGGATTTAACCCGCCGCGGTGGCTCAGTGGCTAAGGCGTTGCGCTGCTGAGCACGAGGTCGCGGGTTCGATTCCCGGCCGCGGCGGCCGCTTTTCTGATGGAGGCGAAAAGCAAAAACGCCCGTGTGTACGAGATTTCGGCGCACGTTAAAGATCCCCAGGTGGTCAAAATTAATCCGGAGCCCTCCACTACGGCGCGCCTCATCGCCTGCGTCGCGTCGGCGCGTTAAACCCTACAATCAATCAAGTGCGGATTTAAAAACGATATTCCCAGCTAATTGACATCAAGGATTCATTTCAAACAAGTATCTTGACATAATTACCACCTAATAGATATCTTTAGCGCCTAATATATCTGAAAAGGGTAGGTGCACGCTTGAGCAGAGCACACGGGGAAGCGAGCCGACAAAAAGTACGCCGCACGCATGCAATGTGGCTCCGTTACTATGAAAAGGCTAGTGGATGCTGACCTGGAATGTAGTAGTCGTCTTGAGCGAAGTGCTTTGAGCAAACATGCATGGCGTACGTCACTTTTTTTCCGATGCGTAGGATCCGTCCCCCCAACGCCTCGCGAGACGCGTCGTCTGCTTCTCGCGGGAAACTGTAAAAGTATCCACTGCTGCACTTCCATCGTGCCGACAGATCGAAGGGGACGCAACAGAACTCCTTACACGTCCGCTTTATCGCCTTCCGGACTTCTTTCGGCGGTATCACGCCAACTACGCCGTTATGAGGACAAACAAGTGCGGTGCGGCATGGGTAAGTCCGGAACCTGACCTGATTTGGGCGATTCTCGCGACGGCCGCTAGGTGGCGAGCACAAACACGAAGTCACCAATAGCCTGCAGTGAACTTTCAGCAGTCATGTTCCGATTGGAATCGCTGTTCCGGCGTCAGTACAGGGGCGATAGATAAGGTGCTTATCGTGAAGGAACGAATGACGGCCTCGAAAGCGCCCGGGGAGGCAGCTGCTCAGCGAGTGCACAGCGTGCATCCGAGTTGCGCACGTTTTGCACGCACGAACATCTGAGCTGGAGACTGCACGCACGCACTGCGCAAGTCAGGTGCAGGGGCAGTGAACTAACCAAACCAAAAGTGAACTACAAATGTACCCGTTGTCGGCAAATTACAGTTTAAATACACAGAAAGTTCTTTACAGAGTTAGTATTGGTTACCCAGGCAATTATACACCATTTTCCTTGCTAGAGGTGGGCGCCGCCATTTGCTTTTTCTGACCGGACGCTAGCGCCGTCTATGAAGCGACCGCCGAAACTTCCGCGCTGGGCTGTTAAGTGCTCCGTTCTTTCCGTGCGTCTGCTCGGTACCCGTGCATTACCAAGTGAACCGTAGTGATTTGGCGTTAAGTTAGCGGTTACAGTGTTTGTATGTGTGTGTGTTCTGTTTTGTTTTCATCATCTGCGGACGGATTTTAGGTCCTGATTTGCTGCCAGAGCGTAAAATGCCGATCCCGGCTGTTGCGAGCAGCAGTAGCAGAGTGGTGATGGTGCCGGTGGTGCTCCGCAGTTCCGCGATGCAAACGTACCGGTATGGCACCGAATGACATAGAAATCGATATCGGGGAGTAAATACGTGTTTTCAATGCCACCGTGCTCGTTATGTTCACCAATTAGTCATGTTTACGGAAGCGCGGACGTCGAATGCGAAGCGCGCACAGCATATGTGGGTCACGGTGATCCGTGCTCGCGATGGACTTTCGACGAGGCGATTGCTACGCTATTGACATTGCAATGTAATATAATCTTTCTTAACTAGATTTATGACGGTTACTGACGAAACGAAATTACCTGGGCGGAAAAATAACACGACCGCACAACCAGTCAAATTACTATTCTTCGAAGGTTGAGCAGAAGGGTCGACGTTCGGGCGAGTTAATTCTGGTGGATCATGATCGTGATTATGATTGACCTAACTCTGCGCAGCGCATGTGGCCTGTCGCTCGGAGCCCACCTTTGTGAAACCGCTGCTTGCACCACAAATGCTTTACGCGACCAGCAGTAACTGTTTTGTAATTGTAATTAGCTCCGTGACAACGCAAAAGGATTAGAAGCTTTTCCTTTGACCGCGTTGTAAACAGGTTGAGCTATTTTCCAAATGCAGCGTTCACGCGTATCTCGAGCTTCGTTTCCACATTGGGCTGCCTGCTTATCCTGCTATCGACCAGCAGTGTGCGATGGAGAAAGTTGTCGTTTGGCAGTGTAATGCGTTGGCCTGAAAAAAAGTAAACAAAACGCCGTGATTTTAAAGGTTAGATTAGATGAAAAGGGTATTGTTTAATGCCAATCGGCTGTAATGACCAAACAGTATATGGTATTTTAAATTGACTACATGGAACCAGAAGTTATTGTAATGCTGTATTGTATCGGCGCTCGTGAAAAATCCCCAGGTGGTAAAAATTAACCCGGAGCCCTCCACTACGGCGCGCCTCATCACCCATGAAGTGTCGGGGCGTTAAACACCATAATGAATCAATTAATCAATCAACCAATCAATCAATGCTGTATGGTAAAGGATAAAGTTGCTTCTAACATTTCAGGGGGTTCCGTTCCCTGTCGCAGCTTTGCGTGTGATAAATGGATTTTGCTCCGTCTGCTTGCCGTCCAAGTGCGCCCAACAAACCCTGGAGTTGGTCGTTGGTACAAAGTCGTTGCGATTTATCAGCGGCATCCACCAATATCTCAACTCGGTGTTTGTTGGGAAGCGATGCCGCAAAAACACGCCGCAACCGCACTGCATTTTCTCCAGGCAGTGTCGTGCCCATGCGTGCTGTCAGCAACTGTTTCTCACTTTCTCTGGTTGTTCAATAACCCACCACCGCGCAGTGCTGACCAAGTGACGTTTGCGCCTTGAACGGCATCGCAGCATTGGCTAAAACAGTTGAAAGTTCCGCAAAAACTAAGCACGCGGTGCCAAATACCCCCTGTACACGCAGCGGAGCATACCGCGCCGAGCGATGTTAGCAGCCCAGCGCGCACAGGCAACACTGGTCGGCCGCCGAGAGAACTGGTTTGAGAGTATTTTCCTCCTTTCCCGGCTGCTTATGGAAAATGGTGTATATGTAACTATGTTGCATCAGTTCTTTGTTTTAGCTAAATACTCAGTGAACAACTTTTCAGCAGGCTGAATACGATTGCTCTGGCAACCATGGGAATTGTATCATATCCGCGCCAACGATCCGTAAGGTTTTCGAGCTCGCTTTACCCCCCTGGAAATAACTCACCGGGGCGGGCTGTGCGGCCAGCGAGGCGACAGAGGCCGGCTTGGTGTCCGTTGGGGCCACGATCGGCTCGTAGGTGAGCATGGGGCGCTCTTTGCGGCTGCTGCCATGCTGTTCCGGCTCCGGCGGCTTGTCCGTGCCCTCCATGGCCTGGCCGTCGTCGAAACCGGGGGATGTCCGCCAAGTGTGCCCCGCAAGCAACCTCACGTTCGCGCCCAGCTCGCCTGATCGGGGACCAGAACATGCCAAACTAATGGGCAATTGGCAAAGAAGCACTAGGGGTAATCAAAATGAAACACCCGCGTGTCGAGATTTAGATCCCAGGTAATCTAAGTTTATCCCTAGCAACGCAGAAATTTGGGCTAGTTGGTTATAAGACTTCGACATGGCAAAAAGCGCACTAGACGGGGACAGAAGAAAGGACAGTGGCACGGGACGAGCGCTAAACATCAAATGGGCTTTATTAACAAGAAAGGCTACATACACACAAATTCGCAGAAACACCGAAAAAGATACGTAAGGCGCAGCTTTCACCGAGAAAGTGACTGACGCTGTAGATAGGCTTTTTTTGTGTGTGTGCAAAGCCGGAGGCGGAGTGCTAACGCATTCTTCATTTTTCTTGATAATACTGAACGCCTTGAAGATGTCTCTTTGTTCCGGCGTCACGGAAACTGACGCCGGAACAGCGAATCCGATCGCAATATGGCTGCTGCAAGTTCACTACACTACGTCCTGCGCAGCTTTAGGACGCGACTACAAAGAGAGATCTTCGAAGCGTTCTATCAAAGAAAATGACGAATGCGTAAGCACTCCGTCTCTGGCTTTGCACACAAAAGAAAAAGCCTATCTACAGCGTCAACCACTTTCTCTGTGAAAGCTGCGCCTTACGTATCTTTTTCGGTGTTTCTGCGCATTTGTGTGTATGTAGCCTTTCTTGTCAATAAATCCTCAGTTGATATTTAGCGCCCGTCCCGTACCACTGCCTTTTCTTCTGTCCGCGTCTAGTGCGCTTTTTACCTTTCCCTAGCCCTCCACTAGCGCGTATAACCGCGATCTACGGCTATGGACAGGAAAACTGAACATCCCGTTGCCATGGGGCAAATGCTATGTATAGTGCAGACTGGCCACGTTGCGCAAATGACCGGAGGGGGTGGGGGTTGTAACACGCATTTTTATTTAGAGAGGGTACAAAGAGCCATGTTACGCTTTTGCGAATTTCGATGTATACAGGGAAAAGGAGACCGGTTAAGGGAGCACCGAGCAGTGATTTCGTTGCTTGACAGGCAGACCAAGTTGACGCCATCCATGTGCTGGAATGTGGACCCGCCCAAGCAAATCGAGGAATTCGTGGGACTTATCACATTCACACGGAAGCAAACAAGGAAGCATAAGCACGTTTCGATCTCCCTTACAGTAAAATAGTTACGCTTCTTGCAAGGGCGCCTGGCGCGAGGCGTAGCTTAGCATGTGCTAGGTTGTTCGTAGCTGGGTTGGTACATTAGTCACTATTTTTTAAAGACGATATCTTTTGGTTTGTCTGTATATCTGTCTGTCTGTCTGTCTGTCTCTGACTCGATTGAGCCAACCGACCAAATGAAACAGGAGCTGAGTAAGAGTCTTATATACCCGCATACAAATCTAAACAACTAAGCCTGGTGTCAGTGTTCATACATGTCAAAACTGTTGATCAAGAACAAGACATTACGCAAATATAAGGAAGAAGACCAATACATAAGGTATGTTGGCAGTGTTCCTTTTTTCAAAAATTCATGGATGCTTGGTTTTTGCGATAGCAAACGAAATACTACCCCAACTGCAGAAAACCATCGCCTGCTGTTGCCAGGGCTGCTATATCTCCTGGCGGCATTTAAGAAATAAAACGGCAAAAGCAACGAAAGGTTCCCCTAGATAGGCTCCACCTGCCGCTTGGCATGCTCGTGGAGTAGGGCAACGTGGTTCTATAAACGTTGCAGTAGGGTGACTCGATTCACGCAAGTCTCCGCCATACGGCAGCGCTGGCATCGAGCCGCCCGAATTTGAGCAGTGGAATGCGGTAAATTTAAATTGACTTGAGCATACCTCTAGTGTGTTGTCTTGGGAGTAACGAGACGGGAGAGGAACAGCCCGAGAGGTGAGTTGGAAAGTGAAGGGAGGCATTTACTTGGCAGCGACGCCAGTGGGTTATCGTCTTTCGTCGACATTTGCAACAAGGGGAGCAGATACGCTGCCATTTTTAAATGTTATCGTTTTGTGTTTGGTGTGTCCCAAGTAATTACCTCTGTTGAAGTCTTCCACGCGTCCTGTGGGCGTTCTTCTTTGTTCTGGTCTTGGTTTCGTTAATGAAATGTATCAATGTGAAGGAGAAACTTGCCGGTGGACGCCAATAAAAACACGCCTAAACTAGCTTTATGTGCAGTTATCCGTAACTACGTAGTCTTTGAAGGTCGGCACACAATGTCCAGCCGTACACTAACCCCCAGATTCGCAAACCTAACTTAAGTGTCGCTTTTGCCTTCCGACACTTTTCCGCGCCTTAGCGTGTTTTCAAAAAGCAAAATTTGGTGAACGCGCACATTTTCGCAACCAAGATCGGGGACTATACTACAGTACTTTGCTTGAGTTTGCAGATTTCGCCCGTCGTGCTAACGAAATCGATTAATTGAAGCTACAAATAATCAAGTGTTCTCTGCACGCAAAAACAATTTACGCGCTTATGCCGAGTATACGCCTCGAGCGCTTCGGGCTAAGGTCTTTAGGGACCTTAGTAGGGGCGCCCCTGAAATCCCCCTAGCGGCCCATTTCGAAAGTAGTTGCGAGAGGCTCCGGCCTGGTCGCCACTGTCGCAGCTGCTTTTGCGACACGTTCACGACTGAGATTTACCGTCTGTATGGTTTGGAAATACATTTTTATGTAGAGCAGTCATTCTTGCAAATGTGCTGTATTTACGAGAGTGTAAATGTGTCTCACGCGATCTGAGGGGAGTACATTCGGTAGGTTTAAGCGCCGGGCGTGTGTCACAGGCCGGCGTCGCGATAACGGCATATGCATGGAGCTGATTGTAATTACAGTGCCCTGAAGTTTACTATCGCAATCTCCGTAAGCAGGGTTTCTTAAGATGGTCATGTTACGTCTAAACACTACGATGTAAATCAGTATTGTGAGCTTACATAGTCTAAAGGAGAACTCATACCAGAACTATCCAGTTACGCTTCATACCTCAGGTATTGATCACTACCCTGGACAAACCAATGCGGCACAAATTTCACGCACATCTACGAAATAAGTACGATGGATAATGGAAAATTCTACGGGGGAATCAGCACACCAAAATAAATTTATTTCTGGGTCGTCTAGTGGCGAGGTAAACGCGGAGAAGGGCTAATAGAGCGTATTCACATACATACAGGCAACCATGCGTGCGCCGCCATATCTGTGGCCAAGCATCTGTTGCTAGGCGACGTGTGCGCACGGCCCGCAGATCAGGCCCTTCTCTTCTCCTCCGTGCCTTCATGGCGGCCAGGCAGGTCGCGGTCCGCGATATGAGCTTGTGTTTTCGTGCAAGGCGTGTGCGAGTGGCTTGAAAGTCTGTTGCACCGCGATAGCGTTGGTTACGCGAAAATTCATGGTTCCGCTCATGAGTGTGACAACCTTATCTGCAATTCAACCGCAGCCTCTGCGCACACCTACGAGCGAGTGCGAGCCGGTCGGGGCGCAAAGGTTGCATCGTTAGCGCATTGGTCGTTTGTCAGCATGAACTGCATCATTTCCAAACTGATGCCCACTGAACGCAAAGTAATAACTCGACGCTAAGTACTGTTGAGTACAGTGCGATCTACCTATCGCCAGACGCGTATCAAGTCGCCGCCGCAGATCAGCTGATGGCCAGCCGCCGCGCTCTAATGTCACAGGTGAGTTGTTTTGCTGAGTGTGAAACATTTAGCGCACGAGAAACCCAGTGCCAATGTGTCGCCCGTGCCATCTTGAGGGAAGCCGTTTTTAGGGCTGCTTTTTTGATAATAACTCGAACATAAGCAGCAACGTGTTTTCTTCTTGTTTTTTCTCGTGCGGTGATTGGATCGCATGCAGCGATCAATTACATGAAGCCCTGTGTTTCGATTGTCCTTGGATGGAGTGAGGAAACCGGCGAGCATCAGTTAAAGGTCAAAACCTCGGGTACTTCTATCCTGCGCACTTTTGAGGCCGATATATCTTTTAAAGAAATTGCTGTTCGATCACGCCGTCCGGAAACGAACGTCGTCTCAAGCTGTTGTTTTGCGCCAGCAGCGCTTAGCGAAATTTACTATTATGTGTTTTTAGGGGCAGCAGAACTGCCATTTCAGTCTCCGTACAAAACTTGTAGCTCCTGCTTGATTTAGAAAAACTAATTGTGCCCATAATGGAAGTAATTGTGCCTTTCTGCTTCACCCCGAACTTTAGCCCGTTTTTTTTTCTTTCTCTTTCATTGCAGGCGTATGCAGCTGCTAGAAAAGAAATACGGCGCCCTCACAGAGCTGGTGTGCGTCCTGCGGGGCAAGCCTCAAGAGTGGCGTTTTTTGCGGCATCCGTGAGCAGCAGCAGGTTTAAATACAGTGATGGTGTTTAGCACGCTTCGAAACTGATCTACAGAAATATTCAGAAATAAATAGCGAGGTCAACTGGTGCCCTTTTATGTGCATTTAGGTGCCTTTCCGGCTACTGCTATTTGAATTTACAATGACTGTGGAGAATGAAAAAAAAAAAAAAAAAAGAAACACATTTTGGTCATGCTCTTCATGTGCTAGAATATAAAAAAAAAACATTTTAGTCATACTCTTCATGTGCTAGAATATTTTTTGCAAGACGTGGTTTCTGGCCAGGAAATGATAACTCATGGCTATCGCCTTCATTTTGGCTAATTCAACTGTTATGAAATGGTGATCTGTACAGTGAGCACAAGGACTTCATTGAATTATCGGGCCACATTTTGTCACACTGCGAAAAGTTACGCTTGTGTTCCACTTTTTGGGAAGTGCGTTCATTGCTTAGAAAAGGAAAAGTTCACGCATGAATTGATAGGCGTACTTGAAATTGAATGTTTAATAATGTGTGCATTAGAGACCCTTCAGTTGCACTCCCAAAAAAAGAAATCGTGTATCAAAACCTTGCTATGTAGCAGGGAAGGGGCGAGATGACGTGTTGGTTTCGATGTGCTTTTAGCCTTTTCATTGGTTGTAATCGCATTGGTATGTTTATTCCTTGAATAAACAATCAGTCACAGTTCAGTGCTTTGTCCTGCCTTTGTTCATATTGCTTTGTAAGACCCACTTTTCATTATGCAATACCAACTAGCTTACCAACCCATGTTCTTTGTGCACCACCAAAGCTTAACATTGGTGTTTCCGGGCATCAGCAGCAAGGCTTAAGTTAACTTGTCTTACTTACACCTAGGGTAACTGCTAACAGCAGCTTGGGACACTATTAAAAATGGCATGATGAGAACATGTCTATCAAGAAACATTTTATTACACATCAATAAAACACCGCCCAACCAACAGTTCACAATGTAATTACCCATCAGTTAAATATTAGTGATAGTTTGCAGTAGGTCACAGGAGCACCGATGCAGTCTGCCGATTCTCTTTTGTTGTCACTTCTGCACTACTACTTGGAGCTAAACAGAGACAAGGAGCCTTGCTGGGGTAAAAAAAAAAATTGCACCCATCTCCCCGAAGGGAACCATGAGTAGGATGCGGAGTGTCATGGGGGTTCCGTTTGCGTTTCCGTTATGTTTAATTGCGTCAGCGCACCCGTTGACGGGACTGTTGCTTCCATCCTACTTCATCTGAAGAAGCTCGGAGTCAAGCGAAGCAAGCGCAGCACTGAACGGGCGCTCTGCTAGTTCCCCTTTATATTCACAGCTGTAGGAGAGGAGACTACGAGAGAGAAGTTTGAAGTTTATTAGGAAGATTGCATATAATACAGTACATACATTGGTAAAGAATACAGAAAGAGGTCCCATAGTTTATCACTGTGGGGGGACCTCTTGTTAAAAAATACATAAAAAAACGGTAAAACAAGAGCAGTCAGAAGAGATAAGCAGAAATATAATGTAGATTTATACACAAACCAAATGGACACGGTATAACGGTATAATGAACAATTGCGATGATCGTTCATTACTGATTAGGCCAAAATATCAGAGCGGAGGTAAAAAAAAAAATGACGCTTCACTGGACATCAACAGTGTCGAAATATAGAACAAAACAGTTTAATTGTGGCAAAACAGCCTAGGCTGATTTGTTCAGCCTTCATAAAGAACACAGAGCATGAAAGCAGAATTATTGTAAAATAATATTACACAATAAATGCATTACGGGGATCAATCAGGCAACATGCTTTCACTGGGATGGATTAAAAAAAAAATTGCAACACAGAAATCAACGTCAGTGAACTGGAGACATACATTTTCCCGGAATATATACGCTTTCCTTGGATTTATAGGGTGAGAGTGAATGAAGGACTATGAAGGAAGAGCCGCGCATGCACGCGAGAGAGCTGAAGCGAACGGAGGAGGAGCGCGCGCAGACGGTAGGAGAGGAGAGGAGAGTACGCAGCTGTTTGGAAAGGAGGAGAGGAGCGCATGCACAGATGGTGTGCGGACGGTCGCCACCGGTCAACAAGTGACATACCCCCGAGCATAAGACACTCCGCATCTAGAACACGGAAACACCATTTTTTCCCATTCCATTCGGTTTTTGTGTGTGGGTGCTTCCACTTGTAACCTTCCATTCTTTGTGTTACGATTGATACACATAGCCATTCCCTATTGTGCACAGTTAATCTAAAGCAAGGGTGTGAAACACCCGGGCCACATATGGCCTGCAGACCTTTTGATTTTTTTTTTGACCTTTTGATGTATTAAAGGATCACCGTAAAACAAATATCAGTGCCTAGATTTTAGTCATCCTGGAGATCAGTACTGATATGTTTCTCGAATGGTGACACCAAATTCCATACAGAAATGACCAAGCATATTTACAATGTGTGGGAAAGGACTTGTTTCGTTTGAACGGCAGCATTAGGTGACAATTTGTTACACCCCCCTCCCCCCTGCCTTTCTTGCATTGCAACCTTCCCACGTGGGACTGAACTTCTTGACTGTGGCTTGCTTGCTCACTGATGTGAGTTGAGACCCCTCATGTCACTAACTAAGATGCACAATTTTTTTTGCACAAAACATTAACAACTCTTAAAAACTTGCATACTACGACGACAATCATCAATGTCAGCTTGGACAAAAAAGGGAAAGAAATACTGACATTGGGCAGCATTACAAACACCCTGTATTTTTTGTGAAGACACAGAACTAAGCTGAAGAATGTTTACTAGAGCAGCAGCAGCAGCATAAAATGGACAGTGGTGTAACAACTGACAAAAAATAACCTACCTAAACCATTGGAATCAAAATCACGAGCGTAACAGTTCAAAATTGGGCTTGATGTCTTCATCTAGACTCTCATTGCTTTAGGCTCGCAATGGGTGCTGCCATTCACTGCGTGGAATAGCATTTCACATTATGGAAAATTCGGAGGGCTTATTTTACACATTACGGCACATCAAAACTTTCACCGCCAAGAAATTAGGTAAATCGTCGGTCAACAGTCCAGGAAACAGCTTTTCATGTCTACAGGAGCAAAATCCTCATAATGTTCTGTTTGAACAGAAGAGTGCATTCATATAGATGACCAGGGCTAAAATCTTCATGACAGAACATAACTGCAAATCACACAATGAAAACCAAAACATCTGTGCATTTAGATACTACAGCGAAACAAAAAATTGCATCAATAAGTCAATCATCAGGAATTGCACTACCTGGTACAGTAGCCTGTGTATTGTGCTGTTATGCCCATCGCTGGGTAGTCCCTAAATCATACTTCCAATAAATACACATGGTTTGCGGCGATTTTAGATGTCCATCACACAACATTTTTTGCACACCCGTTACACACCACACTAACCATGCGTTGCATCCTGGCTGTCTTAATGGTCATGTTCGCCTTCTAACCAGTGGCATTGGATGCCTGCTGCTCTTTTCACTGTTGCCCAGTATTGGCATTTCATTGCGGCCATTCCCATTCCATCCTCTTCTGTGTGGCTAAGGTGTTGTGCTGCTGGGCCCAAGGACATTGCAGGTTCGATTCCCAGCCACTTTTCTGACAGAGGCGAAAAGCAAAAACGCCCGTGTCTGCGAGATTTCGGCGCACGTTAAAGATCCCCCCCCCCCCCCCCCCCCCTCTTCTTGCCCCAGGTGGCCAAAATTAATCCGGAGCCTTCCACTACGGCGTGCCTCACCCACCTATTTCCCACACAATAAGGGAAACTGCTAGACATTGTTGTCTCAGCCAAACTGATGCACACGGCTTGCTGGAAAATGCCTATTCGAATGGCACAACTGACTGGCTCAGATTTGCTAGAGCTGCGCAGACAGCTACAATTTTGTCTAGCTGGGTGAGCCTCTCGTTGTGCTTCACAGTCACAAGATCAATTGGAATAGTGCTTGACAGGATTCAGTATCGTCCTCTAAGTAGCCCAATCACCCGTTCTACATGAATGCGGACATTAGCCAATTTTCGAGTTTTTTGGACGTCCCAAGCCGATAACTGCGATTTCCCCCTAGTGAAAGCCGGCATTTCTAGCTTGGCTGAGTGGATGCCAACAGCATCACCTATTGTGAATCCTCTGTCAGCCAACACTGTGTCACCTGGTACAAGGTTATTTAAGATGCCGCAAGACTCGGTAAGGCGCTTGTCGCTGGTCCGACCACCCCAACCCTCGGAAATGAAAGTGACTGCACCTTGTGCTTTGCAGCGCAACGCCTTAGCCACTGAGACACCGCGGCGGGTTATATTTGCAGCATTGGTAAAACCATTTTGAAATACTGCAACTTGCCAAGGAATTTAGTCCTGTCAGTTTTACCTTGCAATCTGATTATACTCACATTTTTTGCAGTTTGTTTTTAGTTGTAAATTAAGTGTATCAAGTCATTTTTTTGCGTGTTTGCCATTCAGCAGAAGACTGCACTTACTGGGCACGTCTGGTATTGATGGTCATTTGTACTCAACACATCCTGTATTTACAGATTTCTTTTCTGACTCCAACAACTGCATCGGTGAAGCAATTTTGTAAGCCTGCAGCTCGTCGTCTTGTTCAGTTGTTATTAACGTGCTATGTTAGAGAAATCACATCAATCTCAATTATCTTTTTAGTTTAAGAGTGTGGCATTACTTTGTGTATTTGCCAGAAAACTATTACCTGTCTGTATAATGCCTTTAAATCCCTATTTCTTTGAACTGTTTCAACACTTTTCTGTGTATGATACTGTCCAGTTGCTGTAATTTTTTTAACACGAGAAAAATGCAAATATCATTTTAAGCAGTGACATCACAAATGACATACTGTGTGCTGAATAAACTTTTTCTGTTGTTGCCCACTAACCTGTTGCCTGCCAACAGCTTTGCAGGCTTTGCTTAAAGACCTAAAAAAAAAAATAAGTAGCAGATAGTGAATTTTCACTATTGCAAACGTGATACCCAGGACTCTGCTGGGAAAAACTCGTCATTGTGTACATAGAAGGGAACTTAGTATCTGGCACACAGCATCACTGAAAAGCAATTTACATGCCCATCATAGCTAAAACATGCTAAAATTCACACTCACTGCTACATTGTAATTTTTTTTTATTCTAAGCATCCCCTTTTATTCATGCCCCTTGCACTTGCGATAGATGCACTTATGGTTGATGCACAAAGATTTGGAGTATTTAACATTCAATACACCTTTTATTAAAATGGGGTAGGAACTAAGAATTGAGCAAATGGGGCAGTAAAAATTGGAACAATTCATATGGTGAAAGGTGTTGGAGGGCCAGAGACAGATGTGATGATAGTTCCAGGGTGCTTACTGCTCCTACCCTTGTTCTACTCTCCCCAAGTAGGAGCTGTGCAGTACGGTCTCCCACAGCTATTAACACTGCAACTTGGTGTGGCTGTGTGAGGACGCTGACATAGCATGTGTGCTAGGCCTGCTCCTTCCTGGCACCTGTGGCACTCTGCAGGGGGGGTGGGGGGACAGCTACTGTTACCTGTCCTGGGTAACAGTAGCTGTAGACAATTAAGCTCCGACACGAATTTGTCTGGAGGTGTCTCCAAACCACAGATTCCTGGGAGGGATACAGGCTCAGGTCAGCTGACAGTGGTTGGGGATATCCGTGTAGGACACTACTCTGTTCCTGCCTGACAGTGAGATGAAGCCACCGTCCAGATTGACGTGCGCTAGGTCGGTGAAGCCGCAAGCGGCGTTGTGTGCGGATTCACTCCTGTCCATGCCAAAGAGGGCAGCGGTCCAGATTAGATCCAGAATTAGCGGTCCAGAACTTGCTGGTTCGTTTTTCGGGGTCGAAGCCAAAAGTTAGAGGTACGGACACCTCTTCGGAGATCTGCCCCCGGGAGAAATTTAGGATTGCAGACTTGGAGGTTTTAATTAACAGCGATGCTGTTGAGCAAATCATTTCTGTATGGTGTCCGCAGCTTTTAAAATACTACGAAAATGCACACCATTCATGCTCGCGTGCCTTGATACGTGTGCATAGTTTGTCGCGGATAGTGGATAGGCCACAGATAGTTGGCATGGCCGAGGAAAGGAAGAGGCCGGTGTGCTTCGACAGGCTCGGCAAGCAAAGCATCTGCTAGAGACGATAAGTCATGCTTACAGGGCGGCACAAGAAAACGTCGACCAAAACGACGAGGTCACTCTGGCGTTGCTCAACGTAAGGTAATGAAATGCCATCCCGCCGACGTCAACCACGGCACGACGACAACAAAACTCAACTTTGTGTCCGTCAATGATCAAGTCTTGCACGTGAGCACAAGCTTCCCTGAATTTTTTTACTGTTCTGATTTTTGTGAAGGCCACCATTGCCAGTGCAATGGCTGCTGCTTCATACACCACTGGGGTATGAAGCGGGCCAGAGGCAATGGAGTTTCCCTGGTTATTGACTACAGCAACTAATATTACGTCGAGACAAAAATAGTTGGCTGCGTCCCTGTAAACCACGTCCTCACATTTAGCTTAGCGTTTGCGCAGAGCTTGCGCCCTGGCCTATCGTCGCTCGTCATTGTAATTGGGGTGCGTTTCACGAGAAGAGGGGGAATTAGGATGCAATCTCCGCGTTGTTGGAATAGCTACTTGTAAAGTCGTGCTGCAAGGAAGGTTAATGTCCAATGTGCTTAAAATGCGACTCCTTGTTTGGCTGTTAGCTAAAGCTCATGCTGCCTTAACCTTTGTAGAAAGTGTACGTCTGAAACTGATCATGGTATGCAGAAAAAGAGTTTTCCTCCATGTTCAAGAACCTTTCCCATGCATGGAATGAGAGATAATGGCTGGAGAATTTCAATCGTAAGCTTTTTTTCAGGTTTAGGGATTAAAATATTTTTAGCTCTTTTCCACTGTTTCAGAATGTGGCCTCTATCCCAACACATATTGAGCTAATGAGTGAGGGCTTCCAAAAAGTCATAACCTAGATTACAAGCATTTGTTCCTGATGTCGTTTTGCCTAAAAGCACATTTTGTTTTGTGCAAAGGGCCGTAATGGCAGCCGCGTACCTTGCCCGAAGTAATATTGAGGAGGGCATTATTCCGGCTCGAGTAGGGGGCAGTACCTTGGCAGCACAGCTTGCAATATGAAGATCCTGAATAACCTTCAGTAGTTCTTTGTCCGTGCTACCAAACTGATAGGGAATGACACTTATGGCGAATTCCATTGGGAGAGCAGGAGCACTCAAAAGCACTCTGAAAGTGCTCTCTCCTGAGCAGGCGTGTTTCAGTGGTCGAACAGAAGTAGGAGCACTGTCATCCAGTGGTAGTGCGAGACCACTTTCAGTGCTCTGAGAGCAGTTGGGAGCAGTTCGATCTTCTCCCGCTTGAAAAGTCGGAGTGAGCACAGTACGATACGAAGGAAGTCACATGACCTTTAACGTCATATCCTCCGCTTTGTGTGTGTGTGTGTCTGTGTGTTTTGCTCCCTTGTATCGGGGAGCGCGGCAGTATCCATCGTGCATTTGCAACTTTGTGGAATGGGCAGCGAGCCCTACGAGCATGCGAATGCTTCACACCGCCACACGTGCTTTGCCCGGCTTTGCTCACACATGCTTTTCCGCAGAGATTGCTGGGATGCCTAAAGGCTGGAATACGTGGAGCGAACTTTCACGACAAAGTTCGCGCGGCGGGAAATCTCTGAGCTACCGTACTTATCCAATTCTAACGCGCCCCCGATTCTAACGCGCACCCGATTTTTCTGACAAAAAAAACCAAAAAACTTGCACCTCCGTTTGTAACGCGCACGGAACTTTATAACCCAGACAAACGAATGCGGGAGAAATGGGCGATTTATTCCCCAAAGTAATTTCGCTCATCTCACTCCTCGTTGCTTTCCGCTGACCAGAACATCTCGTCCTCGGTGCCACCAAGAGCCTTTGCGATGCCACACTTCTGAACGAACATTCAACCATGGTCGATGGGATCGTGGCCCACGCCTCGCACGCCCATCCCGCGAGCTTCTCCAGAGCCGCACGCTTCAGCCGACCGCTCGTTTTGAACGCGTGAGAGCCGCTGCTGCCATTGCTGTTATCAAGCGCGCAAGTGGAACAATTTGACGATTTGTGTGAACGCCGATAGAAAAGTCTAGGCGCATATGGTTCCTGCGTCCGAAAAATCGTTGCTAAAAGCTTTAGCGCCATCTTGACATGGTGATGGCGATGGGTGGGACGAAATTTCTGCTGTTTCGGTTTCGAATCCGATGCTAACGCGCATGTGATTTTTCGGCCTTTTTTTCCGGAAAAAGGGCGCGCGTTAGAATCGGGTAATTACGGTACATGGAGCGACGACATGGCGCGCGCCGCCGCGCTGCCGCTGGGCTGCTCTAAATTAAAGCCCCTCCGCCGCGGCCCTGCCCATAGGAGGGGCTTTACTCTCACTTAACTCCATGCCCAGAATCAACGGTGCTGTTCAGTAAACAGACCCAGTGAAGGAGCTTCCCACTTTGGTTGTACATCATTTAATGATTCTGCGTGGGGCGGGGGTGTTTCTTCTACTGAAATATTCGTTCTCAGTTCTCAAAAACGCTAAAGGCTGAAGAGAGAGAGAGAGAGAGAAAAAACGAACGGCACCGGGGAGATTCGCATGAACGACTACAAGAACAAGTAGCCGGCAGTTTAACCTCTACTTCACCCCGAGAGATGGTGCATATGAGCAAAATAGCCTCTGTTACTGGTTTTTGTCATATTTGAGACGCCCTCGTAGTGATACCGCCTGTTCCTCACTCGCCAATCTTGCAGACAGGCCTCATATTGCTGCTACTGCAAGTAATGTAGCCGGATCGCCCTTATTTAACCTGATAAATGCTATCATGTATGCCCATACAGCCGGTCGGGACCGTGTTTTCCCCTCGTCGTTTTTTCCTCTCCCACCTGCTCTCCGGGTGCGTGCCGCACTCATGGCAGGTGCAGTGGCCCTGCTCCCGCGTGCCCCCAAGTGTTCTGTCACCTACTCCTCACTGCACGATGCCACTGCTCCTGTTCTCTCAATGGAATTCCCCATTAGGTTGCATCAATGTATGGCTTGGCTCTTACCGAGATCGATTAAGCATCAGACGACGTTTCATGTCTTGGGTAGTTGCTTCTCACGGTGCAATCGCAAGCTGCATGCCAATTTTGTCGCAATAACTGAGTATTCTTCAATGTGTTGGTCAAGCCAATCCAGGCGACAAAACACGTTGCAACTGACTTTGTTCTTGCGGAGTTGCTGTTGCAAACCACTCTTGGCCTCCCACATGTGGGGAAGCTGCAAGTCAACCTGGCATTGGTTCCCTGCTTCAAATGTATAATTAGTTGCCTGCTCAGCATCTCGGCCCAGTTGATCCGCCTTTGCCTTGATGTTAGTTATTTCTCAGATATGTGGACCAATCACCGAGTGTGAGGAATCCCGCTGCACCACTCAGAGCCCTTGAAATGCATCTCAGTAAATGAGGATAAGCGGGCCTACCAGACCTTCGTTTGATGTTGCCGGGTGGTCACTGCCGAGATTCTCTTATGTGTTGCGTAAAGTGGTCTTCCTTTACGTGTGTTCTGTAAAAGTGAGGCAAGGCTGCTCACACTGCTGCTCATCACTGCTCACACTACTTCCGGTGCAAGTGGGATGCGTATGGTCAGTGGAAAGGGTGAGGCCTTCTTGTTGGGCATCAAGCCAAAGGTTTTCGCTTTTTAATGGTGTCATGCTTGCAATCCCCACTTAGTGTGATGTGCATTAAAATCACCGACAATGAGTAATGTGTCGAAATGGAAAATTTCAAGAGTTTTCTAAAAAAGCTTGGTCAATTTGGAGGTGTTGCGAGAAGGGCTCCATACGTTTAGGAGAAACGTGCCGGTCAGCCATGTTTTGCATTTAGTAATTAATTCGATGCAACAATACTCGCATCCCGGCCGGCAAATTTCACTTCTTTTCACAGACGCAGAAGTTTTGACGCCTCCGAACGCTCCAAGTTCTACACCGTGTTTGCCATTTGAAAAGACTTTCCACACTGATGAGTTCTACACTGTTTGTTGATTAGTACACACATACCCTGAAGTCACTGACCTAAGAACTGAAGCGCATGAAAAATTCCTTGCCGGCCTGACCCCTGACCCGACAGGCACAGTCAGCCCTGTGCGGCAGCAGCGGCTCACCATTGTTTGCATTGCTGGATGTAAACAAATCTTTCCTTTGCAGCTAGGTCAGCTGACTCCTTAGCCATGATTGGCTATCCGGTTTTGCATTGCCGAGGCGCAACGAGGGGATTCAGTCCTAGAGCGATCTTGTCCTCCCTCGCAAAGCGAGAAAAAGCGATGCCTGGCTCATCACTTGCGACGTCACGCAATGTGCCAAGTCGCCAGTGGGAATGTGCCTTTAGACGATTGGTGAGCACTTTCGAACTGTCCGCTGACGGAGGCCAGACGCACGTGCAGTCGATTTTATGGGGCCTATTCCCCTTCACGCAGCGTCCTCAAAGAACCGGTGATGCAAATGTTGAGACCGGTGATTTCAGCACCAATCTTATCCTCAAATTGCACTAACATGGCTTTGAATGTCGCACGAGAGTTTCCATGATCTGTTCTCCAAAATTTTGAAGCACACCTTCCGTAACGTACTAATCATCCGACCCCGAAGCAAGGGGGGATTGCCAAGGCCAATTTTCTTGTCCCAGTGTTTTAACTGAGTAGAGCCAGATGGAGAATTGTCCATTGCATCTGCGGACCCAATTTCTGAGGACCCCAAGGTCGGTAACCTGCTGTGGCTGGAGTCAACGATGGCCTGAGATGCTGGTCTGACGTTTCGGAAGAGGCGGGGTTCACAGTGGTGTCGACTCCCTTAAGTTCAGTTACGGCTGCTTTTAGAACTTTTTTTTTCCAACGATAATGGACTCAAGCACGTGATGGATTTTGTTAATTTCTGAGCATGAATCGGAATGTCTGCCGTGAGTGTATTGACTCTGGGGGACCATGTGTCTCTGAGTGTGTTTGCCGTGGGAGACCGTAGCTGCCCAGCTCACCTTGTTGTTTAGGTTGATTCTGTTGGCATGGATATGGCCGCCAGTTCTCGATGGTTTTGGCCCTCAGTGCTCGACAGCCGACGACGCAACGTCCAGCGCACACAATCCCAGCTCCGGGTGGAGTTGTCCTTGGTCGCCGGTCCACAGCTCGCATTCCCTTGGCTTTGCTGCAACCAAGGAAAGGAGCCCAAATGGTCACTCTCCCCAGATGAGGCCCTAAAGAATTTTTTACTGCTCCTTTCTATTGTCCTTGTCCTTCACGAATAGTCACAATCTGCACATAGAGTGTAAATCCCGAAGTGCTAGGACTTGATTTTAATGAAGCCTGTCGCGTGCTTAAGCTCCCAATCAGAGGTCAAGAAAAAAACGTTCAATGCATTACTGACCGCTAATCACTAAAACGCTTCAACAAGGCCGAAGCCACATGTAGCCAAAGCAACAAGCACGAAATGAACATCGTACTGTTAAACTAGGCCGTACAGCCAGTGTCTTCTTGGCAGGAGGCACTTATTCACGTGGCAGCATGTAATGCCTTTCAGCTGCTGCTTGCATAAATCTAGAGTTTTGCTCCCGTGAGTACACCCCATTGTTTTTCTCAACAGCTGCGTAGTTTAATTTGACCCAATGCAAGTGCAGTTACTAATACGCCTGCAGTGCACTGCCCTTGAATGCAGGATCACACATGCTTGGTGCATTGCTACCGTGGTATGCTGCACGTATCAACTCGACTCAACAGTGTGTCACCTGACAACCTCCAAATGCACACCTGAAACACCTCCTTTAGTTCTTTCCAGGGTGCTCATTCTTCACAGTCCATAAACTGTTGGTACAGCCAGAAATACTTTTAGGGGTTGGGGGTGTATGGAGGTATGGGAGAATGGAAGGAGCCTTGCCAAAATGAATACTAGCACTTGTTTATGTGCAGCATAGTAAAATGTTGGGGGGAGGGGGTTCAAAACCCCTCCGCGCTGTACCTGGAGAATCCTATCGGCCATCTGGGAGGCCATCACTGATGTGTTGCTGGGGCATTCTTGGCTCGTTTCTCTCTCACAAAGGTGAGCACATGGCGGAGTTATTTGTGCACTGGACAGCACCTGAGGATTCACAAGGATTGTCAGCTGCTGATAATGGCTGAGCTGTTGGGTTGACCTTTTTTCTGTGCAGCTTAGCAAAGGGGTCAGCCTCGCGTAGGATGTTTACTAGCACTGATGAGAGGCTGAAAGTTGGGACATAAAGAGTAGTCAGGCAGTGGATGTTCACACGTATTTAAAGAATTGGCCATAATATGGCTTATGTGAAGACTATGACATGCTTTTCATCACTATCAGAAGTGGGGTAGGTCCAGCCCCTTTAAGGGACCGTGGCACACCATCTTGCATTCGGGACACACGCAAACACCCACACATCAAAACGTTCGACAAGTACTCCTGTAATGATGCCAGCATTTACGGAGGTGAAGGATAAAAAAATCTAAAATGAAGTTTGCCTTGGAGGTGCAGTGTCCCTTTGGCACTGCACATTTTTATACGTTTCAACACGAAAATGCATAATCAACATAAAAAAAAAGTTGTACAACTGAAACTGAAAAGCAACACAGGCTGCATAAACTTTACCTTCTTAAGAGAAGCAAAAATAGGCCAGAAACATGCATACGCTATGCCAAGTTTTTTCTGCAGCCTTGTGTGCCTAGTGGTGGCTGGATGGCTTTTTGTTGACTTCGCCGGACTGGGGGAGTGGCTGTTGAGAGCCAGTGGTTGATCTCATGCTTCAGACCTGCAAGAGTGAGTAGTAACATGTGAACTTAAACATGCTGCGATGCACAGTTTTACAACAGTCAGTTCACCAGTGACCACATAAAGTTGAAAACGGCTTGTGCTTGCTTTGTAGAAGGTTGTACAAACACTTTGATTGACTATGAGGTTTAACACACTGACACTACACAGGCAATGGGGCACACCGTAGTGAGGGACTAAGGTTAATTTTGACCACTTGGGGATGTTTTAACGTGTGCCAAAATCTCGAACATGGGCATTTCTGCTTTTCGCCTCCATTAGAAAAGCGGCAACTGTGGCCAGTTGCCGCTTTTCAAATATGAAGTCTGGACTAGAAGGTATGCAGGCAACGTTTAACAAATATACATATGTGCAGACGCAAGGATGGTGAGAACAGAGCCTGCAAGCATATGAATAGTCTGCTTGCCGGTTGGGAAGGTTGGTTGCTTAAAAAAAGAATGGTGCATAAAATAACCTGCTAGATACCATGTGTGCCCAAGGCAATGCTTAAAAATCAACTCGCCATTTCCATGTAATAAATGCAGCTATGTAGTAAAACCACATAGGGGGAGGGAGGAATAACCGGGTGTTTTAAGGTGCACAGTAAAAATAGCGCAGTTAAAAGGAACGAGCCAAAGATGGAACTAGCGTTACTCCGCTTTGTTCACTAATTAAAACGCCCAATTTTTTTTCATTCCTCAAATTAAAGTACTTCCTGTCTCGTCGGCTGACGAGTGACGATGAAAGCGACCACACCGACCGGTTGCTGGAACTCAAGTGCCTTTATTAAGCGAAGAGAAATAAACCCCCCCGGTCCCCGATGGCGCGGCGGCGCAGGCGTGGAACACGATAGCTCACGCGTCACACATCCGGCGGGTTTGATCCGCGGAGCTTTCAACCGTCACTGCTGGTGTTTCGTCTGTGCTTGAATAACTGTCAGACGCAAGGCCATCAGGCATGCCTGCACCGTTGAACGGCACCAAATGCCGACGGTTGCGCTGAATGATGCATGTCGGTGTTTCCACCACATATGAGCGTGGTCTTCTTGCTGGGCTGAGCACCTTTGCTGCGCATGACATATCCTGCACCCACACATCCTCCCCGTCAGCGAGTGGGCGGAGTTGGTGGGCGGCGTGACGACGGTTGAAGTCTTGACTTTGTTTTGTTTGGTTAGCTTTATCCTTAGCTGCAACTTCGTCGTGTGGTGGCCACTCCGGTTGCAGGGTGTCTGGCATCTTCGGCACTGTCGTTTGCAGACGTCGGCCCATTAGGAGCTGCGACGGGCTGTATCCGCTCGCTCCTGGCGTGTCGCGGTACACCAGAAGCGCCATGTGTGGGTCCTTGGATTTTGTGAAAAGATCCTTCATGGTCCGCACCATGTGTTCTGCCTCGCCGTTTGACTGTGGGTAGCCCGGGCTGCTCGTGATGTGATGAAATCCGTAGGTCTGCGCGAACTCGGCGAACACCCGTGACGAAAATTGCGGGCCGTTGTCGGACACGAACACATCAGGTATTCCATGTCGCGCGAACGTGCTCTTGACAGCCGCAATGACAGCTGTGGAGGTGGTCGACGACAAGCTGATTACTTCCGGAAAACGAGAGTAGTAGTCCACCACGATTATGTAGTGAGTTCCATCAAGTTCAAACAAGTCGGCGCCTACACGCTGCCATGGCCGATTTGGAGTCGGTGTTGCGATTAGTGGCTCCGAACGCTGAACTCTCGTCTGAGCGCATTTCTCACACGATGTTACGAGCTGCTCAATTTCGCTGTTAAGGGTAGGCCAGCATACTGCGTCCCTTGCCCTTGCCTTGCACCGTCCAATGCCCTGGTGGCCTTCGTGGATTTGCTGAAGTACCTCACGGCGCATCAGGCTTGGAATAATGATGCGGCGATCTTTGAGCAAGAAGCCATCGCACACTGTGATGTTGCCTCTTTCCTTCCAGTACTCCCTTAGATGAACTGGAACCTTTGAGACGTTTTCTGGCCATCCTTTCTCACAGAAGCGGAGTAGCCCAGAACAGATGCAGTCTTCCGCTTGGTGCTTGCGTAAGGCATCCATGCGGGAGGACATGAGGTTGGCAGCTGCTGTAACGACTTCCCCGATGAATAACTCGATGGAGTCTGTCTGCCATTGACTTCGCTCAGGATCGTGTCCCTGAATAGGAGCCCTTGACAGCGTGTCTGCCGTGGCAATCAGCTTGCCAGGGACGTAGAGAACAGTGAACTGATAGCGCATAAGACGGATTCGCAAGCGCTGGATTCTGGGCGGAATCATGTCGAGTTCTGCTGATCCCAGGAGCGTGACTAAAGGACGATGATCCATTTCGACTTGAAATGCGATGCCCCTCAGAAACTGGTCGAACCTCTTGACAGCCCACGTCACAGCCAAAGCTTCTTTTTCTGTTTGACTGTAGCGGCTTTCAGTGTCCGTTAGGGATCGTGAGGTGTAAGCAACCGCTCGTCGTTCTCCCGATGGTTGATCTTGAAGCAATACAGCTCCGAGACCGTATGAGCTTGCGTCAGCTGACACAACCGTGGGGTACGATGGGTCATATTTAGCCATGCAGACCTCTGAACTGAGCAAGCTTTTGAGCTTGTCGAAAGCAGCTTGCTGGCACGGCCCCCAAAGCCATGAGTTTCTCTTTTGAAGCAATGCCCTGATCGGTGCTGTGATGTCGGAAAGATGAGGAATGAAGCGGCCCACATGGTTCACCATTCCCAGCAGTCTTCGGACACCGCTGACATCCGATGGGGTTGGTAGCTTGGCCAAGGCCTCGACCTTTACTGGATCGGGACTGATTCCTCGTGCGCTAACCACGACTACAAGAAACTTGACTTGGTTTGCAGAGAACGTGCATTTCTTGCGGTTCAGCTTGATTCCCGCTTCTTCCAAGCGCTATAACACCTGCTTGAGATGTTGGTCATGCTCTTGCTGCGGTGCTCCGAAGACAAGAATGTCGTCAATCATGCTCACAACTCCTTCGAGGCCTTCCAGAATTCTGCTCATCTGTCGCTCAAAATATTCTGGCGCTGAGCAGATTCCAAAAGGTAGCCTTTGGAAACAGAATCTTCCCATTGGTGTTATGAACGTAGTGAGTTCTTGACTTTCTTCTGAAAGCTTCACCTGGTGAAAGCTAGCGGTAGCATCGAGCTTAGAGAATACCTTTGCTGATCCGAGGCGTCCCAGGATGTTCTCGACTGAGGGTAGTATGTGACGCTCCCGAAGCACGACTTCGTTGAGTCGGGTGAGGTCAACGCATATTCGGTAGCCTCCTCCTGCTTTTGGAACAGCCACCATACCGGAACACCATGGTGTGGGACAGTCCACCCGTTGGATGACTCCCTGGGATTCGAGCTTGGTGAGCTCCTCTCGAACTGGTTTGTGAAGCGGAATCGGTACTCTTCTCGGCACGCTGAGTGAGAACGGTTTGGCGCCTGGTTGGAGACGTATCACGTCTTCGTCTTGCAGCTCGCCCAAGCCATCGAAGAGACTGTCCTTCAAAGTGACGGTAGAATCCGTTACACTGTCCACGAACCGTATAACTCCGAGAGCCTGTATCGCAGGGAATCCAAGAAGCGGCGGGTCTTGCAAAGGCACAACATACACTGTTTGCACTGTAGACCTGCCTTTCCAGCTCAGTTTCGCTTGGAATGTTCCGAGAACGGTGAGGGAGTAATTTCCTGGGCCCGTCCCGGAGACCCACGACGAACCTGTCTCGAACGAGTCGTTCTTCCACTTCCGCTGAGGCGTAGTTGCACTTTTTGACAAGTGTACGCAGCGCAGTGTAGAACTCGTCTACGGTCTCGCCTTCGCCCTGGGTTCGACGGTGGAAGCGGACACTTTCGTAGACCTCGTTGACCGGGTGGATGAAGTGATCGGTGAACTTCTTCTAGCGAGCTCCAGTCTTCGCTGGACAATGCTAGAGTGTTGAGAACGCGGCAGGCGTCTTGGGAGCCCATGTCGTAAAGAAGCGTTCTGACCCGTACTTCTCCCGGCGCTTGGTAGAGCCCAGATGCATAGCAATAGTCGTCGAACTGGTAGACCCATTCTTTCCAAGAGCTTGGGTTCCCAAAATCGAATTTCGGTGGCGGTTGAAGCCCGGTGCCGCTGAACTGGATAGAAGGATCTCCATCCGCCATAGCGTGTTTTGCAGGCTACGCACCTTAGACTGATTGCTATTAATAATTGATCGATGTGTCGCTAACTTTACCCACTTCTGACACCATGTCTCGTCGGCTGACGAGCGACGATGAAAGCGACCACACCGACCGGTTGCTGGAACTCAAGTGCCTTATTAAGCGAAGAGAAATAAACCCCCCCCGGTCCCCGATGGCGCGGCGGCGCAGGCGTGGAACACGATAGCTCACGCGTCACACATCCGGCGGGTCCGGTAACGCGAACCGCCGCCCGAGCGAGCGTGAGAAACGCACCTTCAGCGCGCCGTGAAATGCGCGTCCACTACACTTCCGAAATCTGGGTCCTAGTAATTTTTCTGCGTCAAGACTTGCGCATTGAATCTACACGGCACCAGCGGAACGGGTTGGTCACTGCAACAGCAGATTTTCTCTGGAATTGGAGTCTGAAGAAAATCTCAGTGATGTCAGTGATTGTCAGTGTCAGTGATTGCCGCGATTTAAATAAAAAACAAGAGCGCGCCTGTTTTTATCCCTCGTACGAACAACCGACAAGGCATCCAGCGTGCGACCGCGACTGGTGACTGCGAAGCTGATGGTGGCGCATTGCTGCCTGCCTAAGTTTTCATTCCAATTTATTTGAAAACACGTTGGCACACGGGGGCGTGCACGAGTAGGTAGAGCGATAAAAACGTTAGAGTCCACGTATGCGTGCGACTGCGTCGCGATAAGTCACGCGTATGCTCGCGGAAAAGCGATCGCCCGAAGGCATATGCAGAAAATGTTGCCGTACGGAAGCCAAACTCGAGGGATTTGTTCAAAGGGCGCTTGCGATCCGTCAGCGCTCGGGTTACAGCACGGCTCGGGAAGCGGCCTCGCATTCGCTACCATCGCTAACTCGGCGTACACGTGAAACAGCTCTCCAAAGAAATTATTCGGTTTTTGTAATCAACCATGTATTAGAGGGAACTTACCAGACAAAGTCGTGGATACGGTGCGGGTGCACTTGCGTCGGCATCCACGGCGGCAGCCAACAGCAATGTCGGACTTTTGCGCGCCGTTCCGGCCGTTCGCTGCCGCGGTTTCATCCTCCGGTGATGCGAAGTTATCGATGGCAGGTAGAGCGCCACCACGTAATGTGAATGCGATTAGTAATATATCTCTTGACGCCACTACCGATAATTGGGTTGAAACGCGGCAGACGACAAACGGGCAAACGGGACACCGGTGTTTTTTTTTTTTTTTTCTCGAGATGTGGGCGCACAGCGCATGCGCTAGCACAGTGGCCACAGACCATAGAGTTTCATACTAATATACACTAGAGGGGACACTGGCGCTAGTGTCTATGCGAGCCGTTGATCGTCTGCTTCAACCCCCATGAGGGCGGCCATGCCAGATAGACGTGTGATTTTCGAACTTGGCTTGACTATGCCGACATCTTGACTTGACTCGAAATATCTTTTTTAAATTGAAAAGCTACAACTAATGTTTATTACAGTATAAATTATTAGTCGCATAAACAACTTGTACGATACGTTAAGTTTTAATTAACGTTTAGAAGTACTGTTTTATAAGAGGGGAAGTGATTTGTGAACGGCATACGCGGCTGAGTTTAGCGGGGCCGGTGATTCGGCCAATTCGGCGGCGAAGCGTATTTTTTTTCGTTGTTTTTTTTTTGCTTGCGAGTCGGCGGTGGCATGTATCTGCCGAAGGGCCGCTGTACGGCTGTACAGCGTTAAATTTCGTTCTGGAAGACTACGAGTAGCGGAGCGACGCGTCATATAACCCCAAGTAAGTATACACGGTTGTTGTTCATTTCCACTCATAAGTGTAACTGTTGTCGCCTTACCCGACGTGCGGTCGGCATGCTGACAAAATCGTGAAAGGACGCTGATTAACAGCTGATCGTTTGCTTTGGTGCCTTAAACAAGCCATAACGGCCAACTCGACCACGGAACTCGACCATATCACCTTTGTTCGTCGCTATAACACGCAGACGATGTTTTATTGACCGGATGGTTAATCGGGTTCTTTCTTTGTTGCACTATTCGTGTATTCTTGATGTCTTGACGCACTGTAGAGCTGTTTCTGTGAGCAAATGTTAATTTTATATGTTGAGAGCGACAAGCGTAGGAAACAGGGTATCTTATCAGGCCACACAGCGAAAAAATTCTCGTACTTCATTCGTGTTAACCTTCCAGAAGACGGCCTCGTCTTGCTAAGAGCGGCAGGCATGCAGGGCGTTCTGGAGCAGTGGGCTGCATTTTACGGGAGTTCCTAATTTTGTGAAAATTCCCGTGTAGAATGTTTCTATTAGATGACTAATAACGCGCACTGATATATCTAAGCACCGTGTGTGTACATTACACGCCCACAAGTACCAATCATCACCTGTCTAACCGAGGTCTCACGCCCAGATATAACCAGGTACGCGTGTTAAATTGAAGGCTCTGTATTTTTTCCAGTGCCTCTATACAAGCGTGCCGAAGCGCAGGAACAGTTGGAAATTGCGTGCGAAGGTGTCAAACAGCGTAAATGTTGCTGATCAGACGGTGCTTGCCTAAATAGCAACTAAATAGTGCCTCTGGGGTGCCATTTCCATAATACAGAAGCTGCCTTCATGCATTCGTTGTTCCGTAGCTGTTCCACAATAAGTTCAAAACATTTACTCATTTTGTGTGGTTGTTCAGTCTTGAATAATCCAACTGCTAAAGTCATGTCTTGTTAAAGCACGACCTCTGAAAACATTGTTGGCGTCTTGTGAGTTCATTGTATGTGCCTTCTCTTTGGTTTAAGTAATGACTTCAGTGTCAACACGGCAGCGCACAGCTGATCGTAACTGTGTGTTTTTATATGTTGCTGGAACCATTTTTGTAAATAAGCATGCTAGTGTGCTGGATTTTAAGAGTACATACTTGTGCTCTAAATATCTGTAAAAAAGCCTTGCAAAACCTTCAATGATGCCATCCATTTCGATACAGGTCCCAGCTGTGTCAGCAGTGCAAGGAGCAGACCAGCAGGCAACACAAGAAGCTGCACCAGGCATGCAACCAGTTTCCAAGTCAGGATCATTGGATGGATCATCAGCAGCGCAAGACAAGGCAGGCGTGCTGCCAAGCTGCCAAAAACACAAAAATTCTAGCAAGGGCCACCGTTGAAAAAGCAAAAGGGCTTGGGGAGAGGTTTATTGCAGCCTACGATATGTAAATAGTAAAAACAATCCTGTACATTCAGCTGCACAATAAAGAGAAAAACAAGTGGTGAGGAAAGTGCCTTGTAGTGCATGGAAGATGTTCTTTGAATCTTGCTTGTTAGGCACTCAAGATTCAAACTATTTTTCTCGGGTGCAAGAAAATTAGTTATTCGAAACCATCCATTGTATGCATAAATGTGACTTATAGCAGTGGCTTCATTTGCGATAGCCTTGGCACAGCATGAAACCAACTTCATTTAACTACTATGAGCAGCCGTTTGAAGACTTGTGTACGTGCTTATTGAACTGAAAGAATGAAGTGGAAGTATTCTGCGTGGTATTTTAGCCCACTGTGTTCCAAAGTGGTATTCACTTGAGGGACCGTGCTGAGGAGGACTGTGTGTGGTGCCAATGACTGTGAGAGAGCTGGCACGTCCTCACTGCCCATGTAAATCTCTATTGAAGTTAGGTTCTACTGTGCACCTTTCACAAACTTTTTGTGGCGCCGCCACCTCCTCCAGCAACATAGTCATGAAGGTGTGACGTAGGGGATCAGCTTTCACCACGTGAATGTCAGTTAAAACTTACATTATACGTTGTGGCTGCAGTGTTTTGTTTATGCACCATTGATGTCTGCCCAAACAATGGATTGAAAAATGTTAAGCTGCCCTTTCCCATCTTGCACTGTCAGTATGGCTCAAAAGGTTCTGATCAGTGGGGTAGAAGGCTGCCTCACCTACTTCTGGCTGTTATCAAGTTGCAGATTGTATCCACCCACTGCTGTTCACTGTGGCTGTATATTCTCATGCCGAGTGTACGCTGTTTTAAGACCTTTGTTTGTTCGTTGATCAGATATTGTTGCCCTGCTTCTACTGTGCTGGCAGATGCTGATCGAAACACTTCTGCTCTACAGCTATAAGCTTTTCTAGGGTTCCTTTCATGCAATCTTTTTACCGTAACCTAACGTCGCATTTGTTCGCCACTTACAGTAACCATTTTGTTGATTCCTGCATAAAGCAGCCTGCGTACATCAGTATGCTGGTTGCGAAAATGGCAATGCTGGTAGGTAGCTACAAACTAAATCCTGGTACCAATATGTTCACAGTGGCTCTTGGATGGGACAATAAATACATTGATGCGACATGCTTATGCCTTCACTCATTTTCACTGCATAGTTTGCATGTTTGCTGTTCACCAGCCTTCAAAATTTTAAAACAACTTCCTCAAGGTAAGCTTGCACTCGTGATTTTGTTGTATTAAGCAATGCTGGCTCTTGGATGGGACAATAAATACATTGATGCGACATGCTTATGCCTTCACTCATTTTCACTGCATAGTTTGCATGTTTGCTGTTTACCAGCCTTCAAAAGTTCAAAACGACTTCCTCAAGGTAAGCTTGCACTCTTGCTTTTGATGTATTAAGCAATGCTGTGCTTTTTTTATTAGTGTTACAGAGTATGACTGTGGTGAGGGCTTTTTTATAAATGAGTGAAACGGAATTCTGCACTTTGCTGTTGGCACAATAAATTCACACAGTACTCGCCTAGTGCAGTCGCCAACTTTTTCTCTGTGCTCAATATGCCTGTCTCCAGGCGCTGAGCCAGGGTTCCACTAACGCAAACAGTTGCTACAGCAACACCTGCCACTGGATGGGGAACACTATTACCAATGTAGACTCACAGCGACTTCATTGAATAGCAAGCATGCATGCCGGTGATCGCCTCATATGGCTTCAGCAGTAGCTATGTAAGCCATGGCCCAAAAGTACTGTAGGCCCCAGGCAATCATTTGGCCACGTTCTGTTGCAATAGGTAAAGCCATTCTACCGTTGCAGAGGTACATTTTCTTCCCCTGTCTGATACTGCACTGCATATACAGAGTATTCATTTCATTACATTGTTTTTACCTTCAGCTTCAAACACCCCATATGCGTCCATGGTTGCGGGCGGTCACAGCGATTGCGCGTGAGCCTTGGTTAAACCGGTGAATACACGCAGCTGATTAGCAACGGAAAGGGACTGTGTCGGCTGTGTTGTGCTTGCGGGAACAGCCTAGCAGACGACGGTTGCACTGGCGGAATCGTCCTATGCAAGCGGCCGCTTTCACTTGTTTCGCCGCTTTCTCCCACGATAAGGTGCCGACCCACCCGCTGGTGGACGCTCCCGCAACATTAAAAAAAAAAAAATCACCGGCTGTGCACACATACGTACTGCTGATAAAAGATTTTTATTTGTCTTCGGCGCTACCGTGCTCGTGTTATAATCGCAAGCGTAGTCATGAACGTGGCTAGGATGGAACGCACTACCCGACGCGGAGTGCTTCCCGTATCCATTCATTCCAGCCGTGCAGTATTTGCGCACTGCAGCCGCTGGAATCGAACGCCAACAGCAATTCTGCCCCGGAATGACCACCGACGCTTTCGACGCCGAAACCGAAACTGACGGAGCGGAAAAAGTACGAAGCCTAGTACATATAACAATCGTCAAGCCTCAAGTTAAGCCAAGTTCGAAAATCACGAGTCTACGTCACACAATCAGCTCCATGGGGGTTGAACGATTGCAGCGCCAGTGTCCCCTCTAGTTTCATTAGTATGAAACTCTATGCCACAGACATGGCGGCTTTCAGTGTGGCCAAGCGAAGAAAATCGCCCGCTAAACTTTTGAATGAATACCGTCTATAGAGTAATCCGCGTTCGCAACTAAAGGTTTCTTCGAAACATCGTTATTAGAAACGTGGGAGGCGACTCTGGCCAGCTAGGCCTTGGAAGACCAGCGCCAGCTGATTGACAGGGCCTGGGCCGGGGCACAAGCTTCTGGGGCCCTGGAAAGAGGACTCCACCCAAGTTTCTCCCTTTAATCCCTTCCCCCACCTCAATAAAGTTTTACTGAACTGAACTTGACACAGGGAGCCTGCAGAATCTAGCACAAACTGATATAAAGGGGCCTTATCAGATACCACACTCTTCCAACGACACCGTTTATCGCTTGTAAAATTACTGTATACTTCCTTACTTACTGCATACTCCAAAAAATGCGTCCGCCGAGTGATCAGATGCTCGTTGAAGTCGAGAAACAAAAGGAAAGTGAGCGCGCCGCTTGTGTGTGTGTGATTACTAAAGCGGCCATTCCTTGATTTCGCTCCGCATTTGTAAACAACAATAGTGAAGCGTCCTTCCCCCGATGTCTTGCGAAATATCAGTGCATTTCGCATCTAGGTTTTTTTCGACAAACGTTCTTTAGGATTTCCGAAGCTGCACTGGGTTTTTTCATCTCCGTATCAGCTGTTCTGTTTCTTCAGGACTTGCCAGACCATTTATTTTTCGGTGGTATCATTAACCTTCCTTGGTCCTTGATATCAGGCGTGAGTGGGCACATATTTAACGAACCACTGCCTTGGGGTATACTTAACATTTGCGCGTGGCATATATTCCCATAAGAAGAACAAGTCATTGACAGGTGTTGGGTAATGACATCCCCGAATCTTATTTTTCTACAACGAATCTATCCAAAACAAAGCCGCATTCGTTGTCCGCGCTGAAAACAAAACCAACCGCTCACTGTACCAATATCAGGTCTAAAATAGGTAATAATAGAATTCATCTGCGCCTGACACGTCCCGAGGTGGCAGCGGTGATATGCTGCTGCCGTCGCCGACACCCGTAAGAGCAGCCTAAAAGCGAGCAGAACCGCGTCCCCGGACAGCTCTTGTTGGCCTTCAAAAATTCTACCAAGACGCAGCTAGCTATTTTTAAGTGCGAATGCACTTTATAAGCGACCCCAAACCATCCACCGCCGGCGGCGGCGGCGTTGGCGTCCGCAGTGCTCCTCTATATTTAAAAAAGAAACAGCATCCGGCGCCAGGTTTCGATCCGAGGACTTTGCGGCCGCAGCGCGACGCGCTACCGACTAAGCCACGGACTTTTTTTTTTTTTCTTTATTGCCTGCTCTGGCACATACAGAACACAGACATTCATTCACAGACAGCCGTCAACCTGACTTTGGTTGACGTCATGTGTTTAAAAGTCCCTTAGGTGTACCAACGATTCCATGTCTGCAAGACATTCGGGCGGATTCGACACATATTTTTGATTTTCCACGTATTCACTCATTGCCTCTCTAAAATACTGTCTCGCGCTTCGCGCATCGATGTCAGAGTACCTTGCGGCCATTCTTGCTTTCCAAATAGAGCTCAATCCAACAAGCATGATCAGGTCGTAAGGCATACCATCCTCGTTTTCAACAGGCAAGTACCGTATGCCTTGGGCATCCACAGGCAGATCCTTTTTCAGAGTTCGTTGGAGCACATCCCACAGGAACACAGCATCCCAACAATCGATGAATACATGCTCAATAGTTTCAGCTTTTTTGCATATGTTACAGTCAATTCCCCATGGAACGAACAAGTCTTTTTCTGCCATCCACGTCTTAACAGAGAGGGTTCCAGTATGCAGTTTGAAGAAAAAAGTCTTTACGCTAGGGGGTACCTGCATACGCTTAACTCTTTTAAGCACATGGACGCCACGCTGATATCAGTGAGTAACGCGCCTTATATATTTAACGCATTCAAACTACGTCGTCAGCGGCGTGCGTTGGCGACTCAGCGGCGTTATAGCGGCTTGATAACTGCGTGGTGTACACGTGATACTACAAACCCGATGGAAGAGATGGAAGAGAAGGCGGCGAGGCGGTGGGCTGCGGGGGCCGAGCGCAAGCGCCGCAAGCGGGCCGACAACCGTGCATTCGCACTTTCCCATTCTCCCCCTCGGGGAAATGCGGGGGAATTTTTTGTAGTGTGAGCTACACTGGCCGAAGATGAGCAGTTTCGCGTGGACCTTGAAGTGCCGTGCTGCGCAATCGCGAGGAGCATTGGATTGGATTGGGTTGGATTTGGCTTGGATTGGATTGGATTTGCCTTGGATTGGATTGGATTAAATTGGATTGGAAATCCAATCCAATTGGAGTACGGGAATGCAGAGAATTGGGTCTCCACATTCGCTGGCCTGCGTATTCCAGAGTAGTGACGTCGTAGCCGCGGCAGACGCACTGGCGCCGGTGCGTGCCCAGCTGTGGGCCTCCGTTGCGGAGTAGCCAAGTCTGACGGTGCGCCGGAGCCGCTTGATAGCCATTTCGCGTGGCTCCTGGACAGCCGTGCTGTGCATTCGCGAGGAGCAGTGACTGGATTGGACTGGACTGGACCGGACTGGATTGGACTTGATTGGACTGGACTGCACTGGACTGAACTGGACTGGATTGGATTGGAAATCGTTTAGCAGCAGAAAGAATAATAATCAGCGAATCCTAGACAACCAGGATACCTAAAACTAACCAGCTGAACCTTAGCCCACGCTACGTATATCCTGGCATAGCCGAGCTAAGCCACTGCTAATTTTTTTGAACTGCCCTAAATATACTATTTGCTTACAGTCATCACCATTACAAGTTGTTAGGGTGCAGAATGGCAAAAAGAAGCGAATGAAAACTAAAACACTGCATGAGCCTCTGCCAGGCACGCAGCGCTAATCTGGTGTGCACAACGGAGAAGCGGTGGCAGGCGGTGCAGCGATCGCGAAGCGCAACGCGTATACACTTGTACACTGCTCCAGGGCCCCTAGACATCCAGCTCCAGTCAGAGACAGAAGAGAGAAAGAATTCTTAATTGGCTCAGGGCTTCTTGAGTCACGCTGGTCCGGCCCTCTAGTCTGGGGATTCCGTTAGCCGACGTGTAGCTCTCACTGTCCGGTCCGTGAGCCTTTTCTGGCAAGCTGGATGCGGATTGAGCAGGACGGCCTCCCACTGTGTCGGGGATCTGCTGTTTGATGTCATGTTCTTCTTGTCGGGATTTTGTGTACAGTGCCACATCATGTGGAGTAATTCTCCCGCCTGATCGCAGTGCGGGAGTTGGGTAGTTGGCCCAACTGGAGTTGGGTAGATTATGGAGTTGGGTAGATGGCCAGGTAGTACTTATGTATGGTTGCGGGAATTGGAAGCCCTCGTGTGAAGCTGTCGGAGCAGCACCTCCTCCATTCTTGTGAGCGAGGGATGAGGAGCCGGAAATTTCCTTCTACCGAACCTCTTTTCAAGGAGCATCTCCTTGCAAGTGGTACTTCTTTTTTAATTTCGACTGATTCGTTGAGTAGGCTTTTTCGTTTGTGGTTGTGTTTTGATTATGCTTTTGTCTTGTTGCCTTTATTTTTATTATTTACTTTCGTATTCTCTCTATCTCGCTCTCTTGATATCTGTTTCTCTCTCTCCCGAAATTGTGACCCACCAGAAGGCCTAAATGCCCTGTAGAACCATATACAGGAAACAAATCTACAAGCCGGTGGCCTAGCTGCTGCGCCGCTCACTCGGTCCACTGACTGTTCACAAAATCCTGTTGCGCTAAAACTGAAGGGTTCGACCATTAGTTCACTCTACGCACGCTACGACTCCAGGAACCCAATCTCCCAACATTTTTGCCTCTACAGTTGCCGCTGAAAAGGGGCGGGTTAGCTTTCATTCTCGTCTGGCCCATTCACACCAGAAATTGGTCAGAGGCGTCTGCAGACCGGCATTTCACCACAGCCACCATCCCCACATCCACATAACATTTTGAACGCGAGATACTTTTAACTACAGGGGGTCTCTAGGTCTCTCCGTACTTCCGGTGTATCCGTTCCAATGTATAATTCCCGGCCCAGAAGGGTAAATGTTCGACCTTTCCGTCCGAGATCCCGACACCAGTGACCCAGTTATTGATGAGAATGTAAGCCGACAACGCCGTCGGTGTACCTGGCGCCAGAGGGCTCCGTGATGGCGTCGAAAGCCGAGGTGTCTGTGACTCGGAGGCCGGCGAATACGGCGCCGTTTGCGGGAATGCCTGGGGTCGCGGCGGTGGCGGCAGAAACGGGGCGGCGTGCTGCGGCCTCGGCGGCGTACTCAGCTCCAAGTCCGCGGTCGGAGACCTGGAAGACTCCGCCTCCCCCTTCAAGAACAGGGCTTCCTCTGGCGGCTGCTGCGGCAAAGCGGTTCCGGAGGCCGGGGCCGGCTGGTATTCCACAATGGCCCCCCGTTGCTCCACATGCCTGAGATCGGCTGGGGTCACCTGCTCCGTAGGAAAATTATAAACGTCGCCCTCCTCGTAACAGGGATTAAATACTCGATTTCACGCGTCGAAGATACACCAGGCTGGGATGGGAGGTGCGCCGGAGTAGGGGGCTCCGTATTAACTTTCTGGTGTTCTCTAACGTGCGCCGAAATCTCGACACACGGGCAGTTTCGCTTTTCGCCTCCATCAGGAAAGCTGCCATCGTGGCCGGGGTGGAACCCGCGTCCTTGGGATTAGCAGCACAACGCCTTAGCCACTGAGCTACCACGGCGGGTTCCTCGTAAGAGTGACTTCTAATTCCAAAAATGTGGCCTCCCGACCTCGGGCGACATCTAACTCCTTCCCAACTGTTTTTTGTGTTAGGTTGACGCTAAATTCACCCGCGAAAAAGTGTGGCACGCTGACCTCTTCCGAAGACCATTTGGCCAAAGGAGACTATTTGCAAGGGACAGTTTGCGTCATGTTTTACCTCTGTACGCACGGAAGCCACTCGCTGCCTTTCATTTCTCTCTTCTACCGTTTACTTAGAAATATTGTAGCATCAAATATCGTAATTCTCTGCAAACCATATCATACGAAGGAAACTTTGGTATTCACCTCAATGCTGCCGCATGGCTATAAAGGAAAGCTGTACAGCTTAATCATAAACTTCGCAGTTGAAGATAAATTTGTCCTGGTCCAGGATTCGAACCCGGGACCACCGCTTAACCGAAGCAGTCGCTCTACCAACTGAGCTAAGCAGGAGGCTAGTAGTTTGTAGCGCGAGAGTGAATTGATCAACTCGAAATGATGGACAGGTGGTAATCAACCAGATTTAGGAGAACTCCCCAAGCTGGAGTACTCTGTCGATTAACACCTGTCCATCACTTCAAGTTCTGATCAGTTCGCTCTGGCGCTACAAACTGCTAGCCTCCTGGCTAGCTCAGTTGATAGAGCGCTTGCTCCGGGTAAGCGGTGGTCCCTGGTTCGAATCCTGGACCAGGGCGAATTTTTCTTCGACTGCGAAGTTTCTGAAAAAGCTGTACAGCTTTCCTTTGCAGTCGTACGGCTGCATTGAGGTGGATGCCAAACGTTCCGTCGTAGAAACTTACTTCACCTTGGAGATTTCCTCTAAATCTGGTCGAATAAAACCATATCTGACATGTCGCCAGAAGAGGACAACGAGGACGTGAGCGCGAGAAAGGCACGGGTTGTGTGGCACGAGCGCGCCGCACGCGTCGAACATTGGCCACTGCTCTCTCCGACGCCCGACCCACTGACTATGTTTTCAACTCTTGAGCTTTATTAAATCGTCGGCAGCCATCCACGGCTGCGCAGACGCAACAATATAATAATAATTAGAGTGTTCTACAGATTGGACCGTAGCAGGTCATTGTTTCCAGTCAACTTTGGCCGAGATTTGGTCACTGCTTTGACAAGGTCGCGCAGGTCGTTTCTCCAGCCGCGTGAAGCATACGGAATGCACAGAAGTAACTCACCGGTGCGGGCTGTGCGGCCAACGAGGTGGCAGAGGCCGGCTGGGTGTCCGTTGGGGCCACGATCGGCTCGTAGGTGAGGCTTGGGCGCTCTTGGCTGCTGCTGCCATGCTGCTCCGGCTCCGGCGGCTTGTCCCTGCCCTCCATGGCCTGGTGGTGGTCGAAACCGGCTGCCGCCGGCCAAGTGCGCCCCGCCACCGATCTCACGTGCGCGCCCAGCTGATCTGATGAAGATGAGGACGCAGAACATGCCCAGCCAATGGGGGATTGGCAAAAAAAACCACTATGGGTAATCAAAATGAAACACCAGCGTATCGAGATTTAGGTCCAAGGTAATCTAAGTTTATCCCTAGCCCTCCACTAGCGCGTCGAGCCGCGATCTACGGCTGTGGACAGGAAAACTGAACATCCCGTTGCCGAGGGGGCAAATGCTAAGTATAGACAGAGTCCTTCAATGCTCTGGTATAGGGCAGACTGGCCACGTTCCGTAAATGACCGGAGGGGGTGTGGTGGTTGTAACACGAATTTTTATTTACAGAGGGTACAAAGGACCATGTCACGCTTTGGCGAATTTCGATTTGCAGGGAAAAGAAGACCGGTTAAGGGAGCACAAAGCAGCGATGTCGTCGCTTGCCTGGCCGACCAAGCGGTGTGGGTGCGCTCCAGCATTTGACGCCATCCATGTGTTGGGACGAGCCCAAGCCAATCGAGAGATTCTCGGGGCTTATCACATTCACACGGACGCAGAAAAAAAAGCACGTTCTAATCACCCTCACAGAAAAATAGGTACGCTTCTTGAAATTGGGCGCATGCGCGAGACTGCGTGGCATGTGCTGGGTTGTGCGTAGCTGTCTTTGTACAATAGTGTTCATTTTTTGTAGAGAGCGACGTAATAGATATTTTTATTTATGGAGCAGAGCCTCATAAATAAAAAAATATTTATTCTCCCTCTCTCTCTTTCTGTCTCTACAAAAATAGAGACTATTGTACCAATACAGCTACGCACAACCCAGTACACGTTTTCGTTTTATGCTTCACGTGTCCCAAGTAATTTCTTCTGTTTAGGCCTAGCGAGTGATCTGTGTGCGTTCTTCTTCCTTCTTGTCTTGTTTTCTGTAAGTTAAACGTATCCATGTGAAGGAGAAACTAGGCGGTGGACGCCAATCGAAAAAGCGTTTAAACTAGCTTTATGTGCAGTTTTTCGTAACTGAGTAGTCTCTGAAGGTCGGCACACAATATCCAGTCGCACACTAACGTGCATATGCCCAAAGCTAACTTCAGTACCGCTTTTTCCTTCCGACATTTCTCGGCGCCTTAGCGCGTTTCCAAAAACCAAACATCGAAAGGGCACCTTTTCGCGGCCAACATCGGGGACTACTAAGATTGCTTGAGTTAGCAGATTTCGCCCGTCGTTCAAACAAATCGATAAATTGAAGCAAAAAGAATGAAGTGTTTTCTGCATATTAGGTGTATTCATGGGAGGTTGGGGCCGTTACTACACCAGGGTGGCCAATCCTGCTCTGGTGAGGCAGTGCGTTACTGGCAATAGTCGCCGGGGTCCGGCCGCACCCCAAACCTCATTCTGCAATTCCATCAATACGCGGATCTTTTTTATTCCGGTGGGAATTGTCTGGCACCGGGATTCGAACCACGATCCTTCTGCACGCGAGGCGGATGCTCTACCTCTACGCCATCGCTGCACGTTTTCTTATTTTTTTTCTTTTTAGCGAAATTTTATTTCCTTCGTGAAAAGTGCACTAGTTTTCATGCGAGAATCATGTGTTCACCGCTATCAATCATCTCCGTCGTGAGGGAAGAAATCCCACAAATAACAACACTAACAAGAAGCATGGCCCGGGGGCCGGTGTACGAGTGTATACTTGGCGTACGCGCGTAAATCGTTTTAAGTGCGAATGCACTTCTTAGGCGAGCCTGAATCGTCCGCCGCCGTAGTCCGCATAGCAACAGCTGCGGGTGGGCGCGCTCCTCGTCTTCCCTAACAACAGGGGGAGATGGGCGCGCGCTGCCTGGCCGCGTCCCCATGGCTCATTCTTGTTGTTGTTCCTGCTGACATGGCACATACCCACGTGGGGGATTGGCCAGGAATCGGGCGTGAGAAGGGCTAATGCACCCGCTCAAAGGAGCCATGAAGAGAAAATGCAAGTTGGTTTTATTCGAAAGATTTCGTGTTTTATAGTGCCCCCAGCGCTTGTCCGGATACAAACTGTGCTTTATTCACTGAGAAATTAAACAATTTAGGTTAAAATTTTGATTTTCCCGCTCAGTCGTGCGTTTTCGTGGTCCCAAGTGACATCACGGGAACCGACCGCTCTGCAGCCTAGAGTACCTTCATTCACGCATCCGCCGTACAGGGTAGAGACACGTAACGCTGGCGCCGCCATGTTCGGTTGCTCGATCGCCGCCGAAGCAAGTCATTGTGTCAAAACCGCGCTAAAATTATCGCCGCAACGCGGTTTACTGATGAAGTTTGAATCATATTGTCTGTTTCGCGTTGCTAGGTCTCGTGGGAAACGAAAAGAATAACGCGTTGAGCCCGTTGGCCCAATTGCGGCGGCACGGGACCGTTAAAAGGTTGTCTCCACCCTGTACAGCGGTGTTGGTTTGTTCCCGCGTTTCTTTACGTTCCGTAACCTAGATGGCGCCACCATACCGTGGCAAGCGTTTGGTTTGTTTTTGCCCGCATTTAAACCTGGCTTGTTTTTGTTCTGGGAGAAAATATTCGTTCCCTGAAACAGTGCTCGCTCGACAAATGGGGTCACGTAAGACACCGTTGCTTGCGTCAATCGGCCAGTGTCGTCTGAGACAACCCCAAGCCCCGTAGTGCTGTGCAGCTAAACCAAAGCATGCTGTGCGCAGTACGAACAGCAGAACGCATCAGTACTTCTATGTTTACATGTGCTTTCGTAACTTCCACTGTTTGTCCCATCATTCTTATTGCTTTGTAAAGAATGTGCCCTAAATTTAAGCGCAAATCGCTCGTTCGTCTAGTTTGTAAGCTCTACCTAATTTGCGTCTGCTTCTGCCAGCCTCCGCCAATCGCAGAGCTTAGCCCATGTGACATCACAGGTTCTGTTGCGGGAAATGAGCTGGTGGGTCGCATGACCATTCCCGTTTTTCCTAATTATGTAGCTTATTTGAGCGCAGTTTACGTTAAAAGTGGTGTCAGTATGATTCTAACGAGACAATCTTTTGAATGAACCAAACTTGTGTTTTCTCTTCATTGCTCCTTTAAAGGAGTACTGACACGAAATTTCAAAGCTGAGATCCGCTCTAGCATTCAAGTACAACGACAACACAAATAGGTGTCTGTGAATAAATGCGTCTTTCTTTCTTTGTAGTTGTGTGTGTGTGTGTGATCTCTATTTCGCGAACATTACCGAACCGCGCAAATTCAACTCGTGCATTCGCACTTTCACATTCTTCCCCTCGGGGAAATGCGGGGAATTTTTTGGATGCACAAAGCATCATCACCGTCATCATCACCAGCCTATCTACGCCCAATGCAGGGCAAAGGCCTCTCCCATTATTCTCCAATTACCCCGGTCCTGTGCCACCCTGAATGGTGCAGCGATGGCGACCGTGGCGACCGTGGACTCTCCCAATGGGAGAGTACGGTCGCCATCGCTGCACCATTCAGGGTGGCACAGGACCGGGGTAATTGGAGAATAATGGGAGAGGCCTTCGCCCTACATTGGGCGTAGATAGGCTGGTGATGATGATAGTGATGATGTTTTGTGCAACCAAAAACGATTTACGAGCGTACGCGAAGTATACACTCGTACACCGGCTCCCGGGCCCCGAGGCATCCGCGGAGAGTCCAAGACAGAAGACAGAGAGATGGTGGTGGTGGTAAAACGTTTATTGAGCCAAAGGGAAGGGGCAGAAGGGCGTGGTTAGCCTCCTAAGTCCAGGAAGCCTCTTGTCCGGGCTGCCTCCAGTGCGCGCCGCACCAGGGCGACCTGGCGCTCCAGTGCGAGCTGGTCAGCTCGGACTCAGTGGCGTACCATCATGCAGTTTGTGCTTATATCAAAGGCCTGTTATGGGGCAGTATGCTTCGCTCTAGCGAAGGCCCAACTCTAACAGTTGGAAGTTCTGAACCGCGAAAGCCTCACAGTTATTACCTGCCTACCGAAGCACACACGCGAAGAGGAACTTTATCGTTACGCGCGCCTGCCCTCACTTGAAAATATTATCACGGAAAGGCCTGAAGCACACGACAGGAGACAGGAGACGTGAAGCCACCCGCGAGGGAAACCTGCAGAATTTGGCTGTCGGTCACCTCGACCGGCTTCACACGCAACAACCGCCAGTCGTTGCAACATAGGACGACGTCCCAGTTCGAGGCCCAAAGCCACTGTCACTCTCCCATGGCCCAGAATATCACCAGCAAGCGGGTGCAGCGGCATCCGCACGTGCCGATCTTCAAGAAGGGACAGTCTTCAATTCAAGTTCTTTCGGCTCATTTAATTGTTCGTCTCGTGACCCAGACGCTCTCATAGTCAGCACCTCATGCTGTCAATCCTCTTTGATTGTACTGGACCTACGTGCGCTCTTAACCCTTTCAAGAGATATGCTGTTTTGGCAATGATGATCCTGCGATCTGCACGGCAGTGTTCACGTTCAGAAAATACCCTAAACAATACAGAAGACTCAAAGACTGGCGTCTTTGGGCACGAGTAATTTACGCAAGAAGATTATCACAACCATTGTTGTGGCCGCGGCGGCCGCTTTTCTACTAGAACCGAAAAGCAAAAACGCCACCCTTGTGTTCAAAATTTTGGCGCACATTAAATATTTCCCAGGTGCTCAAAATAAATTCAGCGACCTTCACTACGGCGCGCCTTATAACCTGTGTAGATTGGGCGCGTTAAACCCAATAATAAATATTTAAACAACAAATGTTGGCGTTTTTCAGTAGTTGGATGAATCCAGCGACTGTCACAAAGTGTGATCTGGTTGGTTGGAGGACGACACCGAAGCGCAGACGATAAGCCACCGCATGAGCCGCGAGGCTCGTGACATCTTTATCAAGCGATTAACGCTAGCCGCTCGAACGTCGCCAATAAAGTGGTGCCCTCTAAGTCTCGCCTGCTTCATGGGTTTTACAATTTTGTGCCGTGAGCAGGATGGAAGAATTACACCGTTGGAGGCCCCTACCGATGAAGCAAGCCCATTGAAGAGGATCGCATCATCTCCCACCAGAACGTCGTCTCTGCCTACAGAGCCGTATCATGGACCGTCTGAAACGGAAACGGGGTATGCTCCGCGCCTCGACTACAAAGATCATCAGCGAAATGAAGGCCATGATGGAGGTGACCCCACTACCAATCTGTGAGCTGGCTAAACAGCTTGATATGCTTAAGCGGAAAGAGTTTACATTATCCTAAATAGACAAAGAGATAGAGCCCCTCGTCCCCGATGAAGAACTAACTAGGTGATGAACTGAGAACTGGAGAGGATTACCGGGATTCTATGGCACGCATGGCCTTCCGCGCTGAAAGACATCCTCCAGCCGCATGCCAGTTTAACAACTCATGTGGTAAAGGCCTCAACGTCACCTCAAGAACGAGTTCAAGTAAGATTCCCCAAACTTGAGATACACTTTTTGACGGAGAATTCATTAGGTGGCCTGAATTTTGGGACCAGTTCGAGTCGACGAGACATAAGAACGCATGGCTGCGACGTTGACAAATTCAAGTACCTGCATAGCTATCTGAAGGGGGAAGCACAAGGCCTCATCAGCGGATTACCATCAACTAACGACAGCTACCCTATAGCTATCAAACTTTTCCAGGAAATGTTTGGAGACAAAACCGTGATTATCAATGACCACATGATCAAACTACTAAACCCCCAAAAAGTAACCTCCTGCGACAACTTGAACGACCTTCAGACGCTGCACGAACGTGTTCAAACTCACTTTAGATATCTTCAGAACCTGGGAGTACACATCGAGTCCTACGGAATCATGTTGAAGACTGCGCTATTACAGAAGTTGCCCTATGAGCTCGTACTGAGGTTCAACCAGTTAACGTTAACAAGGTCACAAGCACAGGGAAGAGAACAGCCTGGTGAAGTATCCACGTTACTTGAACTTTTGGGCCAGAAAGTGCGAAGTCGGGAGTTCACTTCACTAATTACTGGATCAGACATGCCTACCACAACAAAACCACACCGGAAACAAGTTAAGAAAAACATGCAAGTTTCTTCTTCCACGCTGACGGTAACGATATCCCGCCATGGATGTCTTCCTTGTTAATCAAACGACCACGTCAAAGAAGACTGCCGCGCTCAAGTTACATGACGAAAAGAAACCGGGATTATGAAAGCAAGGTTGTTGCTTTCGCTGCGCCAGGACTTTCCACTGCGCCATGGATTGCAAGAAGGCAAGAAAACTCTCATGTCGGAATTGCGAAGGATTCCTCACATATCCTTGTGCGATCCCAAATGGAAACGAGCAACACCATAAAAACTAACGACTGTGTCCACATCGACAGCTATATCAGAGACGCCCCCGAAGACGGTTTTTGGGTGGACAGTGCATGGAGACGCGACACTTATCTCACCAATCGTAGGATCAGAAGTGGTTTCCAGCTCGCGCGTATCAACTGAAGGACCAGAGTTTGATCGGGAAAAGGCCTCTTTGGACGCGGACCAACCACGAGCTACAGACGAAGAATTCGGAAAAGTCCATGGGTCTTAAAAGTCCTCGCCGAAACGGAAGCAAAAGCCGATATGAAAGAAACCGCCGAATGTTTTTACTCGACTTCACCGCCTGAAGCTTCATCGGCCAGGACACTCTGGGAACGTTGGAAGCACGGAGAACACCTTCTGGACAGACCATGTAAATTAGGGTGGCGTAACAAAAACCTGCACGCGTTTCACCCCGAGCACACGACTCCAAGGGAGTCTCCAGTTCTTCTCATCCTCGGAAATTCCAATCATTCGCCAAGCGCTTTCCAGGTTCCAGATACTATAGTCACCTGAGGCCAACCAGATCCATATTATTGCGCCGGCCCGTAGCCAGGTACAAAATGGTATCTGGTTGGTTGGAAGACGGCGACACCGAAGCGAAGACGAGCAGCCACCGCATGAGCAGCGGGACTCGTGACACCTTTATCAACCGAATAACGCTAGCCGCTCGAACGACTAAATAAAGCGGTCTCCTCTAACCCTCGCCTGCTTCCTGGTACTCAACAACAACAAAAAACAAAGCAAAGGAAGAGGAACACAAGGACAGCCGCTGCCTAACAAATCAAGTTTAATATCAAGAAGGCGGAATGTAAACACTTAACACAAAACACAAAAAAACACTGCGCATGAGTAAAACAATTAAGGTTGCAAAGAAGCGGCGAAGTGATGAGACAGGGATTGGCTGTGCTGTTAACCACAAGAAACGCTACGTTGCCTGCGCAACGGGTGTTGTGTACAGAATTTGTTTTGTCCTGGGGACGAACATTTTCTGTACAAACTGGCCGTTGTATCAACGTGCGTTTGAGAGAGCATGAACTGTCATTGAAGGCCCTCCTCCAATCACCCAATCTTTCTTCACATTGCACTAAGTGCAGGGGATGTAAACCTGATTTCCCAACCACTGACATTTTATTTAAGCACTGTGAACAAACGTCCCGCGTTATTATGGAAGCGTTTCACATATCTGAAAGAGGAGACAAGTGTATCAGCCAAGCAAGTGTGTGTCTTCATCCCAAAGAGATTGCATATCTGCGCGGACCTTGACTGTAGCCGTTCTCTATCTAGTTGCCTTGTCACCGTGGCCTTTGTGAACTTCTTTCGCTCGTGCGCAGTGTTTTTTTTTATTTTTGCGTTATGTGTTTATATTTCCCCTTCTTGATATTAAACAGTCATTGGACTGGCGGCTGTGGTTATAATCTTTTGTCTTTGTTTAAGTTTGCGCTGATTTCATCCAAAAATACCTCTTTCCGACTAGACTAGCCCAGCTTGCACAACCCTTCTTCTAAGGTATTTATTTTTTAGGCTTACTTAGAGCTGAAATTTGGGGCACGTTTCTTTTTGGATAAAACCTTTAGTGTGAAAAATTAAGAGATCGCCTTAAGCAATATTAACTATGGTCAAATTTTATCTGTCACGTAAAGAGAAACTCGGGACATTATAAGTTTTTCCGTCATGTAAGTACGGAAAGTGTGCACGAATTGAAGGTCTGTGAAAATCAAAGCGGTAAAATGGCCCAAATGCTAATGCGTTTCAACTAATAAGAATCGTGATACTACTTCCGCCTCTTTTCATTTAAAAAGTTATAATAAACAAAAAATGTGCGAAAATTTATGGCACTAATTACTTCAAACGACCTTCGCCTGTGTCTTCAATGGCAGCACTAACAGCGTTCACGTCGAACTACACGCGCCTACGGCTCCACGAATGAGGCTCTTCTATTCGCGCCGCTTGAGAGCCTTGTAGGACGGACGCCGGATGTCGTCGGTGGGAAGGCGGACGTAGTGCTCTTCCATGGCGATGCGCCTCAGCAAAATCTTCCCAATGAGTGCCAGGACCAGCGCGACCGTGGAAAGGGCGGCCAGCGCCTGGTGGAAGAGCATCGGCTGCCGCTCCAGCTTGGCCCCGACGCAGAGCGGCGGAAAGGCGGAACTGGCGCAGGCCACCAGCATCGCCAGGGCAAAGCGCGAGGTCGAGACGCCCGAGTAGTCGTGCAGCAGCAGCAGTGCCGACGGCATGCTGGGGGCCATGCAGGCGCCGACGACGGCCGTGCCGATCCACAAGAGCCGCGTCTGGTGGCCTAAGAAGGCGCTGAACCCGGTGGCCGCCACGAGCAGTGCGTTGCAGAAGAGCAGGGCGTCGAAGGAGCCGCGCTGCGGGAAGCAGGCGATGGAGACGCCGCGGACGGCGGTGAAGGCGGCCCAGAAGAGGCTGGTCACGTACGTGGCGGCCATCTTGTTGTGGCCAAGCAGGAGCGCGAAGGGGGCCACGAGCTGGCTGCACAGCGTCTCCACGGCCAGGCACGCGGCCAGGTAGAAGAAGAGCAGCACCACGAAGCCGCTGCAGGGGAGCACGGGGCATTGGCTCTCCATGTCCCGCAGGTCCTGGTGCCCGGGGTCCACAAACATGGCTACCAGCGCGAGGAAGGCGACGCAGAAGGCGTACACGCTGATGAGCCAGTACGCGTACCCCACGTAGATGAAGTCCTTGTCCTCGAGGTTGTTCAGATCGCTCAGCGGTGCCGGGATCGCCGAGTCTGCGGTGACGATGCTGCGGTCCGTGATGAAGGGCTCGCTCAGCAGCGGCCCCAGGACGCAGCCCAGGCAAAAGGTGAACGTCAGCGTCCGCACCAGGAACCCGCTCGCCTCTCGCCACAGCGCCGACGTCCACAGGACCCCGACTGCACGCGCACAGGACGCGCTATTGACTTGCACCGAAAGTGCGACTGCGCAGAGGCGCACACAATTGCGCCGTTGCGTGTACCTGACCGTATCGTGGCGAAAATAACGGCCCTGTTCTAGTGGAAATGGCTGAAATGACAGAGGCGCGGTTAGACAGGTTACAGCAGACTATGAAGATGATCCTCGCAAACTAATGCTAACAAATGTCCGATCAGCCCGGATAGAAATTTATAGCAGGGGCAGCATTTTAAATACAAAGCATTTCTGCATTTCCTCATTTGAGTAAAACACCTTGGTAGGGGGCGTGAACGCGCGCGCCACGCTGAAGATATCGAATGATTAGCACTGTCCATTTCGCAAGCGAACCGGCAGTAAGCTGTTAGGTTGAGCAATCGAGATATTTTCCACGCCTTCCAAACCGCATCACCAGACGGGCTCAATCGGTTTGCTCAGTGCGCGGTCGCATGTGGTCGGCAGTTGATCGGCTCACTTCGTGACGTGCTCTTTTACATCACGACTCAAATTAACGGCTGGAAGGAAAGAGATACGCCAGCTTCTCGTTACTTATTTCTAATCAAACAGAGTGTTCTTTGGGTAAAACAGACAACTCCCGCTTTGCTCGTGGTGCTGGGCCCTTTCACACTTTGCGCTACTGTAACGACGAAACCCTCAGCAGCGCCCGCGGCTTTTCTGGGAAGAGTTGCAGGGAACTCGCGGCCTTGGTCGGCTCCGAGGTGGCACATAAGGGTGGAGTGTACCAATAACCGCACTCTGATTTTATCCGCACTCCCATGCACTTTTCCTCCTCACTTTTTGGCGGCAGTTTCATTCGCTCACCTCCTCGCGCTCTTTTCGCTGCAACCGTCGTTCATCATCCGCTGCTCATTTTTATCCTCGCCTCTACATCTTTCACCTTTCACGTCACCTTGCATCTTTTCAGGTATGCCTGCCCTCCTAGCGTTTGCTCAATTTTGCCGCGGCAACGCCACGCGTAGGTCAAAGACAGGCACTTTTCTATAAAAAGGAATTCTGAAGAAATATTTCAATGAAATGCCGGTTTCAGGATATTGAATCGAATACCGAACACCTTTCCTCAGTATTACTGTATTTTTCAAATCACGCAGTGTTATTTGCGGGCTCCGGTACTATCGTGAGGCAACAAATGTGAGCTAGGAATACAAAAATCTGAAGAAATTCACAGAATTGTCCAATAATGCGGTGCATTGTTATGCCGCTTTACTATATACTGTGAATTATTTACACCCCGTTATGGCTGTTAGTAGCGAAAGACCATAGATTATCTTGTTCTTTTCAAATTTTCATTTGTTTCTTTCTGCCAATGATGTATAAATGTATAGCGTTATAGCAATGAAGTGTCTTTACTTCGCAAATTATGTGTTTTATTCTTCCGAAGATTCAAAGTTTAGCGCAGGGTTTGTCCATTCACGATATTTTCTATTCGAATTTCAGAAGTTCTTTTGCGGAACTTTTTCGTTTATTCTTCGGTTTTGGGGGAAGATGTATAAGACGCATATTTTTGATTTTGTCATATCGTTTTTGTGAGTTTTATTTTTTTTATTTTTCTCTTACTTTTTGGTTTTTAAAATCCTGTCACACTAATCGTCTTCATTTAGGCCATTATAAACATGACAGGTTTTACCTTTGCCAAATCTGCATTTTTGTGAGAATGCAGGACGTTGCATGGTTCTGGCTGGGGGGATACCCGGCGAAGAGTACTACGCATCAAAAAGCAATGCGTCTTTGTGTTTCCACCTTCACATTGTGCAACCCTGGCGTGATTTATTCTCGGACGCTTAATTTTACGGCTTCCGCACATTTAGCAGTCGATGCAAGTTCGAACATTTATAGTACCACCCAAATATTTGGTCGGAACCGAGTATTCTACTGCTGTAGAATATCAAATTCTCGAACCGAATATGGAGATAAAAATAGGAACCATTGCATTCGTACTGTAAATTTCGTTCATTCGTACGCTCGTAGTTATATACAGCGCCCAAGCGCAGCAATATGTAATGAACGTGTTTTCAAACAAACAATCCGCCTCATCAGAGCTGTAACTGAAAGCATGCTTTTCCACATTGGTAGTTGATGCGTGAGAAAGTGCTCTTTACAGGGAGGTGAGCACGCGCACACACTACGCACCCACGATACGAAAAAACAACAAAAAAGTCACGGACCTGGTAGGACTGTGACACAGTTAATAGGAAAACATGCTTAGTGACGTCACATACAGATAGGCACACACACAACGTCACGCTAGCCACACCACGTATTTGACTGCCTGTCGAAAGAGAGCTGCCACTTGACTCGTCCCAGCTGTGTAAGTTTCGCGCCAATTAAGTAAAAACCTATTTTTGTTGAGTGCGGCATCGTTTCATGGGAAGGCAGGCCTGGATTTGCCTGTCAAATCAGGCGGTTCTCTGCAGCTTCACGCTTGCTAAATGCTGGGTATTTCTGCACGCAGCGTTGCCGTCTTGTTTAAAATGGAGTGCCTGTGTACGCTTCGCAGAATTGCGCGTCCGAATTCTGCTAGCCGCCGCGCAACCGGTTCGCCCGTGACAGGAGAGCCCGCTTTAAGTGCTGCGTACCGAATCACTTTTCCCGTTGTGCGCAGGTCAGCGGCAGTGGTTGACCCGCCGCCGCAACGGGCGCGGCGGCTCCCACAAGCGTGACGGGTGGCTTTCCCGCACGACTTTGAAACTCACGATGGCGGATAAACGCGCAAGTCTGCTCCGCTAGGGGAACCATATACTGAAACTCTAGTTTCAGGGGCACGAACATTTGGGTCACTCAGCCCTTTTTCGGGGAGTTGATTTCTGTGATTCCAGCCACGTGACTATCTTGCTCTTATGAAGTACCGATCTCCTGGGGATCTCAGATAGTAGCAGCAAAAGAACCGCGGGCCGAATTCTGTACAGCCACTTCTATTACTACAAATTACTGCACACTACGAGAAAACGAAGTTCAACAAGAGCAGAGGATAGAGGTGTAGACGTTGCTGCGTTAACTTCTTGGTAGTAAAAAAAATACGATTATATTTCATTTCACTCGAACCGGATTTGCCCCAAAAACATCCTATTTAGGTAGGCTCGGCTGTAACAAAAGTATTAATTAGCTCCAGTGAGCAATTTCCGTCAGCGGTGCGGTCAGAAACCTTTTATAAACCGCACAATAGCCTATGAGCTGTGTGTACTACGTAGTTCTGCAGTCTCAGAAAATAAAACCTGACAGCCACTGCGATCGCCGAAGGCGGACAGCGCTTACGTATGGCAAGTGCCTTCCGTGTGCGGGATCAGTTTTCGCGCTGTTAAGCCGAAAGCCGTGTAAGTATCGGCTTCTATATCTTGAAGAACTGCTGGATGACAGCTTTACCAGTGTCTTCCCGTTACTGCTCCTAAAGAGGCTTGGCAATGTACACGTCGGGACTATCGCCTTCACGTCTCTCAGGCTGTAGCTAAGGACGCCTTTGAGCTCTTTATTGTCCATACAGCTTTCGCTTGCAAGTTTGTCTCATTACATATGCGTGGGCATTGTTTGGGGGTCTGGCGTCACGAGTCACGCTATCTCGAACTCCGAGTAAACGAAGCCACGACGCATGCGTGAGACGGCCCATAAGCACTCACGGACGCTGATGGCGCCGAGCGCGAATCCTCCAAGGCCGAAGAGCAGCTGGTAGGGGAGGAGCGTGTCGATGTAGGAGACCCCGAGGCAGGCCATGGCCAGCAAGATGTTGAGCAGCACGAACGCCACCTGCGGGTTGACGGGACGCAGAACGACAGCGCCTGCGGGAACGCGCAGGTCCATCAGGTATGAAACTCGCCGGCAGTGAAACTCTCAGACCCGCAATCGGCCCTTCGCACTGGCGTCTCAGAACTCGCAGGAGTAAACTCTTGTTAGATTGCTCATGCTAGATTCATTTGAAATATTCTAGATCCGAGTTTTGGTTTGCATGACGAACGCGGTAAAAACTGTTTGCTAACAAACACCATATTGAATATGGAAACAGCCGTACATTTGTGGCGGCTATTTGTACAGCAAGCGGGTCGGTGATGCGGCGGCATGACCCAGCTCCCAATGCGCTCTTCACAAACTGTGGTCACAAAGCGGCAGAGTTGACGGGCAGCAGCGTTGCCTCAAAGAGCTGTCCGAGTGTGTACCAGTAAAGGTTTTTTTCGCAAATCGGAAAAATCCTCGGGTTGGGACATGAAGAGAGGAGTCAGAAACAGGATGATTTTATGGGGCAAGCATGGCCCTCCCTTAATGCCCGTTTACGCTAGCGACAAAAGCGAGCGAAGGCGACGGGAATTCCGTCGCTTTGTCGCGCGACGATCGTTTTTTGGCGAATGGTCGGGACCTATTCTTGTCGTCGCGCGACAAAGCGACAGAATTCCCGTCGCTTTTGTCGCAGTGTGAATGGGCCTTTAAACGCAAGCGGTGCGCGGCCAGTACCAATACAAACATGTTGTTAGAGAGAGTTTTGGCTTTCTGTGTGTTCCGTACGTTCCGTGTGTACCGTGCGTACCAGGACCCGATAACATCCGCGCGAAGGCACGTCGTGGAGGGCGGCACCCCACCGGAACGAATGCGTGCGCATGGCGCGGCGGGAATGGCCAGCCAGCGGAACTAAGCCACCATACCGGAACAAATATGCGCATTTGGCGCGGCGGGGACGGCCCATTAGCAAAACTTAGCCACCCCACCAAAACGTATGTGCGCGTGTGGCGCCGCGGGAACAGCCCACCAGCGGAACTAAGTCATTTTCTCCAGAACGAATGCACGATGATGGGGCGGCGGAGACAGCCCACCAGCGGAATTAATCCACCCTAGCGGAACGAATGCACGCTTGCCTAGTCGGTTCCGGGTACATGCGGTACACACGAAACGTAAAAAACCCACGGTATGCTAAAGCTCTCTATTGTCCTAAATTTGTAGGTCACACCGAGGAGTAAAAGCAAATAAAAATACGGGGGGGATTAACCACTCAATAAAGAGAATTTCTTGCCTGTGAGGTTCAAATATTAAACACTGATATAACGCTGTCTTCTAAGTGTTCTAGTATAATCTGTCTCGCCATTTTGCGCGCCCAAAGTTTGTGCTGCCCTAGTTACGACTGTAACACTTTCCTAGGGGGCGCTGCAGCCAGCAAGACGGCCGCTGTTTAAAAAGTATAGAGAGCTGAGCCCTTATGAAAATTTTTATTGCCTTTGAACTCACAGTCAATTGCCCATCAATATCCCAGAGGCAATACAAGGGAAGGTTCCTTTGAGTTGCCTCTGAATTGAGAATTGGCCACTGCTATTTAATAGACTTTGAATGTCGTTCCTTTGAATTGCCTCTGAATGTCCTTCCTTTGAACTGCCTGTGAATGTCCTTCCTTTGAATTTCCTCTGAACGTACTTCCTTTAAATTGCCTCCGAATGTACTGCCTTCGAATTGCCTCCGAATATACTACATTTGAATTTACTCTGAATGTACTATCCTTAACATTTGAAGGAGCAAACATTGTGCAGAAAATGCCTCGGCCCATAATGCCTGGGTCCTTACTCAGAGGGACCCAGGCATAATTGTGACACTGAAGGGCAAATTTCCAGAATTTCGCCTCATAATTAGATGTTTTTCTGAGAACCAAGCCACAGTTCAGACGAGCACACCAGCAAAAATAGGTAAAGAAGCATGCTTCAGTTTGAAAGCATGAAACTTTTAAAAAAGGAACTAGAAATTGAGTTTAGATAATAGAGAACATACTCTATGAAGTGATTGTGAGGCAACTGTACGATTAAGAGCATCAAAAAGTTTACATAATTCTTTGCGCACTAATTGGTAGATGTGGCAGGAAACGACGTACCAGCATAGCACACTGACAGTCTAGTGCCTTACAAACCCTCAAATAAAGTGTTTTGCTCCATGGATGCAATGTCACAAGGAACAATGCGCTGTATGTTGCTTGTTACGAAATTATCATAATTTAACTTTCCATAAACTGAAGAAAAAACAGGCAGTTCATGACTTCAGGCCTGTCCAACAGTCTATATAGTCTACACTGCGCTCCTAGGACTGCAGTGTTCCGTGTTCGTGTCATCTATGCATCTTTCGGCTTGGCCATGGCCCAGCCGTACGTGGTTTCGGTGTAATGACATCGAAGCCACGAACAACACGAGTAATGCGCGCCCCACCACGCACAGACCGGTCACGGCTCCAACGAAGAAGCCGACGGCCCTGGCTGCGAGTAGGAACAGAACTCGGAACAGGCCGACGTCCATCACCACCGCGAGGTCCTGCACCGTCGGCCCAAAGATTGCGTAGTACATCCCCTGGGGAAAGTTTAGGGAAAGACACTCACGCATGCTTCTGTGAAGGAGTGCCCTGTTTATCTGACCCTTTTCTGCACGTTTTGTGCATAACGTTCTTTTCTGCTGCTGATCGTGTCGCCACTTGGACTGTAAACGTGACATGTCATGCATAATGGGTGTGGCGCTTCGCTGCCAGAAAGACGGGAGAATGGCCTACCAAAAATGGTAACAATTTCAAAAGTATTTCCCTCTTTTCACTGTCAAAAGAAGATGGGCATACGTGTGCCTGTTCCGGGGGCAGTACGCTGCGGAATGTTAATTTCGCAAAAAAAAAACGCCTCCGTCGCGTAATTCGGGAATGCTCCTCCATGTTGGGGCAGCCACCCGTCCCCCTTTCCCGTGCCTCCTCTTTTAGAGAGCATAAATGTTGAATGTCACCTTTCCCACTGACAACCCAGCCTGGAATAGTCGACAGGGCGCATACGGACAGGACGTCCGTATACACCGGCTGCTAAACACACACACTTAACGTCCGCTGTTAACCGGTTAACAACTCCCGATGGGTCACAGGACCCATTAGGTTTAACATAAGCGTCAAGATCATCATTATCATCGACATCATAAAGTGCGCGCGGAGAGCGAGCTCACCGCTCCGAAGAAGCTGGCGTGGACGACGATCGTCTGCACCGCCTTGAAGAGCCTGTCCCTCCTCCTGGCGTGGTGATCTGTGCCTCCCGCTGCAGCGAGGGGGGTATCCGAGTGCGAGTCCAGTTGTTCGTGCTCCCACTTGCGGTGCAGCGCCTGCGCTTCCGTCCTGTCCGTCATGTCGGCCACCGTCACCGCCTTCAAGGGCGCAGGGTGCAGAGACGTGGGAGGAGGAGGCGCCGCGGCCGCTGTAGTGGGCGCCGACGCCGCCGTCAGACTCGGTCTCCGCTGCTCTGCATCCGCAAGAGCAGGAGCGGCACTGATGTAGGAATGCAGCCTTGGGTCTGCCGTCAACGTTACCCCTTGTCCCGAATGTTTTCTACAGAATGGGTATTACACACAAAAAACCTTCCCGCGGTCGGCATCGAACCCGGGTCCCTGGTGTTATGAAGCCGGCGTCTATCCAATTGCGCGATTTGGACATCTTCGAAGCAGTTTGGATTTTGCACTTTTTCTGACTGTGGTTGCATCAGAGAATGCTGCACGATTTCACCGTGTTTCTCAAAAGAATGGGGGTTTGAATTTTTTGTCAATGGCCATAATCACGCGGCTTCAAGGTCTGCTCTCAACGCGATGATCACCTATACTGCATACACCTGAAGGAAGATAAAATTGAAAAAAGGAAGTTTAAAATACGCCCACGGCACATTACCGCCCTGATTTTTAATTTGAACTCATTTCTTGTCTAGGCTTCTTCATTTTTATTGTTTCCGTTATGCCCTTGTCTTATTTCCTTTCACTTTATTCATTACTTTAGTACCGTCTCTCTCTTTAGCTCTCCCTCTCTGTCTCTGTCTCCGAAATAGCGACACACCGGTAGTCCAAAGTATAACCAGAGTGGCCATATAAAGGAAACAATTCTACAAACCACTGGCCAGCTTCCACCATTCACTCGGTCCGCTGACCATTCAGAAAATTCATTGCGCTAAGACTGAAGGGTCCCATTGCCAGACCACTCTGCGAGTGCGCTGCACGACTCCAGGAACCCAATCTCCCACCATTTTTACCTCGACAGTTGCCCCTGGAAAAGGGCCAGTGAGCTTTCATCCTCGTCCGGCCCATCCACACAAGAAACTGGTCAGAGGCGTCTGCAGACCGGCATTTTCACCACAGCCACCATCCCCACATCCGCATAACAGTTTGAAAGCAACCTACTTTTAACTACAGGGGGCCTCTCAGTGTTCCAGTGTATCCGTTCCAAAGTACATTTCCCGGCTCAGAAGGAATATACGTACGCCACTTCTGTCCGAGATGCCGGCAGGAGCGGCACAGAAATTAATGAAAATGTAAGCCGAACACGCCGTTGGTGTACCTGGAGCCAGAGGCCTCCGTGATGGTGTCGATAGCCGAGGTGCCCGTGAATCGGAGGCCGGCGAATACAACGCCGGCTGCGGCAACGCCTGGGGACGCGGCGGTAGAAACGGAGCGGCGTGCTGCAGCCTCGGCGGCGTACTCAGCTCCAAGTCCACGCTCGGAGACGTGGAAGACCTCCTCCTGTACTGCCGCGGAGGTTCCGCCTCCCCCTTCAAGAACGGAGCTTCCTCCGTCGGCTGCTGCGGCGAAGCCAGCGAAGCGGTTCCAGAGTCCGGGGCCGGCTGGTATTCCGCAATGGTTCCCTGTTGCTCCACTTTGCTGAGAACGGCTGGGGTCACCTGCTCCGTAGGAAGATTATAAACGTTGCCCTCCCCGTAAGAGTGATTAACTTCTCGGTTTCACGCGTCAAAGTTACACCAAGCTGGGCTTGGAGGCGCACCGGAGTAGGGCGCTCCGTATTAACTTTCTGGTGTTCTCTAACGTGCGCCGAAATCTCTACACACGGGCGGTCTCGCTTTTCGCCTGCATCAGAAAAGCTGCCATCGCGGCCGGGCTCGAACCCGCGTCATTTGGATTAACAGCTCGTAAGAATGACTTCTCGTAAGAATGACTTCTAATTCTGGAAATGTGGCCCAATGACCTCGCACCACATTCAACTTCTTCCCTACTGTTTTAGCGTGAGGTTGACGTTAACTTGACCCGCGAAAACGTGTTGCACGCTCACGTCTTCCGAAGATCATTCGTCCAGAGGATACTACTTGCACGCGACTGCTTGCGCCACTTAACATCTCTGTACGCACGGAAGCCACTCGATCCAGTTCGCTCTTTTGTCACTTGCTTATGAATATTGTAACATGAAATATCGTAATTCTCTGCAAACCCTATCATAATCAGTGTTCTGCTTATTGGACTTTTGCAGGCAGTGATTTTCCTACACACCCCTCAGGTGTTTATAGACACCCTAGTTATTCTGGACACCTCTCCCTACCCGCCGCGGTGGCTCAGTGGCTAAGGCGTTGCGCTGCTGAGCACGAGGTCGCGGGTTCGATTCCCGGCCGCGGCGGCCGCTTTTATGATGGAGGCAAAAAGCAAAAACGCCCGTGTGTACGAGATTTCGGCGCACGTTAAAGATCCCTAGGTGGTCAAAATTAATCCGGAGCCCTCCACTACGGCGCGCCTCATCGCCTGCGTTGCGTCGGCGCGTTAAACCCTACAATCAATCAATCAATCACCTCTCCCCCCCCCCTTGAATCTCTAAATTTTAGTCATATCAATTCTCCATTAAACGTATGGGCAGATTGGTAAAGCCCAGTAAAAGAAGGAATGAAACACCGCGTTATCTAAAGCGAGACAGAAGGGAAAATACGCACCTGTCATCTTCAATCGAAGGGGCGTTACATTAAACCTATGACCAAACTTCTCTGAAAATAAGAAGCCTCACAGGAAGCTATAGCTGAGTGGACGTGAGGTAAAAAGAAAAACGAAGGGATGTGGTTCGAGGCACAGTACTATATATGGAGAATGTTTATAAATACGAACAACGCAATCCATGTTCGAAACAACTGATAGAACCTAAAGAAAACTTTATAAAGAATCTGAAATTAAAAACTTACGTCACGGGGATGACCTTTGGTTATACGACGTCTAATATTTATCCAGTCAACTAAAAAAGAAACAGTTTGCGTAGTTTAGCCTCCCGCTACCACTGCCCCCCCTCCTCCTCTCCCCCTCCCAAAGCCATTGAGGCAAGCCCCCTTGATTCGAATCCTGCGGAAACCCCTGGAGGCAAGTCTTTGTTTCAAGTCACCTCTGGCCGTGATTTGGTCACTGTTTTGACAAGATCGCGCAAGTTGTTTCTCCAACCGCGTGAAGCATACTGAATACACAGAAATAACCATTGAGATAATATACTGACTCTAGAGGGAAAGCGCACTGCTGAACGAATGCATTGGAACCTCACGACACACAGTGGCTGAAGAGATACAATGATTTGAAGGTTGCCAGCTGAGTTTTTGCTCACTAAAAACGGCAAAAGTGATGGCTATTAATCTGGCAACGTGCTGCTGTGGCATTTCCGCTTCCGGCTAACAAAGCATGCCGGGATTAATTGTAAAATGGCGGCCCGCTGGCCAGGGGCCCTATTCTCGACTGCACAAATTGCCGGCATTTGGCCCATGTTTTTTTTTTTTTGCGTAAGCACGACGTACGCAATCAGTGACGTGCTGCACCTATAGCTATGACGACATGCAGTGTAATTTGACGAGTCACTCATAAAGATCGCTACCAAGGTATAAAATGTTGTGCAAGCAAGATATAAAAACACTTGGCATGTACTATAAAAATTAAGACGGTAGCTGAGGCTGACAAGAAAAACACATTTCTGGAGGTCAAATTTGGGCCAACACCACAAGGCGATCGAGTAACGTTGATCCAAAAGCGAGCGAAAGGCGGATGTCGAGCTAAAGAACATCACACAGGTTTTTGACCGTATCTATTTATTTTTTTCAATCGCTTTTATTAACATAGCTGGGCTCTCTGCTTCAATGCAAGCTTTGTAGCGTTATCACCTTCCCTTGCGCCACCGCCACGACGCCATCGTCTGCTGCTATGTTACAAGTTTATGGTGTGATCACAGAAAAAGACGGTCGCGACCATCGCTTCTATGACACATAAGAGCAGCGAAGCGCTACGCCTGATAACCGCGGAGCGCACCGATGTCGCCGATTCACTCATTCGTCAAGTTCGACTTCCATCAGCGCTGTAATGAACCAAATAGCCGCTTTTCATTGTTATTTTTCTCTTGAGTTCGATCATGTGACCCAACAGCTTACAAGGACAAGTATGGACAAATGCCATGCATTGGGTTTTCTTTGTCATGGAGAGGCTTGTACTGCCCTCTTATGTTGCGGTTACGCCAAACAAATAATTTTTTTATTTTATTGCCAAACATAAAAGCAAAATACTGCATGTTATTTGTATGTTCCATGATCGCTGACTTGGAAGCAGTTGAAGCTATAATTTGTTTCAGTAGGAAACATGCTTTAAACAGCGCGCATGGGAAACTGCGCCTGCTGCAAATTGCCGCACATTTCGCGGCGCGGTAAGCCGGGCCAATTTTTTGCTCTATTTTCCTTGTATTTTGCGACAAAAACAGCCGCCATTTTCAAGCTGTTACGTAGCATTACGTCACTTTTAAGCAGACTGAAGTTGCCAATGCATGACGTAATCGTTCCCGCCAACTGTTTAAAATACGTCACGGCTTCTCAGCCAATCACAGAGGGGGTGTGTATTACAAGCAGTATTGTTGTTGAATAGCAAAGACAGGCTTACGTTGTCATGTCCGCTGCATTTAGTCTGGTTTTTCATTGCCGGCCAAGAATTATGCGCCTTTAGTAACGAGAAATAAGGCAAACTTTAGAACTGGTGTCCGTAAACGACATGAAACGTCAAAATGACGACAGCACACACAACTGCTTTGTCAACCGGAAGCACGTGACCAAAATTGAAAGCCAATCAGAAAAGACTTCCGGCAAATTGCCAGAATTGCCAGCAATTTGTGCAGTCGAGAATAGGGCCCCAGGCGGATTTTGTTGATGGAGGCGAAAAGCAAAAACGCCCGTGTGTGCGAGATTTCGGCGCACGTTAAAGATCCCCAGGTGGTCAAAATTAATCCGGAGCCCTCCACTACGGCGCGCCTCATCGCCTGCGTTGCGTCGGCGCGTTAAACCCCCCAATCAATCAATCAGGCGGATTTTGTGTAGGCGGTGTCGACAGCATTGCGTGGTTTATTTCCTTTGGGTACGTAACGAACGTGTTTTCGGTTTATCGTGTGACTTATGTGTAGTGAGACTCTGAGAAACTCGTGGCAATGCTCATACAACGAGTACCAGCGCTCGAATGCAACTGATCGCATGCACGCGGGTGCCAAGGAATCAGCTTATCCGTACTGAGGCGAAAAGAAAATGAATCTTCGTCGTCATCTCCGCGCATTTTTGCGCTGTGTTTATTTGCTATTCTCTAAAATTTTGCGCGGCGTTCCATGCTTTTCAAACGAAATGAAGTGAACTGCGACTTTAGCTCAATGTGAATATTAACATCAAAAAAACGTTAATGCATGGTCCAACGGTGATATTGCCGGTGAGTCCCGGTCCTTTGAAGCACAAAAACGAAAGGGCGCGGTCAATCGCAGGGCAATGGAGTGGCAGAATACATGCCAAGGGCACTATGCGAAATACAGTCAGCGGCGTGTCGTGTTTTCTTTTCTGTCTGTATTCGTCAAGTTCTAGCTGCTTTCCACCACTTCCAAGGAAAAGCTTGCGGGACTGAATGGGGCAGTAATTTTCCGCACAAAGCCAGTAGAGAACATTCGCTCATTGCTACTGTTTAAAACAAACAAACCGCATTTCGTTACATATTTTTGCGTTGTACCTTCACGAACGTTCGCGCGAAATTTTGAAGCACAGAAAGCTATACGAAGTTTCATGAATAAAACAACTTAAACGGAAAGATTATAAACGCTGTTTTTATTTCTTTTCCCATGGGAACGAATGCTGGCTGCAACTCTATTGGCTACTCCAAGGTCCGCGACGCAGTCTGGCAAAACTTGTCAAAACAATCAATATGGAGTCGCAAAACAGGTCCTCCATCGCAGTTTTGTTTGCGGCCGTACTAAGATTCTTAGACTGCAGCGTTGATTCGCGTTGTTTTTGGCGAGGGAGAGCGCATGATTTCAGCCGATGGCCTTATTTTGATCGGGGTCGATGATCGGAGCGATTAAAACGCCGAGGTCGTCCCTATGTGCGTGCGAACGTTGGGGGCGACCAAGGCACCGCATCGCATTTCGCTCAAGATTAGCTGCCACTCTAACGGAGCCAGAAATCGAGGAAGGGCGGTGCTCGTGCGCACGAAGGCTCTCAGAAAAGTGCAAGCACCCTAAAGCGGCTTTCATCAACTGCTACAAGTAAGACGCACAGTTTTAATTACCACTGTTCGGGCTGTGATAGAGCTTCGCAGTAGACTTATAAATAAACCTTCCTTTTCGATTCGTAGCATGAAAACCCACTTCAGGATATCATTATCCACGACAACACGCAAATTTGAATGAAAAGCATTGCCCGTATCTGCTCAGTACTGAAAAAAAGGTCGGTTTATGGCAACTGAGCTGATATCAAATTGCTGCAAACGTTTTTTCCAAAAATATTGTGTTAACGATTACACTACGCAGCTTACAAATTCTGGATAAACTTATGAACCGAACATCTTCCGCCGAGGCGTAATTGCCTAGGGCGTTGGGTAGCTGGCGGTGAAGTCAGATTCTATGCAACAAGGCTGTGCTTTAAATGGCTCCACATTCGGGGCGCACGTTAAATTTCCAGCACATTTTTTTTCTCGCAACTTCGTAATTTTTCGCTTTGAGTTCCAAGTTCGACTATTTTGATCTGCAGGCCCCCGCGACGTCCGTAATTAGTAAGTACAAATTCGTACTAGTTGGTTGACAGGTGCACGGATAACTGCTGGCGTTCGGAGCATACACAACTTGCTCCCGGGAAACGAATGAAGTAGACTGCTCACGTGCGATAAGAGTAAACAAAGAGTAAACAACACAGCGTGCGCCGATGGGATAACCTCGTCCGCTCGCTGCTTGGAACTTTCGAAGCTGCGGGAGTACTTCCATTCACTGACTTGAGCGTGAAGTACGTCGAGCTGCGCGCGGGGAAGCCGCGCAGATGCGGATTTGAGGCTCGCTTCAAGTGCGGATTCAAAAACGCGTTCCTAGCAAATAGACATCAAGGCTTCATTTCAAACAAGTATCTTGACATAATTATCACCTAAGAGATATCTTTAGCGCCTAACAAAAAAATGGCAGCATCTTCACTCCGCGGATGATAGCAAGGGTGCGGAGTACGGTGACTCGAACTGACATCCAAGCTGCGCCCCGACTGACATCCGATTTGCGCCCCGACCATCATTCGATTTGTGCCGTGAGTTGCACTTTGATTATTGCCTAAATGAAAGTGCAACTCACGGCTCAAATCGAATTTCGCTTCATTTTCGCATGATGGTGGTGTGCGCACGGATGGACGCGGACGGACGTTGGGAGGTCCTATGGTACTCCGCACCGTTACAGGTGAGGGAGTAAGCCGTTTCACTCTCGGGCACTAACTCACGGTCACAGCCCAATGGGTAAGACGACCGACACTAACTTTGTCTGGTCTACCAGACGCAGGCTCGAATCCTGCCGGTGCCCCTGTGATTTATTGCGATTGCAAATGCTATGCACGCGGACGCGGACGGACATTGTGCGGTCCTAAGGTGCTCCGCACATAATATCTGCAAAAGACTGGTACATGCTTGAGCAGAGAACACGGCTCCATTGTGGCTCATATACAATGAAAAAGTCAGTGGATGCTGACCTGGAAAGTAGTAGTCGTCTTGAGCAAAGTGCTTCGATCAAACATGCATCGCGTGCGTCACTTTTTTCTGATGCGTAAATTCTTTCTCCAAAACGCCTCGCGATACGCGTCGTCTGCTTCTCGCTGGAAACGGTAAAAGTATCCACTGCTATACGTCCATCGTGCAGACACATCGAAGGAGACGCAACAGAGCCCCTTACACGTCCGCTTTATCGTCTTCGGGTCTTCTTTCGGCGGTATCACGCCATGGAACCTAACCTGATTTGGGCGATTCTCGCGACGGCCGCTAGGTGGCGAGCACAAACACGAAGTCGCCAATAGTCTGCAGTAAATTTGCAGCAGTCATGTTCCGATCGGAATCGCTGTTCAGGCGTCATGACGTACAGGGGCGATTAAGACGATCACCGTGAACCCACGAATGACGGCCTCGAAAGCGCCCGACGCAGCAGTTGCTCAGCGCGCGCACAGCGTGCATCCGAGTTGCGCACGTTTTGCACGCAGGAACATCTGAGCCGGAGACTGCACGCACGCACTGCGCAGGTCAGGTGCAGAGGCCTAGCCACTTTCTAGCGCACTTAAAAGCAATCGAAACCAAAAGTGAACTACAAATGTACCCGTTGTTCGCAAATTACAGTTTATTTAAAACGGAAGTTCTTTAAAGAGCTAGTATTAGGGTAACAGAGTGGATCCCTAGAGAAGGCAAGCGTTGCAAGGGGCGGCAGAGAGTTAGATGGGTAGATGAGATCAAGAAGTTTGCGGAGATAAATTGGTCACAGTTGGCACAGGACCGAGGTAATTGGAGAATAATGGGAGAGGCCTTTGCCCTGCAGTGGGCGTAGATAGGCTGGTGATGATGATGATGATGATTAGTTACCCAGGCAATTATATGTAACTATATTGCATAAGTTCTTTGTTTTAGTTAAATACTCACTAAACAACTTTTTAGCGGGCTGTATACGTGCTCTGGCAACCATGGGAATTGTACCCTATCCGCGCAAACGATCCGTACGGTTTTAGAGCTCGCTTTACCCCCCTGGAAATAACTCACCAGCGCGGGCTGTGCGGCCAGCGAGGCAACAGAGGCCGGCTTGGTGTCCGTTGGGGCCACGATCGGCTCGTAGGTGAGCATGGGGCGCTCTTTGCTGCTGCTGCCATGCTGCTCCGGCTCCGGTGGCTCGTCCCTGCCCTCCGTGGCCTGGCCGTCGTCGAAACCGGGGGATGCCCGCCAAGTGTGCCCCGCGAACCACCTCACGTTCTTGCCCAGCTCGCCTGATGAGGGACCACAACATGCCAAACTAATGGAGGAGTGGCAAAGAATCACTAGGGGTAATCAAAATGAAACACCAGCGTGTCGAGAATCAGGTGCCAGGTAATCTAAGTTTATCCCTAGCCCTCCACTAGCGCGTCCTGCCGCCATCTACGGCTGTGGACAGAAAAACTGAACAACCCGTTGCCGTGGGGCAAATTCTATGTATAGGGCAGACTGGCCACGTTGCGTAAATTACCGGAGGGGGTTGGGGTTGAAAGACACTTTTTTTATTTAGAGAGGGTACAAAGAGCCGTGTTACGCTTTGGCGAATTTCTATATGCAGGGAAAAAGAGACCGGTTAAGGGAGCACCGAGCAGCAATTTCGTCGCTTGACAGGCCGACCAAGCATTTGACGCCATCCATGTGTTGGGATGTTGACCCGCCCAAGCCAATCGAGGAATTCGCGGGACTTATCACATTCACACGGTTACGCTTCTTTCAAAGGCGCCTGGCGCGAGACATAGCTTAGCATGTGCTAGGTTGTGCGTAGCTGGGTTGGTACGTAACTATTTTTTAAAGACGATAATCTTTTTAAAGACGATAATCTTTCTTGGGCTACCTAAACGCAGAAATTTTGGTCTGTCTGTATGTCTGTCTGTCTGTTTCTGACTCGATCGAGCCACCCGGCCAAAGTGAAACAGCAGCTGCGCGAGAGTCTTCTATATCCGCATACAAATCTAAAAAACTAAGTCTGGAGTTAGTGTTCATACTTGTCAAAACTGTTGATCAAGAACAAGACATTACGCAAATATAAGGTAGAAAACCAATAAACAAGTTAAGTTTGCAGTGTTCCTTTATTCAAAAATTCATGGATGCTTGGTTTTTGTGACAGCAAATGAAATACCACATCAACTCCATTAAACCATCCCCTGCTGTTTCCAGGGCTACTGTATTTCCTGGCGGCATTTAAGAAATAAAATGGCAAATGCAACGAAAGGTTCCACTAGATAGGCGCCACCTGCCACTTGGCACGCTTGTGGAGTAGGGCAACGTGGTTCTATGAACGTTGCAGTAGGCTGACTCGATTCACGCGCATCTCCGCCATACGGCAGCGCTGGCATCGAGGCACCCGACTTTGAGCAGTGGAACACGGTAAATTTAAATTGACTTGAGCATACCTCTAGCGTGTTGTCTTGGGAGTAACGAGACGGGAGAGGAACAGCATGAGAGGTGAGTTGGAAAGTGGAGGAAGGCATTTACTTGGCAGGGACGCCAGTCGGCTATCGTCTTTCGTCGACATTCGCAACGAGAGGACAGATAATCTGCTTTTTTTTTAATGCGAATGCATTTATTAGTCGGGGGTTGTCTTGCGTCTATCGAGCGGCATGCGCCGGCATTCGTCCAGCGCGAGCGCACGTGAGCGCGCGCCTCGTAGTTCTGGCTTCGTCGTCGTCGTCGTCGTAAATGCGAATGCATTTCTTAGTCGGGGGTTGTGCTCCGTCGGCGTGCGCCCGCAGGTGTTATCTCTCCGCGCTCAATGCCGAACGCATGCGCTTGAAGCCAGCTGTACTAGTTTGCTCGAAGCGGCAAGGACGGCGAGTACTGCGGTGTTAGTTTCGTGTCTAACGTGTATGGAAACTTGATATCGCACGCCGTTGCCACGTCTCCCGTTCGAGACACGTCTCCGTACAAAGACTTGTACACCCTTGCCTACACCGGAGACGGAGTCTTTGTGGTGACCGTGTACCTCGCGCCCAACATCGCTCGAGACGCCGTTGCCGCGCAGACGGACGCGGCTATGGAAAGCGTGCGCGTGCGCTCCAAACCCTCTGACCCCATAGTCTTGGTTGGCGACTTCAACGTTGACGTGCGCAAGAAGAGTGGCGAGTGGCTGGTCGAGTACATGCAGACCAGGCACTCTATGCATTGTCTCTCTGCCGGCTTCGACACGTGCCCCACTACCATTCACGGGAGTTGCATTGATCTGGTCTTTACGCGAAACTGTGACGCGCGTATGCTTCTCAAAGACCCTTTGACCGTGCACTTTAGCGATCACAAGGCAGTGACTGTGGCCGTCAGGTACAACGATAACACAAACAGGTGCTGATGAATAAATGATTACGTTCACACTCTCGTCATTAATTACGCCATTACTCGCAACACACTCATCGGTGCACCCAATGCGTTCGCATTTCTGCACGATTCCCTTCGGGGAGGTGCGGGGGAATTTTTTTGTAAACGGTATCGTTTTATGTTTCGCGTGTCCCAAGTAATTACCTCTCTTGAAGTCTGGCGCGCGTCCTGTTAGCGTTCTTCTTTGTTCTTGTCTTGATTTCGTAGAGGAAATGTATCAATGTGGGGGATAAACTTGGCGGTTGACGCCAATCAAAACCCGCCTAAACTAGCTTTATGTGCAGTTATCCTAACTACGTTGTCTCTGAAGGTCGCCACACAATGTCCAGCCATACACTAACCCCCAGATTCGCAAACCTAACTTAAGTATCACTTTTGCCTTCCGACACTTCTCGGCGCCTTAGCGTGTTTTAAAAAACCAAAAGTTGGTGAACGCGCACCTTTTCGCAACCAACATCAGGCACTACCACGGTACTATGCTTTAGTATGCAGAGTTCGCCCGTCGTGCTAACGAAATCGATTAATTGAACCTGTAAATAATCAAGTGTTCTCTGCAAGCAAAAACAATTTACGCGCTTATGCCAAGTATACGCCTCGAGCGCTTACTGTAGGGGCGCCCCTGAAATCCCCCTAGCGGCCCATTTCGAAAGTACTTGCGAGAGGCTCCGGCCCGTTCGCCACTGTCGCAGCTGCTTTTGCGACACGTTCACGACTGACATTTACCGTTTGTATGGTTTAGAAACACATATTTATGTAGAGCTGTCATTCTCGCAAATGTGCTGTATTTACGAGAGTGTAAATGCTTCTCCCGCGATCTGAGGGGAGTACATTCGGTAGGTTTAAGCGCCAGGCGTGTATCACAGGCCGGCGTCGCGAAAACGGCATATGCATGGAGCTGATTGTAATTACACTGCCCTGAAGTTTACTATCGCAATCTCCGTAAGCACGGTTTCTTAAGATGGTCATGTTACGTCTACCCACTACGAAGTAAATCAGTATTGTGAGCTTGCATAGTCTAAAGGAGAACTCATACCAGAACACTCCAGTTACGCTTCATACCTCCGGGATCACTACCCTGGACAAACAATGCGGTACAAATTTCACACACATCTACGAAATAAGTACGATGGATAATGGAAACTTCTACGGGGGAATCAGCACACGAAAATAAATTTATTTCTGGGTCGTCTTGTCGCGAGGTAAACGCGGAGACCGGCTTACATAGAGGGTAATGCGCGTACGCAACTAAACGCTTCTTCGAAACATCGTCATTTGACACAAGGAGCCTGCAGAATCTAGCACAAAATGATATCAAGGGGCCTTATCAGATACCACACTCTTCCAACGACGCCGTTTATCGCTCGTAAACTTACGTATACATACTTACTTACTGTATACATAAAAAATGCGTCCGCCGAGTGATCAGATGCTCGTTGAAGTCGAGAAACAAAGGGAAAGTGAACCCGCAGCTTGTGTGTGTGATTACAGAAATGGTCATTCCTTGATTTCGCTCCGCAATTGTAAAAAACAATAGTGAAGCGTCTTTCCCCCGATTTCTTGCGAAATATCGGTGCATTTTGCATCTAGGTGGCCTGGTGCGTACCTTGCTTAAGTTTCGACAAACGTTTTTAGCATTCCCGAAGCTGAACTGAGCTTTTTCATTCCCGTACGAGCTGTTCTGTTTCTTCTGGACTTCGCAGACCATTTATCTTTACGTGGTATCATTAACTTTCCTTAGTCCTGGATATCAGCCGTGAGTGGGTACATATTTAACGAACCACTGCCATTTGGAATATACTTAACATTTTTGTGTGGCATATATTCCCTTAGGAGGAACAAGTTATTGACAGGTATTGGGTAGTGACATCACCGAATCTTATTTTTCAAAAACGAATCTATACAAAACAAAGCCGCATTCGTTGTCCGCGCTGCAAAACGAAACCAACCACTCACTGTGCCAGTATCAGGTCTAAAATAGGTAACAATAGAATTCACTTGCGCATGACACATTCCGAGGTGACAAAGGTGATATGCTGCTGCCGTCGCCGACGCCCGTAAGAGCAGCCTAAAAGCGCGCAGAACCGCGTCCCCGGATAGCTTTTGTTGGCCTTCAAGAACTCTACCAAGACGCAGCTATTTTTATGTAGCGTAAGCTACACTGGCCGAGGTTGAGCAGGTTCGCGTGAACCTTGAAGGGCCGTGCTGCGGAATCGCGAGCAGCATTGTATTGTATTGGATTGGATGGGATTTGGCTTGGTTTGGATTGGGTTGGGATTGTATTGAATTGGATTGGAAATCCAATCCAATTGGAGTACAGGAGTGTAGAGAATTGGGTCTCTACATTCGTTGGTCTGCGCATTCCAGAGGAGGGACGTCATAGCCGCGGCAGACGCACTGGCGCCAGCGCGTGTCCAGCTGTGCGCCTCCGTTGCGCAGTATCCAAGTCTGACGGTGCGCCGGAGCCGCTTGATAGCTGTTTCGCGTGGCTCCTGGAGAGCCGTGCTGTGCATTCGCGAGAAGAAGTGACTGGACTGGACTGGACTGGACTGGACTGGACTGGACTGGACTGGACTGGATTGGATTGGATTGGATTGGATTGGATTGGATTGGATTGGAAATCGTTTAGCAGCAGTAAGCATGATAATCAATCTAATCCTAGACAACCAGGAAAGCTAAGAATAACAAGTTGAACTTCAGCCCACGCTACGTATATCCTGGCATAGCCGAGCTAAGCCACTGCTAATTTTTTTTAACTGCCCTAAATATACTATTTGCTTACAGACATCACCATTACAAGTTGTTAGGGTGCAGAATGGCAAAAAGAAGCGAATGAAAACTAAAACACTGCATGAGCCCCTGCCAGGCACGCAGCGCTAATCTGGTATGCACAACGGAGAAGCGGTGGCAGGCGGTGCAGCGATCGCGAAGCGCAACACGTATACACTTGTACACTGCTCCAGGGCCCCTAGACATCCAGCTCCAGTCAGAGACAGAAGAGAGAAAGAATTCTTAATTGGCTCAGGGCTTCTTGAGTCACGCTGGTCCAGCCCTCTAGTCTGGGGATTCCGTTCACCGAAGTGTAGCTCTCTCTGTCCTGTCCGTGAGCCTTTTCTGGCAAGCTGGATGCGGGTTGAGCAGGACGGCCTCCCACTGTGTCGGGGATCTGTTGTTTGGTGTCATGTTCTTCTTGTCGGGATTTTGTGTACAGTGCCACATCATGTGGAGTAATTCTCCCGCCTGATCGCAGTGCGGGCATTGTGGTGTTGGGTAGATGGCCAGGTTGCGGGATGTATGGTTGCGGGAATTGGAAGCCCTCGTGTGAAGCTGTCGGAGCAGCACCTCCTCCATTCTTGTGAGCGAGGGATGAGGAGCCGGAAATCTCCTTCTACCGAACCTCTTTTCAAGGAGCATCTCCTTGCAAGTGGTACTTCTTTTTTAATTTCGACTGATTCCTTGAGTAGGCTTTTTCGTTTGTGGTTGTGTTTTGATTATGCTTTTGTCTTGTTGCCTTTATTTTTATTCTTTACTTTCGTATTCTCTCTCTCTCTCTCTCTTGATATCTCTTTCTCTCTCTCCCGAAATAGTGACCCACCAGAAGGCCTAAATGCCCTGTAGAACCATATACAGGAAACAAATCTACAAGCCGGTGGCCTGCTGCGCCGCTCACTCGGTCCACTGACTGTTCACAAAATCCTGTTGCGCTAAAACTGAAGGGTTCGACCATTAGTTCACTCTACGCACGCTACGACTCCAGGAACCCAATCTCCCACCATTTTTGCCTCGACAGTTGCCGCTGAAAAGGGGCGAGTTAGCTTTCATTCTCGTCTGGCCCATTACCACAAGAAATTGGTCAGAGGCGTCTGCAGACCGGCATTTCACCACAGCCACCATCCCCACATCCACATAACATTTTGAACGCGAGATACTTTTAACTACAGGGGGTCTCTAGGTATCTCCGTACTTCCGGTGTATCCGTTCCAATGTATAATTCAGGATAAATGTTCGACCTTTCTGTCCAAGATCCCGACACCGGTGACCCAGTTATTGATGAGAATGTAAGGCGACAACGCCGTCGGTGTACCTGGCGCCAGAGGGCTCCGTGATGGTGTCGAAAGCCGATGTGCCTGGGACTCGGAGGCCGGAGAATACGGCGCCGTTTGCGGGAACGCCTGGGGTCGCGGCGGTGGCGGCAGAAACGAGGCAGCGTGCTGCGGCCTCGGCGGCGTAGTGAGCTCCAAGTCCGCGGTCGGAGACCTGGAAGAGTCCGCCTCCCCCTTCAAGAACAGGGCTTCCTCTGTCGGCTGCTGCGGCGAAGCGGTTCCGGAGGCCGAGGCCGGCTGGTATTCCACAATGGCCCCCTGTTGGTCCACATGGCTGAGATCGGCTGGGGTCACCTGCTCCGTATGAAGATTATAAAAGTCGCCCTCCTCGTAAGAGTGATTAAATCCTCCATTTCACGCGTCGAAGTTACACCAGGCTGGGCTGTGAGGCGCGCCTGAGTAGGGGGCTCCGTATTAACTTTCTGGTGTTCTCCAACGTGCGCCGAAATCTCGACACACGGGCAGTTTCGCTTTTCGCCTCCATCAGAAAAGCTGCCATCGCGGCCGGTGTGGAACCCGCGTCCTTGGGATTAGCAGCACAACGCCTTAGCCACTGAGCTACCACGGCGGGTTCCTCGTAAGAGTGACTTCTAATTCCAAAAAATGTGGCCCCACGACCTCGTGCGACATCTAACTTCTTCCCAAGTGTTTTTCTGTGAGGTTGACGCTAACGTGGGGCACGCTCACGTCTTCCGAAGACCATTTGTCCAGAGGAGACTACTTGCAAGGGACAGTTTGCGCCATTTTTTACCTCTGTACGCACGAAAGCCACTCGCTGCCTTTCATTTCCCTCTTTTACCGTTTGCTTACAAATATTGTAGCATCAAATATAGTAATTCTTTGCAAACCATATCATGCGAAGGAAAGTTTGGTATCGTTCTCAATGCAGCCGTACGGCTACAAAGGAAAGCGTACAGCTCTCTCAGAAACTTCGCAGTCGAAGAAAAATTCGCCCTGGTCGAACCCGGACCACCGCTTAACCGGAGCAGTCGCTCTACCAACTCAGCTAAGCAGGAGGCTAGCAGTTTGTAGCGCGAGAGCTAATTGATAAACTCGAAGTGATGGACAGGTGCTAATCGACCAGATTTAGGGGAAATCCTCAAGATGGAGTACTCGGTCGATCAACACCTGTCCATCACTTCGAATCGTGAGCAGTTCGCTCTCCCGCTACAAACTGCTAGCCTCTTGGTTAGGTCAGTTGATAGAGCGACTACTCCTGTTAAGAGGCGGCCCCGGGTTCGAATCCTAGACCACGGCGAATTTTTCTTCAACTGCGAAGTTTCTGAAAAAGCTGTACAGCTTTCCTTTGTAGCCGTACGGCTGCATTGAGGTGGATGCCAAACTTTCCGTCGTAGAAACTTACTTCACCTTGGAGATTTCCTCTAAATCTGGTCGATTAAAACCATATCTGACATGTCGCCAGAAGAGGACAACGAGGACGTGAGCGCGAGAAAGGCACGGGTTGTGTGGCACGAGCGCGCCTCACGCGTCGAACGTTGGCCACTGCTCTCTCCGACGCCCGAGCCACTGACTATGTTTTCAACTCTTGAGCTTTATTAAATCGTCGGCAGCCATCCACGGCTGCGCAGACGCAACAATATAATAATAATAATTAGAGTGTTCTACAGATTGGACCGTAGCAGGTCATTGTTTCCAGTCAACTTTGGCCGAGATTTGGTCACTGCTTTGACAAGGTCGCGCAGGTCGTTTCTCCAGCCGCGTGAAGCATACGGAATGCACAGAAGTAACTCACCGGTGCGGGCTGTGCGGCCAACGAGGTGGCAGAGGCCGGCTGGGTGTCCGTTGGGGCCACGATCGGCTCGTAGGTGAGGCTTGGGCGCTCTTGGCTGCTGCTGCCATGCTGCTCCGGCTCCGGTGGCTTGTCTCTGCCCTCCATGGCCTGGTGGTGGTCGAAACCGGCTGCCGCCGGCCAAGTGCGCCCCGCCACCGATCTCACGTGCGCGCCCAGCTGATCTGATGAAGATGAGGACGCAGAACATGCCCAGCCAATGGGGGATTGGCAAAAACTACTGTGGGTAATCAAAATGAAACAGAAGCGTATCGAGATTTAGGTCCAAGGTAATCTAAGTTTATCCCTAGCCCTCCACTAGCGCGTCGAGCCGCGATCTACGGCTGTGGACAGGAGAACTGAACATCCCGTTGCCGAGGGGGCAAATGCTAAGTATAGGCAGAGTCCTTCAATGCTCTGGTATAGGGCAGACTGGCCACGTTGCGTAAATGACCGGAGGGGGTGTGGTGGTTGTAACACGCATTTTTATTTACAGAGGGTACAAAGGACCATGCCACGCTTTGGCGAATTTCGATTTACAGGCAAAAAAATATCGGTTAAGGGAGTACAAAGCAGCAATGTCGTCGCTTGCCTGGCCGACCAAGCGGTGTGGGTGCGCTCCAGCATTTGACGCCATTCATGTGTTGGGACGAGCCCAAGCCAATCCAGAGATTCTCGGGGCTTATCACATTCACACGGAACAGAAAAGGAGGCACGTTCTGATCACCCTCACAGAAAAATAGTTACGCTTACAATTGGACGCATGCGCGAGACAGCTTTGCATGTGCTGGGTTGTGCGTAGCTGTCTTTGTACAATAGTGTCCATTTTTTGTATAGAGAGCTACGTAATAGATATTTTTATTTATGGAGCAGAGCCTCATAAATAAAAATATTTATGCTCCCTCTCTCTCTTTCTGTCTCTACAAAAATAGAGACTATTGTACCAATACAGCTACGCACAACCCAGTAAATGTTTTCGTTTTATGCTGCACGTGTCCCAAGTAATTTCTTCTGTTTAAGCCTAGCGAGAGATCTGTGTGCGTTCTTCTTCGTTCTTGTCTTGTTTTCTGTAAGTGAAACGTATCCATGTGAAGGAGAAACTAGGCGGTGGACGGCAATCGAAAAAGCGTTTAAACTAGCTTTATGTGCAGTTTTTCGTAACTGAGTAGTCTCTGAAGGTCGGCACACAATATCCAGTCGTACGCTAACGTGCATATTCTTAAAGCTAAAATCAGTACCGCTTTTTCCTTCCTACATTTCTCGGCGCCTTGGCGCGTTTCCAAAAACCAAACATCGATAAAAGGGCACCTTTCGCGGCCAACATCGGGGACTACTAAGATACTTTGATTGAGTTAGCAGATTTCGCCCGTCGTTCAAACAAATCGATAAACTGAAGCAAAAAGAATGAAGTGTTTTCTGCATATTTGGTGTATTCATGGGAGTTTGTGGCCCTTACCACACAAGGGTGGCCAATCCTGCTCTGGTGAGGGAGTGCATTACTGGCAATAGTCGCCGGGGTCAGGCCGCACCCCGAACCCCATTCTGCGATTCCATCAATAAGCGGATTTTTTTTTATTCCGGTGGGAATTGTCTGGCACCAGGATTCGAACCACGATCCTTCTGCACGCGAGGCGGATGCTCTACCTCTACGCAATCGCTGCACGTTTACTTTTTTTTAGCGCAATTTTATTTATTGCGTGAAAATTGCACTAGTTTTTATGCGAGAATCATGTGATCACCGCTATCAATCATCTCCGTCGTCAGGGAAGAAATCCCACGAATAACAACACTAACAAGAAGCATGGCCTGGGAGCCGGTGTACGAGTGTATACTTGGCGTACCCGTGTAAATCGTTTTTGCATGCACAAAACCTCATCACCATCATCATCGCCAGCCTATCTACGCCCAATGCAGGACAAAGGCCTCGCCCATCATTCTCCAATTACCCCGGTCCTGTGCCACCCTGAATGGTGCAGCGATGGCGACCGTGGACTCTGTTGCCATCGCTGCACGGGCGGCCTTTCTGCGGCGGAATTTGAAGTAGAGAGAGAGAGAGAATAGTCTTTAATGATACTGGTGAGGTTAGCCTGGCCAAGGCGCCTAGCTTGCTACACCAGATGTATGAAAAAATGAAATCAATGAACAGATGATCATAATGACTGTGATGAAGATGACGCGCTCATTAAGAGACGCGCTCGCGCTCGCCGCTTCTTCCCGGAACCAAGTACAGCCCCACCACCGGAGAAGTAAGAGTGGCAACCTCCAGTCCGCCCATTTTCTGGCCAAGCCTGCACCACCCGCCGACGGTTCGTTCTCAGCACTGCGCTTCTGGCCCTTGCCAATTACACGCCCAACGCCCATTACGCACCCTGTACCCACCCCTAGTTCCCGTCTAACTCGTGAGGCTGCGTGCCTCATTCGGCAGGCTCAAAACTCTTCACTCCCCTCCCATCACATTCTTCACCGCATCTGTCAGCGCCCTGGCCATCCTTCTTGTCCCACCTGTTCTTCCTACCCACAAATCCCTCTTTCTTTTTGGGACTGCACCCCGCCATCTCTTGCCCCATCGTTCGCCTCCATCACTTCCTGGGAGCTCTGGTTGTGTCCCCCGTCGACAGTAAACATCCAGGCTGCCCAGGAAGCCCTCTATGAACATGTGCACCGGATCAGCACGGGCATCTTGCAGTACTACGTGGACCTGGTGAATTGACCACTGAAATCAGGACCTCGACTTAAATCCGGGGTTAAATAGAAGTTTCTTTTCTCTCTCTCTCCAGATGCCGCGCCAACCTTGTGGTACCCACCCACAGAAAGGAATTCTTCAGGGAGCGGTCCTCTCTCCTACATTATTTACCCTGGCCATGCGCCGTATCCACCGTGCTCTAGAAGCTTTCCACGAAATGAACTACTCTCTGTATGCTGACGATATCACTATCTGGATCGATCGCGGCAGTCCAGGATTCATTCAAGACTCCCCTCAAACAGCTGTCAGAACTGTTGATCAAGCAGCTCGCACTATCGGTCTAGCTTGCTCGGCTGAGAAAACTTCATTGCTTAAAGCCACGATGCTTAAAGCCTCCCGTCATTGCAACCCAGTCAAGTTGACCATCATTACGACAACACCATTCACCCACAAAAAACTTTGAAAGTTATCGGCCTTAACGTGAAATCTGACGGAGGAGAAGGTTTGGCCGTAAAACACATTCTCCATTTACCCGAACCCATCCTTAACATGATGCGCCGTGTCACTACACACTCCACGCGACTCAAAGAACGGGACCTGCTGCAACTCTGCGATGATCTTATCTCCCCCTTTTTTATCAAGCGCCATACGTCGTCCATTGTGTTCGTGCGTCGCAAGAGAGAAAAGGCTGGAGAAGTATTTGGAAGCCTTTGCTTAGCAGTGGACACAAAGGGGATTATGATGATGATAATACTGATAATTAATGATGGTTGTCGGGGGACGCCCACCTCATCAATGTTGCACCGCCAGAAAACGTCACCGCAAGACTCCCGATTCAACCGCTTTAACGGCGACGGATGTTAAACTATAGAATGACAATTATAGTGGTGCGCTTTATGCGAGGAGCCAAATCGTTCTTTTTACCATTTCTAACAATCGTGATAAAGATGGAGATATTTTCATATAGGAACCATTACCGTATAACAGAACAGCTGATATCAGGGTATGTTTTTTAACTTCCTATGACTATTTTTCTGCTCGTTGCCTGTAACTGTGCTCCAGCATACGCCGCTGAACAAATGCATATGCCGAATTAACCGCAAATACATAATGTAAACATCGAATCACGCATTTCAAGGGATATAAAACGTGCAAACATCGTCCTTTTGTATTTTTTGTAGTTCTTAAAAGCTGATAGAAACAGTAAACTTCACTGCCGCGCCAACTGTACTGGTGGACGGCCTGACTCAATCCACAACGGACTCTTCCCCAAGGCGAACTTCTTCATAGGGACGTTTATTCCTCCTCCTCCTCCTCCCGTGTGGAAACGCAATTAGCACGCCAGAGCTCCGATGAACTTTTCTGGAAACTCCTCACTACCTTTTTTTTTTGTCTTTTTCCCCTTTCACTATCTCTTTCACAGTTTAATTCGGTCATTAGGCCTCTTCCTCTCGTAGTGACAGTAGATGCAATCCACAGCTTTCCCGATGCCTGAAACCAATTCCTGGCCCCTAATCGAGCAGCCGGTAGGTAGCAGCGTTGGGTCTACAGCGGCGGAGGAATGAAGTTTGGTCAGAGCCGGGTGGCTCGTCTGGTTCGTTAAAGGCGTCTCTCGTTCTCCAGCGGCATTGCGGGCTTGGTTGAATTGGAAACGGGCATTGATTGGGAATTCAGCCAGGCTATTCATTCAATCTCACGGCTTTCAGTTAATGAGTGCTCCCTTGCGCAGGGTTGTTAGTGTGTGTTGTTGCTCCTTTTTTCTGTAAAAGAGAGCACTCGCGTTCTACACCCTGGTTAGCGTGCGGGTAAGCGAATGGTGGTAGTGCTAGTTGCATAGATAATACGCCTCTACTTGCCGAAATCAGGAGCCGACGTGTAGGGACATTATGTAAAAATACAGAAGAACATATAAGGAAAATGTTTTTTGGTTCCAAGAATACTTTGATAAGCTTTCCAAAAGCTCTTTATTTTTCGCTTACGGGATGTGACTCCGTGTTTATACGTTTTAAGATTGGCTTGAATGGACTGCCACTTCGAAGGGGTGTAAAGCAACAGAGGAGGAATAAAAGATTATCATTGCACAAGGCAATTATTTCGCGTATTTTATGGATAACGAGACAGTTTAGGCTACTTACGCTAGTCGCGCTATTTGATTGCAAGGTAGTGCAGCAAAGCCTTTAAGTAATTAAGTAGGAAATCACATGAAACTTCAAACGATCTCTTTAGGGGAAGCCGTTTTTTGAGGCACTAGAACTAACTGCAACAAGTGGGCATTTATACGTTAAAAATGCCAAGAAAATTATGGCTGCGGCTTGGCTCAGCTAAACCTGGATACGGAAATCGAAAGCCTGGCTTAGCCTGGTTAAATCTTGGTTTCGCTTGGTTAACCTTTAATTTAGCTGTAATTATTATGCAATTCGTCCAAAGCCTGGCTTTGTATATGGTTGTCGTCCAGTTTCCGGCGTTTTCCTAGCCGAACGGCTGGCTCCGACGCTAGCTGAGCGCGCTTGACATTCCTCCAGTAAACAAGCTCGCCGGGGGCGGTAAGACGTGGCTTGCGGACGTCGGCTCGAAGCCTCCAGCTCCCGCGGAGTGCTCAGAGAAGAGGGTCCACCGCAGCTCTCATCCATGGCCAAGCTAGCATGCATGCGGCGAGTCACATGGTCAGGCGGCGAACCAGCTACGGAGAGCTCAAGCGCCAAGCCTGCACTGGCGGCAGCTCTGGGCGGCTAACGGAGGCGGCTGGCGGCGCAGCTTTGCCTGGTGAGTCACGTGACGCTTTTCCCAGTGTACGAGATTGGTAAAGATTTGCTTTAAAAGCGAGGTAACTGGTAAGGTAGATAACGCTAAGAACTATACATTAGGGGCTTTCAACACGGCACGATTCACTCTCATAGATTTAGGAGAAAAATTATTCGCTGCACTTGAGCCTGCCTTGGTGTTTTGCGGAGGAATGCCTCGCGATAGTCATTCGGAACTTTGTTGCCGTAACCTCGCATTTGCATGCTTTCTTCGCTTTCGTTTCTTCCTCGTTATTATCGGGGCGAGTTACATTACCCGCCTTCCTTTCGGCTAATCCGTGAACGCGCCTCCTTCACCGCTTTCGTTTATTCGTCTTACTGCATGAATTACGTCAGCGAGCAGACTGGGGCAAGCCATGGCTTCCCTAGGCGAGATGCCGTTACTTCGCGGGTACGCCCTCAATTTCCTCTGCGCACCGAGCGCCATCTACTGGTCCGCTTTGAGCATTCCTTCTGTGTTTTTATGCAACTCAGTAGCCCGGGAATAGAACAGCAAGTTTTGCGACGGACGCCCCGTTTTTAGCCCTAGTAATGCCAGTTGTTGTTTTATTGTAAAATGTTCGCTTAGCTCAATTCTGCTCAGTCTCTTAGTAAATAAAGGTGGTTTGGTATCTTCAAGGCTGGTTTAGGGGTGAGGCGTGGCATATCAACACGTTTATACAACGTTTTGTATCACACCGGAAGTGACGGGCTTGTACCCATCTTGTAACAGAACATTGCCTTCCCCAGTATAAGAGGTCGCGGGTTCGATTCCCGGCCGCGGCGGCCGCTTTTCTGATGGAGGCGAAAAGCAAAAACGCCCGTGTGTACGAGATTTCGGCGCACGATAAAGATCCCCAGGTGGTCAAAATTAATCCGGAGCCCTCCACTACGACTCGCCTCATCGCCTGCGTTGCGTCGGCGCGTTAAACCCCACAATCAATCAATCAATCCCCAGTATAAGAAATCTGCGCAGCTGGGGTGCAGCTCTTCTACTCAGGTGTCAGCGCGTTCAGGTGTCACGCGGAATGCTCTGTTGTACAACGGGTAGGGTTCTGAGTATAGTTTTAACAATTTTGTGATGCTGGTACGTTGCCTGCTCATAGCTCCCGATTCCTGGATAATCCGCCACGAAGAAAGTAACAGCGAAAACAATTTTGTCCAACCCTTGCCAATGTCCGGAGATAGCATGCATTCGACTAAAATTATTTCAGCCCTGACTCGTATCCCCTGCTTATTAGATGTTCGCTGTTGGCCCTGTTTTAATCGAAATGTACATTATTCCTCATTGTGCTTAGTTTTGTTTTTCATGCTGTATTCAAATAATATGTACCATCGTCATCATCATTATCATCCTCAGCCTGATTGTGTCCACTGCACGATGAAGGCCTCTCGCAAAGATCTCCAGCCGATATACGTAAGTTTTCGTGAAATTTTGAGGGGCATGAAAAAAAAAACAAGTTTTAATGTTTGTCTTTTGAAATTTATAAAAAAATTGAAACTCGGAGATTCCACAATTATTTATAAAAAAACTCGACCCACCTCCCAAGGAGAAATTTGTAGATGTCACATCAAACGCGAAAAGAGACCACCGTCGCTTGCGACCACGCGAATGAAACCAAAGCACGGCAGCTGTAAAAAGAAAATAGGTACAATAAATTATACATTGAAACTTAATTAGGTTTAGATGCGTTTCTAACCCGCGTCACCACAGCAGCCAAAGTACGATGAGTTCAACGCAAACCCGGTATCGTGGCAGAATGGAGCAAGAACTATCCGGATGCGTGCGTCATGACAGGTGAACGTAACGGCACCGCAACAATAATGCATCTGCGAAGGCGTCTTCGACAAACTCTAGCTTTCACCATCAAATTACTTACGAGACTTAAGAACCCGATGAATTTTTTCGTTATCACTGAAAAGAATACCATTTTTACATGTTGCATCAGAAAAGTTCCCAAAAAAGCTTCCGCTTCAAGACTTGCGCACGATTTAACGGCAAGGCATGGATTTCAGATACCGTTTCCCTCACTGCCAATTGGCCGAATCCACTGAGTTTTCCCAGAGAAGCTCTGATTTCTTTTATGTTATCGAGGTAAAAAAAAGCTTGTTTTATAAATTCTTGATGTTTTTTTTTCAACGGCTCACATCTCTACACCAGCCACGCCTATTGAGTGCTAACTGAGTACACCTTTCCCACCAAATTTTGTATTTCATCCCTCCATAGATTCCTTGGCCCATCCTTATTGCGTTTACAGTCTCTTTGCAGCCACTCCGTTGAACGGATGGTCCATCTCTTGTTCCTCATCCGCATGGCGTGACCCGTTCCTCCCCATCTTCTTCACGGAATTTCACCTAGAACGACTTCCACATGCACCACTTTCTTCACTAATCCCCGCCGCTGTTTTCTTATCCCTAAGCGTGAGCCCTAGCATTCTTTCTTCCATAGCCCGTTGGGCCGATCTAAGTTTCCTTTCAAGGCGCTCAGTCAGACCCCAAGTTGCGGCCCCGTACACCACTACTGGAAGAGCACATTGGTTATATAAAAGCTTTTTGAGTAACAGAGGCAGCTTACTATTCAGGATATCCCAATTCCTACCAAAAGCAGCCCACCCTTTTGCGTATTCTGGGGTGATTTTCTACTCGTGATTGGGATTGTGACTTGCCCAAGATTGACGTAATCGATTACAGCTTTTGTGATTTCGTTACCTACCTTGAACTCACGTTCCTTAACATGCTTATTGAACATAAGGTTTGATTTTTTCGTGCTCATTTTAATTCCTACAAGATAACTTTTCAAGAATAATAGGAAAAAGCATGCTGTGCAATTTCCGGCTAATTTTACTGAACAACACAATGCCGTCTGCAAACCATGGCTGGATCAGATATTCTGCATCGAATTTCACCGTGGCTTTCCTCCAATTAGGCTTTCTCTTCACCATGCGGGCTCTCCGCCATGCGAGCAAGTAGAGGTGTAAGGAGTGTGGAACATGAAGTGGAGAAGGGTGGGATGTGGAAGAGGGTTGTTGTGAGCTTCTCTTAGCATTGCCTCCAGCTCTGTGGTGAGAAAGTTGTTTCCTGATCGGTACACCTTACGAAAGAGTCTATAATTTTGGGTGATATCGCGGTATGTGGTATGGTATGTGTGGCTTCCCACGGCGGCATAAGTGAAGGCACGGACTCGGGCTTTCTAAATCAACGCCACCAGATTCTGCAACCATGCTTACTTTTCCTCTTCACATAGCTTTGAAAAACTGCTGCCCAAGCTGGGAATAGAATTCACGTGTGTCTATCATACACATGCATTTATGTATCTGTACCGTAAATTGTATTACTTCTGGTATAGCTCTGTCCTTACGTATGCTCACCGTCAGTCGTGTCGTGCCAATAATTGAAAATCAGTTTACCAGCGACACGCCCGTACTTCTGGGCATCTTCTTTGTTTCTTTATCGACCGTAACGATCTCCCTGTCCTCGCCGCGCACCATTCAAATGCCACCGATTTCAACGAACCATCAAGGGCATCTTCCTGCGGAAAGATGAATTACCCTCACGTAATACCCCTCCCTAGGGCCATGGGCATTTCAGGAAATAAATTTGCTAAGCAACTCAACGCCTGAGCAGCTCAGCCACCGCGGCTGATTGCTGCATTCAAGTTAAATGTGCCTTTTCAAAACGATGACGCCTCGTTTTCCTCGTGCTCATCATTATAAGTTCCATTAAAGCAGTTATCGGAATGGGTCTCGGCGGCCCCATCGTCTCCACCGCAACAGTGAAGGACTATTTTTATTCGTTTCTTTTATTGTTTAACGGCATGAGCATACAGTTGTATTCATGATACTTGTATTGGAACAGGGTTTTCTGGGGCGGTGTTCTCGTAACTGTCCCCACTGTCCCTTTTGAAAACGTCCCTTTTGCGCCCCTTCCTCGTGACGTACTTCCGGTTAAGCAATGAGCGTTGTCAGTAGCAGAGCTCTTCGATCAAGTAACTCTGGTCAGTAGGTTTGCCGCGCTTGCGTTACGTCACTTTCGGTTGTTTGCTATTGCCAATCAGGGCTTTCCAAAAGGGACACTTTTGAAAGGGACGCAAAAGGGACAAAACTCGAGAATACCGCCACTGGTGTCTTTTCCGGCCGAGCTGTTCGAGAATTCCTCCTATGAGCTTGATTGGGAGAGGGGAGATGCATGACTCACACAGAAAGTTACTCAGCTGGCTCAAGATGTATTGCTTCAGGGCGGCGTTTGTTCACTGTATTTCTGGACATAACTGCGAACGGTTCGTGAGACTTGTATTCGAATTGAGCCCTTCCTTCTCTGAAAAGAATTTATTCCTAGATGCCTTCTTTCTCTTTTAGAGAGTAACCGAGCAGGAGTAAAGACGCCGTATATTTTCTTCCGCAAACATCTACACACGCACCACGTTTTTTTTTTTTTTCAAACTAAAGTATCAGGTTGGGACAATTGCCAAGAGCAGTGTCGTGTTTTGTCATTTGCTTCCATGTCGTTATTGCACCCTGCCAAAGTGCCCTTTTTTTCGCCGTCTCGGCAAAGCATATGCGCCTCGTAAAACACGTTCCCGGTATTTTAATGTTACGGCCGGTATCAAGGATGTCGTCGCAAAAGAGACCGCACCACCCGGCTCTACGGCCACCGTTAAGGTCATAACCGTAAAAGTTCAAATGTCGTTTTCCAAGTACGACGCTGCGAAGCGGTATAGACCAGCGGTCGCGACCATAGTTTAAACGCCCCCCGCTTCGATTCGTTGTTGCAGCGAACATGCGGTGGGAATGCAGCATAGGATCGCAACGTACGATGTTTTAGCTGGCAAGAAATATTGAGTCTAGAAAACTTGTTTTGCGTAGGAGCGTCCGCAGATAGGAATAACAACATTGCTATAACCATTCCACTTATCTCATTTTTGCCTGCTCTTCCCATACACTGCATTTATGCTTCTTCAACTCTACGGTCCCTACGGTCCCCATTTTTTTGTATTGTTGGTACTACCAGACATTCCCATCGAAAATTGATTGATTGATGGGGTTTAACGCGCCGACGCAACGCAGGCGATGAGGCGCGCCGTAGTGGAGGGCTCCGGATTAATTTTGACCACCTGGGGATCTTTAACGTGCGCCGAAATCTCGTACACACGGGCGTTTTTGCTTTTCGCCTCCATCAGAAAAGCGGCCGCCGCGGCCGGGAATCGAACCCGCGACCTCGTGCTCAGCAGCGCAACGCTTTAGCCACTGAGCCACCGCGGCGGGTCCCATCGAAAATTGCAGCCGTATATTTATGCACACAACCGATTCCATGATTTCGCCTGGCCAATGTACTTTTTTTTTTAAACTGAAATCAAGCGAGCGTCGAAAAAAAAATGCTTTGGGGGGGAAGGGGTGGGGGGGAGGGGCTAAAAAGGGGGTACGCAATAATCGCGAAACATTTTATGGGCGCTCTCTCAGATTCGAGCACCTTTCCCGCTGCCTTCTGGATGAAAATTCTAACATTTTCGTTCCATTTTTTAATGTTCCATGTCCATTTTGTTTTAACTGAGGCAAATTCGGTACGCGGTGTCTTCTTGCACGTATAACTTTCAGGGAACGTGCTCGCTGAAATGAAGGTTCTACGCAACGTTAAAACACTCCTTTCGCTGGAAATCCCCCCGCATTGGCGAGTGAGCTCTCTTCTGAGCTCGAACACGTAGACGATGCGTTCATGCAACGAGCTTACGTTCGCCGTTCGTTTCGCTCGAGCACGCAGAAGAAATTTCCGGTTCACAGCACACGCAATTTCCGGTTTGGTGTGGTTCGGGCGGACCCAGTCCAGACAAAATGACTGTAAGTGATTAAAAACGGCCATTGCGATTTCATGGCGAGTAGTGACAAAGTCAGGAGTTGGATGGGAGGAGTGAAACAAACAGCCAAAACCGAAATCCGCAAAATACGCAAGCTTTATTTCATTTCGTCTATACAAATTTCAAGGTAGAAAAAAATGAAGTGCAGTGAATTTTTTGTTATCAGAGACCGAAGGTGCAGACAGTACGGTTAACGTTGGAGGGGAAGACATATTAACTTGTTCGAAAGAAGTGCTTATTTCCGTAGAACTCATAGAAGTGCTTCAAAGTTTTCGACGCGTGAGAGCCCTCAGGAATGCATTAATTTAAGGGGTAAGGGAGCGAATACTCTTGTTCGTTTAATCTGTTGTATATCAAAGTGCTTGCACAACCCCTCATGCAACATGCTTCAGGCATCGCATGTTGTCCTTGAGAGTGATGACAAAGTTATCAGAACTTAAGTCTGCTTGCGTGCTTTGAAGGCGAAAGACTACCGATGAACATTCTTTATGGCTACATCCTGTTCGCGTAATTCAGTGCTCAGCACTTGAGCTACCTCTACTGTAGTTTGGCGGCGCCGCCGGCTTTGTAACCGAGCGAACGGACGGAACGCGAGACTGAAAGAAAACGGAGGGGGAAAGCGTGGCAAAAGTGTGAGGGATGGAGAGGGCGGCATGTCGATGCGGGCGCGAAACGCTGTCCGGCGGGGACGCGCTACGAGATAACGGAGAGAACCAAGATGCCACCGTATGTGGGCCCGTAGGAAAGCGGAGGATGAAAGTATGTAGAAAGTGTGATGGGGAGGGCAGTATGCCGAGGCCGTGCCACATAAGCCCAGCACGCGCTGCGTGATGCACGTACATTGGTTCTTTCGCGTCTTGCTCGTTGCATGGTTCACCTGAACGGCGAACATTTGCGTGGGAGCTCAAACACAATTTACAGCAATATGTTTCGCGGCGGCGACGCGTTGCGAGGTAACAACAGAGTGACGATGCCCGCCGTGCGATCGCTGATCATGCGATCACTTCCTGCGACGCAGCAGCTATGCGCCGTGGCCAAAAAGACTGCAGTTCACGCTACAAAACAAATTCCACATTAGGGAGTATATAGCAAACGTCAGCCGTTTTGTTTTGCTTTTTTTCATCACGTTTTGACGCAAATTACGCCTACAGACACAGACGTGCTGCAGAAAACGCGGCAGTTCCCCACAATCAGAGCTCTCCTCCGCTTGCACCTGTTCTAGTCACGTGCCGTCACGCGCACCTGTCTCGTGGCACGCAGCAGCATAATTTCCGTTAAATTCTGGCAAACTGCCTGGTTTGAACGGTGTTGACGCTCTCCCCTCCTGCGTTTGTGACTCGTGTAGAAATTCCACAAGTACGCAGATTTGTTCTCATTTATTTATTTTCTATTTAAAGCGGCGGTCGTTTTGCTACAATTCCTGTTGACAGGGGATCACGAGGGACATTTTTTGCGTTTGATGAGACCTCTATAAAGCTTCCGCAGGGAAAAATGTACTAAGTTCGAGAGAAGCGGGAGAATGATGGGCTTGTACGGCATTCATCTACGATTTCTGCGGAACGCATGACCGCACTCAGCGTGATTGCTGTCTTTTAAAGTAAAAAGTAGTGTTTATTTGTAGCTAAGGTACAGTACACGAAGTTGTACTGTACCCATATCTAAAGGCAACTGTCGGGTCTATTGTAACAGGCACATAAAGTTCAAAAGGGGGGGGGGGGAGTGGCAACGTTCATTTCTCGCGTCAATAATAAAATTCCAAGAATGGGTGTGGTTTGTCTTCGCCTGCAGTAGCCTTTGTGTTCTTGCGTAAACGATTGATTACAGGATGCCCCCGCAGGTGTGGCGGACATCAGCTCGCTACCGTAACAACGGTTGATGCAAGTGTGATTCAGGAAACGAAACAGACTAACTGGCTCAAATAAATGAACAAATTTGTACTAAAGAGTTCACCTACACCATCCCCCATTGTTCATGAAAACTGAGTAAACGCAGTTCGAACACAAATAAACGTGGGTAACGGCGCCCGTTTCCTGAGTCGTTGGCGGTAGCCGGCCACTTCCGGGGTAGCGACCAAGCCTGTCGATACCCACACAACGTTACAGCGCCAAACGCTTACTTAGCTGCACACTGAGAGTAAAACAATGACAGTACTTGTTTTGCTAGCGCCCGAAAAGTTACGGTAATCGCAGTAACGGCCGTGCGCTTTTGTCGTCTTTGTGCCCTACTTTGCCCATCGATGGCACCACTGGCTTTTCATTCGCCTACGGGGCTACTCTGAAGAACAAGTATTAACGAGAAGGACTTGTTCATTGGGACCCGCGAGACAAGCTCAAGACTCGGTCTGTGTGAAATTTTATTATGGGGAAGCGTTAAACGTTGCATCAAACGCAAAAGTTACCATCCTCGTTCTGGTGATTGTCGGCGTCAACACAAATGCCACCAAAATGGCCAACGCCGTAAGGAGAAAACAGATAAAAAACGTGTTTAAGTTCGTGGGCACTTCAACTGGAGGCTCCAGAGTAAGTGCGTTAACACTGCGTTAAATCGGTACACTGTTAGAGTCGAACAAAAATTATGAGGGTGTTCCGCGCGACAGGCGAATGGGACGGTGGGTAAGATAAGCGCACGCGGTTGAAGCTCAGACTGTAGAGACGCCGCCGAGTGAATTGTGTTGAAATAATTTGCGTCAAATGACGAAAAAGCGAAAGCGAAGAATGAGGCCCAAACTCGGAGTTGAAGTAAAGAATTCGTTGATAATCGCTACGCTTCTTCCCCCAAAGCACGTAAATAGACGCGTTCCCTAGCATATTCATGGCGTCATTTAGAAGCCCATTCACGTCTGCAGCGGTACATTCATCTCCAACGTCTCCCGTGCTTCCCGAACTACGACTTGTCGTCACCTAGGGCTGGTGCAGTGCTGCTGCTCTGATCCTTGCATGAGTTTTGTCTGCTTCATGAAAAGCATCGACTTCAAAGCCACAAACCGGCTCTGAATACTTCCGATAAAGATTACTTTGCAAACTTCAGGGGTGAGGTTAAGTTCTAACTATAGCCACCTTGCATAGGGAAGGCAGCTCTCCCTTGCCAAGAGTGTACACAAGAGTCATTCTTCTTTGCAAAGACACAACAATTCGCAGCAAGCAAAAGAACTTGCGCAATGTAAAAGCACAGTACGAACATGCGAGACATTGGAAGCACAAGCAGCAGTTAAGAAATCCTGTCCTCGCAAGGTAAATCAGAATGCCTAGCAAGATATGCTCAGCGCTCAAGCCAGCATGAAGTGGCAGCTCGCGGATGACCGCTACGTCGGGAAAATGGGTTAACACCGCAACGTTTAAATGGAATCATAGAGCTCAATTATTATACCTGTTTTATTTTGAAAATTTACCTCGACGTTTGTTTTAAACCAATACTATTCACCACAATACCCCATGCGTTGTCTTGTTTACAGAAAAAAGAAAAGCTTGTCTATCTTGCGGAAGGCCACATCTTGCAGAACGTTATCTTGCGGAAGGCGGAAGGGAACGTTATCTGGGACTACTTCGCACTCCCGAACGTTTTCAGACTGGCTAATCTAAAAGCAACTAACTTTTCTTAACCTCACCTAACCTGATGTAACCTGTCGGGTCCAACCAAGTGTAACCTAGCCTAATGTAACCTCCCTGACCTAACATTATGTAACTCTCCTAGATATCACTTGAACAAGCAAAACTGGTCTTTTTAAAATACTTAAAAAGAAAGTACTACTACAGATGAAGAAAATAATTATCGAAAGCACAAAAATAAACAAAATAAAGCCACACAAGCACTGGGAGGACTCTTTTGGGTCATTAGGCCAAGACGTAACCGCTACACCATTCGCCATTATGCCAGACATGCCACACCGCGCCATCACAGCCTTACAAGCGGGGATGCCGTTGGACGGCACTCTAGGAATGGTTGCAGCGCTTAGCTAAGGCGCTGTCTGTTGACGCTTTACACAGGGAAAAGAGATCACTACATGTCAGTTTATTAAGTGCAATGCACTTCTTAAGCGACCCTGAACCTGCGTCCACCGGCGATGTCCGCGCACGTGGAGATGGGCGCGCGCAGCCTGGCCGCTGACATGGCACATACCCACGTGGGGGATTGGCCAAGAATCGGGCGTGAGAAGGGCTAATGCACCTGCTTAAAGGAGTACTGACACGAAATTTCAAAGCTGAGATCCGCTCTAGCAATCAAGTACAACGACAGCACAAATAGGTGTCGGTGAATAAATGCATCTTTCTTTCTTTGTAGTTGTGTGTGTGTGTGTGTGATCTCTCTTTCGCGAACATTACCGAACCGCGCAAATTCAACTCGTGCATTCGCACTTTCATATTCTTCCCCTTGGGGAAATGCGGGGAATTTTCTTTTTGACTTTAAGTGTCCACAGTCGCCCACAAATTCAAGTTGCCGCGAAATGATGCTAGCTCACGCCATTTGCGGAGACTGCAAAGTGTTTCGCTCCGTTTCTGACCAAAAATGTGGTACCACGATCATCTGTCGTTTTGTTGACGAGAGAATGACAAGTAGTGGTGGATTACGATGCCTGCTTGGCGGTTTGAAGTGCTAGGGACAAGTCTTTCTTCACCGCCACCTTATTTTATACCGTCTGAAAGTGTAGCGCGAACATTTTAAATGGCTTTATTGGCTCTTTGGAACCGTGGTTCGCTTTGCGTACAAAAACTACTCATCTTATAGATAATAGTCAAGCAAACTACATCACGCTTTATCGCTAAAAATTGTGCCCAAACTTAAAACATTTTAATAAACCTCCTGCGTTAGATATTTCATCACTGTTTGGGAACAACGGTGGACTATTGCGCGGTGCTTATCAGGTTATTATCAACGTTCTCTAGATGTGTTCAAGCAGTGGAACGACTAGGTTAGGGTTTAGTTAGTACTATCTACTTGCCACATGATAGACACTTGGGTCGCTCAAAAACGGAAAAACAATCGAGCATACTCAACGAGCACACTTCAAGCGATTGCGTGGAGTATGCTTTGTGTATGCCGACCAACCTTTCTAGGGGTCTCTTTTTAAGTGCGAATGCACTTTAAAAGCGACCCTGAATTCCGTTGACCGCCGTCCGTCCACATAGCAACAGCTGCGGGTGCGCGCGCTCCTCGTCTCCCTTGGCAACAGGGGGAGATGGCACATACCCACGTGGGAGATTGGCCAGGAATCTCCTCGTCTTCCTTGGCAACGGGGGGAGATGGGCGCGCGCTGCCTGGCCGCTGACATGGCACATACCCACGTGGGGGATTGGCCAGGAATCGGGCGTGAGAAGGGCTAATGCACCCGCTTAAAGGAGTAGTGTGCGTACCTCTTGACTCACCCACTACCATCAACGGTGGATTCGTCGACCTGGCCTTTGCGAGGAACTGTCAGATACGCGCCGTCATAGAACAACCTCTAACGGTTCATTCCAGCGACCATAAAGCGCTGATCATGGCGGTCGAGTACATCGATAACACCGGCAGGTGCTAATGTGTAAATAAATACTGCGGCACTTTACTTGCGTGTTTGTGTGTGTGTGTGTGTGTGTGATTTCATTCCCTCGCGAACATACACTTTAATTCACCAAGATTTCCAGAGAGGGACTAACGGGGTGTGTGAATCCCCACTTGATCACGCGAGGTGTTAAATGCAACTAACGGGCGAATGCCAACACAGTTTAACATAACTCCCCCTCATAGCATCACCCGTGCATTCGCACTTCCCCATGCTCCCCTTCGGGGAAATGCGGGTGAATTTTTTGTTTATGCCTTATTGCTCAACCGCGTCCGTTTTCATTGCAGTGAATCTCTTTTCTTCCTCGCTGTGGAGTCTTCGGGGTAGATTCCCCGCAGATTAAGAGTGGCTTGCCGGACTGGGCTTAAGAGAATCCACGCGTATCGTCGCTTTTATGACCGGCTATACAAACCAGTGGGATCAATCCGGGTGATCGGTTTCCCAGAGGCTATCCGAGCTTTTATGAACCGCACCAAGACAGTTGTCAACGACTCTGTAACTATCTCGGCGACAACTTCCGCGGCACAGGAGGCGAACCTAGTCCATGGACTAGGAACCATGAAAAAGATATATAACGGTCGTTTGAATTCCCACTTTGGCTTGGCCCTATATCTTGGCAGTCAATGGGGCTTTGCAAGAAAGAGATTACAATGAAAGGAACGTTTCTGTTCCTTCCTATGGAGGGTGCTCAGACTGCTAGAAATCTTACGTCAATCTACGACAACGAGAGCGTGAAGAACTGGCAAGTAGCTGGAACAGCCTAGGAGCGGTTCGCAGCAATATTATCCGGCAATTTTTTCGAGCGAAGTTTAATGTGAGAAAAACTTTTAAAACGCATTCACGTACAGACGGTGGGCTCGTCTGTTGCACAGGCAGTTGGCAGATGCTCAGCTTAGAAAACTCGTTACGGAACTGAGAAAAAGAATTGCTCTCAAGCTTTTCCAGGGTCGACCTCCCTTTTTTCTTCAAGATCTTCCTCTACACGTTCGTAAGGCGTCATTAGGTGCTTAAGCTCTCTGGCGAGTGGTGTGTGTCAAAGAAAACTTCTTGCTCTAAGAATCCCAGATAGGAAAGTCTTGGGTTTCTTTTCCGTATTTCTTTTTGCCAAATGCGGACTCTGCAAAAAGTACGCGAATGGTTATGACGTGACATCAACTACACGTTTCTTTCCATCAGCAACTGTCGTGTTTCAGCGAAGGTTCAAGAGTGTACGTGGCTGCCATTACAACCTGCAGATGGTCATCAGCGAAGTAGTTTCGAGAGGCCAAAGGAAGTTCTAGAAGTTTCGTACATAGAAGTTTCGAAGGGTAAAAATGGACAAAAACGAAACCCTTGACAAGACCACAGGGAACGTAGACCATGTGAGAAGTCACATAGGCGACACCTCGCGTCAGGGTGTGACGCCGACCGTGAATTCAGCTCAGATCACGTTCGCCTTCGAGAGCGGTGTCATCGCAATGTGCACGTCATGTTCTGCGTCGTAAGCGTTGCAAACGTCGGGAACAACCTCGTAACGCTAGATAATATGGACTACGGGGAGGGGGGGGGTAAGGGAGGGAGTTAGGAGGGAAGTAAGACGAAATGAAGAACGCACAAACTACGTTCACCTTTTTTCTCTGTGCCCATCTTTGAAAATAACGAGAGCAGAACACAAGATGGTCTCATCCAGAGGAAAATTGCCCCCATCACGACCGCTGTTGCAGATGACAGGCACCGTCTTTGATGCTAGTCACGTTCGGTTGTGTCAGCCTGATTCATGGCGACCTGTGTTAGCCAAAGCGTAGGGGAGTGGGCGTTAGGTTGATTTCAGTTGGCTGGTTGGTATGTATAGTTCAGTCATTACGTTGCCACCACGACATCACGAACATTGTTTTGTCGGGATGTTATTGTTTTCTCGTCTGCTTCAAAATGACACTTTCTTGCTATTTCTAGTTTCTTAAGGGTCCATGTGTATATTCGTGACGTTATACCTTTAAAGTGGGCTTAAAACCGTTGCTAAATGTGGCAGTTAATAAAGCAACCTGATGAGCCATAAAGGCATAAATAAAGGCATTGGGTGTTGTGCTGTGCTGGACTTTGCGTTTGCGTATGCGTATGTATGCGATTGTGGGAGATAGAGGTAGCATGTTAACTTACAAAGCAAGTTATGTCGAAATTGCTTCGGTAAACGTAGCTTCTAAGGCATGGAAGACCTTATCAGTGTGGCCAGAAATTCGCACCCGTGAAACTGGGTGGCGAGGGGCAGCCCCTGTGTTGGCCGTATGTTTAACTTATAGGGGTCCATACAGGTGCAGTGCGCAAACTTGCTTAGTGTAACTTGCGAAATTATAAATACGCCAACTAGTGCAGTCAGAGTAATGGATTTACGTAATAATAATGCACGTAATGTCCTGTGGCGTGTCCTCCAGCGTTATCACGTGTGGGTGTGTGGCCTTGTAAAGATAGGTGTCCCTTGATTGTAGGCGGTGTGACAAAGGCTGCTCAACATTATCCTGTTGAAAATTCCTCTACATCGTCCAGCAAATACACGGGAACGTACTCGAATTTAGGACTTAATGTGGTAAGGTAAATATAAAATATTCAGCACCGCACCCTGTGCCGTAAAAAAATGTCTATTTACCTCTAACAGTGTCCATTACTCATCTTTTTGTCTGCTAAAGCTGTTAGTGCACAAAGAGAAGAAGTGGTTGCACAGAAACAAACGCCAATAGTTTGCAACGGCAATGTTTTAAAATGGAAGGTTTCGTGAGCTGGTACGAGATGAACAAAAACGAAGAACTGCGGGAAATAAGTGAGCACGAGGAAGAGAACTCAGACACAGCGCTAACTCCAAACGAATTTGCATGCACAAAAGCACTCTCTTTTCTGTGATGCATCTGATTAATTTTGAAGGAAAAGAAATGAGGAATTGCAAGAAAAATGGAGACGAAAACGTGCGTTCAAAAAAAAATGACAGACAAAAATAACCAAAGAAGGGTATAAAGGAGCTGAAAATATAAAAGACTTGCCTTTAAGTAAATGTTTTTCAGCTCCACCAAGTTTGGAACATCGTCCTATAGCTCAATTTCTTGAACCAAATTAGTCGCTTTGTTGCGCAAAGAGAAACTGCTTGACCATACCACTTTCTGCACATTTGTAATAAATATAGGTTATCAGCACAGGCAGAAATTTTCTATCCCTAGAGAAACAAAACACAGGCTCCCTGCACACCCTTCAAGCACGGAGGCTTCGACTTATGGCCGTAATTAATACCATACGCTTACTCGCCTTGCCTTTTCCTGGCCTGTCCAATATGTCGTTATAACTCACCGCCACGGTCCGGTATGCATCCCCAGCCTAGAAATAGATGGGCCAGCATCGGCACGACTCTACGGCGCAGAGTAACATGGATGATGCTGGTAGAAGAGCCGCTGATTAGCAAAATTATTTAAAACACATCTATCAGGGTATGCCCGCGGAAGGTTCCTGCGTGTGAGGTGTCTGGGGCAATACAATATCTGCCGTTCATATGTGCGCAATAATTATCCCCTCCGCCAAGTACCTGCGCGCTCTCTTCTTTCACGCCTGCGAGAGGGGCCTGCAAGGTTCGAACGCTACGCCTTGTATGCGAGTGAAATTCGCAGACACTTCCGAGGAGAATGTTGCAGAATAATTGAAAGTGCTCGAGCACTTCTCCAAGGGGCTGTGTTTGGAGTTGTTTGGTGCGAGGCCTCGCAAAATAGCCTGCTTAACGAGCATTGACTAACAGTGGGTACGCCTGGGCAGCAAAGAAGACGAGTGAAAAGTCGTGCAGTTGGCAGCATTTTACGTGTACAGGGACCGTTCCGTCGTTGCACTCCGATCTCGGAGTGTAGAATGAAATAATGGCGAGGTTTACGCTCGTTTTAAAGAGTAAGACGTTTCAAATATTTCGCTAACTTTAAAATTTTCCTGTAAGTAGGTGTTTTTTAATTGTTACTTTTATTTTGCAGCTAATTTTTTACCTTTGCAACATGGTCGTCAACTGAGGAGACAGTACATCGTACCATTTTTAAAATGGACCGAGATGCTTGCATGCGCTATTCAGGAAATCAAATACCTGACGATCGTTCGAATCAATACTGCAAGAATACCGTCCATCAGGGCTGATGCGGCGGAGGTATCCCGGTACTGCCATATTGGTATTCATTGACATTGCAATACAACGCATGCGATGTTAAAACATTTCGACAAAACCGCTTTGCGATGCTGTGAAATTGCTATACTACAACGTGCGATGCAGCGACATCTCGCTGCTACAACATTTAAAGACTGCAAAATAGCGATACTGGGAATCTGTTATACTGCAGCACTTCGATGCCAGGAAAATATTGAGAAAATGGCGATAATGCGAAATTGAGATAGTGCACCATGCGATGCAACTAAATTTTGATAATGTAACTTTACAGTACTGCAACATTTCGATAGTATGTGATTTGTGCTTTTCAAACCAATCCCGCCAGCACATTTACGCGTTTGTTAGGACAATTCCCAGGCAGCACAGGACTGTTCGGCCTAAAACAGGCCGGTGTACTTTGGCCGGTGATTTTCTGTCCGGCCGTTTTCCGGCAGCCATGTTCGGCCCATTTCCAAATGTGGGCCTTTTGGCCGTATACGGCCGTACTCTCATGGCTGTCCAACGGCCAGTGTCCGTCGGCCAGTCGACCGGCTTACGGTCATACCGCCAGATTCCAGCCGTACGGCTCCGGCCATTCCAAATCCACCCGTGTACGGCCGAAGTACGGCCGCCGGAGGACAGCCGAGATGCGGTCGTCGGACTCCAGCCGGACTAAAGCTACCGGAAATACGGCCGTGCTACGGGCATTGGAGTTCAGCCACAGTAGGTTAACTGTACTGAGGCCGGTCACTGCATGTCGCGCAAGCAGATGACTCATTCGCGCAGGGCAGAAGCAGCACAAACCCAGCATTTTGGGTCCAATGCAGCCACGTCAAAGTGAGCTCGCGCGCAACCACCAGCCGTCAAGCTTTCAGCGCAGCCTTGCTTAATTACCAGCCTCAGTGGACAGCAAAATTCATTTATTAAACAGTGCTCACAAATTCTCGTTCCTTTAATTGCTGTGCCTCTTTTACTGCCGAACACAGAAAATATTCAGTTCTTTGTAGAGCTTGAATAGATGTATTGTCCAGTTCCTGATATCCTCTGTGGGGCGGCTTACCTGTAATAAACGGGGAAAGAGGAGGGGGGGGGGGAGAGGGGGGCGGAGGGCGCATACTTTAGTGGGTTGAATTTCAGAGAGATAAACTGCGCCGCTTTTAGCCAATTTCTTTTAGGGCAATATTCCGGAACACTTTCATGCTATGACTACATAAAATATTTTTATAACAGTTGCTTGACCGATTTTGATGTATATAAAACCGGCGTGAATGCCTTTACGAAGCGTTTTGGTTCTCAGCAAAACACTCACGAGCATTTAATATAACTCCTTCACAAAAAAAAGTATGTCCAGTTTTTGCCCATTTTTCTTGCAAAGACATTTTCTACTCGATCAACTTTTCTGATGATCTTGCGCAGGGCTGATCCTAAGAAGGAGCGAAGAGGTACTTTCATTTGCAATCTATTTTAATGTTGTTTTCATCAGTATACATCGACACCACTTAATAGTCCAAAAGAACTTAATTTTCTTCTAATGCCATACTACGTTCAAAAAATTCTAGACGCGTTGCGAAAGACGCCCTGGTTCAGGTGGCTGCAGTTGTATCCCTCTGTGTTCACGCAAGGAAAGGCGTAAAATTAGAGTTACGTAATTTTTTTCAAACCAATAACATAGCAATGGTAGCATGCATACAGGAAACCTTGCATACTGCAACGAATAGGGCAGTAAATATTTTGTTGGTCAAGGTTGAATGCGTATGGTTCTCAACCCGTCGGAGGCAAACTTGTGCCTCTGAAAGTTTATTTATTTATTTATTTATTTATTTATTTGATGCCTGCTTGCCTTTGCATGCATTACAGAAGGGAGATACATAACACTAAGCATTAAATATGAGACAAAATAACAAAAATAATTCTACAAAGCACGCTGAAAATCGTCAATATAAACAGTTAATGCAATCATACGTGGAAGATAATTACACTGCAGTATTGATGTAAAATAAAATGAATCGCGCAAGGCGTCAGCTTTAAAAGAATAGTTAATAATTTTCTTTAGGCTAGCGGTCCCACTTTGCGATATGTAGAATGGCGCTTGGACATACTTCTCCCCTTCTACTCCAGTTTTCGAATGATAGATATTACGAAAAAAGTTCAACCTATGGTTTCGTCTGTGATCTTTCACGTCCTGCCATTTCAGTTTACTTTTACTTTCTCTCATGCTAAGTTGAGCGTGCCAATTGACTAATACGAATCGCACTGACATATTCTGTATGTTTTCGAGCGTATCAACCAGCTCTTTCGTGTAGGGATCCACGAAAACACATGCGTACTCCAAGATTGAACGCACATGAGTGAAATACGGTTGTTGTTTTTTTCAGTTAGGTGGAGGTTCACTGAAATTTCGTTTCAGAAAGCCAAAAACATATGCAGCCGTAACTTTTATGGTGTGAACCTGCCTATTTAACCTCTAACCACTCCCTAAATAAACTCCTAGGTATTTATATTCCTCGGCCCTTGTCACAGCAGCATAATTTACGGTATACGTATTCAATTGGAATGAAGGTTTTCTTGTAAAGGTGCCGTTAACACACTGTTTAACATCCAAAAACTTTTCTGAATCAGCACACCAGGATGTTATTAAATTCGAATAAAGCTGCAGGTATACGGAATCACGTTCATTCGCTATAGTCCGGTAAACTACACAGTACTTTTGAACAAAGTTATAGTGCCAATAGTAATAACAATGCAAAAACCGATTCATTCAGTTCATAGGATGAAATGTACCACGCAGAAGGTGATATGGAACACCATCATTTGCTTTTTTTCAGTCCAAGAATATACAGTCAACCACTTTAAGCTTATCTATTCCAAGAGCCAAATCGTGCGTGAACTCAACAATCTGAGTTGAGCAAAAAAATCCTGACAAAATCCGTGTTTACTAGGTTGCTGGCGATTATGTTTAACCAAATGAGTCATATCCCAAGAGTAGCTAAGCTCACCTTCAAACATCGGAACTAAATTAACAGTTAGGCTTCGTCAGTGACAAGGCTCTGTTGTTATCGTAAATGTAAAATAATTTTTTTTTCTAAATAGGCAGTCGTAAAATCCCATGAAGTAACATAGTGCAGGGCATGAAGGTGATCCTACCTGTGCACGAGCGAGTCTCTTCTACGTTTATCACCAACAACATAGTGCAACATTGCTTGTCGCAGTTTAATGGTAAGCAGAATAACTTGCGCTTTTGCTCGCACTTGCCTTTCTTTGGTGGGGAGTCCTTGACATGGTGGCGGTTTAGCTCCTGCGTGGTGGCCGCTTGCTTGACGCCCCTGAAGGCCAGTTATTTTGGTGAACCATCTCCATCTCGGACCGGACATCTCTGCCGGGTCGATGTCTCCAATGCTCTCCATTTCTTGAGTGGGCGAATATCCTCGAGCTGATGCGTCGACGAAGCCGGCGGCAGAGGCGTGGTAGCGGCGATGACTGGCGAGGCTTACCTCACCCGTCGGTGTGGCACAGTCTTCTTGTGGCAATAAATGACATTTCGATAGCCTAAAAGGTTCCCTGTTAATGTCCAGTGAGTCCTTGCACCTTGCCCGTTCACCAACAACACTCATTACTGTTTGACAAACGATGTTCGTTCATTTAAAAGTAGAAACACGGAGCGGATTAAAAACGCGTCCCCGCCGTTCGGCTCCCTAACGGCTTTTTCCCCCCAGAAAAAAACCGGTCGGTCTCCTTCCAAACACGTCTGTGCATGAATTCGCGGCGTCCAGGCGCGTGCCGTTGTTCGGCTGTATGCCGTTTGCCGAAAAAATGACGTATAACCAGACACCTTACGTAGGCCGGTCTCCTCTTGAACACCGGTTGCCAAATATTATGTGGCCATTTGCTTGCCGTAATTTGGCCGAGGACAGCTAACCGAATGAAAAACGTATATTATGGGGCCGTACGTCGGCCGGTATCCTTCATAACACTGGTTGCCCGAAGAAAACGAATATTCTACCGCCGGACGCGCGGTTCACCATTGAAACAACGAATGCACGGCAGCCGTGCTCCGGTCGGTCTCCTTACGGACACCAACTGCCGCAAGAATACGCATATTCTGTGGCCGGTCGCTTGCCGTGCTTCGGCTGATTACCACTTCCCGAAGAAAAAACGGATGCCTTAAGGCCGTACTTCGGCCATTCTCTTTCTCAACATCGGCAGCCGTAAGAGAACTGAATATCTGGCTGCCGGTTAGCTGCCGTTGTGCGTCCGGACACGGGTGGACGGAAAAATCCCGAAGCGCTGGTTGCCGAATGTTGGCCATTCAACGCATGATCAGTGGCTGCCAGAACCTGGATGCTGTCCGGACATGCCAGAAAGCGGCCATAGACGGGCCGGTCTTGGGGCACACTTTCTGTGCCGCCTGGGAAAGTGCTGAAATAGTGTTTTGGGGAATTTGTAGACGAAAACAAGGTGGATATATCGTCGCGGGGCAGAAGCCAGAAAATACGGTATATATACACTATTTATGATTGGAAATATACGTAGCAGGAGAACGTATAGTGCGGTGGAAAAAGCGTTCGTCGTCTTCCTCCCAAATGCATCCCCGTAGCAAGTAGCAGTACCCGACATTTTGCTCGTCGTCTTCCGTTCCTTAAAGGAGTACTAACACCAAACTTTGACGCCTAAAAATGATACAATTGGCTTCAGTAGTTTGTACAGATGCCTCACAAAAATGTTTGCAGCGATCCGAGGCCGGAATCACATCTAAAATCGATTTTGATTTTCCCAGCCGCGAGCTTCCACAAATTGGCAGAACTAGCGAAATCGCTTTCGGCGTCACGAAACATCGGCCTGAGTCTCTGGCCGGTTCAGGGTGACGTCATATAGTCGTTTTCGGAACCAGAAACGATGTGCTGCGCTGCTGTTGTAGGTGGTATTCGTTTGGGCAGGAGACGTGGGCGTAGCTGTGTGAGCAATGCTTGTAAACTTTGCGTGTTCGACGTCTTTGCTCTTCATTTCGTGGCTGGCGTATGGTGTTCCCTTGCAGTGCTGCCGAAAACTGCGCGGTGCGCGATGTCGACGCGCACCGCGGCGACGCGGCGGTGCGCATCAATGAGCTCGCCCAAGTTGTGCTATGGCAAGCTCGCGGAATGCGAAGTACTGCTCGTGGAAGCCTGTCCGAGCGAATGGACGACGACGCCAAGATGCATTATGTTTCCCGCGACGACATGCAGCGCTAAATGTGGACTGAGTTCGTGCACGGCGGCGGCCGCAAGAACTGTCGCCCAAGCCAGCGGGCTCGGCGTAGCTCGGGTACAGTGATTTTAGCGCGAAGGTGGCGCCATCTTTCGGCCGCTCGCCGCACCGAGCTGCCGGCAGTGCTGGGTCGGAGCGCCCATGGAGGAATTCCTCCATGGGAGCGCCGAACCTCCACTGCCGGTCAGCGTAGGCTTATCATCTCGGCAAATATCTGAATGCCGCTTTTAAATTCAGCGCTGATAACAACCCCTAGCACCATTTTTCACCACACTAACATCTACTTTCTCCCATGTGGAACTTCTTTTGCGCGATCAGATTGATTAGAACAGTGGCGACAAGCTGTCGATATCACGGTCTGCGCCGGTTCGAGCCGCAGTGAAATTAAAAACCATAGAGTTTCTTACAGTATACACTAGAGAGGAATCTAGCGCTAGCGTCTATGCGGCTCACGTCAAGGTCGTCTGTGTCGTCATGGGCCGCCATTATACATCGCGCTCGCCTTAGTTTCATCGTTGGCTTGGATTGACACGTTTTAGTGACCGCAAATTTAAACAAAGTGCCCCAAAAACGCGTGCAATTATGTAAGTGGAAAATAAAAATAGGCTGTTTTAAAACTAAAGAAAAAAGAAGTAAAGCGTATTTTTGCCGGAATGGTTGTGCCTGCTATTCCGCAGGCCAAGTTTGTAGTTACGAACAACGTTAATATTTGGGGAGGAACCTCATTAGAGACTGTGTTTCTATTAATTTTACCATTACCTCAAATAATAAGTTGTTTGAAAAGTTTCGAAAGTTCTTTGAGCGTGCCTATGAAAACGTTGCCTTCGTGGTGAACCGGTGCACCGCGACCGCCAGCTAGTTTAACAAGAAAAAAGAAAACGTGGCGTTAAACAGTCGTGAACGATGACAAGATAGGACGCATACAAGCGCCCGTATCTGCCGTATCTTATTTTCGTCGAAGTACGTTTTGTTTCTTCTTTTCGTCGGCTACAAATTTCGCGGCGGCATATTACCCGCTCAGTCATATGTCCTTCGACTGCGGCATGAGCAACGTCAGGTGCGATAACGCATTGCCTGCTGTTTCACTGAACACGGCTTCCACAAAAATGGTGGGATTTCGGCTTCATTGTAGCTCGTAAACGTGTTATTGCATACTGAAGAAAGAAAATCCCCAAATCTGCTTAAGAACCAATTGTCATGCCAAGCCCAAGCCTAAAAGGAGGTCTTCCCATGAACCCCCATCACGACATGGCTTACGAGGCGCAGTTTCCTCTCTAGTATAGTTACTAAGAAACTCTATGTAAAAAACGGACGACGGCGAAGACATCGCCGGCCTAATCGCCTGGCCAAATAAAGTTGTTCTGTCCGTCTGTCTGTCGGGTGGCAGCGACTCATCCGAGTCTAACGATTCAGATGACATGTAGACTGCGCGGGCGAGTGCGGACCATGTGCTATCGTAGCAGACGATGCGGCGAACGTCCCTGACGTCACGGGTGACACCGTCACGTAAGACTGGCCCGCTTGCAGGCTGGCCTTCGAACGGCCATTTTCCCGCGAGGCGACCGAATTTGAAACTGGTTGCAATAAACGTGCTATAATTATTTCTATATTGGTGGCTGACGGCTTTCGGTTCGATTTTCGTAATTACAGGGCCAATAGGTATTTACAGCATAAAAACTGAAAGCGAGAAATTTAGTGCCAGTACTCCTTTAAATAAGCCCTTCACGTGACCCCGCTGAGCGGAAAAACGCCATCTCGGCGGTTCTTAGTCAGGAAATGTTCACATAGTAGTTCTACAGCCGGGCTACCTGAACATTGTCTGTGTCAAATCGGGCAAAGGAGAGCGAGGGGGGTGTTATTTCGATGGGGACCTCAGTAACTTTTCGCAAAATTTGGTGCGGTCCGCCTGCTAGGACTAACGCTACAGCAAGACGGAGCCGGCATGGCAACGCTCCATAAACTGCAAACTACAATTCATCAAGTTCTACATCTCATACGCCGTATCACAAATCGCCGACATGGCCTCAAAGAACAGGACACAATTAAAATTGTGCAAGCATTAATAACGAGCAGAATTACGTATGGAACGCCGTATCTAGCCCTGAAAAATAACGAAAAAGAAAAACTCAATATCTTGATCCGAAAAGCCTACAAATTTTCTCTCGGTTTAGCACTCACTGCTTCTACAGACAAATTATTGCAATTAGGCCTGCACAACACTTGGGAGGAATTGGCTGAAGCCCACAAAACTAGCCAATTGGAACGCCTCAAACTCACCAAGACGGGAAGACACACCCTACGAAAACTGGGTTACGAAGTCCCGAAAGAAAATAACGCTAAACAACGCATTCCTCTACGTGTTAGAGAGAAAATCACTGTCGCCCCAATACCAAGAAATATGCATCCGATCCACAACAAAGCACGACGCAAGGCAAGAGTTCAAGCTCTTCGAACTGCATACGGGAAACGGCCTGACGTTAGGTACGCGGACGCATCACTATACCCCAATAGATCAGCCCACGCCATCAGCATAGTCAATAACCAGGGACTGGAGCTAGCTTCAGCTTCTATACCTACCAAGGACATCGACACCGCCGAAGAAGCAGCCATTGTCCTTGCAGCTACCACTGGCAAAGAACATGTCATCATCCTATCAGACTCCCAGACGGCGTGTCGAAACTTTCAAATTGGACGCATTTCATCAACAGCAGCAAAAATTTTATCGGCCCACCCTGATTTACCCGAAATTTCCATCATATGGACACCGGCTCATTCATCACTGGAAGGGAATGAGGCGGCTCATGCCGCAGCCCGAGCCCACACTCACCGGGCGCCTCCTTCTGGGATGTCAGCCAGTCCTTCCATTAGCCCAACGAGAGAAATAATCCCCAGAAGGTACAGTGACATCCTGGCCCACTACCGCTTGGGAAGAAGAACCTTTCCGCCTCCACATCTCAACATGTCTCGCGAAGACACGGTCATCTACAGACAGCTACAGACTAACACATTTCCACATGGTACATTACTACACTCAATGCATCCGACACTGCACATATACACTTGTAAATTCTGCGTGGAGCCATGCACTCTCTACCACATGATATGGGAGTGCCGCCACACACCATCCCTTGCCCCAAACCCAAATCCCTCACTTGAGCAGTGGGAGGGTCGGTTGACCAGCTCCAACCCGGATCACCAACAACATCTGGTAGACCGGGCGAGACAGGCAGCCAAGACCCAGGGCTTCCTGGACTAAGGAGGTCCCCCACCTGGCGGTCAACCCAACAACATTGACTGCTCAATTAAATGTTTATTCCTCCTCCTCCTCCAGTACAACGCGGAATGAGTTTAGTAGAAACGCCAACATTGCGTTCGGGATCCACAGCACTTCCAATGGGCCAGGTCCGAAACGAGCGTAAGAATTCTTGTAGACTTGGGATGGTGTGAGGCACCCTCGAGAGATCGCATGATACAGATCAGTGCGAGCGGTGGCTTCGCCAGCATAGTGGGTTGTTGAAGCGGTAGCAAGTGGCCCAAGCTCATCGAAAGGCAATGCAGGTTCTCTACCATACGCCATGCAGAACTGTGAGTAGCCGGCCGTATCATAGAAAAGGAATTGTATGCGAATGTGACTATTATGGTGAGCGGCAGAAACATACATTCAAGGCATATTGATTAGCTTGCGATTGATCCTTTCTGGAACACCGTTCGTTTGTGGATGGTAGGCAGTAGTTAATTTGTGGTTCGCTGAACAGGAGCCGAGGATGGGCTCTGTGGCATTGCCATCGCACGGTCCACAAACCCGTTCATCTTCGCAATGCAGGCGCTGGTCCCTATCACCGTTCAGTTGCTGGTTCCTGCTCTGCTGGCCGCCTCATCGGATGTTCCAGCGTACCGCGAGCGACTCAGCTCCGGGAATGACACCGTCCTTCTCATGCGTGCTACAAACGCCTCCCGCTCCCTGCTGCGCTGCTGGCAGATCACGGGTTCACCGACGTCATCATCGTATCACCGCCGTCATCGACCACTTCAGCGACAACAGCTATAAATTGTCAGCAACCACCCGTCAAGCATTGTGGGCTCTGTGGCTGTGCCATCGCACGGTCCACTAACCCGTTCGTCTTCGCAATGCACGTTAGTGTATCCCATGACCTCTTGAATAAAAAAATGGCGATTATTTTTTGGTACAGCTACGAACCCACATTGCCGTTGTGCCCGTGCCATTCAATGTGTGAATGTCACTTGTGATTTCTTGCTTCTGTCGGGGGACGTGGAGTCCAACCTAGACCCTAACTATCTCCCTGACGACTCCCCGCCTGAAGACGCTCTTCCCGCTCACCTTATTCTTTCAGAATTGCAAAACTTATCTGCAGGTCAGTCTACACGGCTCGCGGAAGTGCAGGGTCTTAAAGCTGAGCTACTAACAAGAAATAAAGTCAAGGCTGATCTAACTAAACGTATTACGGATCTTGAAGTTCACTACCAAGGTCTTGTAACTATTAGGAAGGAAATCGAAAGAATTAATGGTAACAACGCAGAAATGGCCCGCCAAATCTGCGACTTGCAGGCGGGGTTGACGACGCTGGAAATCGTTCCAGAAGAAATAACCTAATCTTTTACGGCCTCCCTGACCCGAACCCGTCCAAAAAATTTGCAGCTTCCGAAGAAGTAATTTTTAACCACTGTCGTGACCATCTAATCTCTTGACCCTAAACTAATCGAACGTGCTCACCGCCTTGGTCGGCACCGGCATGATCGTCAACGGCCTATAATAGCCAAATTCACTTTCTTTAAAACCGAAGAGGAAATTCTCTCCAATGGACTCAAACTGAAAGGTACAAACTCAGAATTGGGGAAGATTTTTCCGAATCCGTTCGCAAAGCCCGAAAACACCTTGCCGCATTTGCCTGTGCCAAATCTGAACCCTTCATTCTGCGGTACAAGAATTTGTTTCTTGGTAAAAAAAAGATACGTTTTAAACGAAACATCCTTAACGGCAAACGAAATTTCATAGCAATCGTCCCGTCGTCCAGCAAAAAGAAAACGTCTTTCAAACTAGCCTTTCCGTCTCTGTAATCTTCACTAACATACGTAGCTTCCTTTCAAAACGCGACGCAGTATCAAATCTTGTATCGACATCGGACAGCAACATACTGGTTCTGACAGAAACGTGGTTGACGGATGACGTCACAGATAGTGAGGTTCTAGACGAATAGCCAGACTTTGTTGTTTTCCGAAAAGACAGGAAGCAAACATGTGGCGGGGGCGTGCAAATTGCTGTCAATGAGAAGTTATACTGTGCATTGATAAATATCCACTGTAAGCTCAAAATTCTCTGGTTAGTCTATCACGCTGTACGGGAAACAGTACTGCTAGGTGTGTGTTATCGGCAACCGGACAATAACCCAGATTTTGCACAAGATCTAACGATACACTCAACCAGCTAACTACTAAACATTCTGCTGGGCGTATCCTATCATTTCTAGACTTCAATTTTCCCGGCATCGATTGGAATGATGCCAACCAATTAATAACACGCCACTCCAGAACAAAAGAATCGTGTTGTAAACTTCTTGAGCATATCATAGCTAACTACATTCACAAATGTTTACATGGCCGTAATTTGCTTTCTTCTGTTCAACATGGTTTTAGAAAAAGTTCCTCTACAGTAACGCAATTACCACCCGTTCAAAGTTTTGCAGCTATTCTTGACAAGTCCGGCCAAGTAGATGCTATTTTTTTATGTTTCTCGAAAGATTTTGACGTTGTTTCTCATGTTCGCCTAATCAATAAATTACGATCAACTGGTCTTCCTGCATTTAAAATTAACTGGATATCTTCGTACCTAAGTAACCGCAAGCAATTCGTTCTCATTAATAATGACTGTTCACAATCTCTCCCCGTGTCATCTGGCGTTCCGCAAGGTAGTGTCTTAGGTCCTTTGTTGTTTCTCATATATGCAACGATATTGTGGATGTAATTACTGGACCTGTTCAAATAAGGCTGTTTGCAGATGATTGTGTATTAGTTAATGAAATAACATGCCGCGAAGACGAATCAGTATTGAATTCTAATCTTTGTAACATATACGACTGGTGTACTAAGTGCAATATGAACCGAAATGCCGACAAATCAGTTTTCATGAAAATAACCAAAAAGAAAATTTCTTTATCCTTCCCTTACAACCTTTCAGGACAACCTCTGAACGAAGTTACTGAATATAAGTACCTGAGTCTTACCCTAACAAACACCTTAATTTGGAACAAACACCTCTCAAACATTTGTGCATCATCTTTTCGCCCATTGAGTCTTTTAAGACAAGCTCAAATATGCTCCTGCAAGTGTTAAAATGCTAGCCTATACATCTATTGTAAGACCTAAATTGGAGTATGCATGCATTATCTGGGATCCTTACACAAAAACTAACATTCATGCACTTGAGATGAGTCAGCGTAAAGGAGTTCGGTTCATTTACTCGAAATACCGTTGTAACGATTCACCAACCAAACTCATGAGAGACCATAACATCCCAACCTTAGAATTCAGACGGAAAATCCAAAGATTAAAATTTCTTTACCTTCTCTAGAATAATTAATTGTCAATGAGACCAGACCACTACATCGAACCACATACCGCTCGCAGAACACGACACCGGCACGCTGACTATCTAACGCCCTACTATGCTAGAACTAACATTTTCAAATTCTGCTTTTTTCCGCGCACTGTAACCTAATGGAATCAATTACCTACATCATTCTTAAGTAGCATTGACTCAATTGACCTTATTGCAAAGTGACCTGTATTGTTAATGTGTTAAATTTCTTTCTTATGCGTTGTTTGAATGATGTCCTTAATCTTCGCGCTTTTCATGTTCTTTGAACTTCGGTTGTTGATAGTATATCGTTTGTATTTAAGTCCCTCCTGCTTGGGCCCTTCCCTGAGCCTGCAGTATTGTGTAAATAAAAATAAATTATTAAAAGGCTTGGCGTTTGCGAGACGGGCGAAAAAAAATTCAGGAAATCTTGCACTCACGCAAGACTTGAATGGAAAAGTTGTTGGTGAGAATGGCCCGACACATGGTTAAGTTCCAGTATCACTGTTTATTTGTATTGTTGCTTTGCTAATAATCGTCATATTCATCGAAGAGGTGGTGGTCTTCTTCAGTTCGGGTTGTGGACGCAAACTCATCCTCAGCAATGTAGACTTCCACCAGCTCTTCGTCATCGACCCTAGGCAGAGGTGGTGGGATCTGCAGGTCGTGTCGGGAAGGATTGGCTCACTTTCAGCCAAGTCTCCAATTATCCACAATGGTTTCTAGGGCATGCGGCAGCCGCATTGACCTCTCGCGATTAGGATGTCTTTTATACACTCCTGCACGCGAGGGCTCTACTACAGTACCGAGCCCATGCACATGACCACACGAGGAGGAACGAACGAGGGGTGCCCGCTATTACGTGCCTTTCTCGCTCCGAGCATGTGTTGCCATGGTGGAACGCTGGATTTTTTTTTTCGCTAAAGCCACTGCGCGAGCCGGGGACTCGCCGGCAGCCGCGAGGAATGCGTTCCTGAGCGCTCGGCATTTTTGGGTATTTTTTCCCTGCGACACCGAAAAGTGCGAGCCGTTGTTTGACCTAACGACGACTGGGTTCAACCACCAAGACAGCACTACAAGAGTGGATAGTGGAAGCCTGGAAAATGTCAAAATTAAGAATGTGGAAGTCTGGATAGTGGATAGTGGAAGATATTGGAAGCCTGTAAGATGTCGAAATTAAAGGGAACGTGCATAAGTAACCCGTCAGCAGCCCTGTTCGATTAGGAAAATAAGTTGTTAGACAACATCAGATAACACAGTTTGAAGTGTTTTTTTTTCTTTTCTCGTGTTTGTGTGTATGACGTGATACCTACCCATTTGATGATGCGGGGTTTTGTCAAAGAGGGTATATATGCGTTGAGTGATGAATGAAAATCGAGTTGTTAGTCTGCGCTGGTCTTTGTGTCTTTTTCTTTCAGTCACTTTCGTGTTTGTGTGTATGACGTGATACCTACTCATTTGATGATGCGGGGTTTTGTCAAAGAGGGTATATATGCGTTGAGTGATGAATGAAAATCGAGTTGTTAGTCTGCGCTGGTCTTTGTGTCTTTTTCGTTCAGTCTTCACTTTTTGTGCGATCAAGTTAGTAATTAATTATCCCCAACTAGCCCGGCTTCGCAGTTCGGTGAAGGGTAAAACCAAGGGTGGATGAAGTTGAGTTTGGCTCTGTTCGGAAATTTGTTGGTTTTGGAGGAGTCGCCAAGAGTGTTCTTGTGCGGTTGTGATCAGCACGTTGGCTGACGAGAGTTTTCTGCGGAAGAGGCGTTAGAGCATGCCTATTTATCAATGTGAGACCATGCCGTCTCTCCCGGATCTGGAACTATGGTAGGGGAATGCGCTTTCCCCGGCTCGGATATAAATCCCCGAAATACTGTGGGTGGCCTCGTTACCCTCCAGGGCAGCGTGAGACGGATTACATACGAGTTCTACAGGGGACTCTGGTGTGTGCAGTTGGATAATTTAGGTTGCCCGCCGTGGTGGTCCAGTGGATAAGGCATTGCGCTGCTGAGCGCAAGGACGGGGGTTTGATTCCCGGCTGTACGCAGTCCACAGACGCTGGAAACCGTCCAGTGGTGTGATGTGTGGCGTCGTGCGCATTACTGCCCTTCCATAATAACGTCTTGTTTTTCTGCGTCCGGTTTGCCCGGCTAATTGACGTAAAAATTTTGGCGAGCCTGCCAGGATGCAGGCGCGCGTCACGTAACGTCACATCAATTTCACGTCAAGTCACGCCACGTCTCGTCTTGCCACGTCAATTGTCACGTCAATTCGCCGAGCAAACCGGATGAAGAAAAACAATACGTTTAATATGGAAGCACAATATTGCGCACGACTCCACACATTACACCACTCCTAACTGCGGTAACGTTAAAACGTTCTGGACGCAAACACAATATACAGTCAGCTTCCGCTAACTTTCCAATTAATGTCCGTTCCTGGTTGTAGCTGTAATCTGTAGGGTCAGGTATTCGATGACCACTTGAGAGGCTTGCAGAACACGCTGCCGGAGCGCAGGGTGCGTAGCCCCAGGTACCGTTGGGAACTTGTCTCGTGTGCGCAGACCGAGCGCTCCAGCCAGGCAGCCCCGCTGGTGGTCGTTTCTGGAACCACCAAGGGTGCGTTGTCGCATTCAGGATCGTTGTCGCGCTCGGGAGGCCGGCTGGGCGGCTTTCGAGGTTCTGTGCCTAGAGATTGGTGGTGGTGGTGGTGATTTATTAACAAAGGAGGGAAGAGAAAAGGCCTGGGGATATTGTTGAACTCAACGGGGAGTTCACGCTCATACGACCCAGTCCAGGGAAGGGGATTGGGGCTTCAAAGGATAGGAAGAGAGAAGGGAGAAGAGAAGAGGGGTAGTAGAGTGGGAGATAGTCTATATCGCGTCCGTTTAGTCCATGACTCGATGGCTACAAACGCAGCGCTAGTCCTGTTGTAACCAGGAAGTTGACTAGGTGCTGGAAGACCTCGCGTCGGATGGCGTCCGGTCCCGTGGGTAACAGGAAGTCTTCTAGCTTGTGGCTTGGGGCACCGAGTCGCTGGAGTTCGGCCCGGAGTTGTGCCCTTGCGGTGTCGTGCTGCGGGCAAGAGCACAGCAAGTGCTCTAGCGTCTAGGGCTCTGGGCAGTCGGCGCAGGTGGGGTATGCTCGGCGGCCTTGGTGGTGCAAGCGCGCACCCACGTTGCAGCAATTGAGCTGCAGGTGAAGAAGGAGCTACCGGGCGTCTCTGCTAATGCGTCCGGGCAAGACCCGTGGGGCCTGGCCACTGACTACTCGGGAATCTGGATGCATGGCCTCCACCATTCATGCCAGGATAGTCCTTGCAGCGTCAAATGACACCACATCCCGGGAGGCTGGAACCCCTGCCTGGCGAGCAGCACCTTTGGCCAAGGCATCTGCAACCTCGTTGCCCGTGATGTTCACGTGCGATGGCAGCCAGTGAAGTCGCAGTGGACACCCCTGCGCTTCCACCGCATGAAGCTTGGCCGCCAGAGACCGCTCAACGTAGCCGCTAGAGCTGGCTGGCTGGTCGGCGGTACGCAGACGGAGGAGGGCAGACCGTGAGTCAGTCAGGATGATGGCCCCCCGGGCCTGGGTGCCCTGCTTGAGAAGAAAATCTGCAGCCAAGTGGAGTCCAGCCAGCTCTGCATGGGTGGATGAGGCAGGGAAGGGCAGGCTGCACACCTGGCTGGTGCCGAGTTCTAGGGCCGTGCAGGCGGCTCTGGCTCTGCCCATCGACTGTTGTACAGATCCATCCGTGTACACTTGCAGATGTCGGGCAGCGTCGCCCTGCAGCAGGGCAGCCACCTCTTGGTGGACGGCCTGGGGTGGAGTCGACCTCTTACTACGGACCCCGGCAATGTGGTGACAATGCGTAGAGCCTGCCCCATGCCTGGGGGTGGTGGCTCCAGGCGTGGCCGCTGCGGCAACGCGATGTGGCTCTCGTACGTACTGAGCAGCATGCCCATCCGAGAGTTGGGCCGGCTGCGGTAGCGCTCAAGGAGTGCCACGCCATCAGGTGTGCCCTGCAGGCGGTGGATGTGGTGGAGACCCACCTGCAAGGCCCGCATCTGGATGAGCCAGACGCCTGCCTCCGTGTATGTCGCCGCCACCGGAGGTGTGCTCGGAAGGCCCAAGCAGAGGCGGATAGCCCGGCGCTCATCCACCTCCAGCTCCTCCCACCGGCGCGGCTTGAGTTGCACTAAAGGCAGAGCATAGAGGACGGCGGACGATGCCATCCCGTGGAACACCTTCAGGGCCACGGTGTGTGTGCAGCCCTGTTCATGCGCCAGCAACCTCCGCACGCCCTGGTGGACCCTCGTTGTGCGTTTCCGAAGCGCCTTCACCGCAGGTAGCCAGGACAACTGGCAGTCGATCAGGAGCCCCAGATACTTGGCGCTAGTGCACCACGGAAGAGTCTGACCGTTCAAGGCGAGCGGCGGTGTCGTCTTGCGTGCTCTGCAGTTCCTCGAGTGCAAGATCACGGCCTGCGTTTTCGTCTCGGACAGCTGCAGGCCACGGCTTGTCAGGAAGGCGGCGACTGCCCACAGCACCCCCTGGAGACACGCCTTCACCTTGGAGAGTAGCCTCGTTGGTCCGTGCGCCCAGATGGCGATGTCGTAAGCATAGACTGCCATCCCCACTGGAAATGCAAGCCCAGCTGGGATGCAGTCCGGGAGTGGAGCCAGGACGAGGTTGAAAAGGAATGGGCTGAGCACACTCCCCTGGGGAACCCCCGAGCTGACATCTCTTGGGCTGCTCGTTGATCGGCCAACCCTGACTCGTACGGTCCGGTTAGTCAGGAACGCCCTCACGTATCTTCGGAGGTGCCCCGAAACGCCCATGCTGTCCAGGGCGTCCAGGATGGCCGTGTGAGGGACGGAGTCCAAGGCCGACTTCATGTCCAGCAGGAGCAAGGAGGCCATCTCCTTGTCGTGGCGGGCCTGCTCCAGCATAGACACCACATCTTCCAGGGAGTCAGCCGTGCAGCGGTGGCGCCTGAAGCCGCTTTGCTGCTCCTTGAAGACGCCCCGACGATCAGCAATCCACTGGAGGCGGGCCAGAATCGTGTTCTCCATCAGCTTTCCCGCCGCGGACGTCAGGGAGACCGGCCGGTACGATGCAGGCTCGGTGGGCGGCCTACCGACCTTTAGCATCGGCCTGACTAGGGCCACCCGCCAAGTAGGTGGAAGGCTGCCCTCCCTCCACACCTGGTTGAAGAGCTGTAGCAGTGGCTGCAGCTGGGTGATGTCCAGGTTCCGGAGCATTTGGTATGTCACCCCGTCAATACCAGGGGCGCTTCGCCGCTTGGGGCATCGATCCAGGGCGGCCCGCAGTTCGCAGAGTGTGATGTCACCACTGCAAATGGCCACCTCTTGCGGGTCCTGGGAAGCCACCGGAAACACGTGCACCTGGACTTCAGCGGCGGGTAGAGCCGGGGTGAATTGACCGGCTAGCCGCTCTGCCAAGGCCTCCTCAGTGATGCGCAAGGAAATGGCGGAGGCCAGCAGGGGGTGCCGGTTGGTGACGGAAGGCTGGAGAAGGGCCCGGAAGACTCTCCAAGCTTTGGCCGGATCTCTACGTGAGTCCATGCAGGAGCAGAGTGGCTCCCAGTTCTGCCTCCACCGCTGCTTGGCTCTCCTCCTGCACTATGCATCCACCCGTCGGTACGCCGTCCAGTCTTCCGAACGCCTGCTCCGGATGGCCCGCCATTGCAGCTGGTAGCGCCTGGCCCGGAGTCTCAGGAGCTCCAGGTCCGGTAGTGCCGTGTAGAGGGGTACCTCCCCCCGCAATGTCGCCTTGTTGGCGCTCTGCACGACAGCTGCCAGGAAATCGGGCTCTGGGTCCTCCACACGCTCTGCCATCTCCTTGCGGTAGACGGTCCAGTTGGTAACGGCGTAGACCCTGGTGTCTGCCCGCCTGCGATCGGCCCTGGGGGTGACTAGGATGGTGTAGTGGCCAGATCCCCAGGTGCTGGGGGCGGTTTCCCAGGTGTAGGCATACCGCTGGGACACCAGTGTGACGTCAATGTGACACAGCTGGACCGTGCACAAGGGACCAGGGCGGGTGAAGGTGGGGCTGCCTGTGTTGGCCACGAGCAGTCTGCAGGCTGTGGTAGCATCGAGTAACTCTCGTCCCCTGCGGGTGGTGCGCGGGCTGCCCGAGGCTGAGTTGTGCGTGTTAAAATCTCCATTCACGACAACGTCCGGGCCTAGGTGGGCCCGCAGCCGTCCCACTGCTGTGGCATCCCAGGGCCGCATTGGATGGACGTAGACGCTGGCCACAGTGGTGTCCGTGGACCCCATGCGCACTGTGACAGCGGCACATTCCATGGGGCCATCCACGATCGAGTCCAGGTTCACTGGAGCACTGTTGAGCACAGCCCTAACGTAGACAGCTGCCTGGGACTTGCCTGGTGGGTGGCTGGCGTCTTGGCACGGATGGCTGGTGCAAGAGCGCAGGCTGCAGCTGGTTGCGCTGGCGTGGCACACGTACCCCGGAAGCCGTAGGGTGCTGCCACAGACGTTGGTCTCCTGCAGCGCCAGTACATCGAAGTGCTCCCGCAGCAGCTGCTCTGCCAATTCCGCGTAGCGAGGCCCCAAGTGGTTGCAGTTCCACTGCAAGATGCGTGGCCGCTGACCGGTCCTACAGGGTCTGTTAGCCATGCTTGGGGGCGGGGGGGCGCAGGTGTGCCAGGGCAGCAGTGGCCGCCAGGCGTGCGGGGTCCTCAGTAGGTCGGTGACCCACCAGGCTGTGCACCAGGGCAAGAAGGATGGGCACCAACTGGTCCTGACCGGTTGCGGTTGAAGCTGCAGGCAGCTGCTCCACCCCTGTTTGTGCGGACGGCTGGGCAGGTGGGCGCCCAGCTGGCTTGCGTGGCTGGTGTTGGCGTCCCTGGGTAGCTGGAGGCTGCTGCTGCTGCTGGCGTCCCTGGGTGGCAGGACGCTGCTGCAGCTGGCGGCTGGCCTGCTGCTGGCTAGAACGTCGCCTAGCCATCTCCGCGTAGCTTGGTGGCTGTTTAGTGCGGACTGACGCTGCGGCCTCCGCTTTGGGTACTGGCTGTGGTGCGCGTGCAATGGCTGTGACCACCTTGCGTTCATGCTGCCAGCGGGGGCAGCGGGTGTCGGTGACGGGGTGCGGGCCACTGCAGTTGGTGCAGCGTGGGGTAGAGGCAGGGCACTGCTGCGCGGCGTGGCCCCCACCGCAGCGAGCACACCTCTGTTTGTCCTTGGCTGTCACATGGTCCAGTCGACCACAGCGCGCACATTGCGTGGGCCGCGGCCGACAACCACGCACCGGCAGCAGCAGCTTGTACACAGCCACAAACGGGGGAGAGCAAGGGGCCGCAAACGTGATCAGCACAGCCCCATCAGCCTTCCGTGCCACACCCCTCACCGCCACCTCACAGTCGATGTTGGCCTGGATCTCCTCGACGGAGAGTTGACGGTCAACACCAAAAACGAGACCGCGGCTTGTGCCTCGACTGGCGGGACGGCCGGCTCGGACAGCAATCCCAGCCACACTCTGAGTGGCCAGAAGGGCAGCCAAACACTCGTCCGTCTCAGCGTCAACCGCGACCACGTTCAGCCGGGTGTTCACTCTAACCTGGGACACCCCGGGGGTGGCGGCGAGTTCACGGGCGATGACCTCCCTCGATGCCGTGAGGAAGGAGGCGGCTCGATGTGTGGGACGGAACAGGCAGGTGCCGGCGGCCGGCTGCGCAATCGGGGGCCGAGCGGCCCATTTCCTGGCCTTCCGTCGTACTGCCTTGCTCTGCTGGATGGTCCACTGGCCTTCACGATGTCCGGGGGAAAGTTCCGATGCCGAGGAGTCGCCTGAAGAGCCGCCGCAGGTCGCGGTCTCCATGGGGAAGGGCCCATTCGGCTGTTTGTTGTCCTGGGTGCCGCCATCTTGCGCGTCAGCCGGATCAGCAGGGAAGGCAGCGGCGGTGGTGCTTGAGGCGAACGCCGATGCACGGTGGCTGGTGGTGCCACTGGGAGGGGGGCGGAAGCCGGTGGAAGCTCACCCGGGCGCGCCATGTCGTCTGACGGAAGAGGGGAAAGGATGGCCGCGGTGGTCACATGGGCTCGTGACGCATTCACGGCTTCCCCGAGCCGGCCCCGGAGCTTGTAGGAGCGAGCAATGGCCACCACTCGGCCCTTCTCCTTCGGCATGGCATCGTTGGCCCCGAGGTTCCACGTAGTCATCGCCATCACTCCCTCTCCGCGCTCCACGCGCCTCTCTTCCTCTTCCCCTTCTTACAGTCCCCTCCGTCAGGGGGTTGCCCATGACATTCTCCATGTCTCCTTTTTTTTCCTCTCCTTCTACTAGTCTTCTTCCGGAAGTTGGTCTCATCGAGGAATTGTAATGACAATGGGATAAAGACATCTGTGTTCAAAGCAAAGCGCGTTTTTCCTGACCTTTCTTTTATATGTGACAAAACAGCCCGGTGTACAATTAAAGCTTGACAAAACAGTCCTGCGACACAAAAGCAAAACGTCAAAACAGAAGCGGCAGAATAGTGAAACTTCGAAGCAGCACAAGGACAAAACAGCACGCCGCAAGTGTAACGGTTTAAATGGAGTCTCGTCGTCGCGGACAACTTACATGCTAGCAGTCGGTCTTTGTTTTCGCTCAACCGGCCAAGCCGCTTCTGTTCAGTGACTAGTCAGGGTCCCTCGGTCTAGACAATGGGCAGAAGTGGTTCGGCCGCTTGGACAAAGAACATTACAAATGAGCCCATGCAGGATGGCTGCGTCGCTAGTGTCGTTGCGTTGTGAGAGAGCAGTCCCCCTATATTTGACCCAACCGGTGAAACAGTTTCCACTCACGAAGTAGCAAGAGTTACAATTATTAACAGTGACTCTCGTTTGTCAGTGAGCGACAGAGATTAGCCGGGTGGTAAAATCAAACAAACTAATTTTTAACCTAACCGTCCAAACCGCTCCTCGCCAGAGTCACTGTTAATCATTGTTAGCACACACGTTTTTTCGCTGTGCTTTGTTGTCCCGTGATGTTTTTGTGGTTGCGCTCTTCCATCGCAACATGTAATGTTGGGGCTGTTTCGCTGCCTGCCCTTTTGATGCCTTGCCCTTATATTGTGCTAATTGTGCATTGGGGCTTTCTACTGATGAGACGTTAACATTTGGTACACGCACTAGACGTGCAACGAGTTCGACGTTACTTTACTTGTCGTTAGGTTGTAGGTTAAGTCAACCGCACGATAGGCCTGAACCTAAGCCTGAAAAATAACCACTTGAGGAGATTTACTAATATTTGCAACTCAATGGAACGCGCTTCATAGGACATGAATGGCATTTAATTCCCAAGTTCTGAGAAGTACTAAGTGGTCCTCAGACATTGGGGTGGGCCCTGGCAGGAAAACACATGGCATGCGCATTGGCAGCGACATACTCCATTGCCTGTGCGTCGTACCTAGCAATATTCTTTAGCAAGCCAGGCCTCTGAGCACGACGATGCGTATGGTACTGTGGTATTCTTTATAACCCATAGCCTAACACATCCCTCGGAAGTCTAAAGAATCAACATAGAGGGCGGCCGCCACATCGGGTGATACTTGGTTCCAAAATGGGCACAACTCTCGCACTTCAGGTGCTATGTAGAACTCTAAGCCTCTTCTTATGCGAGGCACACATTAAAGTTATCTAAAAGTACCAAAATACCTTGAATACTATGCCTATAATAGGGCAAAAAACACTTATCCTAAAAAAATATCAGAAGTATTTCCAAACAAAAACACCACTGCTCGTACCCCAAGCACATGCGCAACATGGCAAAATCCCACGTAGCCAAAACCACCATCGTACAACACAAAAATAAATCCGATTCCAAGCAACGATTTCGAAATCACTACCGTGTACACCTAACATCAAGAGAGGGCACGTGAAAAATTACCCGAATAACTGGGAAACATACCCTGAAGCAAAACTCGAAAACTTTCATGCATCGAAAAAAATTATAATAACCGCCTACGGAATTTATTTTGCATATAGAACGTTCGAATTCGTACGTCGTTAGAAATGCAGAGGTGTCATTGAATTTTTTTTATCGGTTTCTGGTTACCCCGCTAGGAAGAATTTCTTCCACGCCGAAGAAGGTCATTATTATCATCATCATCATCATCATTGTGGTCATCATCACCCGAATGGCGGTCGGCCGCATGGTTTTCGCATTCCGAGACTTCACCATGAAAAAAGCCCGCAGAATGTTGTCCCGCATGCGAAATACCGTCTTCATCCTCGTCACGACCGTGAGCGTGTTCGCGTTCTCCCAGCTGGGGAATTTTACAGCGCTGAAGGACTTGCTTCAGGACGAGAATCTCAAGCACATCGAATATTGGAGCCACGAAGTCGGTCAGGCTGCTCTACGTGAGGGCGAGCAGCTTGAAGCGACGCGGCTTCCGCATCGCGGAGGCTGGGCTGTGGAAGCGCGCTGTCATGAGGGCATCGATGTCCTTTTCTTCGTGCATGCCTGCTCACGACAATGGACCCGGCGGGCGGTCCTGCGCGACACCCTCGTCGAGGAGGCGGCCGCGAGGTGCTTCAACTGGGCCGCCGTGTTCTTCGTGGGTCGCCGTGCCAACGACCCACTCCTCGACGCCTGGCTCAACCTTGAGGCGGACGCCCTTGGAGACCTGGTCGTGTTCCCGTTTGAAGACGGCCACAGGACCGTAACTCCCAAGTGGGTGAACGGCATGCAATGGGTGGCCGACCACTGTCCCAACGTGCCGGTGATCGTCAAGCTGGACGACGATGTCATCGTTCACCCGTTCAAGGTGAATGTCAATGCGCCTGCGAACATCGACGCTATAGCCTTCAACAAAAGCCACGCTGTTAACCGAAAGTTAAGATCTCAGTTACTGGGACTGTAGTTGATGCCTAGTCAAAAGGTTCAACGATTGGCGCACTGTACCAAGCCAATGAAATTTCGGTTACGAACGACTTTGTTTGGAGCTGGTAAATTATGAACTAGTTCAATTCAAATAAAACCTAAAATACATAAAACGAAATATATATGCAAAAAGGTATGGTTAACGTTCTTACTTGAAGCGTTTTCAGATATGAAGCCTTCGTGGCTTAGTGGTCTTGGCAGTCCATCAAATCGGCCACATAATTTGTTTTACCGTTTTACCGAAGGGAATGGTCGTCGAGCGGACACTTCTCCAGAAAATCACATTCCTAGTCAAATATTTTCAAACCGCTATCACCATCCAGATTTGTCTGGTTACGTTCCAAACAAACGCTGCCTTCCATCTTTTGTAGATCTGCCAAAACTCAATGCGGAAAGCTCCACCACTGCGAGCGCCTCCAAGAAGGGCGTATAAACGCGGAAACCACTCTGTAACAACTACTTAACCAAGAGAAACGCTTTCGCCTTCTCATCTCGTGGGAATATGCTTAGGCATACTCTTACACCTTCTTTGTAAAACTCCCGCCAAAGCGTGACCTCAAGAAATACGTCCGTTGCCTTGTTTTGTGCAGACATGAGTGTTGGGTGTGTGAAGGTCTTGCTTAAATTTCAATGTGAAGGCATTAATTTGTCCACAATGCGTAAAACCGAAAAAGGAGTCGGCGTTAGTGGCCCGCCTCCAAACATACGTCACGGCAGAGCGTCGCGAAAAGTGTGCAACGCATTGCAGAAGAAGAAGAAGTTGTGGTTTTTTGGCACAGCAACCTCTCGGTTATAATGCGCCAGACGCAGGGTAGAATAGTTATGCAACGGTTAAAAGATGTTATTCAAGGTGTTGTGAAGATTAAAAACATTTTAAAAGGACTCAAAGATGCACATAGCTAAAACCGGTGTAAAAGGACGGTGTCCTCAAAAAATTTGAGAACGTTACTAAAATCCACCAACGGTGCAACGCATTGCAAAACCCAAAAATGGGACAGTATGATAAACGATGCCAGCCCATGGGCCGAGCCCATTCGAAAGTGGAGAGTCTTTCCAGCACGTGCCCCGCACATCAGTACTGCTAACGCATCGAGTCACTTAATGGTATCTTGTTCTCATACCCATAAATCAGTACTGCTAACGCCTGATGAGTCGCTTCTAATTTCTTATTCCTTATTAAAACTTTCATTACGACTTTTGTAATATTTTATAATACGACTGCCATCTACGGGCCGAAATAGCAGTCACACAAATAATAAGGTTTCTAGACCAAATACTGCACTTCAGACGCGATGTCACGTTCTGGAGATACGCATGGCAGGTAGGGAAGGGTTTTCTGCCATTTCACTCTGCGCATTCCAAGAATGTCAAGCGGAGATTGTCGAACACTGCCCTGAACTCGGCATTAAGCCGATAATACTACCCTGGGATGTAGAGGAGCTTCGATTGATTGTTTGCAGGTTTTAACGCGCCGATGCAACGAGGGTGAGAAGGCGCGCCGTAGTGTAGGGCTCCAGGTTAATTTTGACCACCTGAGGATCTTTAACGTTCACCGCAATCTCGTACAGACGGATGTTTTCGCTTTTCGCCTCCATCAGAAAAGCGGCCGCCGCGGTCGGTAATCGAACCCGCGTCCTCGTGCTGAGCAGCGAAACGCCTTAGCCATTGAGCCACCGCGACGAGTTGGAGAAGAGCTTCACACATCAAATCTCGAAACTGCCCAATGCAGGCTGTCCGAATCCCGTCCTGGTGTTGATTTGCGAGTCGTTGTTTCAAAAGATGAAGGGAAGTTCGCCGGGGTCCGAGCGAGGCTATTGACAGGAGCTAGCTTGCGGTTGTGCCTTATCTGCACTGAATCACACACAACATTAAGAGGAAAGCCGCCAGAGAGGGGGGGACAATTGTGACCTCAGCCCAATACAAAGGGTATGCCATGGGCCGCCATGTCAATCATCCAATGATAGAGAGACATTGCACACACAACTAACCACCGTACCAAGTGCGCAGCATGCATGCAGGGAGTTGTATACAAGCGATCGTTGCCGTGCGGGAGAAGCTACCTTGGCCAGACCGGCCGTTGTATCAATGATCGAGTTCGAGAGCTGAAGGCCGCAATAAAGAACGTTCCGCCAGGACACTTGGCGACACACTTCGAGACTGCCCCAAGTGTGAAGTGGTCTTCCATGGCGTCATGAACATGCACAAAAATATTAATAGGCTCGTGCGCGAAATCATCGAAGCAATGGAAATTGAAGAAAACATCGTCTATTGTGTCAGCAGAGCGTCGGTTCCGCTAACGGATACACAATTTATGCGCACTGTTATACTTGGACCACGTGCCTAGAGGAGTGTATAAATGTGCAAGGCGAGGCGTAATAAAATTTATTTGGTGCTGTCGGCGCTTGTGCTTCGTCTTTCGTCTTTATCTGTGTCCTGATCTAACTTTAGGCTGACCAGTATTTTTAATACCTGATGAGGTAGCTACGGTTTTTTATTCTGGTAGTCAAATATCCGTACTGCTAACACCTGAAGAACTGCTTCCGGGTTCTTATTGTCATAGCCGCATATCGGTGCTCCTAACGCCTCATGACTGACTTCCGGTTTCTCATTCCTACGTCTCAGCTTAGCCAGTACCTGCAGACGGAGTTGCCCCGGGAGCCCGCACGCCTGCACTGCTACGTTAACGGTGGCCAGCCAGTGAACAGGGAACCAGGCAGCCGCTATTTTGTGAGAACGGACGACGCCCCAATGAAGGAGTACTTCACCTACTGTTCCGGAATGGCCGTCATAATGACCTTCAACGTCATGCGAACGCTCCTTAGAGCGTCATCCAAGGTGCATCCCCACCCCACGGTAAGCCCTCTTGTCCCCTTTACGTGCCCTTCCCCCAAAAGCGACACTTCTACTCGCGAGAATACAGGCTCGAAATTCAGCTATTTTTTGTATGCACGCTCGAATATTTTAGTTGCCGCAAAGTAGACGCGGGTACTTGCGCTGTTCCGCAGTAATTTCATACTTCTATAAGCTGTTACGTATGCACTCACTCGGGTGACCTATACATCACGAGATGCTTTGCATTCAGCTACGAGAGAGGAGGAAGGCACGAATCGTCAATCGCTCCTAGTGGTGCGTTCATTTCTGCGCACCTGTTCTTTAGTGTGCCAGAGGTTTGTGTCGATTAAAGGCAGTCAAAACAAATTGCAAGCTTGGTTCATTAAACGACTGCTTTATCCCGACAACAATTACCCTAATTTTATCGTAAACTTCGAAAAAATATAGGAGATATGACAAAAAGCTTGTGAAGTGGTGGTGCCTCATTAGCCACTTTCCGGCCACTTTTTTGTAACGTCACGTAATCTTGTTTGTGTAATTATTCGGCGAAGAACTAAGCCATCTCTGAGACGAATGGCAGGAGGACTGTAGCGTGTTCCACAGTTTGGTTCGATTGCATCACTTGAGTGCTAACGCGCCGTTCACACTAAACAATAATACTTCTATTGGTTGCTCATACGACATCACCCTGCCAATAACACGCCACTGCAGCGCGAAATTTGAAAGTTGTTCTATGCTTCTTGATTTTTTTTTTGGATAAAACATACATTGTGGCCGCCATCTGGCTGAGTAAGGTACCGACGCCTGGTTCTTCAAAAATTAAACGAAGTTTTACTCCGTCTTGATGACCTTAAAATGATTCACTCCGCCATTGTTTTCCTTCCCAACGGCACTCCCCGTGCTCGGTCCAAATTTGCAAGATTTCCCACTCAGGACATCGCGAAAGGTACAGTGGGAAGAAGGTGGTTAACGCCCATGTTGCATTAATTTACGTGCAAATTCGGCGACGCGACGCCCTCTTGTGGGGTAGCCATCTTTCTTCGCAGCTGCTAAAACTTGCGAAGTTATTGGCTGCCGGTGAAGTTATTCCTGCGAACGCTACGGACCGCCAACACCACCAAACAATGCGTATTCCGCTAGATAAAAGAATCTATTTCATGGTCTGCTTGTTCTGCAGGAAACGCTATTTTTACTGACAGAGCTGGTGCAAGGCAAGGCAGGCGGAATGTCACGTTGAGATTTTAATAAGTACAGTCAAATCATCTTAAAAATCCCTCTGTTCTGCTAAACCTGGTAGATGAATATAGTGGAAAGAAAGGAGCCTAACGTTTGAGTTAATATTTGGGCGCCAGATGTTCGGTTTGTAAGAGGAGAGGGGCGTGCATTGCGTGTTATTCATTGAATATTGGAACGTTGCTCACAAGCAACAGTCCTCTTGAAAGCCACCAAGTGTCCGTTATTACCATTCCAGCCACTAAGAGGGTGTCCCATTTGCGGGAAGCCTTCTCTTGAACTGGGAGTACTCGTCGTCGCACCAATGTTTAACCACACGTCGAGACCCGGACTGACGGGAAAAAAATGGTTATTTTTCACCGTTTCGAAGTGTTGATTCTGTGAGCATTGTTGGGGGAGGTCCGCCTGGCAGCGTTGAGCCATCCATCGTTTGTCATATACAGCCTGCAGAGGCTACGTTGCGGCTACAATATATTTCCTATACAGGACGGAAAAAATGTACTTCTTTCAGTACGCAAAGCATGAATGAAAAGCGAAGATGGGCTGCACATTGCGTAACGCTATTTAAAACGTACGCAAACGCCGTTACTTACGAAAACACACCAGTACAAACAACTATTCATTCAGATAATTTTACGCAAACATTTCTCCATTTGCAAGAAAATTGTCTCTTCACTTCTATGTGCATGTCTTCAGAGAACTTCCCCGTCAAGCCTCTACTCTCCTCCGCTATCCTGTCAACTCATCCCCTCCCGTTCCGTTCGTACCAGGATAAATACAATGGGGGTTTGTTTTATTGAATTCAGTTTTTCGCGCTTCCACTGTTCGCGCGCGATCATTTGGAACAATTCGATTTTGGTGGACTTGGAATACCGCCTCGAGGTCTAGTCTTGGGTTTCAAGCTCTTTTTGTATGTTTTGATCCAAGTATGGTTTTTACTCGTATTTTCAATTGATCCCGCTAAGATAACGCACACTTGCAGTCTCAGTTAAAAGCACGCTGCCAGAGCCATCTATGAATTGATGGTTGGCCTTCAATGTGCCTGATGTTTTCTTTTTGATGTACGAACGCGTTTTCTATCTTTAGCGATTTCGAAAGGTTTTCGATATATAAACCTCCCGTTCCAGAATTTGGTTTTACCGTTTCGGCTGCGTGGCTGAATCGAAGGTCAGTCACTCAGACTTACAGACCAACATTGGTTGGTTTAGGTAGCCCCGCCAACGAGTTTCGTCTTTAAAAGACCGTGCCTTGATGGCGCTGCCATAATGGTAGTTAACTGACACTTTCATGGCTTTAGGCCAGAAAAAAAGATAAATAAGAAAGAAAGGGGAGCTTCAAAATGGCAGCAGAAGTGACGGATGCGCTTTCGAAACGGAGACTCCGGTCTTATTCGGCTTCTGCTAGAGGCACCGCTTGGGCACTAAGCTCTTCCTCCCTGTACGAACATCGTCTATGTGAAGACTGCAGTTGCAGCCGTCTTGGGCCCAGTTTCCCTGCTTTTGCATACACGAAACGTTCCTTCGTATTGGCCCACGGGGCCTGGTCTTCTGGAGGAGGGAGGAATGTAAGGTGTATATAGCACCCTCTCTGTCAACCAACACGACCCACTATTTTATAGTTTACTGTGTCACGACACGGTTGAGTGTGTGTGGAGAAATAAAAAGTTAAAACGACGCACAGCTGACAACAGCGACGTGGCTGGCGGCCCTGGTCAGCTTAGCCCTTCATAATCAGCGCTCACTGATCCAGAGGGCTAAGGCAGCAGTCATTGCATCTCTAGCCCTGGTCCTCTGGTTCGACCTAGGCATTCTATTTTAAGTGCAGAGCACTTTAAGGGCTCGCCTTATCGTCATAACTCCTCCGGGATCATGGCGTCACGCGCCAAAACAGGGGCTTCGAAAAGATAACTGTTTCCGCTAGTCGCGGTAGAACCTGCGTCTCTCACGTTACTAAGCTCATGTCTGCCCCATCTGGCCGCCGAAGGCTCACGTGACCTTGACCGAACGAGTGCGAACGCGTCTCACCTCGGCTCCGTGAAAATGCTTTCTTTTGGTGCGGAAGAATTTCGCCCAGGCATCTAAATTTGTGAGTACTTATTCAGTTAAGTCTCCGGCACCGTCCGGTGAAGGAATTTTAAAATTCCGACCATTTTTCGGCATTTTACGCCAGTTTAAGTTTTGAAGCGGTCGGCCGCCAGCTAACCCTATCGAGGCCGTGAGGCCTAGCGACGACTTCGGCCGCCATGCCGGGCTCCACGATGGCGGAGGGCGACTCATCGTCTTCGCCGAATGCACCGAGTGACATGGAACTGTCATCGGACGTCAACCGCGAATTTGTGAGTTGTGGCGCAGGCCGCACTGTGGTTCGGGTGCGCGGGACTTCGTGCGACGAGTCGACGTCGGGTCCCTGCGCCGGGTGGACGGTCGCCACGCGACGAAGCCGTCCCAAGGAACGAAGCCCGCCTTCCTCAACAACAGCATCGACGCCGGCTAATTCGCAGCGAGCCGCGCAAACCGGTAAGCGTTCCCATCTTTCGAGAGTGCAATTCGCCGAGAAAGTCAATAAGACCGTCGCAAGATCAGCAAGGATGCCGCGCATGCCCGCCGAACATGAGAAAATCGTGGTTAGGCCTAGAGGCGGCATGGTCATCAAGAACATCGAGCCCCTTGCGTTCAACCGGGATATGGCGGCCGCCGCCAAGGTAGACTACAATGCATTTAAGACGGATACCACATACCCGAACGTCGGACAGAACATCTTGGTAATCAGTACCCCCAGCCAGGAGCGAGCAGTGGCCTACGCCAACGTCAGAGCCATTTTCTTGCAAGGCAGACAGTATGAAATTTACGCCTACAGAGCGGCACCGGAGAACACAACGAAAGGCCTAATTTATAACATCTCGAAATCCTATTCCCAAGCGGAATTAGAAGAGTGTGTCATAAATGAGGCAAACCCCACGGCAATTGCAATCAAACGAATTGGAGAAACGAGAACGGTCGTTGTTCTCTTCGAGGGCCAGCGCGTCCCCCAATTTGTGAACTTCGCCGGCTACATGTCGCGCTGCAAGTTATACAAACAGCACCGTGAAATCTGCCGCACTTGCGGTCAAGTAGGCCACCACAGAGATGTCTGCCCGCGCCCGAACGTGACTATCTGCTTCGCCTGCGGGATCGTCAACCACCCCCAAGATCATGAAGCACACTGCCAGCCCAAGTGCAAGCTTTGTGGCGGGCCGCACGCTTCGGGCACGGGCAATTGCCCAAACAAGTACAAGACTCCTTACATCGAGAGGAAGCGGGAACACGAACGCAAGATGGAGGAGAGCAAGATGGCTGCCAGCAAAGGCAAGGTCACCTTCTCGAGCGGAAACTTTCCACCGCTGGGAAAGCAACAACAAGGACAACCCGGTCAAGGCCGCGATAAGAGCAAGAGCCCTGGCCGGAGCAAAGAGAGAGAGCACAGCGGCACCAGAAGACCTCCTCTCTCAGGAAAGTCATGGGCAGCCGTGGCTGCAAATAAGCAACGTCTGCGCACTGCGTCAGCCGACGCTAAAGGTCACCAGACGGCGAGACATCCCTCCTTCCAGAGAGAGGGAAAGAAGAACAACACAGAAGTTGCCGAGCTGAAAGCGCTCGTCAACCAATTGCAGGGGACGATCGCAACTCAGCAGAAAATGATCGAACAGCTCGTGCAAGCTGCAAGGACACCGCAGCTGCAGCAGCAGGAACAACCAATCTTCGGTGGGGCGAAATCCGGAGGTTGGCAGCTGGGACAGGTCCCACAACTCCCAACTCTAACCCCTCCCAAGACAACTGCGCCGGTCAATCTCCAACCACTGGCCAAAATGAGGAAACGCGCAGTCACCAGCCAGCAAGGTGACGAAGAAAGCGAAGACACCATGACGTCGGAATGCGGCAACGTCATCGACGAAGGCCGCGAAGATAACAACATTAATTACGGCGCCCGGATACGCAAACAAGGACAGCGTGTCGATAGGCTCGCGGGTCAAGTAGATAGGCTCGCGAGCCAGTTCCGGGCCCTCAATGCAAGAATGACCACCCTCGAAGATAGGGTGAACAAAGGCTTCGCCAGATTGGAACAGCTCATTGTAGAGAGATTAGGCGGCGCAAGCCCCGGGCAACAAGAAGAAACAATGTCTCCTCATAATGGCCCCTACGCATAATCTGGGCTCCATTAAGATATGGCACTGGAATGCAAATGGATACCGTAACAGACGGGCGTCACTGCAATTACTGATACAATCGATGATTTCACCTCCAGATATCATCATGATACAGGAAACACACATGGAGGAATCTCCAAAATTGCTCGGTTATCGCGCTCACGCGGTACCCCCCAGCAAGAGACCGGCCGCCAAGGGCACCGCACAAGGCGTGCGCACTTTCATCAAGAAAGGCATCACCTTCGTCGAGGGCGGCGACCTCTTGGCCAAGGAATCAATCCTAGAATCGTGCACCACCGAGACCGTTGTCGGCAAGAAAAGAAAAGGCACCCTTCTCGTGGTAAACGCATACAGCAATCCGCAACACCGCAGCCAAAGATTCCGCAACATCTTCCAGAAAATACTCCAGAAGGCAGCGGGGTCGCCCGCGGTCGTGGCAGGGGACTTCAATCCTCCACATCAGGAGCTGGGGTACCCTCGCACTACGGCCAAGGGCAAATCACTCCTCGAAGAAGCAGAAGCAATGGGTTTCACCTTGCTCTCAAATCCGCAACAACCGTCAAGAATTGGCACATCCACCGCCAGAGATACCACCCCGGACCTGGCCTTTGTCCTCCTCCCTCAAGGCGGCAACGTCACCTGGGAGAACACCGGCACAAATCTCGGCAGTGACCATAACATCATTGAAATTATCGTGCCCCTGGGCATGCCGGTATCGAAGATCCCGCAGCGCAAACAGCGCCTTACTGACTGGAACGCCTTCCGATCGCAAGCGCTGGCGCCGGAAATCGAGACTTTGGACGAATGAACCAGCCAACTGGCGACAGCCGTGGCACGGGCCACTGAAGAGATTGAAGGAGATGAGGACCTCCCCAACATGGACCCCAAATTAGCACACCTCATAGTAGCCCGCCGCTCGCTGCAGCAGAGGTGGAGGAAACAAAGGCAGAACAGAACCCTGCGCAAGCGAGTGGCCCAGCTCGGTCGAGAAATCGATAAGTACAGCCGCCAGCTATGTGCGCAGCAGTGGCGTGCCGTCTGCAATGAGATGGACGGACAGCTTCACGTCAGCCGGACGTGGAAGTTGCTCCGACACCTCAGGGACGAAACGCAAAGCAAATCATACCAACAGCACCGGCTGTCGCAGATTATGCACGCCGCCATCAAAGAACACGGCGAGAGCGAGGTCTGCAGACGCCTCAACGACAACTATCTCCCGGCCACGGCTCAATACTGCCACCCCGAATATCAAGGACCCGACAATCTGGACCTGGACGCTGACATACAGGAGTGGGAAGTGAGGCAAGTGCTTCAGGACCTCAACTGTAAATCGGCAGCCGGACCAGACAAAATCAGTAATAAGGCGCTGCGAAACCTCAACGACACGGGGATCACAGCGCTGACAAGGTATTACAACCGCTGCTAGAGAGAAGGATTCGTGCCCAAGCAATGGCGCACGGCCCTCACGGTTCTCATCCCCAAGCCGAACAAACCCCCGGGGATCGACAACCTCCGGCCAATCTCCCTCACCTCCTGTATAGGCAAAGTGCTGGAGCACGTACTGAACCGAAGATGGACAGAGTTCATGGAAACAAAGGAGCTATATCCCCCCACGATGCTGGGCTTCAGACCGAAGCTCAGCACGCAGGACGCGATGCTCATGATCCACAAGGACTTGCTGGAAGCACCCAGCAAGGTGGATAACCGCGCCATCCTCGGATTAGATGTCAAGAGTGCTTTTGACAACGTCCTCCACTCAGCCATCCTCAAGCAAGTCGAAACGCTCGGTCTGGGCAAACGCACGTACGCGTACATAAGGGCCTTCCTAACTGACAGAACCGCGCGGCTACAAGTCGGCGAACTGCAGCTGGAAGAACGCAAGCTAGGCAGCATGGGCACACCACAGGGAGCGGTGATCTCGCCCTTCCTGTTCAACCTAGTAATGATTCCGGTGGCCCGCCGCCTCAGTCAACTAGAGCACGTCCGCCACACGATATACGCGGACGATGTGACGATCTGGGTCAAGGGAGGTCCGACCGGCCGCATCGAGGAGTGCCTCCAAGCTGCCGTAAGGCAGGTAGAAGAAGGTCTCCGAGGCACCGGCCTCCACTGCTTTCCCCAGAAGTCAGAACTACTGATCCTCCCCCCATCGGGACGCAACCGCAATTCGGCCGAAGCGGAAGCTGCGAAGATCAGCGTCCAAACGAGCGACGGCGCAGACATCCCCCGGGTATCCGAGATCCGGGTCCTAGGTATGCACATCAACACGGGCACGGGTAACCACGCTGCCCTGACCAAGATAACCACGAAGATCGGAATCGCCTCCCGGCTAGTCAAACAAATCACCTCGAGGAGATCCGGGTTGAGGGAAGAGAACCTTTTCTGACTTCTTCAATCCTTCGTGGTCAGCCACGTTGCCTATGTGGGCGCCTTCCACAGATGGCAGCAACACGAAAAAGACAAGATCAACGCGGCCATCAGAAAAGCCTACAAGTCTGCCCTCGGCCTGCTGGGATGCACTAGAAATAGTGCCCTAGCCGGGCTGGGGGTGCACAACACCTTGGACGAGATCAGCGAGGCCCAGCGCATCTCTCAGCTCGTCCACCTGGGCACTACAACGACGGGCCGGAGCATCCTCCAGGCTGCTGGCATGAACCCGCTAGGAAGCGCGGAAGACGCAGACGGCCCCCCTCAGGGGAAGATCGACCGACGTTCATCCCCTACCGAAGAACATGCACCCCACCCACGACGTGGAACGACGCACAGCCAGGGCCAAGGCGCTGGCACACACCTACGGAGACGACCGCCATGCTTACTTCGTGGACGTCGCTCGAGTTCCTCGCAGACGACAGACGTACGTGACTGCTGTCGTGCGGGCCAGCAGCGGACAGCTGGTTAATGCCTGCAGCGTGGAAGCAGATTCGCCGGAGCAAGCGGAAGAAGTCGCCATTGCTCTGGCCCTCAAGAGCGCAAACGGGATAGGGACGATCCTGAGCGACTCGAAATCGGCAATCAAGAACTACGGAAGAGGGAGAGTGGGCCCGAAGGCGCTCAGACTTCTTCCGAGGGGACTACCAAGCCATGTGTACCTCCGCTGGTTCCCGGCCCATATGGGCCGTCTTCCCGGAGGAGTACCGAACCGGAACGAAAAAGCGGACGTCGCCGCCCGTGAGCTCGCACACCGAGTGGCGACACCCCCCGATCTTCAAGTACGGGACGGGCACCTCTCCCCCAATGACGAGGAAGATGCAGAAGAAGACCAAGACCCTGTGCTCAGCTACGGTGAACTATTGCGGTGGCACCGGGACCAGAGGAGGACCTTCCCCCCTCCGCACCCGAAGCTCACCAAGCAAGAAGAAGTGACGTTACGCCGGCTACAGACGGACTCCGTCGTTACCCCGGCCCTTGCGAGACACGTCGCTCCCGGGCTCTACAAGAGTGATCTGTGCAGTGTATGCAAGACGGTTCCCGCGACTCTCGGTCATCTACTGAGTGAGTGTAGTGATAGTGACACTAGCAACAGAAGTAATGGCGTGAGGCCATGTGTGCCGGATGAAATCCCGGTGGACTTCATGGGATTGCTCCGTTCGGGTAACCACGAACTGCAACGTGCAGCCATCCATCGGCTCGAGAGGGCCTTGGCTAGGCAAGAGCGAACGGAGGAAACTCCTAGTAGTTCGAGCCCGGCCGGCATCTCTTGAGGTCTAGCAAGACAGGGACCCCCTGCCCTGCGCGGTTTTGGGGTGCTTCCGCACGCAGGAATTATGAATAAAGTCTTTTCTCTCTCTCTCTGGCCGCCGAACCTCACGTTAGTCACATGGTAAGTGTTGCGCGTGGTATCTGCGCAGCGCCACTGTCACGGAGGCTGCTTTTGCTTGGCGACAAAAAGTACACAGAAATATAAAAAAGGAAAGACGCCGTGAAATATTTCATTATTGCCCTTAATGAAAAGTCAATGAGACGGCCTCTTCATGGGCCTTTTTCTGGTGCTCCGCCACCCTCTCTTGACGGCTTTCGCTATCAATTCCAGGCTGATACTGAAACTAGTCACAAGATGGTGCCACAGCCGCTCTGGCGAACCACTACTCCGTACTTCGGCAGCTTCCACGTTGAGTGGAACTGCTTTCTTTCTGCTCCGCTCTCCATTCCCCACTTTCATTTGCCCCTAATACACGACTTTCCATCCATTCAAAGAGTTGAAGCTGAAATTACGCGAACGTGCTAACGTTTACACAAGTACGTATTTCTTTTTCCGTGCCAACGCAGGACGACGCATACGTGACCGGCGACCTCGCTCTGCTCCAGGGAGTCGGCCACGTCGAAATTAGTCGCTTGTACATCTATGAACCCCTTCGAGAACCAAACGGAAGCTGCGTTGTCATCGGCGATTGCATCTTCATGCACTGGCCGGTCGTTGCAGGTGGGAAGGCCGTTGAAGAAGTCGCGCGGACCCTGGACGCTCGCTTCTACTGGTCTGTCCTGCTCGCGGACCGAATGGTGCATGCGGGAAAGAGTCTGGACTTATCATCCAGGCTGAAGTCCCGGGACTATGCACTTGCTTTCCAAGAGACTAGGGCAGTGCTGGTCAAACGCAACAGCATTGGTAAAATGCAACAAGCGCCTCTCCCGTATCCATAGCTGACGTTGAATTTTCTCGAAAGATTTTCTTGGACGCTAAGCGGAAATAGGGCTCTACCAGACGGGCGTAGTCCGATGCTTGAGAGTGCATATGTGTATATGCTCACCTGCATGTAAAAATAAATCCGACTGTGGTTACGTACATCATGTCGCATTGTTCTCCCCTGGAGCATACCTTGTGGGAAAATGGCATTATGATTGCTACCCATACAAACTTTTGTTGCTAACCGGTGGGTTGATATACGAAAGCGATTTCTGTCTGCTCCATACGAAAGAGCAGATTCTCCCCCATGTGCAGTGACATTCCTTGTATAAGCAATTTACTCATATGGTTTCAGTGACATACGTATCATCGTTTCTTATTCTTATAAAGCGACATACCCGACATTTTACGGCAAAATATTAGGGCGCTAACGCTGGGCCGGAGTTTTTTGTGTTGGTAAGTATTACCCCTGTCAAACGGGCACTTTGAATCGCAATTGAGGCGGTCCGCATGGGGCCCTGATACACGGACGTTTCAATCGCGTTCGAGCGCAATCCCGCTCGAACCAAATCCTGGTTTCCAAAATGCAATTAAGGTTTTCAAGCGCGACCAGGCGAAAGCTGTGATACTGTTGTTCCCGCTGAGTAATCGCACAGAAGTTGACAACATAAACTAATGCCCCAAATTGTATCTAATAACTTGATCCAAACAATTGTGAGGCAACATTTATATAGTTACGTATGCCTACAACTACGGAAATCTCCCAGACGCCGGGCGCGAAGCCCATTTTTCGGTGCCACATGGCGTACGTGAGTTTAACCGGTGCAACTCCATCGTGATTGAAACGTGCCGTGTAGCATTGGCGGTGCGTCGGGCACGCTCGAAAATTTAATCGCGCTTCCCTTCAATCCAGATAGAAAGTGCCCTTCTGACAGGGGTATTACAGAAGTAGCCGACTAGGAAAAGGCTCTCAGGGGCCTTTTGAAATTAGCAGAACATTAGTACCACACCTTAGGAATATCGGGAGCACTTTTATAATACCTGAGTATGTCCTTACAACACGCTTATTGCCCCATGTGTAGAGGTTAACCGTAGGTTTAAAAGTGCGTCAGATCTGAATGGCCCAGCGGATGGCAGGAAAAATTCTATCCTTTGTCCTTGATGCTAGAATGGTAGAACTCGATGAGCTAGAAACATTGTGTTATTCCCGTTAAAACAAACAAATTTTGAGACTTCATGTCTTTTTAGGAAATTGTTCGGTGCCTGCGGTCTCTTGTTTGGGTTTTTACAACCAACTTAACAATAGCTGTGTTAAACAGAATCAATTTAAAGGGGCTACGCCCAGTCGTCTTCGGAAGCTTATCTGCGCATGTGTATTTCGGTTCAGATTCCTTCCTTTTATTAAGTGTTAATTAATTTTCTGTGTGTTTTTGGATGAACCAACAAAAAGGAGAAAAAAAACGGGCGCAGTTGGCGTTTCTGGTATTTTCTCAGTGGGGCAGTTAGGGTAATTTAAAAAAGAGAATGTCGAGAAGACCAAAATGCTCCTGGTAAACTTGGTCTCGGCGTAATTACAGGCAAAGCCATTCACTAAAGCCGGGAGAAGAGATAGGACGGAAGAGATAGGACGGACCCGCCGTGAAGAGGTCGTGCTTCGAAGAATCCGCCTGGGCGTCTCTCTGACGCCAGCTGTGCGAGCAACGCAGACTTCTAGTCTTGCAGATCTCTTCTCGACCTCCCCTACTGCCCTGCTCCTACTGCTGCGGTGACATTGGAACACTTGCTAGGGACGTGCGCAGTGCTTCAATGAACCCGAGCTGGACACATGGGGCCCACAGGGCATCGCCTAGGCGAACCTTCCGATATTGATCGGTGGACGCACGGCCCACTTTACAAGAAACTGTTGGATTTCCGAAACTTGACTCTATAGTTTTCTGTAGTGTGCCCGCCTCACATGGTGTGTTTTTCTTTTTCTTTTGTTTGCTTGCCTTGTGTGTCGTACCCCTGTTCTGTTTTGTATACTGCTTTCCTGTTACCTATGCCCTGTGGCCAAATGGCGCAACTAAAAAAAGATTCGAGGGCTTTTGTGCACGTCCAGATGGTCGGCGCCAATATGGCCGGTTCTGTCCAGAATTTGCACACTGCAGGGGCCATTCATAAATCGGTTCTAAATGAACACTATTATTTTTTATCTCACGTAAAGCGGAGATAATTTCTCAGGACTACTGGCAATGGTGAATTCTCGCGGAAGGAGAGGAGGACGGTTGTCATCATGAAAATATTATACTTGCCCTAAAACAAGTAGTGTTGTGCAAGAGCGCTCAGACCAAATTCCCTTCATCTGGCGACGCACGACGGCCGCACCGATTCGCGCCTCTGTCAGACTGCCCGCGGCAGACGGGCCCCGAATTGCTGGCGCCGCAGAATCCCCTCTCCTTTTAACTTCTCAACGGCTGGCCGGAATCATGCCTCGGACAAACTGCCCGCGGCAAACGCGCAGCGACATGTCTGGAGATGGTGCCGCTATATTGCTTCCCCTTTCCCCGTCGTGGCGGCTCGGCGAACGCAACCACTTCGCCTCCATTCGTCAGATTCAAACTTCGGCTAGCGAGAGTCCTGATTCGAGCAATTCAAACTGCTCGTGGCTACAACGGACTTCTGGGGGTATAAAGCCCTCCCGGAAGCACAGCGAGGTTTGCCGTTTTCGGAGGCGCCTAGTTGAGACGTGCTGTCGCCTTAATGCGAGCCATGTAACGCTGTTGTTAGCCTTGTACCTTCTGCATATAAATGTGTCTGCAACTTTTCGTCGGCTCAAAAACTTCATCGCTCTGCTCTGCGCCGCGTCGATAGCGGACGGAGCGAGGCAACGTCGCTACACAGGTGACTGCGCTCCGATAGCCAGTCGCAACAGTGGTGGCTACGGTAGTCATCTGTGCGATGCCCTAAACACGTTACACGTACGTTTTCTTACAATATGCAGGCGGTTTTTTTGTGCCCTCATCTTTCAAAAAGGCGCAACGTGGTGATTGACAAAACAAGCCCACCTAATCACCGTCTCTCACTGCTACAATACCATGTAAATTGGCGTTGGTAGAACACTCTGATGATATCTGCTAAACAGCAGCTAATTCTTTTGTCATGCTTTGGGCGTTTTGGCGCCACTCGCCGCTGTATCTTTTATGTGTTTTGGTATTATGAAACAAACATTCAATGGAACTTGTAGGTTTAGGAACGAGGAAGAAAAGTTTGCAATACGAGGAGCGCGGGTGACTGAACCCACTGAACCCCATGTTATTAGCCATAGAGTACGTAACAAAAAAAAGACGATGTAAGAGCAACCCCACCAGCTTGATTGCTATTCCTTGCCCGTATTCGCGTTGCATCCACACAACTGGTGTGCAGAAATAATTATTGAGTGATGGAGTGTAACTGCAACACAGCGACCGTCTCTTCATCGCTGTCTCTTCCTCCCCACTCCTCGCCCTGACTTTTTACGGACCAGGCTACACCTCATCGAAGCGGCGGTGACCGGTGGCCCGAGAGGAAGAATATGCCACAGGAAGTCTGGTCGTCAGCGCCCTCGGTGACCTCATGCTAGTGACCCCTCCCCCTTTTGCCCTGTAACAGCTGTGATGGCGAAGCCAGCGCTGACCGGGCGGATAATCTGTCGCGCACAATTACCGAAATAGCTTTATAGCAGGCGGGGGCATGGGTGGCCAGAGACTGGATAGCTGTACGCGACGAGGTCACCCGAAGAGTAACCGAAATGAAAGAAAAAGTAAAAAGCACCACAAACGCGAAGAAATTGCCTGCGTCTCTCACTGGACTGCGTTGTTCCACCAAGTGTACTCGCGCAGTGTACAGCGAAAGGAGGGCCCGTGACCGTATGATTCAATGTGAGGTTACCAGACTCCGATAGCTGCGGCTGTACTGCGAGCTGTTGCACAGGATGGCTGTATCGTAACACGGATAATACATCACCTTTAGCTAAGCTTCTCTTGGCCCACGCCCTCCGGGCTCAACATGTAAACACCCTGCACCCCACGCGGCCTCTCCAGCCTTCTCAAGGAGCCCAGCTGTTTTGGGTTGAACTGTCCGCGTTTAAGAAGTCCCAATCTACAAACAGCCCGCCTTCTGCTCCAAGTTCCCCCACTTGGCGTAGCTTCTTCCTGCTTCAATAAAGTCTATCTCCTTCTCCATGCAGACATATCACCCGGAGTCAAAGACCTGAACTGCGCTTTTTGTGTCCACCAAGATTGCACTGGGCGAAGCACATGCTCGAGCGTGGGCATGTCACGTATGACAAGAGCATCTCAACTTTATCCAATTGTCTTAAAATTATATTACGTGGTAACGCCACTAGTTAATTTTCATGCTACAAACGAACCAATCACACAGTTCCTATCACGCATGTGGCAGCAGCAGCTGATGTCTATCTTCACCGTCTCCGTTCCACCCCTAATTATTATAGATAGACTGTTGGGAGTGGTCCAAGTAGATTTGTAATAATCATGGGCTGCCCACAGCAAGAACATCTGGAATAATACAATAAACCTACATTTCCTAAGTTTTTGAGAAAGATTTCTTTTGTATTTGGTATACCAAAGCTCTCTTCATGGTCTCTTTACATGCACATGCGGATACCTTTTGACCTCTCCGGGTTTTCTACCATTACCCTCTTTCAAGATTATTGTACTTACACAACAAGAGCCTCGCGCTCATGTGAGAAGGGCATCGGTCTCAAACGAGCTTCCAGTGCTAGAGGACAAGCAATCGATGAATCTCAAACAATACATGGTCTGGACTTGCTAAAGAGCAATCTGCTGCTATGAACATTGCAGCATTTTCCTTTGATGTCCCCCTTCCCTACCCGGAGACCATTTCACCCTGGTTTTCATGCACAAAAGGCTGAATCAATTTCTCTGGGACACTGCCTTTCGATTTCCTGCGCCTCGCCTCCTTCAGGGGCTCTGCAGCGTCCCCGCCATGGCGGTACGTTTTCCGCCCTCCGTATATATATATATATATATATATATTTATGGTTTGGAAATGAGGGGCTCGTTAGAAAATACAGAAAAATGCCGGCAGTCTACAACGCCAAAGAAGGCATAGGGGAATGGTGAGACTATTTTTTACCGTTAGTGACGTTACATTATTAAGTTATTATAATTACGTGACAAAGAAAGAAAGAAAAACATGCGCCTAGAGTGTATATATATATATATATATATATATATATATATATATATTCACATTGTGCCTCCCTGAGGGAGACAAATAGTATGACGGTGATGATAATGATTATGGTGGTGGTGTTTGCGCTAGGTACCACTCCGAAGCGCAGGAAACAAAAAATATCTTCACATAAATACCCGTGAAAGTCTTGGGTTCGGATCCCACCCGGCGGGCATTTTTTCACTACTTTCTTTCTGTCTCAAAAATTATTCGTCTGTTTCTATGACCTAGCGCATACTACCCTTTCCTTTCAGAGGTTTTCTTGACTGCCAACACTTATTTCTGTCTTAATTAAATGAGCCCCTAATTTCCTTTTCCGATTCGCTACATGCATAGCGAGGGCCTCTGTCCGGGCAGTGTTGGTGCCATAGGGAGCTTAGGACGGTTCAACACTGGTCGACCACTCTCGACATGTCGTAGACAATAGAGTCACGGCCCTGGGGTTAAACAGAAGGCCCCCTTCATCCCGAGTAGTCTGAGCGGTGCTGGCTACCAACCCCAAATGCAGGAAACAAAAAATACCTCGTGATAAATGCCTGAGAAAGTGGTGGGGAAACTGCCCCGCCGGTAGCGTATGGTCATTGCACTAGACCAGCATTCTGGAGGTCGTGGGTTCGGATCCTTCCCGGCGGGCATTTTTTCACCACTTTCTGTCTCAAAAAATTCTTCATGTGTTTCTATGACCTACCGCATACTCCCCTTTGGTTTCCGAGGTTTTCTTGACTGCCATCCTTTACTTCAGTCTGTATATATATATAGGGTTCACATTCCACCGGGCGGGCATGTTTTCCTCCACTTCTTTTCTTGCAAAAAACGATATATGTCAAGCATACCTCGGCAAAGTTGGCGCGGCTCACTCAAACTCACTCACAATTTTTTTTTCGAATCACCACTCACTCAAACTCAGACTCAATGCTGAGCAGCAAATCTGCGCTCACTCAAACTCAAACTTACATTGAGCGCAAAACTCAGAACTCCCTCGGACTCAGAACTCAAA